>NC_057849.1:42005933-42630933 GCF_015237465.2 Chelonia mydas
TTTGAAATTAGAAACTACAGCTGTGTGCAATTGCAGAAAAAATGGTGAGACATTTTTCATAATTCTGTTTCACAGATGTTTTTCATCCCCTAAAATATTTCTAAAATTACAGTTTGGCTGAGAAACTATTCAAAACTGTGACATTTCATGTTTTCACAATAAAAATAATTTCGCTGAAAGTGGGACCACTTTCACTAAAAACGATCCCATTGTAGTACTGATATTTAGAGAGAATACATAGTTTTGAACTGGCAACAAATGTTCAAATTTCAAGCATTTCAAAGTTGGTTATGAATATTTCACACAACTCTATTAAAAACAAATTCTAAAATAAACAGATAATAAAGGAGTGAAATGAAAACATCTTCGCAAAAGAACGTGTCTCATTAGAGGTTGTGCAATGATCTGTACTCTGAAAAATCATGGGGACTCACTAAAACTAGAAAATCACCAGGGAAACAAGAAACAAGCCATAAGAGCTCTACAGTGTGCGACATGTACTTACAATAATGAAAGATGAGTTAGGAGAGAAACACAAGGAAGACTGAGGTGGATACTAGGTGCCCTGATTCTAAACCAGGCATATACCAATGCCAAGATATTGAAAACTGACAAATGATTTGGAGTGTTTTAATTTTTAGGTCTCAACCCTGGAAGCCTTAATGGGGCCTGATTATGTAAGAACGGCCATACTTGGTAGACCAAAGGTCCATCTACCCCAGTATCCTGTCTTCTGACAGTGGCCAATGCAGGTGCCCCAGAGGGAATGAACAGAAAAGGTAATCATCAAGTGATCCATTCCCTTTCGCCCATTCCCAGCTTCTGGCAAACAGAGTCTAGAGACACCATCCCTACCCATCCTGGCTAATAGCCATTGATGGACCTATCCTCCATGAATGTATCTAGTTCTTTTTTGAACCCTGTTATAGTGTTGGCCTTCACAACATCCTCTGGCAAGAAATTCCACAGGTTGACTGTGTGTTGTGTGAAAAAATACTACAGAAAGGGCTGAGTGTCCACATTTTGAAAATCAGGTTGTTTTAATGTATCTCAAGTTGCACAGCCACAAATTAGGGTAGGTCAGTCACTTTTGAAAATCTTGCCCCAAACACATAAATAGAAATTGTATATTCCCTAAAATTATAAAGTGTTAATTTCAAATGAAACTTGAAAATGAGGAAGAAGTAAAATTGTATTTTAATTAGTTTTTCCATATAAATGCTTCGTGTATTTTCTGCATCTACAGACTTTATAGTATATAAAATGTTATGAGATAGTTCTGGCTTATTCTAGAAAACCTGCAGATTTTATCAAATTGTTTCCACATATGAGGAACATTTTAGTGAATAATTGCTAAGTCCAGGTTCAGTTAATAATGCTTCATGAATTCTTGCTTTATTATGTCAATTTCTTGTGCAGTAGGATTTTCAGGAACAGTTTATAATGTTATTATATGTCCTCATTGTATTACTGTTGTAGCAAAGTTAGTTCATTGCCTCTGGTCCCTCATGTTGAAGTATTGCAACAACAATTTCAGACTTGCCATCAGTGTTTGTTTTCTTTATCTGCCTGAAGATATCTCTTGATAACTCAGTGAGCTTTCTAATCATCTCTCTTATTTCTTGCTGCAGTAATAGTCACAATCTGAGAACAACATGAACTGATACTTTGCTGTTCAATATTTCATGATATTGGAATTTTCCTTCTTTCTCTCATTCTTTTGCAGTCTTACTGTTAGCTAATTCCCATGTTATTTCTTTCTACATATCTTCATTTATAGTCCCAAATTTATTTCTTTTAAATATTTTCTTGCTTTCAACTTGTCTGATTTTCTTTCAATGCACTATATTGATACCTTAAATCTTCTTTGCCATATCTCATTTTGGTTTTAATTTGTTACTATCTTTACCTAAAACAGCATTCCAATTTATTCTTCTGGGAAACCTGTAAATATACCCTAATGAAATAAGTGTGTAACATTACAAGAAAACCCTGACATCTGCAATATCTAGGGATTTTTCTAGTCTTCTAGTGTATTATGTGTTTGTATGGAACTGCATTATCTAATTTATAACCAGATCCTATTTCCACTTAAGTCAAGGGCAAGACTTTTATGATTGATTTTAGTCGGATCAGAATCACGCCTTTGAAACTAAAGCCCCTGGGATGTTGATCATGTCTTTCCGTTTATTTTTGAGCAGCACAGAAGACACTGACAGCAATTAATGAACAATTATTTATTGCACTGGTTCTTCTTTCATAAGCACATTTGTACTGTAACCCCGATCTCTTGCAATGTAACAGACAAGGAGGGTTTATGAGGAACTATTATGTTCGACTAATTACACTCCCCTTTTTCCTGGACCTATAGCTTATCTC
Source organism: Chelonia mydas (assembly GCF_015237465.2). Lineage (NCBI taxonomy): Eukaryota > Metazoa > Chordata > Testudines > Cheloniidae > Chelonia > Chelonia mydas. The sequence continues at coordinate 42,008,313 of NC_057849.1, forward strand.
TTTGATGAAGCACAGGCCAGAGTTCTGTCTGTCTGAGTCATTTCAGGGGGGAAAAAGAAATATTACATAGCATAAACCTCAGAGATATGGCTCATCAAACCCTGAATATAGGTGTTGATAGCAGCTGCAAATCATGCAGAGAGAGCATACCATACAATTTATTAGTGAACAAAAATTTAATACATATACAAACATTTGCAAACATTATTTGGAATACTTTTCAATAACTTCCTAAACAAAACTATTAGGCAGTAAACTTATTGGTGTTCTGAGGTGTGGCCCCTTTAGGAACAGATGTTTGGGGAGATGATTATCAGGCCCATGTAGGAATGGGGCCAGGAGACCAAATCATATGACTGGCTGCTGGGAAGTGTAAAATGAATGCTCTCAGTTCAGTCAGGAGAGAGCCTGAAACAGGAGAGACCTGTAGTGAGATTCTCCTGTAGTAGAGCCTAAGTGTTGGTACACTAGGAGGTATAGAGACCTGCAGATGGCTATGGGAAAAGGGAACAGACCTGATTTGGATATTAGGTGACCTGTTTTGATCTGAGAGGCAATAAACCTCTGCTAAAGAAAAGGACTGAAATACTGCCACTAGTGAGGATTTTATTGTCATACTGGCCAGTGAGTGAGGGTCACAGGCTTACAGTGTATCTTTATACAGACTTCTCAACTTCGTTGCTCTTACATATTTTTCAGTGCAAGGTTTCAACAGAATATTTACCTATTTTTAGCTTAGTGCACACATACCCATTCCCCTCTAATATTGTCACAGAGATGGTTTCTCAGTCTCTGTAATGTGGCCTCAAAATAAGTCTTGTCATCTGGATTCTCCAGAAACTGAGGAGGATGGCAGCCTCTCAGTTCTCCTCCAAGCACTTCAGAATCTCCTCAGCAAAACCATGAGGGTTTGTCTACACTGCAGTGAGAGGGTCTGACTGCAGTTTGTGTACACATACCTGAGCTAGCTCTAATCTATCTAGCTCAGGTACTGATAGTAGTGAAGACTCCACAACACGGACTTCAGCGTGGGTTGTGCAAGCCTGCCCAGAACCCTAGGTAATTACTTGGGGAGCTAGCCTGTGCTAAAGCCTGTGCTCCCATGGCTTTATTGCTCTGGTACTTGAGCTAGCTAGATTAAAACTAGGTCGGGTATGTCTATATGAGCTGCAGTCTCCCTGTAACTGCAATATAAATATTCCCTCAGAAGATCCTTGAAGCCAGTAGCAAATTCCAGTGCCTGAACTAATAGTTGATTGTCTCCTTTGTTTCTAGCAAGACAGAGAATCTGTAGCCCATATCCAACGTGATACGGGTATTGTGACCCAGCCCACAGAGTAGACACATCTTTGTCCAGAGTCTCCAGTTCCTATATTTATAACCTTTTCCTCCAGATCTTTGATTGGCTTAGAGCTGTCAAATGGTGAACGTGTGGAATCTGCTAGACTGCTTGCCATTAATGTCTACTTTCTGTTGTAGCCAATATGACTAGCTTAGTCTTTATTATATTCAGCTGTAATACAAGGAACCTACAGGCCTATATCCTGTAAGACATTAGCTTAAGCAAGTTAGCATAAGTATAGTAGGCCTGCGACCTTTGGCACAGATAAATGGCCTAATGATTACCCTCAGATTTTGGGAACTAGGAATAGCTTACTCAAGGACAGGAGTTGAAAACTAATGGTAAATTGCAACCGCAGGAACATGGAAGTAATAACTGCAGATCTGCTTAAGCAAGAAGTGATGGGTATGATAATGAGTTAAATGCCATTAATATGTATTAATATGTTAATCCATAGGATAAGTATACTCCATTATTATGTGGCTGAGGAAATAGATTTGGGCATGGAATGCTGGGCATTAACATGAATATTCATGATGGTGTTCAGGCCCTATAATAGGGTAAACCATCATGTAGGAAGAGAGAGCTATTTCCATCACTTTTAGCTTTCCACCATTTGACCCTTCAGCTGTATTGTTATCTACCATCAATCTTGGGTACTGAGGAACCTGGACCAACGGACTCATTTGGCTTGCCAGAGGCAGGGCTGGTCCTTTGTCTTTTATCACCAAGTCCTGAAGGAAGGGTGTAAGTATGCAAATCAAAGAGCTTATGCAAAGAATAATAGCACAGATATCCCCAGTACTGTATTATTCCTATCTGTTTATGTGGCTTAGAGCTTTTCTGGCTTTATAAGTGATCCTGATAAAAATCTCTAAGGCTTTACTTTGCCCTCAGTGTAAGTGTCTTTGCCATACACTCCAAGAGTCCCTACAAGATATTGAACTCATTGGTTTTAGTCTTTGTGTAAACTGATTGTGGGAAAACTTATTATCTTCTGATTCCTTGGCAATCAATACAAGTATTATTACCCTTAAAAAGGATCAGGCAACACTATACAGCTTCAGAAACAGTTATGGAGCATATCTAGCAATTACTACAACCCTTCTCCAGATGTCTTTGGGCCCTACTGACTAAGCTGCCCTGCCCTGCTCTCTGCATAGGTACAATACAGTGGATTCAGCTCAGATACTACGGGGATGAGTGTGATATAAGAGCCTATATTGAATAAAAATAGAACTAATAAGTCCTCCCCACCGCTTCTCTTCCTTTCCTTGGATATTAAGTCAATCCAGTGCTGCAGGATAAGCATGTGGGTTACAGTATCACTTACTGGTATCGTAAATAGAATGCAAGAAAAGTGGCTGGGTGCTTTACTTTGTACTGAAAAAGTTTTTTCCTCTCACTGTTAGTTTCTTACACAGTAGGTGTTCCATATCAACATTTGCAGCAAGATATTTGCTTCTCCTTGTAAGCATACTACATAATTTACAGAACCAAATTATGGTGTCCAGTGTCACATCATTTTTATAGAATAATTTTGAATGAAATATACAAATTAAATACTCTCTGATGGTTCAGTGGTTATGGCACCAGCCTGTGACTTAGAGCCAGGTTCAGTTCTTTGCTCCTTCAGAATTCCTGAGTGATCATAGGCAAGTTTTTTAGGCCCAGATCCTGAAGATCTGGCAGCCTTCAGATCCTCTGCTTATTAGAATTGTCCATAGCCATATTTTTCATGTTACCAACTATATACCAGGGGAGAGGGAAAGAGGAAAAGAAGAATGAAACAAGATGGTGAGTGAGAAGGGAGAGAGAACTGGGATGAAAGGAATGACAGAGAATGAGGAAGGACCTAAAAGAGGGGGTAAGGGGGAAATGACTGAGGGAGTTGGCAAAGAGAGAAGGAAAGGTGAATTCTGAGAGATGCTGAGAGCTGGAGTGTTCACAGAGAGACAGAAGAGAAGAGAAGACCTGGAAGTTAAAAATAAGAATTAAAAATGGAAAAGAAAATCACTAAGCCACTCCCTCTGTTGTGTGTCAAGCAGTGTTGCATTCCAAATAAAATATACCAACAACAGAGCAAATACTCAAGCATGGGATCTTAAAGTTTTGTTTTATGGGAATATTCGTATATGCAAAAATAAATTATTCACACGTTCTTGGAAAATAAGCACAAAAGATGTGTGAACATGGTCAATACATATTCACTTCTGAATTTAGTTGATTTTTTCTTCCTACCCAGACATCTTCCTGTTCTTGCTGATGAAGTATCTCAAGATCCAAAAATCAATTACAACTTTATTTCTTGCATCACATTTTTTCTTTTTTCTCAAAACACATTATTAATAAAAGGTATTGGGATGTCTGGTTATAAAAATACCTCATATCCTAAGAAGAATTGTCTGGAAGTCAGTGCTAACCAAACTGTTAAGTCCTATAGTGCAGTTATCTTCATTAATAGCATAGGCAGAAAAAATATATAATTCTATAATGATCCAACTTAACAAATGAAAAGGAAATAAAAATTACAGTAAGAATAAAGCACACATTACTCTTTCAATTTCTCCACAGACTGGGATGGGACATTTACGTGTTACAAAAGAAGGACTTCGACTGGAAGGAGAGTCAGAATTCTTATTCCCTTTGTATGCCAAAGAAATTCACTCTAGAGTGGTAAGTAGATATCGATAAGCCATGCTAAAGGAGAATTAATGTACAGAAATCCATTAAGAAAATCAATAATATATATAAAATGTGTGCATGTATACAATATGATGGTATGTTTAGATATATATAAATATAGTATGGTGTAACATGGCATAAAGATTTTATCAGCGTGAGTTTGAGATTGGTGCTCAGATGTTATGGCACCACTAAGATACTGTGGTGACATTCACCAACATGAAATACTTAGGCATTTTGCTCTTGAGTGATAAAGCCATGAGTGAGTTATGTAGGTCATTCCAGCTGAATGGTGTTAAAACTTTAGGAATATTTTAGAGTTTTAAGATGTTTTTAGTGAGTCTACTTTTGTATCTCTTTCCCTGTAAAGCCACGTATCTTGGTAACCATGAGTTCAACTGTTAAGGGTTTACAAGGAGTCTTAAATATCTCTAAAAATTACCAGAAATAGGTTTTGTTTAAAGTTCCATTCTTGGGAATGTCCCAGGGTGAATTTAAGTGCTGGATCTGATTGAGGAGCTAGGAATCTCCCTTTCCAATGATACAAAGCTCCCATTTCAATACCTGTAAGACACAAGATAACAGATTTTAAATTTGTGAAATATTTATGCATAAAAAAGCTGTAACTCTGTAGGACTATATTTTGCCTACCTGAGCTTCAGACAGGTATGATTTATTTAATTTATTTATTTATAGCTGGTGGGGAAGGAGGGGAAATTACATACTTGAAAAAGAGACAGGAAACATTTCTCAAACAATTTGATTTTAAAAAGAGAGAGAGAGAGAGAGAGAGAGAAGCCGGTGTTTGAAACTGCTCCAACATCTGGAGGTGTGTGAAGGGGTCTTATTAACATCTTTCCAGTAGTTTGAATGAAGAAAGAGTGGTTCTGAATAGGTCTTAAATTATCCATGCATTAATTTGTTGTAGAGCAGTGTTTATCTGCAAACTAAATAAAATCTTGTTCAGGGCCAGATTCTGCTACTGAGTAGCTCTAAGCCATCTTTCATTTTGAGTCACATACAGATTCCAGCAAGTTTGAGTTGCTGAGAGAAAGCCCAAACATCTCCAAGAATGTTCGTTTAAGCTTTATTTTATCTTTCTGTGCAACAAATCTTTCCAATAGCATGAACAGCATCTTATTAGATAGTGAAACTGCACTACTAAATTTGTATTCCCTCTTTGTTTCATATGCTCTGTTTTCTGCCTTGCAGTTAAAGGAACATGATGTATGTGTTTAAATGTGAATCCTCTCAGAGATATTCTTCTTTGAGTAGTGTCCCTATGGGTGCTCCACTGTAGGTGTGCTTGTGTCCCTGCACTGCTGATTGGAAAACTTTGGTAGCAGTGTCCGTTAGGCCCACACATGTGCTGTCTCTCCTCATGCTGCACCACGAGGCTAGTCAGTTCACATGGGCTAACCCCCCTCAGTTCCTTCTCAACCACCTGTGGCTAGAGATGGAGCCATTAGCAATATATTAAGACTATTGTTCTCTTGGTTTACATTCTTATAGTTAGTTAGCCTCCTCGTTATAGTTGTAGCTTTTTCTTTCTCCTCCTTTCTTATTTTACCCTTAAAAAAAAGAAGAAAAAAAGACTTTATTTTCTTCCCATCCTTTTCCCCCCATTGGGGACCCTTCCCCTCAACAGCGTATGCCCAGTTTGCAAGGCTTCAAAAAGTGCTGCACCTGTAAAGAGGTGATTCCGGTTATGGATAAGCACTCTCAGTGCATTCACTGCATCGGGAAAGGCCACATACAACAGAAGTGTGGTCTTTGCCAACAACTCCGGCCAAGATCTCGCAAAGACAGCGTTCCAACAGAAGATCATCTTCATGAAGGCAGCTCTCTGGCCCCAGTCACCTGGTAGACATGAGTCTTCCCCACAACCTTCTACATTTAAGGGATATGGGTTAAAGAAACAGGCTGTGGACCCTTCTCACACATCATCTAAGAAGACAGTGGGAAGTCCCTTAGTGAGCCCCGATATAGCTGTAAGCAATCACCATCTCTCCTGATATCTTCAGCATCGTCGGGACCAAGGCCATCTCAATCTGGCACCCATGCCTCACAAAGACCAACAGCTACTGGTACCACTGACAGGCTCACAGACCCAATGGGCACAGGCACTGAATCATTGGTACTTAATGACAAGAGCAAACACTCTAAAAAGACACTTCCAGTATGCGAGTCCACTTTGGTACTGCCAGAGACAGCTCGCCCGGCACCTAAGAGACAAGGGTGGACAAGGTCTCCATTTCCCACTCCCCAGCACTGCCGTCAATGCCGGGATGATGAGTACTGGCAGAATCCCACCATTCCAGAGACCTCTGCATGCTGGATGCATCCGAATCCTCACCTCTCAGTACCAAGACCTCTGCCCCAATCTTCTACCAAGCACGAGAAGTATCCCCACTGCCATGCCATGCCCCTTCACTCTCTAGCAAGGGTTCAGACAGTGAGCCAGAGGAAATAGTGTCACAATACTCCTCCCAAGCCCCTTTTGATGCTCACTACCAAGGATGTACCCACAGATGGCCCCACGACCACCACCATTGTCTTAGTATGGCTACCTATGGATGCCAACACTGCGCTCTATGCCACCCCAATGGCCATATCTTAGATGTCAGGAGAGCCCTGGCATTCTACCTTAACAGGACAAGGGCCTTTAGGAACTCCCCTAGACTTTTCCTCTCCATTGCGGAAAGATCCAAGGGCTCAGTAATATCAGCCCAAAGGCTCTTTAAGAGCTGGTCTACACTACATAGTTAGCTCAACATAAAGCAGTTATGTCAGTAATTATGTCAGTGTCTACACTGCAGCCTTCCTCCCACTGATGTAAGTTCCCTACTAAACTGACATAATAACTCCATCTCCGAGGCATAAGGCTTATGTCAGCGTAGTTAGGGAGATGCAGTGTCCCTTACATTGGCTGTCTTGTCAATTTCACAACAGGACCCATGAAATTGTCAAGAAAGCCGGGCAGCTAGAGCCCAGCTGCCCCCACGCTCCCCTGGAGAGCTGGACCCTGCTCCTACGTGGGAGCAGGGGTGAGAAGCCCAGAGGACTTTCCCCCAGTCCCAGGTGGGAGCTGAAGCCTAGCCAGCTTCGGACCCCTCTCCCAGCTGAGCAGCCCGCCCCTTCCTCCCTGCCAGGAGCCAGGCAGCCTTGTCAATTTCATGGCATGGCACCCAGCAGGGATCGGGTGGGGGTTGGAGGGGTGAAAAGCTGGGGCATCTGGACCCCGCTCCCTGGAGGCGAGGAGCTATGGGTGGCTTCCCAGTGATCCTGGTGGGGGTCTGGGGCCTAGAAGCCCTGGGTGGCTTTCCTCCGCTCCCTGCAGGGAAGTGGGAGCAGAGGTGGAGGGGCAGCCCACTGAGGGAGCTGCTAGCAGAGCTGAGAGACTGGGCTTTCAGGTCCCCACACTGCCCCTCTTAGGTCAGTGGAAGCATTCTTGGTGAGGATGTTCACCACCAACCCAAGATGGGTAGTGTAGGTATGCACTACCACAGTAATTACTGCAGTAGCTGTAAGTTGGCCTATATTAAGTCCACTTAGGTTTGTACTGTAGACATATCCTCAGTGGGTCTCAAATTGCATCAGACAGTGTTACCAAATTCACAACATGACCCTTCCAGGTCCTATTCATACACATTCCACAAGGTCGATCTCCTCACCTGTTGTCTTCTTCAAGAATGTCCCTATCTCAGAGGTCTGTAGAGCGGCAACATGGATGTCAGTCTACACTTTCGTAGAACATTATGTGATCACAGGGGACTCCATCTCCAATGCCATCTTTGGCTCCCCAGTGCTGTCATCTGAAACTGACCTAACAACCCTCCAGAAAGGATACTGCTTGAGAGTTACCTATAGTGGAGCACCCATAGGGACACTACCCGAAGAAGAAGAAGTTACTCACCTTGTGTAGTAACAATGGTTCTTTGAGATGTGTCCCCCTGAGAGTGCTCCACAACCCACCCTCCTTCCCTCTACTTTGGAGTTCTTGTCAATGATTGTCTAGTACAGAAGGAACTGAGGGGCATTAACCTGCACACGCTGACTAGCCTGGTGGCGCAGCACCAGGAGAGAAAGCGCATGTGCGTACCTAACAGACACTGCTACCAAAGTTCTCCAGTCTGCAGCACAGGGACACAAGCACACCTACAGTGGCACACCCATAGGGACACACATCTCAAAGAACCATCATTACTACGCAAGGTGAGTAACTTCTTCTTCTTTCAGGATTATTAACTAATATAACACATAGCTGCTTTGAAATCAGCATAGTTGGATGCTGAAGGAGACCCTCAGACTAGGGGAATCCTTATTCAATGTTAAGCCACCATTGGAGCTCCTCCACCATACATCTCTTAACTGTCTACGGGGCTGAAGAGAGAGGTGTGGCTGTGGCTAATTTATGCACAGTTGTTGAGGATTCTATTGTCATCATTGGTTGATGGCATAAATTAGAGGCCTTAGATTGCTGGATATGAGTCACTGTCTCTTTCTGCCCTTCTGAACTGACAGTCATTCAGCATTTGGGGGGGTTTTTAAATTATTTTTTAACACTTTTGAGAAAAAATTGCCCATGGCTTCATCTCTTTGGGTATCATTTCAGTATGTATTCTCATAAAATTGTTTATTTGTTATGATTTCAGTTCCTAACTTTGCCTCTTAGGGATCTGGGCCATTCATAGCCATGACAGCAGCTTTCTCACTTGCCTAAATAGTCTTTTTTCTTGGAATCTCAGCTTTTCTCCTCTAATGAAGTCTACAAAGTGCTAAGAAAATACATAGCAGAAAATGCACTTGCTATGCATATCCTCTGGAGACAATTATTAATTTATGCCTTAATTTTGAGTTCAGTGCAGAGACCTAGGTGAAATCTTTGCCTCTTAGCTAGTACATATTCATGGGACAGCCACACAGGATGAGTCCTTAGAAATATGTTACTAACGTTTAAGTAGTCACCAATATGTGAATGGTAACTAAAGATCCAGAATATAGTTTATCACACTGGACCACATTGTATTACCAGATTGATCACTTGCTTATTTTATTAAATCAAGCAGCAGCAATCAGAAAAGTGCATTTGAGATGCCCAGATTTGTGTCTGATTTGTTACCAATATATAAACATAATAGATTTAGCTCACAGTCTCTCTTGATCTTTGTTCCCCACCTTAAATATAACTCCTTGTCCTTGGATATTCAGGCTAAACCATTGCTTACTGTTCTTCCTAAGGCTCAGAGGCTGGCACACTCATCTTTTTTTACCCTTCCTGTCTTTTCATAAGAATTATTGGTTCTGTTTCTGTTTCTATGCTCTGTAATTTTTTTAAGATAATTTACTAATCTGAAATAATTCCTTTTCCTCATTTGGCAACTTGTTTTGAGATATCCTTTCTTTCTGGTTTTCATATTTACAAGATTTTTGGTTTTATTTTTAAATAAATCTGGACAGCAGAGGGCACTGAGACTGAGGTGGATGCAGGTTGCTTGAGCTCTGAAGTGGCCCCAGGGGAATCTTCTAATGTTGCCCCCTAGAACTCACTCTCCAATTCCAAGAAATATTGCATGCTACTGTTGAAACTCCCAAGATGCCTTCTAGTTCTCTGAATCCCAAAACACCAAAAACAGAGGAGATCTGTCTCCCCTACTTCTACAAGCAAAATGGTGCCTCAGCCGGATGGAATGCAGCTGATGTCTGTACAATAGGTTGCCACAGATACTTATGAAATTAAATCTACAGTTTCCACCCTTTAGACTACCATGACTGAGACAGAGTGCACTACAAGTTCTATCCAGATGAATGAGTGAAGCAGAACACAGAATTTCTGAAGTGGAAGGTGATTTCAAAGAGAACAAATTACAGGTTATGAAGAACTGTAATGATATCAGATCTATTAAGACCAAGCTAATTGATCTAGAAAGCCACTCAAGATGATGTAATATCAGGATTGTGGGTGTTCCTGAGTGCATAGAGAAGGGTAAACGCTCTGAATTTGTCCCTAAACTGCTAACTAAGTTGATGTATCTGCTGGTAGATTTTTGTTTTAATATACAATGGGTACAACGGGCCTTTGTCCTCAAGCCAGCTCCAGGAGATGAGACTAGAGCATTGATTGTGAAGTTCCTGAAGTTTGCAACTAAGGACCTTATCAAATCCAGAGAAAAAAGGATTATGTTATGGGGAGAACCAGCAATTAAAATACTGTTCTTTCACAATTGTGCCCGTGATGTGGTTGCAATGAGGGCAGCTTGTAACCAAGTGAAACAATTGGCTAGGAACATGAACTTGAAGTATTTTATTAACGACCTGGCAACGCTCCATATTAAAAATGGTAAGAAGATAGTACCATTCAGTTCCTGTTAAGAGACAGAAAAATAACTAAAAATCTTCAAACTCCTGCCTTGCAAGAGGAGACATCTATGAAATGATCTGACCATATGGAATTTATGTATTGCTCTCTCAGGTGTGATATGGTTTTTCTAAATAAGCTGATGGGCACTAGTTGTTATTGATATTAGTTCCTTTTTTTCTCTTTCTTTCATTGGGATTGAAGGACTAAAGGGTTATTATCAATTTACTCCCTACTGCCCTAACTCATGGGAAAGGACTAGTAATGTAAAATCCATCATTTGATTAGCAATTATATATATAATCATTGCTTTATTAGATGGTGCTTCCTGAGGACTAGTATATGTAGGTTTTTTGATAATGTGTGATTACTATAGTTGCAATCTTTGGGGTCCCTGGGGATCTCCACGTTTCACCTGATCCGGCCACGCACTCTGGGTGTCAAGTGTGTATGCATATGTCATTTAGGCCTTCAGGGTATGCACTCTCAACTAAAATGTGGCAATTACGTTAGTAAGAAAAGTTTCCAAACTGCAAACTGTTAGTCACCCCTGCTATATGGTTTATTATAAGGATAAAATTTCTGTATTATCCCCCACACCTCATTCATCCAACACTGAGGAAACACTTCATGCTTCGTAGAACTTTGGCATTCTACCTTGACCACAGTAATGCATTCAGAACCTGTAATAGGCTTTTCATAGCATAGGCTGAGAATCAAATGCCAACCAGCATCAACTCAATGTATATCACACTGGATCTCTGACTGTGTCAAGCAATGCTATGATCTTATGAAAGTCTTTCCTCCAGTGAGAGTAATAGCTCACTCCATCAGGGCCCAGTCCACTTCATCAGCCTTTCTGATCAGTGTTCCCATAACAAAGATATGTAAAGTGGCAATGTGGACATCTGTACATACCTCTTTCAGACATTATGCCATCACTCAAGCCTCATGAGACTATGCTAACTTTAGTAAATCCATGTTGCAGTCTCTTTTCAGACGATCCAAAACCTCACTACCTGTAAGGGAATTGCTACAGAGTCACCTAAAATGGAATGGTTTCAGAGTAGCAGCCATGTTAGTCTGTATCCGCAAAAAGAAAAGGAGTACTTGTGGCACCTTAGAGACTAACAAATTTATTTGAGCATAAGCTTTCGTGAGCTACAGCTCACTTCATCGGATGCATGCAATGTATACATGCCCAATTACTTGAAGGAAAAAAACCCAGCAGTTACTTACCCACAGTAATTGTTGTTTTTTGGAGGTGTGTTGTGCACATATAAATTCCACAGTCCTTCCACCTTGCCTGTGACTTTGGTTAATATTTTCACAAACAGAACAGACAGGAAGGTGACACACATGCCCCTTTTATGCTCTTGTCTGGGTGCATGAGGAGAGCAGGGGCACATGTGTTCCCTCACTGTACTTCTGGCAAAAGTCTCTGACTCAAGAACATTGGGCACACAAACACCTAAAGTGGAATGTATATGTGCATAAAACATCTTGAAGAACAACAGTTATTGTAGGTAAGTTACCATTGTTTTTTAGTTTCAGGTCTGATTTTTTAAAAATCTTTTATTTATTGGTTAGTTGGTTTCAGGTTTTATTGTCTAATGCACTGGAGTGTGAAATAACTGTTGCTCCATTATTTGTCACCTGCTTGATTACATGCCACCTTGACAAAATGGCTAACTTGACTTAGTGCATTTGTTTTATTTACAACAAAGTTATATTTCTACATTAAATACAATTCTGTCCTGACACTGGACCCAGTGGGACTACTCACACTTAAAGTTAAGTATGTGTGTAAGTGTTTTCAAGGTGGGAGCCTTGGATCATAACATTAGTGTTACACAGCTTTCATCATCATTCGTTGTTTTTCACAGGACCAGTTTTCTGTGGGAGTGCAGGAAGTCTGGGACTCAAGTGCTAAACTTTTATCAAAAGATAAATTGCCAGTAATTGTAGCTGTTGGGCTAATGTTGTAGATTTTGATCATTTTAGAACTACACTTTTAAATTATTTTTGTGTATTTTGAATAAGGTGTTTTTGTTTGTGTTTTAATTTAAAAAATATTCTGGCAAGAAGACAATAAATGGTTCAAACCTCTAGTGTTATGGCATTTCAACAGGAGACTTTATCAAAATTTTACCAAGTCATTCCAACTATCAGGTTTTAATAGTTTCTTCCTCTCTTAGAGGAAGAAGGGAAAAATCCATATTTATTATATGAATTGATTCCCATAAGATACTATATTATTCTCAATGTGGTTCTCTGAGATTTTACATTGTAATGTTTTGGGGAATTGATAATCGTTTTGTACCACATGCTGCCATTTCCAAATATATCTACCATATTTTCTGTTTTAGAGTGATCAAAAGTGGGGAATAGTCTAGGGAAAAAAGTGTGTAGGGTCATAAAAATACAATATTGACTTCCTCATCTACCTACAACATCAGAAAAAGGTAGATTTGGAAGGAAAACTTGGAGTAGTTATTTATGGATAATAACTGCCAGTTGGAGGTAATCCAAGCCACGAATTTAGGGGGAAAGGGAGCTGGATTGGGGATTTTGGTTAGGCTGATTATAGAGGTGGGGACCAGCTCCTGATCTGAATGTCTCCAAAGTTCAAAGGGTATTTGAATCAAGGATTGCAATTTGGGTCCATCTCTGCTGTACATCAGTGTGTTGTGTGCCTATTAAAATAATTAGGTTTTCTGGTTTTTGTTACATCTGTCAACTAAATGAGAGCTCTAAACTCAAAATATTAATTCAGAGACTTCACACTTTGGCTGGTTTTCTATTGCAAAGGCTCTTTTAATGACTTTATTAATAATATATATGGCAAAGATAAATTGTATAAATTGTTCTGCTAAAACTGCAAATCTTTCTCGATACTGTAGGACTCATCACTACTTTTACAGTCTACTCATAATGTGACTGTGAATGCTCGCAATTCAGATGGTGAAGTCACAGGCAGATTAAACGTGGGTAAGTCTAAATTATTTTCCTTTGTTTAGCATTTTGTATGGATTTTAATGAATATTTGTAAAGAGCTTTGAATATATAAAGGTCTGTATACACGCTAATTGTTCATTATGATAACCACATTTGAATAGCCCACCTGCCACACAATATGTACTAAGATTATATTTCTCACTCACCAATTAATTGGTAACTCCATAAATATATAAAGCATTTGTTTCCTGCAGGTTTTGACAGGAAAATCAAAGGTTTGGTCTGTTTTTGTCTCACTGTCATTAGCTTTTTTCAAAATTGTTTAAATGGTTCTACTTTCTGTTCTTCTTTCACACTCTTTGATATATATGGTTGTACTTGTTTAAATTAGGCACTTTAGGGGTATAACTGACTGGAGGAAGTAATATATATGCTGTTGCAGTTCATTGAAACCGTAGCGTATTTGTGCTTTCATTTTCTCTCTCTGTCCAGAGGGGGGTATCAGCTGGAATCTGAGTGTGGTAAATTCAAATTTGATATGGTCTTGAGTGCTTGTCTTTACATTCACTACAATGGTGTATCATGCCTGAGGCAACTAACAGAGATGTCTAAAGTAAACCTCCTCCTTCAAAGTGTTCTAGAGCAAATTAGGTAAAGTGCCTGAATTATGTCTATTTCTTCAAATTCTGGTGACTGCTGGGTTATCTACACTACAAAAAACTCTAATATTGTCTTCCTCTTTGAAGTGTTGGTTCAATAATTTTTTTATGCTTTTTGAATATATTTTTAAAAAAGAATTATCACCTTACGCTGAGGAATCCAGAACTCTTTAAAAAGACAAGCGTTCTTCTTTGAGTGCTTGTCCATATGTATTTCACTTTTTGTGCACATTCATCCCATGCATTCAAGTTTGGATTCTTTTGGCCAGCAATGGCTGTTGGGGCTGTACCTGCACCCTACATGGCCTAGTACTCCCCTACCCAAGAGGAGAAAGGGTGGCATGACCCCAACTCTCCCCCAGTTCTTTCTTACCGCCTATTGCTATGAATAAAAACTTTGGCAGTATCCAACCCTCTCATTCACTGTGTGATTTATACTTTCTAGTGTAAATAGTTCATGATAGTTGTAGTTTTAGATCGTTAGTTAACAGTTAGTAATAGTTTTAGTCTTTTATTCTCCCTTTTAAAAAAAGACCATATTGTTTTCCATTAGTTTTCCTAATGAGACTTTCCCAGTACCAGGTCCTGCCCTTATGGATGAAAAAAAGTCTCCTAGGCTTAAAAACTGCCCATCTTGTGGTATGGAAATGCTGCTTAATCGTGGACCTATTGTGCCTGAGTAAAGGATATATTCCTGACAAGTGTGTCATATGAAGGTCATTCTCTAAGAGAACACAAAGGTAAGAGAGGCTCACCTCAGGCTATTTTTACTGGGGAGGTCTATGCACCTCCCTTCAGATCCTTCTGCACCAAGGCTCTTGGCTCTGGCAACATTGGTACCCACCACTAGGGTACTGATAGCTTCTGTCCATCCCTTCTTTGGTAGTGACATTCTTGGTACCAACAGCTTACTTGATACTGGGTGATCTGACTCTCTTGGAATCACCACTTTTGTGATATGATTTGCTTAATATAAAGACTGATGAAGCCTTACGTTCATTAAAAGATTCTCAGGCAATACTGAGCTCTTTAGATGTTTACACACCTACATTGAGAAGTAAGCAAGTCAGGCCACAACCATATTTGAGACAAACCTATTACTCACAACAGAGACCATTAGAAATTCCTAAGAAAAGACAGAGGACTTAGAGGAGGAGGCCATCAGCCTCCACTTTGCTGTCCGTTCATCCTGCTGCATCGACATCAAGGAAATGAATTTGACTCTTATTGGTACTCTTATTTGACTTTTATTGTACATCTTCATTATTCTTCCATTACCTACCTACCCACCCCTCATCCCCTCTTTGGGAACCATTAGTTTTATTTTTGTGGGGCCTGGAACCTTATCACTATAGATCAGTGATACTCAGACTGAGGCTTGCGAGCAAGTGGCTCTTTAATGTGTCTCCTGCAGCTCTTTGCAGCACATGATATTAAAACACTATGATTTAAATATTAACCAATCTAAGTTATTAACCAATCAGGATGCTTTTACTATGTTACTAACCAATTGTAGTTGATAAAATAATAATGCTTGGTCAGTCATTTTGCTGTGAGAATTATATGTAATCTCCCCGTCATACTGTTTAAATATGAATATGTATTGTACTATAGTAAATGTAACAATGAATTTACACTACTGTGGCTTTTTTGGGGTAGTGCTGGTTACTAATTTGTCTCCTGAACCACTGAGGTCTGAGTATCACTGCTATAGAGTTTCTAGAGATCATAGAGATGGGGTATTCCATACAGTTGCAGATCTCTCTGTCCCTTTTCATGGGCCCCTACCGTAAGAGCTTGTTACATCAAGAAGTGCAATCACCTCCAAGTCTCAGAGTAGTGGAAGAAGTGCCTCAAGAATACAGGGGAAGGTTACTTTCTAATTCCAAAGCAAAAGTGAGACTGGCACCCTATTATGGACTTGAAACACCTTCATCTGCAGATTCAATTCAGGGTGGTAGCTGTGGCTTCTATAATTCCATCCTTAGATCCACAGGACTGGTACACAGCTCTGACCTCCAGAAGCCCTGTTTTCATATAGCAATTGATCCTGCTCACAGAAAATACCTAAGGTTCAGGTGGTCAATTCCTATTATCAACAGAGTTCTGCCCTTAGGGCTATCAACAGCACTGATGGTATTTATCAAATAACTACTGGTAGTGGAAGCTACTACTGCTACTACAGCCACTACTGGTAGTGGAAGCTTACCTGGGAAAACAGAGAGTCCAAATTTACTCCTACTGGGATGACTGTCCCCAGTGAATCTTCAGTTGGTGATCTGTAATAGTTAGGATTGTACCTAAGGTTCAGGTGGTCAATTCCTATTATCAATAGAGTTCTGCCCTTAGGGCTATCAACAGCACTGATGGTATTTATCAAATAACTACTGGTAGTGGAAGCTTACCTGGGAAAACAGAGAGTCCAAATTTACTCCTACTGGGATGACTGTCCCCAGTGAATCTTCAGTTGGTGATCTGTAATAGTTAGGATTGTACCACAGTTTCTGGAGAATCTTCATGAAGAGACTATTGCCTTTTGTCTTTAGAAGACCAGAATCACATCTTGAATCCATCTGTGTAGCAATGCGATGACTTGCTGGCATGGTGCCTCCTGCTGGTTGTCTCAGGAATTAGCTCTCCAGCATACAGAGCGCCCTCTGCTAGCCAGGGTCTCACCTGCCGCTGCCCCACCACCACCCCCCATGTCCCTCCCAGACCCCAGTGCCCCTTCACCTCAGGGTTCTGCCCCAGCAGTACCCCCACTCTGGGTCTCCCCTCCCAGGGGAACTCCCAACCCTCTATCCCCACCTTGCCTCAGTGGCTATTGCCAGTCACCATCTAGCCCCCCACTCACTGAGGCAGACTGCAGTGTGTAAACCACTCATCACTGGCAAGGGGATCAGACCAGCTGCCTCTGCCTAACCCCAGGCTGCACCTCTGCAACCCTGGTATCTGTTTTGGCTTTTATCAAAAGTATTTAAGTATTTAAGTATTCTAAAGTTAGTGACAATCCACTTCAATAACTATAAAATCGGGATGCTTTGACATGCAAAATCTGTGAAATTCTCTACACCAACCAATAAAGCATGGAAATATGGTAACAATCAAAATGATTTATGCAGTTTGAAAGCAATGTTACAGTTTCTAGGCATAGTGTTGACTATCTCCTGTGTCCATCACTGTAGTTTGAGGTAGCTGCTAAAGTAAGAACAATGTTTGTGCTATGAATTTTTTTGTAACAAATGGGAACAAAGTTATAACAATACAGATAAAACAGTGTCAATACTTAATATATTACTTCATTAGTATTAATTGTCTTCTATAAATTGCTGCACTAGAGTGTCAGATCATTTTTATTTTTCTTATCAGTGTTGTGACATTTCATTTTCAAGTAATGATATTTTTTCATTAGAGACATAATAGGCAGAGAACAGTGTTAATGAAGCATGTTGTACATAAGAGTTTGATAATGTTTTTACAGGGAAAACCCTGAAGCCAGTTTTATAAACTTGACTTAATTAATAACATCATAAAATCATTAGTTTTCCCTTCTTTACTTTTCCCAGAAGGCTTTCATTAAAAACTTCAGTTTTTCTTTCTTTCTTATTTTTAAGATAGAAGCCAAAATGTATTTCATCAAGATCTCTATACGGCAGAAAAATTATTACTTGCATGACTTTAATCAATGTCCAGCTGGATTGTGAGAAGCAAAGATATGATACAAGAGTAATTAATAGAAAGAAAAATTACAAACCTCACTGAAGAATTTTAGAGGTGAATCAGTGTTCCTAAAAAGGAGAACTTACACTGTCCATTCCAGGAGGAAAAGTAGAGTTTTGATCCCAGTAAAGTAAAAGGTGTATTTAAATTTTAGTGACTCAATAGATTTCATAATTTCAAGGCATAACTTCTTGTTTTATTTAACAGTCACCTTCAGTTTACTCAGATTAGCCACCATTTAGAGAACGACAGGAGGCTGCCAATAAAGCACTGTGCAGACTTTTTAATTGATCCTTCTTTCCCTGTTTCCTCTTGTTTTGATGCATGGCAGGTGTGTATTAAACTTCTGTAACTATTAGTCTTCTGTGATACCATAGTGTACTTGGATGTACAGAATAGTGAAACCTTTTTAAGATATAAACAATAAAAATTGAAATACAGGAGAAAATAAAGAAAAATAATGTCAGTAGCAATGCATTTGAGATTAAAGTTAATTAAACATAATCAAATGCAAATTAACTTATAAAAAATTAAACTAGTCATTATGGACAAGATTCTGATACCCAGACTCCCATTGAGTAGTAAGCATCTTACTGTGCAAGAAAGTCCTACTGACATCAGTGGAACACTTGCAAATTAAGGTATCACTCAGTGGAAGAGTTTTGGACTGTCACTCTATATCATTTTCATATTGATCTTTCTCAGTACACAAGAAATATTTTACATTGTCCAATTTCAGCAAAGCACTGAAGCATATTGACTTCAAATTCTATGACCTTTTTGTGCACTGGTTTGGTCTGGAAAGGCATGATGGTGCGCTCGGGGCTAGGAGTCTATAAATTTGTGAAGCCACCTGTTCATTCCCTTCCTTCATGTGCCATGGAGAAAACAGGAAGCTTTGCATTGCTCTCAACATGCTCATAACACTTGCAACTCTGCAGTATGAAAATTATTATAATAAAATCGCATGCTTCGGGGCTTCAGCCAGTTGCTTGCAACAGTTAGGAAGCGATCCTCCTCCTCCTCTCTTTTCCCCCACCCTCAATGCACAATTCAAAATAGAAGTATTTTTGTTTGTTTGTTTGTTTTTGTCTCCTTTCTCTGAAAAATCAGGGATTAGCCACAGCTGGAGATGGGACACCAGCTGGGCATGGATACCAGTGCTCTGCAGTTGCACAGAGAATCCTCTTTCTTAGCATATGTCTACACTACAATTAGACATGTGCAGGGCTGGATTAAGGTTATAAGCAGCCTAAGGCTAATAGGAGGGAAGGGCTAAGTATGAATTACATATTGCAAAAATTATGAAGTCATCAAACATTTATCTACTTACAAATTAACAAGTTTATTTTAAAAAGAAAAGGAGTACTTGTGGCACCTTAGAGACTAACCAGTTTATTTGAGCATGAGCTTTCGTGAGCTACAGCTCACTTCATCGGATGCATAGCATATCGTGGAAACTGCAGAAGACATTATATACACACAGAGACCATGAAACAAAACTTCCTCCCACCCCACTCCCCCGCTGGCAACAGCTTATCTAAAGTGATCATCAAGTAGAGCCATTTCCAGCACAAATCCAGGTTTTCTCACCCTTCCCCCCCCCCCCCCACACACACACATACAAACTCACTCTCACTACTATCTAACCCTTTCACTACACTCAATTCTTCAAACAGATAGTTCTGAGTAAGAGGTAGCACGAGGAATGCTACGCTGTCCTTCTTTTAGGCCTCCTTCCTTCTAGGTGGTGGAGTGCTCATCTCTATGAGGAAGAACACTGCAACATTCCCCATCCTGCTCACCTCTTTCAACCTTGTGCTTCTACCCTCAGCTCTCCACATGACACAGTGCAAAGCCAAGCCCTGCAGGTGTTTTCCCCAAGCTATGGGCTCTACACCACATACCCTATCTCACTCTGACTGCAGTCTGGGAGGCAGCCAGCTTTTATTATGTAAAAGAAAACCACTCAGGTGTAAAATCCACTGAAGTGGAGGAAGTAGTAGTGGGAAAATTACATTGGGTGGCATTGTATTTTAGGCTGTCTTGTTCTGAAAGCTGCCTCCCAGTGTTGTACTGGCTGAGCATAATTACTGTTTTCACATTGAACCCAAATATTATTTGTGGGATGACACCCAGTTTGTGTAGTTAATCTACAGTGATTCACCACATCAAGCCATTCTGTCACTAAGCTCTTCCACAATTAGAATCATAGAATAGAATCACAGGACTGGAAGGGACCTTGAGAGGTCATCTAGTTCAGTCCCCTGCACTCATGGCAGGACTAAGTATTATCTATTCTAGAATGTGTGATCAGTAGCTCTGACATGAGGTTTTTTAAGCATGAGTTCTATGTGCACCATTGCCATATGGTTTGCATTTGTTTGTTTTAAGCTAACAGTTAGAAGTGACACAGATCTTCAGGTGGTTGCACAGTGCTAATACTTACCACTTCTGTACTATGTTAGCTCTTCAAAATCACTGTACAAACATTAAACAAACTTTCAGCTTTTGAATGACTAGGAGTTAGCAAAACAGAGCTATTCCCTGTTGTGTTCTCTGCCCCACCCCCGAACAAAAAGATTTCACTGAAAATCTGCATCTTAAAAGAACCATTAAGGATCTTTCAAAAGAACAGTCCAACCAAGGCTGCTGTAGTGACAGCCTTGTTACATCAGGTCTGGTGTTTGTTTAAGGCTGGTGTAGAATGAAGGGAGAGCTTCCTGTTTCATTTGCATGTGTAAATCAAGCAGACCTTGCTTATTTTTTCCCTTAAAGTGCTCAGAGTTTAGGGGAGGAAAGTGAATGAGATTCTGGTTATACCAGGTGTGGAAAAGCAGAAGGACC
The DNA here is from genome assembly GCF_015237465.2 of Chelonia mydas. NCBI lineage: Eukaryota > Metazoa > Chordata > Testudines > Cheloniidae > Chelonia > Chelonia mydas. The sequence goes on from NC_057849.1 coordinate 42,028,882, forward strand.
AAAATCTATTCTTGTGAAAAAATCTGTTCTCCCTGAAGTCAATAAGGTTACACAGGTGTAACTGTCAGCAGGAATTAGCCTGTGTTCTCATTCCCTTCTCGAATCACACACATTCCATGCTTACCCAATATTTTCCACTTGGGAAAGAAGTTAGTTTGAATTGGGGCAGAAAAATGAGGACTAGCTTAAGGTTTATTTAGCTTTACAGTTTTTGAATGAAACTCAAAAGAAATGAAATGTGAGGTACTTTTATGATGGATTGAACTGCTGGAGAATCAGCAAATGGACAGAACCTGCCTTTAGCCTATTCAGCCAGTCTTTTTATCGTAGCCTGCTAAGAAGTGGATTTAAAATCCTTGAGGGAGAGGGGATGGAGAAACTTGCAACAATGTGGGTTGAGCTTCCTCCAGTGCTTTTGCAACCCCTTAAAAGCACAACGATGTGTTGGCCTGTGGAACTACGCTGAGCATAAGGAAAGAACTTGGTTGCCTGAGCATCCCAGTACAGAAAAATACATCAAGGAAAAAAATTGGATTTCTTTGATTTTTAGTACAGTTCAATACAGTATTGAATACAGTGCATCATAAATCTGAAGCCCCTCGATGGAAGGTATTGTAAAAGTTAAAGTACTGGTATACCAAATGGGATGTTTTGTTTTGTTTTTCCTACAAATGTGTGGGAATTTGTTCCTTATACATGGGAGGGGCAATAGTTCTGGCTGGAGCTGGATAGAGTGTGTGCAGGTTCTGTGCAAGCTTCCCTACCGCTCTGGTACTGCCTCTTTCCTGCACCACCCCCTGGCCCTGACCCCGACCCCCCCTTCCCCCCAGGCACTCACCAGTTGTCCAGAAATGGGACCCAGCACACATAGAAGATGACAGTGATGGGCACTAGGACCCAGGAGTCAGCGTCCTGGAGCTGTCTGCTAGCCTCAGCTGAGGAGAGGGACAGAGGGAGCTTCTTCCCTCCCTGACAGCTAAGCAGACCTCTGGAGGAATCAGGGGTAGGGATATTGCCTGCTCAAACTACACCCACAGCTGGCACAGGTTTCTGTGGTAAGCAGATTTTTAGAGTCCAGTTACCAGTGTTAACCGGATACCTAGCAGTGTGTTCCTACAGCGCAGGGAGATGTGAGGGAGGAATAGCAACAGGCTGCCGGCTGATCTTCGTCCAAGCCACAGGGGGCTGCTTTGCCTTTCCTGCTGGCAGAAGCGCTCCAACAGGGCTGTGTGAGCAAGCTCGCTCCCCCTCACCCAGCCGCAGCCGTGCCCCCTGCCTGACGAGTAGTTCCTAAAACTAGGAGAGCCTAAGGTTAATCCAGCCCTGGACACATGCGGCTGTCCCTTGCCAGCTTGTTCGGTCTAAGGGTCTGTTTAATTGTGATAAAGAGGCTCGGACTTGGCTGCAGCCTGAGCTCTGGGACCCTCCCACTTCAACTTCTTGGACACCACTATCAGCTTCAACAATGGAACCCTACAGACAACTATATACAAGAAACCCACAGATCGCCACACCTACCTTCACAGATCCAGTAACCACCCAAGACACACCAAGAAATCTGTTATCTACATCCAGGATCTCAGATACTGCAGAAAATGCTCTGAAGAGAAAGTCCAGAATACATGTCTTAACACACTTAAAACTGCCTTCACCGAACAAGGATACTCCACGAAGGAAGTAGATCTCATCATGGAAAGAGGCACCCACATACCACAGGGAAACCGTCTTCAATACAGGGGAAAAAAACCACTGGCCTTCAAACAACCCCTCAGCTTCAACAAGGTCATCATCACAAGCAAGTTCCCCACAGGGTATGTCACACCAATTCAAAGCAGCAGCAGACACTGTCAAAACAACAAATGCAAAATCTGAAGACATATCTCCACTGCTACGATGGTAGATACTCTCCAACCACAGGTTTCAGTAGCAACCATGTTAGTCTGTATTCGTAAAAGGAAAAGGAGTATTTGTGGCACCTTAGAGACCATTACAACAACTTGTAACACACCCATCTGCCTACTAAACCACATTGTCTTACGACTTCAGAGGTGTTAATTGGTTAATTTTAAATGGTCTCCTACAACATGTGTGAACTCCTTATGCTTAACAATCTGTCCCACCTTGTATTTAGCATGAACACTCTAGTTTCCTTCTACAGACCTGAAGAAGAGCTCTGTGAAGCTTGAAAGCTTGTCCCTTTCACTTTTACTCGCAGAAGTTGGTCCTATAAAAGTCACTCATTCTGTCTCTCTCATATCCTGGGACCAACATGGCTAAAACAATACTGCAAACATTCCCACATACAGACATTACACACATTTTCTCAACTCCCCCACCCCCAAGAAAATCAGTTATTTCTCTCACAGGCTGGGAAGAGAGGAAGGTAAGGAATTTGTGACGATGTGTGACCATAAGTATCTCTGTACTAATTGCATATTTTGATCTGCGTCCAAAATGTGATTTATGTGCTTGATTACTGGCAATGTTGAAATGATTAGTGGCAATGAAACTATGGGGTTTCAAAACATAAATCAACGTTAAAATGCCAGTAGTGACCCAGGTAGACCCAGCCTACCCTTTGCTCCTGACTAATGAAGCTGTACACCAGCCACCTCAACAGCACCAAGGAAAGATTCAACTATAGGCTCAGCAGGTGCAGAATGACAGTTGACTGTCATTTTCATAGATTGAAGGTGTGACAGTTGGATCACAGAGACCCCCATGGGACTTCCACCTGATGTGCTAAGACTACCTCTGAGCCCATTTTCCCTGCCAGCTTGGGACTTCAGTACCCTGTCTTGCTGAGATAGACATGCTAGCCTGCTGCAAACACAGACCCAGGGATGAATCATGTCCCCCAGAAGCTGCAGACCTAATGAAAACGGCTTAGAAAGTGCTCCTGTCTCTAGCACCCAGATACCCAGTTCCAAATGGGGTCCAAACCCCAAATAAATCTGTTTTACTCTGTATAAAGTTTATATGGGGTAAACTCATAAATTGTCCACTCTCTATAACATTGATAGAGAGATATGCACATCTGTTTGCTCCCCCAGGAATTAATTACTTACTCTGAGTTAATTTATAAGCCAAAAGTGATTTTATTAAATATAAAAAGTAGGATTTAAGTGGTTTCAAGTAATAGCAGATAGAACAAACTAAGTTACGAAGCAAAATAAAACGTGCAAGTCTAAGCCTAGTACAGTAGGAAACTGATTACAGATAAAATCTCACCCTCAGAGATGTTCCAATAAGCTTCTTTCATAGACTGGACTCCTTCCTAGTCTGGGCCCAATCCTTTCCCCTGGTACAGTTCTTGTTAGCTCCAGCTCAGGTGGTAACTAGGGGATTTCTCATGACTGGAACCTCCTTTGTTCTGTTCCACCTCCTTATATAGCTTTGGCACAAGGTGGGAATCTTTTGTCTCTCTTTTGTCCCACCCCTCCTTCTACATGGAAAAGCCCCAGGTTTAAGATGGATTCCAGTACCAGGTGACATGGTCATATGTTCTGTGAGACCCCAAGCCTTCATTCTTCCTGGCCTGACTCACGGGAAGGCTTGCAAGTAAACAGAGCCATCTACAGTCAATTGTCCTGGTTAATGGGAGTTATCAAGATTCCAAACCACTATTAATGGCCCACACTTTGCATAATTACAATAGAACCTGAGAGTTATATTTCATATTTCTAATTTCAAATACAAGAATGATACATTTATACAAATAGGATGACCACACTCAGTAGATTATAAGCTTTGTAATGATACCTTACAAGAGACTTTTTGCATGAAGCATATTCCAGTTACATTATATTCACACTCATTAGCATATTTTCTCAAACTGGGGTCCATGAACCCCTGGGGGTCCCTGATGGTATTTCAGGGGGCCTGTGGGCCCCACTGATCAACTCCTCCCCCTCCCTCTATCTCCTGGAGGCTACTGAAGCCAAACCAGGAGATTTTAGGTGCTAAAAGTCTGGTGGTGTAGCGGGGCTAAGGCAGGCTCCCTACCTGCCCTATCTCCTCACCACTCCTGGAAGCGGCCGGCACATCCCTGCAGCCTAGGGGGGTGGGGGCGCAGGCAAGGGGAGTTACAGGTGCTCTGCCTGTGCGCAGGGGCAGCGCATAGAGACTGCCCTTTCCCCCCGCTCCCCCTACCTAGGAGCCGCTGTCAGAGAGATGTGCCAGTTGCTTTTGGGAGCCACCCGAGGTAAGCGCCACCTGGTCAGAGCCCACACCCCAACCCCCAGCCCAGAGCCTGCACACAAACTCCCTCCTGCACCCAAACTCCCTCCCAGAGTCCGCATCCCGCACCCCCTCCTGCACCCCAACCCACTGCCCTAGCCTGGTGAAAGTGAGTGAGGGTGGGGGAGAGCAAGCAATGGAGGGAGGGAGGATGGAGTGAGCAGGGGGCGGGAGGAGGTGGGGTGGGGCCTGGGGGAAGAGGTGGATTTGGGACAGGGCCTGGGACTGAGCGGCCCTGCCCGAAATGGGTTGCTAAAGTTTGAGAACCGCTGGCCTAGTGAATGGAGGGAGTGGGAGAAGCAGTAGATGTGATAAATCTTGATTTTAGTAAGGCTTTTGACACAGCTCCACATGAGAAATGTGGTCTAGATGAAATTACAATAAGGTTGGTGCACAACTGCTTAAAAAAACGCACTCAAAGAGTAGTTATCACTGTGAAACTGGGAGGAAGTATCTAGTGGAGTGCTGCACAAGTCTGTCCTGGGACAAGTGCTTTTCAGTATTTTCAGTAATGACTTGGTTAATTGATTGGAGATTACGCTTATAAATTTTGTGGATGACATCAGATTGGGAGGGGTTGCAAGCACTTTGGAGGACAAGATTAGAATTCAAATTGACCTTGATAAATTGGAGAATTGATCTGTAATCACCAGATGAAATTATGTAAAGACAAGTGCAAAGTACTACACTTATGAAGTTAAAAATCAGTGCACAACTACAAAATGGGGAATAATTGGCTAAGCAGTGGTACATCTGAAAAGGATCTGGAGGTTACAGTGGATCACAAGTTGAATAAGAGCCAACATGTGATGCAGTTGCATAAAAGGCTAATATCATTGTGAAATGTATTAACAGAGTGTCATATGTAAGACACATGAGGTAATTGTTCCACTCTACTCAGCACTGGTGAGGTCTCAGCTCGAGTAGTGTGTCCAGTTTGAGGCACCACACTTTAAGAAAGAGAAATTGGAGAAAGTCCAGAATAAAGCAACAAAAATGATAAAAGATTTAAAAAACATGGGCCAAGAAAAAGTTGAAAGAATTGGACATGTTTAATCTTGAGAAAAGACTGATAACACTATTATCAAAAGGATGGTAATGAATTCTTCTTCATGGCTATCGAGTTTAGGACAAAAAGTAATAAGCTTAATCTGCAGCAAGGGAGATTTATGCTAGATATTGGGAAAAGCTTTCCAAATGTAAGGATAATTAAGTACTGTGATGGGGCAAGGCCAGATGGCTATAGAAAAGTAGTGGGAGATAGATATATTAGCTCCAGGCTAAACAAATCCCTGGTACCAGGACAAGTTAAATGGCAGCTGCTCCAGGTCAATTAAGACACCTGGGGCCAATTAAGAACTTTCCAGAAGGCAGGGAGAATGCTAGGTTGATTGGGACACCTGAAGCCAATCAGGGACTGGCTGAAACTAGTTAAAAGCCTCCCAGTTAGTCAGGTGGGTGTGGATATCAGGAGCTGTGGGAGGAAGTTGTGCTGTTGGAGAGTCTGAGCAGTACACACCATATCAGGCACAAGGAAGGAGGCCCTGAGTTAAGGGTGAAGTGCAGCTTGAGGAAGTGGGGGCTGCTGTGGGAAAGTAGCCCAGGGAATTGTACGTGTCATGTTTCTAAAAGGTCAGCTACCATAGCTGATACTATTAGGGTCCCTGGGCTGCAGCTGGGAGTAGAGGGCGGGCCTGGGCTTCCCCCTTTGCCCCCCCCCCCGCCCCCCGATTAATCACTAAGACTGGGAGACAACAGAGACTGTGCAAGGGAGGATAGCTTCTCCTCACCTCCCTTGCTGGCTTATGATGAAAATGGCTCAGTAGACTGTGACCCTTGTCTCTAGAGAGAGAAGGGGTACGTGGAGGGTCACAGTGAGCCTCTGAGGCTAGTGAAATCCACCAGGAAACCCGGGACCCATGGAGAGAAGGACAGAGCTTTGTCACAGTACTAAAATAAGTTATCAATGGAAGTTGTGGACTCTCCATCAGTGGAGGCTTTTAAGAACAGGTTAGACAAACATCTGTTAAGTATAGTCTTGATATACTTGGTCCCGTGTAGGGGAATGGACTAGATGACCTCTCTAGGTCCCTTCCAGCCTTACATTTCTATGAGTCTATGAAATGGGAATGATAAAGAATTGGCCTGAATGGGGATAGCGATGGAAATTGTCTAGGCTGTTACAGGCTTGCCCACAAAGCAACTCTTGGAGACCAAAATAAAATATGTTTTAGTGATTTAGGAATCTGTGAGTCTGTTAAGAAGGGTAGTTGCCATTTTGAAGAAGAAAAACGCAACCCCCCTTTGATCTTGACAGGAGTCATTCTCTTCAACAATCAGCGAACTCCAAATAGATTCACAACTGGCAATCTACATTTCAGGCCAGACAGTGCCAGACAAACCCTCTGCTTTGACTCATTTTAATGTGTTGATAGGATGGCCAGTCCACTGGATGATTTTTTTGGCATTCGAAGTCTGAAAATATTTTTCAATTAATTTTATGTGATTTAAGAAGAACATGATAGGCAACTTTTGTAAAATGTGGAGCCAGAACTGCACTTGATGTGTAAACAGCTAAGGGATTGTTTTATGAAGAGCTTATTCTCCCTAATAATGAGGATGTTGCAAACATATCAATGTCATCAGTATTTTTGTTAATTAAGGAAGCGATATTACACTTATAATGATCAAAGATCCTTCATATGTCCGCCATTACCATAGTATCTTCACAATTCCTAAATGCCTTTAGATGACTCACAAAGTTGATAAGAGTGGATTTTGAATAACCTGGTGTTACATGGCTGATTATTTATGTATAGAGTGCAAGAAAGGAATCATTATGAAAGTTCACTTAATAATCATTTATCTTGTCAAATATGCTTTTCAGGTCCTAAAATGGTAGAAGTCCATGGTCAACAGTTTCAGATCAACTCCGTAGATGGCAAGCCACTTTTTACAGTGGATGAAAATGAAGTTTTAGTTGGTACAGATAAACTTCGAATCACAGGTTCGTAATAGACATTTAAGAAATGCCTGAAAAATCCGTTTCCACATATAACTAAAGCAAAACCACACACAGTTCATCTAAAATAACATTTACATTAAACCATGTGCCTGTAAACACAAGTTCTATCTTTACCTCATTAGGAAAGGGAAAATTTGAAAATGTTCTGACCTTTATCAATAAATTTAATTGCTGGGTTAGGAATGTCATTAGCATTATAATGGGGTTTGCATAAACTTCACCCTAAACTAACTCTTGTGGGTAGCAGACGTTGTGCCTGAGCTGTTTTTCTCATCCATTTCTTATTTTAAGTACACGTGGTAATTGATAAACTAGGACTGAGGGAATCCTGCATGGTCTTATTTGTGTAACCATTTGGATTGAGAATTCTACATGGAACTTTTGCCCAGTTCTGCTGTAAAACAGTGATTTTTTTTATACCTTCTTTTAAAGTGACAACATGCTCTTATTTCCCCTTGCCTTTGATATTTACACCATAGCACTTTATTAAGTATAGTGCATTTAAAATGTCACTTACCAAAAGACAAATTTGCCTTGGACGTTATCAGATCATGTCTGAATAGTTCTGCACATTAACATTAATTCAGAACAGTAGTTACTATGCTTTCATTTGATAGCATACATAAAGACATTTTACTCTGCTCCATTGTAAACTAGTACTTACGTGACCTGTAGCCACTAACAACATTTTCCAGGTCTAAATTGCTTTAAAATGTACATATTAAAGTTCAGTTGCTCTGGATTTAAATTGGAATAATTCATCAAAGAAAATACTGACATTGCCACATAACTTACTTTCAATTTCAGTTTCCATATTTTAGAATCTAATTACGCCTGCCATATTTAACTTGCTTTCATTATTAGTACTCTAAAAACTTGAGGTCTTAATTTTAATAGATCAAGGCAAGTTATTTCACTGTATAAAAATATAACAGTAGTAGTTAGTGTACAATTAGCACTTCTAAGACAAATTTAAGTTAAAATATTTGTGTTCATAAATTATGTTTATTCCTCAGGGTTATATCTTAAGACTTTTTGCTTTTTAACTTAATTGAAATTACAACTTTACTTAACCAGGAAACCACCTCAAATGATTATTATATACCCATGGGACACCAAATTTTAACAAAAAAGCATGGTTAGCATGTTTAGTAAAGATATGAAAGACTGGACAATTGTTAGTTGATTTTGAAAAGGACTATCTGTGCACAAAGTCAAAATCATACATTCATTGAAATAGTGATGTTAAAATATGTATTCTACTCCTCTTTTAATCTTCTAGTTGGCAAAGATAACTGTGCAGTTTCATAGCTAGTATGTAGACATACAGTATAAGGCTTGATTCCCTTTCACATCACTGAAAATCAGGAGCAAATCCATTAAAGTCAATTAAATTGTTCCAGTATGAAAGCTGTATAAGTGAGAGGACAATCAAGCCCACTATAACAATTTTTAAAATAAGCTCTTTTAAAGTATTACTTGTTCATTAAAGACAATGTTATTAGTTTTGTATAGAATGTTGAGTAAGCTGTGGACACATGATACATGCAGGCTTCAAAAACAAATCAAGAATATTTTGAAATTCTTTATCTTTATGTACAATATAGTGACGCATCTTCACTTCTCTTTTCATCTCTTATATACCTTATTCATCATCATCACTCCCATAACCACATTGGTCGTTGGGACACTATCGTTGATGAGCAATCAGCAAATTGTCTCCACCCCTGACAACTGTGTCTCTGTGAAGTCCATTCCTGTCCACTCTTTTATGTTGTCAATCCATCTCTTCTTTTGTCTACCTCTTCTTCTCTTCCCCTGTATTGTCCCTTGGAGGATGATCTTGGCATCTAGGCCAGATGATCTTGTTACATGGCTGTACCACTTCAGCTTGCGCTTCTTTACGGTCATCAGGAGGTCTTCATATGACCCAGCGCATTGGGTGATGTTGCAGACCTCTTCATTGGTGACGTGGTCAAAGTAGGAGATGCCCAGGATTTTACGGAAGCATCTCATCTCTATTACCTGTATTTTCTGTTCAAGTTCTGCTGTAAGGGTCCATGTCTTGCACACATACAGAAAAATGGAGATGACCAATGTGTGCAGCAGTTTCAGTTTGGATTCCAGGGAGATGTTCTAATTCCTCCAAATTGGCTTTAGCTTTGCCTAGTTCTTGCCGGAATTTCTGCCTTGGATCCTTCATCAGTGATTATTGCCCCCAAATACTTGCACTGTTTCACTGTCTCCAGCTCTTGTCCACTGACAGTGGTATGTGAGCTGATCCCATCACCTTTGTTTGTCATCAGCTTGGTTTTCTCTGCACTGATTTCCATGCCATATTTTATGGAGGTTTCATCCAGTCATTTCACAAGGTTAGCAGTTCATCTTTGCTGACTGCCAGGCCATCAATGTCTTCAGTAAAGCGAAGATTTGAGATTGTTCGCACTCCCCCGCCCCACCAGTGCTGACTGTGCATATGTGATCTTCTAGAGCATCAGTCATTATGCACTCCAAGCAGATGTTGAACAGTGTGGGTGAAAGAAGGCAGCCTTGCGGACTCCAACAGTGGCGCAAAACCACTGTCCTATTGTGCCATTGCCAAGAACTGCACTGCTGGCCTTGGCATACAGTTGTTTAATGGTAAGAATAAGCTTATGACCAACTTTCAGAGTAACAGCCGTGTTAGTCTGTATTCGCAAAAAGAAAAGGAGTACTTGTGGCACCTTAGAGACTAACCAATTTATTTGAGCATAAGCTTTCGTGAGTTACAGCTCACTGCATCCGATGAAGTGAGCTGTAGCTCACGAAAGCTTATGCTCAAATAAATTGGTTAGTCTCTAAGGTGCCACAAGTACTCCTTTTCTTCTTATGACCAACATTGTACTTCACGGTTTCCCAGAGAGCTTCTTGCCATACTCTGTCAAACGCCTTCTTGAAGTCAACAAAGAAGTGGTAGATGTCCTGCTGGTGTTGTAAGTACTTCTCACATAGAACACAAAGGTTGAAAATCTGTTCTGTGGTACTTCTTCCAGCACAAAAGCCAGCCTGTTCTTCAGCGATGATATTGTCTGCTTGGCTTCAATCTGTTCAATATGACTTTCAACATCACTTTGCTGGGATGGCTAATTAAGCTTATGGTCTGGTAATTTTGGACACAATTGTAGGTTGTCTTTCTTTGTCAGAGTGATGATTAGTGACAGTCCACGTGGAGGGCCACTCATCAGTCTACCAGATCTTGTTGTAGATCTTGGTGAGTACATCTATTACTATTTCTCCTCTGAATTTCATCAGTTCATCTGAGATGTTGTCAATATCTGTAGCCTTTCCATTCTTGAGTGATTTAACAGGTGTCTCCACTTCATGTAGTGTTGGAAAGTTATCTTCCTCTGTTGAATCTGTGCTGTCTAAGACACTAGGATCTCCATTTGTCTGGTGGTTGTATAGATCAGAGCAGTAGTTTGTCCACCTATTGATGATGTCCCTTTCTTCTGTAAGATTGTTCCCTTCTTTGTCTTGAATTGCATTAGCTTTAGTCCATCTTTCCTTTGTTAGATCTTTTACAACCTGGAAGGCTCGTTTGCTATTTTTATTATTGATACACTCTTCAATTTTTGAGCATTATTTTTCAGTCCATATCTCCTTGGCCACCTTCATTCCTTTCTTGATCTTTCTGCCCATCGCTTTGTATTTATCAGCTCCCTCAGTGCTGTTCTTGTCTCTCTTTAAATTCTCTTCTGATGTCACACATTTATAGTATTTCGTTTCTGACCTATGGTTTTGTCTTCTTACGATGTTTCCCAAGGATGTCCATTGCTGCCTCATTCCTTATAGCATTGAAATTGTTGGTCATTGTTTCTACATCTTCCTCTAGAGCAAGCAGCGAGCCAAATTTTCTGCCAATCATTGCTTTGAATGACTGCAATGTTTTAGTCTCTGAGTCTTTCTAAGTCAAACTTGGTTCTGGTGAACTTTGGCCTGACAATTTTTCTTAGCCATAGCCAAAAATTTAGTATCACAAGGTTGTGATTACTTCCAATATCAGCACCAGGGATGCTCCTTGTTTTAGCTTGGTTAATCCCAGAACAAAATCGGTTTTGCACCATGATGTAGTCAACATGGCACACACCTAATGGTCTACATCACAGCCAGATTGATCATCTGAATGCTTTATGTGCTCCTAATGTGTTTGCAAGAACCAGATTGTTATAGCTGGCAAACACCAAAAGTCTCAATCCCATCTCATTGGTTACCGCATTACAGAGAGGACCACAATAATCTCACCAATCTGCCTGTGTATCAGTACCCACTTTAGCATTCCAATATCCTTGTACAATCAGGATATCTTTCTTGTGTACCTTATCGATGATATCATGGAGCTGATTGTAAAAATCTTCAATTTGCTCATCGTCATAGTCTGTTGTAGGGGAGTAGACTTGTACCACTGTGATATTAAATGGTACTGCCTTTAGACGGATAGAAATAAGCCTGCTGGACCCTGGGTGGCATCCTAATACTGAATTCTTGATATCTTTATGCACAAGAAATCCTATGCCATTGACATGTTTGTCCTCTCCACTGTAATAGAGTACATGGCCTTCTTCTGTTATACTTCTTCAAAGTTCTTCCATCTAACATCACAGATTCCTAGGAGGTGTCAGGTGTATTGTTCCATTTTTTACGTGAGTTCTTTCAACCTCCCTGTTTGTCTCAATGTCCTTACATTCCATGTGGCTATGGTGGTGATATCTCTTCCCAGGATCCTCTTTGTTGGAGTTACACCAGTAGTATACTTGTCGCGTCTGCCCTGGTGGGAAACAGATGGCACGGTCATTATTAACCCGGGCTGCAATCAAACTGGTACGGACATCGTTGACTTGCTCATCATATGGTGTGTCTTGTGCAAATTTCTAACCTGACCAAGCCCATCCCTGTCCAGGCAGCCCCCTTTTAGTTGCCTCTTATGACATGCAGGAGGAACACTGGGCCTATTCTGTCCCCAGACCCACAACTCATTAATCACTCATTAGGAAAGCTGACTGTCTTGCAACTAAAATACAGCATAGCAGAGGATAAAAATCATTTGTAAATTATAGTAAAATTATATTTCAGAAAACCACATGATTATTCTGAGAGTTCACTGAGCAGCCTAACTCCTGAAATCACCTTTTTCTCATCAAGCTTGAGATATTTGACCTAGTACTGTCAGAGTTACAGTGCCAGACAGTTCTCATGGTGATCAAAAAAACAAAAGTAAGGTCCAAATGACCCCCACTTCTGTGCTACAGAGGGGAGCAAATATGCAGAGAAAAAAACAGGTGGACCCCTGTGCAGGTAGAAATATAGCTATGCAGAAGGTTTCACCTCCACTTCAGAGCTTGACAGATAATTGGCCTGAGACAATACTGAACCCAAATAGTTTGCTCTCTGGGCCTGATCTTCTGTTGTCCTGCACTTTGTGTAATCATTTATACCAGTGCAAAGTAAGTGTAAATAGGTTTTACACTCCCTTTGTGCTCACCTTTGCATTGGTGTAAATGAGCCGTGAAGAATCGGCACACGAGACTCCCCTCTCTGGAACAATAGTGCATACCTTGGGGCAGTAAACCAATGGTTGTATTGCTAATAATGCTTTTGAGCTGCCATGACTCGAGGGGTGAGGTTGCAATGGAATACCTAGGAGTCCCTCTAAAATCTGGTTGGGATCCAGGGTTATAGGAAGCCTGATTTCTGGCCTCTCTTGATCATGCTGCACCCTTACATCCCAGTGCTGCAGTTTAGGGAGCAATGTACAGAAGGAGAAATACCTGCCATAGTAGTTTAGAGTGAGCCATGGAGTGGTGGCCATGGTCTGAGCACTACCTGGAGATCTGTGACCCCATGTTCAAGGCCCATGATTCCTCATACCACTCCTCTGATCTTTGTATCACTGGCAAACTTTATCATTAATGATTTTGTTTTTTCCAGGTTCTTACTAAAAATGTTAAATGACATCGGGTCAAGAATCAATCCTTGTGGGACCCCACTAGAAGTAGCCCCACTCAATGATTATTCCCTGTTTACAATCACATTTTGAGACTTATCAGTTTGCCAGTTTTTAATCCATTTAATGTGTGTCATGTTGACTGTATGGTACTAGTTTCTTAATCAAAATACCATGCAATACAAAGCAAATGCCTTCCAGGCATCTAAGAATATTACACCAACATTTTTCCCTTTATGAAACATACTTGTAATCTCATCAAAAACATATAAATATGCAATGTCACAATAGAGTTTCCAAGGCAATAACACATAAGTGTTATAGATGGTGCATGGAGAGGTGAATAGTATTCTGTTAATAGTTTGTTTTTTGTATTTGAAATGTAACCTTACATTTTAATTTCCTGGTTTTCAGATGGGTGTGTGTGTGTGTGTGTGTGTTAAACCATAGTTCTCAGTTACATATTTTCCTCTTAAATTAATGATACATACTAAAACCTTCATTTCAGCTTTGCTCAGTTTGGGGTTTTTTGGTTTGAAAAGAGTGCCAATATCCATGCTGAAAGGTGATAGTCAGCAATACCTCTTAAAAGTTTTGTCTAATGTTGGCTGTGGTTCTAGTTGATAATCAGACAACATTTAGCATTGCCAAAAAGAGCTTTTTTTCAGAGTGAACAAGCTTACATCCAAATGCAGAGTATAAGTGGAGCAGACACAGAGATAAGTTACCAAGTAGCACAGGGAAAGCATGAAAATGCAAGGAAAAACACACCAAAATTAATGCAGAAACAAATGCACAAATACAAAGCAGGGGAGACAGACAAAATGCAAAGGAAGACCTGTAGATACTATGGAGAAAAATATGATAATGGAAAATGCCCTCCATATGGCAATAATTGTGGCAAGAGGAAACATGTCCTTGCTTGCAAACAGAAAAGCAAAGAAGAATGCACCATATTGAGGAAGCAAGCAGTGGCTCACAGGATGAACCTTTGCATGTATATGACATTAGTGTAATGCAAAATAGCAGATGTAAATGGTTTGTAATGCTCAAACTCTCACCAGATGCAAAGACAAGATAGGAGCACATAAACAAACAGGAAATTGAATGCCAAATAGATAGTGGGGCATCAGTGAATGTGCTGGGTAACAAAGACTTCCTCATTATTATGCAAGAGAAGGAAGCAAAATTGCAACCAACTAAAACTAAATTATAATTATACAATGTCATGATCATAATCCCACCAGGATAATGTAAATTGCAAGCAGAATACCAAGACAAAGTATATAAGCTAAATTTAAGGTAATACAGATAACACAGAAGTCACTACTTACAGCTAAAACAAGTGAATTCATGCATGAACCTAGTGACACTAAATCTAGGATAAATGATTTATTCATGCTACAGGAATTCAGTCAGCCTCCTGAAGGGGTCAGGAAGGTATCCCCCCATGTATTCTGGTGGGTGTGGTTTGGTCTCCTTCCTCTGAAGCATCAGAGATTGCCATGGATGGAAATGGGAGACTGGACAGGGTGGACTAGTGCTCTGAGGTGGTACTGAGGATCTTTTATTTCAGGTGATTGGCTAGCTGTTCTTGCTTGTGTGTTCAGAGTCTAACTGATCACTGTCTGTGGGATTGGAAAAGAATTTTCCCTCAGGTCAGATTGGTGGTGACCTTGGATATTTTTTTTTTCTTGCCTTCCTCTGCAGTCGGTGGCTGGGGGTCACTTGGCAGGATTATCGGAGTATAATTTTACTTAATAATTTCCCTGCCATTGCAGGGACCTCAGATGTTGGTGCACCTTAGTCCATCCTAATTTCTCCATGTGACACATAATAGTCTAGTTTCCTATGGGCTCTAATACTTTGGTCTAATTTCAGTTATTGGGTTTAGTGTGTAGATGCTGGTAGGTGTTGGTGGCCTGTGACATACAGGAAGTCAGATTAGATTATTTGATGATGCCTTCTGTCTCTAAACTCTATGAATCTATGATTCATACAGTAGACACACAAGCAAAACAAAAAACATGTCCAGAGCAGATAATCCTCTGTGGCATCCCAAGAGCAAAGCTGTTAAAAGATTGCCATGATGTTTCTGCCTCACTTCCTCCTCCATTGCATTAAGAGAAACAAATAATGGGAGTAATAAAACGAATGGAAAAAGAAGGCTAAAAATAGAAAACATATGGAAAAAAAGACTTCGCTAAAGTCAGAGGGTCAACAAGTTGGATAATCAGTGTAGTAACTGTTGAGAAGTCAGGAAAGTGATGCATTTGCATAGACCCTGGCAGTCTAAACAAAGCACTAAAAAAGGCTCACTGATATCAACCTGTAAGCGCAGAAATGTCCTGACCTGGCAACAGCAAAAATAGTCTCAGTACTTGATTCCAAATATGGATATTGGGATATGATAGTGGATAAGGAATGCCGCTAACCAGGGGTGGCCCAAGACTAGCTGCCAGCAACTGGCACCCTAGGCTAACCACGCAATCGGTGCCCCCCATCCCCAAGTCCCAAGGGCAGATCTAGGCTGAGGTTTTTGTTAAACTGGGAAACATTTTGTCCCTTTTTTCCTTTTAATTTTTTTAAGCGTTTTTTTTTAAACAGAGGCTTAATTATTCGGTTTGTCCGTCCGTCTGTCCAGCCAATGTTTCTGAGATCAGATAAAATAGAGACACAAAATTTTCAGAATAGATTTGTGCATGACAGCTAGATGATATTTCAGTCCAATTTCAAATAAAAATGCATTAAAAATGTTAATTTTTATTACAAATCCAAAATCATCTATTACACTAGCCTGCTTTAACTGCCTTTACCACTACATCCAGTATAGAAAGAAATAAGAAAGCTCTTTAAACTTTAACTTTAATTTACAAAACACTCCAAATAAAAAACACTCTGTGTTCTTAAAACATGACTTCTTTTGCTTTAAGTTTTGAAAATTCAGTCACTATTTCTTTTAGATCCAGTTTACCAGCTGTTTCATGCTCTATTGACATTGTAGCAAGTCCAACACATTGCTCTTGCACCATTGTTGAACGCAGATATGCTTTTATCAATTTTAACTTTGAGAAGCTACATTCCCCACTCGCTATGGAAACTGGCAAAGTTAAGAGAATGTGTAGCGAAATAAAAATGTTTGGAAAACTGTCTGTTTATTTTCACAAACAAACTTTAGTACTTCTTCAGGAGTGGAATGTTTCTTAAGTCATCTTGAAAAAGCCTGAAGCTCACTACACAAATCTGTAGCATCAATGTCTTTTGAATTTTCATGAGTCAATGCCGACTCCAGTTTTATACAAAATTCTCTTATCTGTTTTGCTGTTTTCTTTTGCAAGCTGTGGATATCACATAGAAAGCCAAATACTGACTCTAGCTGCTGCATCTGCTGAAATCTTTCGTCAAGCGAATGAATAGCAGTGTCAAGGACTGCAAAGTAGAAATTTGACCTTTGTTTTGGGTTCTGAATGGGTGTCTCATCCTTCATACGAAAACTGCTGTTTCTTTTGCCGAATGCAAACTGGCTCCAGTTCAAATTCTGTTGGAAAGGCTATTTCTTCAAGCTCGAGAGAATCTACCGGTGTTCTTTCAAACCCTTCATCGCTTCTGAATTCCTCCAGAATATTTTTAGTTTGCTGCAGTTTTTGAATAGCAGAATGTATGTTCAAGTTCTTTTCCTGAAGCTGCTTACTAGTAAGGTTAATCTTGAAAAGGAATTATACCACAAAATGAATGAAGTCACAAATTTGAACTTGGAAAGGCCATTTGCAAGAGCTTCTGCATCTGAATGTGCTGTATTGCCAGATGATCTCGTAAAGGTAGTATCAGAAATTTCAATTAGGGCATCATAAATGTTTCCAAGTTCATAGCGAAGAGGCTTCAAAGCATCAATGCGACTCTCCCATCTTATCTGACTAAGTGGTTTCACAGTTAGAGAATTTACATGACGAGTCAGAATCTCCCAACGGCATGTTGAGCCTGAGGAAAAACACACAAACATGTTGTACCAGGTCAAAGAAATTGCTTTCCTCCAAACAGCATCTAGCAGCATCATTGACAACCAAATTCAGAGAACGCCCTAGGACTGATTTCCATCATTCTCCTTTGCACACCATTGTCTTTACCCTTCCTATTACTCCCATTATCATAGTCTTGGCCATGTAAGTTTTCAACAGATAATGACATTGTTTCAAGCTCTTGTAGAATAATTTCAATCATAAATGCTCCAGTCGCCTCCTTCAGTGGTACGAAACTCAAAAAATGTTCCTTTATGAGCACTTCAGCATTATCTTCATATGCAGACTTTTCCGTATCCACAAAACAGATCATCGTCATTTATTCAACATGACTTACATCTGACGTACAGTCCAGTATTATTGAAAAGTATTTTGCAGCATGGGCAGCTTCTACAACTTTCTTTTTAATGGCATTTGCAAGGATTTGAATTAGTTCATTCTGCATATTTTTTCCTATGTAATAAACCTGTGTTTCATGATCAGTTATTTTATGTAGATACTCCTTCATGACTGGATCAAACAAAGCTAGGTATTCAACAAATTTTAAAAAGTTTCTATTACCTGAAGCATATAATTTTTCATTTCTACCGTGGCCGTGGAATGCTAAATTTTGCCCACCGAGAACTCTCACTAAAGCAATCAGATGCTCTAATATTTGTTGCCAATAGTCTTCTTTTTCCTTCATCACACATAAATTTTCTTCATCAATAGTTTTTCCTTTTTTCAATTGTAAATTCAAGTTCTTTCCAATTTTGAAAACATTCCAAATGTTCTACTTCTTTCATGTGAAGAGAGAATTGAAGATATGTGTTTCCAGTCCTTTGAACCATTTTCAGTAAGTGATGTACCAATTGCTTGATTTCTAAACAACTTGCAGCAAAAGCAAAACACAGAGTCCTTCGACACTGAATATTGTAACCAGTTTTGATGAATTTCTTCCCCATTAATGAGTTTCCTCTTGTAATGATGAGCAGAGAATTTTCTTTTATTTCCATCCTTAGGGAAGGGAAATTCATGAACTTGTTCGTGTCCACGTTCCATGAGAATTTGCCGCACACTGTCATCACATCTAGGCCATGAGGATGGGTTATACTGTAACTTGTTTGTAATTTCCTCATCCTTTCTTCCTTTTACTTCATTTACTTCAATTTCTGCATGTGTCTCTGAAGGTGAATACATTTTATCCACTTCCATATCAGTCTGATGCTGTAAGCTGCCTTCATCTAGAAATAGATTTCCATCATTTTGAGTTTCCAAATTGCTTTTTTGTGGATGTGAGCTACCCTCATCTCAAAGTAATATACCTTCATCTTGATGTTCCAAACTGCTTCCATGCGGATGTGAGCTAACCTCCTCTCCAAGTAAAATTCCTTCATCTGGATGCTATGAACTGCTTCCATTTTTATTTGGATTAAAGAGAAGATATTTCAGGAAGGATACCTGCTGTTTTGTTTGGTCCTTTTCCTTCTCAGCCTTTCGTTTACGATACTCAGCTCCTGAGGGTTTTCTTTTTCCTCTTTCTGCCATGGTGCATTTGAATATTGTTATGTACTAACTGTGCTCCTGGCGGCAAGCATTATAGCGTTAAGGCTGGCTGACACACCACATGGTTGGCGATTTAAACCACATTGCAGCAATCCCAACACATCTTTTCACTGCTTAAAGGTTCAATGATTAGTAACATACACTCACTTACCTATTAAAACAGTTAGTTACAGAGTTTACAGGGAAACAAAATGACCTTTTTCATCGTTATAACCCTACACCAGTTGTTTGGAAAGTAATCCCCTTCTTCACGGTTACCCGCTTGGAGTGTGACATCATAACTTTTGTAGTCTATTAAGCATTAAGGGCTTTTTTGTAGTCTATTATACCATTAAGTAACTAAGGGTTACTTTTCTTTTATGGACCCACACATCTCCTTGGTGTGGGGTTCTGTCCCAGCTAGTGGTGCCGAGACCACTTAGAGAGAGAGATTGATGAGTCTGCTCTACAGCCTTAGCTAACAGCCATATGGCTTTTAGCTCATGCAGTAGAGGCTCATGCACTAAGCTCCAGAAGCCCGAGGTTCAATCCCACCCGCTGACGACCGGGGTCTGTTAGCGTTACAAGTAGGGGCTCATCCAGCATTTAAAAGGGGAAGTCTCTAAAGCGCGGGATGCACTTCCGCAGCTAGGGGAAGTATGTAACCCACACACCTCCTGGGTGTGGTGTTCCATCCCATCTAGTGGCACCGAGACTAAGTAGAGAGAGATGAATGTGTCTGCTCTATGGGCTTATGGCTTTTAGCTCCTGCAGTAGAGGCTCATGCATTTAGCTCTAGAGGCCCCAGGTTCAATTCCACCTGCCGACAACTGGGGTCTGTTGGCATCACATAATCTCTTCACAGCATGGCCTTTGGGGGTCAGTTCATACATCTGCATCTGTTGATCTCAAGTGGACTGTGGCAGTACTGTGGATATATTTTTGACCTGAATTTGTAGAATAGTATGATACAGCGCTATACCAAATTGTAGCCAAAGAGCATTATTAAGCCAGTTTTGTCTTAACCTCTAAGCATGCTGTCTCCATTATCTCTCGCATAGATAAGCATGTCCTTGTGCAGTAACTGGAGTTCTTTGAGATGTGTGTCCCTGTGGGTGCTCCACTATCCGCCCTCCTCCCTTCTACTTCAGAGTTCGCAGTGAGGATTCTGCGGACTAGAAAAGGAACTGGAGGGCTCGGGTTCTGCGTGTGCTACACACGGCACCAACGACACCATGAGATGCCTACTGCACACATTCGACCCGCGCAGACACTGCTTCCGTAAATCTCCGATCAACGGCACCGGGACCCACTGCCACCTAAAGTGTGACCCACAAGGACACACATCTCTAAGAACTCCAGTTACTACACAAGGTGAGTAACCTTTCCTTTTTCTCTCTGCTACCAGATTGTTTTTGTTAGAGCAATGCAGAAATATGAGATTAATATTCAGGGATTACTGTCTTGAACTCATGTTATGATTCTTTTATGATTATCATTCACAAGTTATAATAAATGTCTGTCACTAAGGTTTAAATTGTTCATTTTGTGGTCAAAATTGGTGTTTCCCTGTCTTTTTTTTCTTAATGCTGAAAGTCTGTGCTTTACTCACCAATTTAGTCTAAAGACAGGGAAGTCTAAATAATTGGTGATGTTACCATACAGTATGATGCAATACCTGAGAAGAAATTTCAGTCCAAACTCTGAATATCTTTGTTTTTGTGGTATTGTACAAGACTTAAATATTTTCAAAAGACTTGTGGGGTTTCAGTTATGCAGCTGCTATTAATTTTAATGCAAATCTCACATTTACCCAACTGTTTGAATATGAAGGGGTCACTGTAGTAACTATCTCAACAATTTATTTGTACATTTCAAGAGGATTTTGTATTCATTTTGGTGATTTGTATTTGCACTCTTCACTTTGCCTTTTTCTTCTTCTTCTGGTATTGGCCTCAGAACTTTAAACATATTGTTAATATATCTGCCTTGATGTTAATGTATAGAAATCTAATTTATGATACTGCAATGGCGCACAAATCAGTGTACAATTTTCTTACATTTTCCATTATATATTTTCCTGTCTTTCAGGGCCAGAAGGGGCCCTCTTTGAACATTCTGTAGAGACACCACTTGTCAGAGCAGAGGCTTTTAAACCACTTAGGTAAGAACTTCTGCATAAAAAATATATATGTGTTTTATGTAAAATATAATTATCTACAGATATTCACATTTTCTTTTAGGTAAACATAAATGTGACCATTAGGGCATCCCAACAATATTTACAGTAATTGCTGGTAATATTATTCCCTTTTTGTCCTATTTTGTGACTTATTTATGTTCTATTATTTTGAGGATTCACATAGAGATGAATTTCTGAGATTGATCATTGGTATATATTCATGATGAGTATATTCATGATCATTAAAGTAATGTACTGTAGTGTTTTAAAGCTTTTAATTTCCCTCATCTAAACTTATACTTGACTTTATTTGGAACACTTAAAGTAACATTTACATTTTTCTTTATTACGGTATAGTAGAAGTCGTTTATCTGCATTAAGTTAAAAAAATACTTCATCACTGACCAATAGTTATGTAGTTAAGATTTTTTTTGGACAAAACTTGTACTAGGGGAAAAATGGCCTCCACAGTGGTATCTGGCACAAGCCAATAGAAAACCTCTGCAGAAATGCAGACTTTGAAGGATGTATGTGGTGGTTCTCAGTCAAGCCACACAACCCAAGGAAAGGATGACTGGCCACTTAAACATAAAAAAGTCCAGCTCTGTAGCATTAAGGAGTATTTTTTGGTGAGAAAATAACTTTAAATGTGTTCTGCACCTGTCATGTTCCAGATCTCCCTAATCCTGGGATATTGTTCTTTCACACAGAGTGCTGTGAATTTTAGGGTATTTTAGCCAAAGTAAATCATGTTTGGATTGTGGAGAAGAGATAAATTCACTCTACATTCAGCATGTGATAGTCTTATATTTAATTTTTAAATAGCTATGCCAAAGATCAGGGTAAGAGGGAAAGAGACAACTCCCCCACCCACACTAGCTCTCTCATTCACTCACTTCCAGTCTGCTGCTTCAGGAGGGACTCCCTCTTCTGTGGTTTTATTCCCTGGGCTCCTTCTTTACCCTGATCACTATTTTGGGTGTGGGGGAAAAAAGAAAAAATCTTTAAGGTTCATGGGCCTTTCTTCATGTCACTGGCTGAACTTCCAAACTGGATAGTTAAATTTCAAGAAAAGCCTTCAGGATACTTGAAGTGTACTGAAAAGTTGACCTTCATGGATAAGCATACCCTTCGCAGTATCTGTTTAGTGAGTTGGCCATGCCAACTAAAAGCACAGGTTCAGCTCTAGAATGTTACGTTGAGTTGCCAGTGCTCAAGTGGAATGTCTAAAATCCCAACTAGTTGTCCATGTTCAATATATTGAGTTAGTGGGATCAGAAACTGTTCCAAAGTCTATTTATTTAAAATAATTAATTTTATAATTATATAATAATAGATTGAGTTTATAAATTCTGTTGTTCATTGTTTTGGCATCAAGTTATTCCAAATTTAAATCTGTACCTCCTGGTCAGATTAGCTTGGTAGGGAACAAGCTATATCACTTACTCCCTCACCTCAAATATCACAATGCCTTTTTAGAGTCTAATTTAATATTCTGCTCTTCATCCCCCTAGTGGTTCTTCTGGTCAAATGATTATATTCTGCAGGCTGTCTCACAGGCTAATGTGATATTAAGTGGTTAAGGGTGTAGCAAGTAGTACTAGAGGTACTGAGACTTGAATAAAAACCATCAGCCTCAAATGTATTTTGGGCCCTGTGTGTCAAGGGTGTTTTAACTGCAAAGCACTTAATGTTCATACCCTTCAATTTATAGCATATGCATTGAGACCTCCTTCATTGTTCTCTGTGTATGTCATTAGGGTTTAGTGCATCAAAGCAAACAATGTTGACACAAATGTCTTTCTCAATTACACAGTCTCCTGGATTTGTAACCCTAGTGTTGAATTTCAAAAGAGACTGATTTATTCAAGAAGAAGTGACAAGTTTGTTAGACCATATCTTCTTGTTGATAAATAATGGAGACAGGGCAGTGCCATTACTCTTGCCTTGGTGTCTGTCTTTTCATTATCCCATTTGCTTTAGAATGTGAAGCAATACAAATGGAGTCCTTTCCAGATTAAGCGGCTGCATTCATAAGTCGCACTCAGAAGGAAAAGGAGGTGTGGGTTCACTTTTTTTATACCCCTAGTATAAAATTAGACAAAAGCTGATAAAAGCTGCAATAACACAGACCAAAAATTTTCTTCATTTAAGTAGTTCTAGTTCTAGCCTTTCAAATGCTGAGAGAGAGAAATTCTACCTTGAGATGGAAACAGATGCCCTAGTTTTCCTAAAGTTAGAGTCAGAATTCAAACATTCTCTCCATTGTGATGCCAATACTTTTTTTCTTTTATAATTTATAGTACTTTGGTGTTCTACTTCTTTTATACTTTATATCCCTAAATAACATACAGCTCATGTTTAGAGGTTGTCATTGTAAGGCATATTGTTCACTTCCTATGATATAAATTATTTTTATTTTTCTAATACTAAAGTAATATTTAGACAGTTTTTCACCTGTTACATTTAGATATACAAATCCTTTATAAACCTCAACGTAATTTGTCTGAGCTAGGCATTCGCATTTTTGGAGTGTGAGATGCTTCAGTTTTTAGGATAACGGTTGTCTACTCTGTATGTTCTCCCTGCTGTATAGTTTATCTGTGTGTCTGCTTATCCAACCTTCTGGGCAGCAATAAGATAGTTACCTAACATCTAAGGTCAGAACTAATTTTCATCTGATATTGGTGTTTAAATAGATGTCTTAGAGCCATACAAGTAGACCTTCTGAGCATAAATCCTATTGGTCAGAGTGAATCACTTTTAGTGCAATCAGTTCTGGGCATTCTGCCAGTACTTTGTCCAAGACTTTTATATCCACGCTCTCAAGTGAGGTGAGAACATATGACCTACACAGCTCCACGCTTTTCTTAGATTTTAATATCACCATAATTATTAACTGTAATAATAATGTTCTCAATATTCCAGAGAGTTGAACCTTTGTCAAAGTGTTATTATACGTATATTGTACACATAAAATGTTATCAAGGTATCTGAGAAATTCCTATAAAATTAACCATTGAGTTATTTTTCCAGATTATGAATTCTTAATGGCCTTCAGGATATTCTGAAGAGGTTTCAATATTTCCCCAGACAAATTCTAGCCCTGTTTTTAACAAGAGAATTGTGTTGGACATTCCTCTGAATCTTTAAATGACAACTTGAGGATGCTCCCTGTTTTGAGAAAATGTCTGTATCTAAGGCTAAAAGGCACCAAGGGAATAGATGTTTATTAGCCTAAGATGTAGTAATTGTACACTTTATGGTAACTTGAGGATATGATTATGCGGAAGTATTTTATCACCCCTCCCATTGTATTTAGTTACTGTAAATCTATCTGCTGTGATTGGCTGCTGCTATCAGAACTCTCCATGTAAATGTTCACAACAAATATGGCCCCCACAGGACTCTTCTTAGTATTTCCTCCCCAATGATGAAGGCTTAGCCCCTTTCCCACCCAGTAAAATGACTTTGTTTTGTAATCCAGTTATATGCTTGTATGAGTTAAATGGGTAATAGGGTGGGGATAGGGTCAGAAACTGAAGTAGTCGTGTTTCTTATGGACATATAGATAAGAATTCTGAGGGAAACACATAGAGAGCTAGTGGCTAACCAGAGAGAGTGATTTGTAAAATCATTGTTTGATTATTGTAGTAATACAAATGCCTACCTGCTAACTGCCTAATAATGGCTCTCAACTAATCAAAGTACAGGGATTAGTATTTGCTGTCATAATGCAAATTAGAAACACCAGCCAATCACAGTGGAATGAATTACATAACTGAAAAGTAATTCTACAATTGTGTCTCAGTAGCTGTATAGCATTTCTGTTCTCTAATTGTGAGACAATTCCATTGCAGTATAATTTTTATAAACACTGGCATTAATTTGCTTGGTGTATATTCATGCTTATGTACTCTTTCATTCTCAGGTTGGTTAAAAAAAACATGAAGTACTTCATTATTGCAGTTTGAATTATTCTGTTCTCTTCAGTTAGTGCACTAATAAAATCCATGAAAAGAGCTAGTTAAAATAGTTAGTATCTTCTATCTTTCCAGGGACACCACTTCTGGCCATGTAATTAAGAAATACCTCAATTTGTCTCTGTTAGAAGCTGGGTACCAATTTTACATACTTCTGCACATTGATTATATTTGAAAATACTTTGAGTTCTAATGTGAAAGGAATTTTTCCAGGTATACTACTTTTGTTCTGTTATGGCCTACAAGTTATGCAGCTATTTTTTTTTAGACTAATCTAATTATAATAGTAAAACACTGACTTATTAAGTGGGGTTGAGTTTTCTAGTTTCATTGCTCTTCTTCATCTCATTTCTAATATTTCGTCTCATCAGGAAGCTATATTCCCAACACCTTTTCAGAGTCTCTTGGAATATATTTTTAAACACTGTCTCACACATGCTTGACTAGGTCCTATTTTAATGCTGTTTATTTTTATTTCTTGAGAGGTATTCAGAGCATTTGGTAAAGTGGGTGAATATTAAACATTCATTTCATATAGGTAAGAGTTTTTTGTGGTCCACCATTGTCATGATAGAAGGAGAACAACATAGGACAAAACAGGCATATTCACTGATTTTCCTTGAGTAGCATATCTTACTGCAGAGTTGTGTTTGATCCAGTAGAGACATGGAGTTAGTCTAGAGCTGCCAATCCCAGGGACAAATGTCTCAAAGCACTGTCCCCTTGATATATGTCCTGAAATTCTGCTGCCATGGAATCTGTGATCCAATCTCAGACTCCCTTTCCAGTGAGGAATTAAATCTTATTTCTCTCTTATTTTAGAGACCTTTATTAATTTTTTTTAGTTTTCAAATTATCTTATGTGTTGGGGGGCAGTCACTTTGAGCTACTTATGCCTATTTTTGACAACTATAAACTACCTGCATAGCTCTGTCTAATAGGCTCTTTATTAAGAATTGCAGTCTGCATCACCTTAAATATAAATTAACAAATATAGTAGGTATTGACTAAAAGGTAGAGTCAATTGTTTGATTACACTCACGGTTCATTCTTAAAAATGTTTGAGACCAAATAACTGGACTTAGCCAAATTTATTGTCTAAAGACAAAGCAGAAAATACAAAAAGGAGACATACATACTCTCGTTCCAGGAAGCAAACACAGCATGTTTACCGTCCATAGAAGGTATGTTTCAAAGATATGCATTTCAGCTAGTAGTATTTATAGTATGATTTTACAAGCTACAAAACTCTTTACTCAACACTAAAATCTAACCCACCAGTTCTATACTTTCCTTATCTCTGCTTTGGATACCACATTCCAAACCAGCTGGATGTAGAGGTATATCCCAGTCTGTGCTAGGACATACCATTCATGCATAATGTAACTTTTTGCATAATGCCCATTAATGTGGTGTATATTACGCCTAACATATATGTATTGGCTAACATAGGTCAAGTTTTTCTTTCATGCCTGAGAGTAAATGTCTTTATTTTTGTTTTTGTTACTTTGTATGAAGTTTTGGTTAGTCTTGGTTGATTTACAGGTTATGACATAAGTATACATTTGTAATCATAATATAGAAACATTTTTAGGACTCTATGGTCTTATGCCTTTTAGCTAGCACTTCTCTCTCTCACACACACACACACACATACACACACACACAGTGCACAAACAACTAACTTTCAGAGGTTTTATAAGTAAGTTTGTATAATTTATAATGTTCAAAATTTAAATGTCTTCTATTCAGTAAAGAAAAATGTGCTTACATAGTAAAAAAATGCATGACAAATTTAAACTGGGAGTGAATATTTACAACAGAATTATAAACTTCTGAAAATAAAGGTTCAGAATGGAAATACTAATAGAACTTTTAACTATAGTAGTGCAAATAGTACCTTTAATAGAGAGTAAACCTTTATGACAGAATATGTTGCATTATAGTACAATTAAAGTCATTCAAAAGCTATGCTGGAAGCATCTGTGAAATGCCAGATTCAATCACATTCACTGGGGCCTCTGTCTTTTTTAATTACCTTGAGAGTCAGCACATTGGAAAATTGAGGTCATCATAGAAACCTCTTTTGAAATAGCTTTGCTTATCACTCTTTACCACAACTGTCTGCTTAAGAGAAGCTGAAGGTTTCATTTTAATTGTATCTGGGTCCTGATCTTTATTCCTCACCCTTTGTAACACTACTGCATTGAGTGACAGTGGCGAAATAGATGGAAAAGACCTCTGTATTTAAGATGGGTGGAAAAGTAGCACACCAGTCACCAAGCTGTTATGATCATAACTGGTACCTTTTGACTAGCTGATTAACGTTGTTTAAAATTGCTTTACAGCCTTTTGAAGGTGTCATTAGAACTCAATGCTGTTTTAGAATCAAGAAGATCTTGTAAATGTATTTGCCCCAGGACTCTGAATGTTTTAGTTGCATTACTTACATAAAGTATAACTCAGTTAACCATAATCCTTGAAGCTTAATCACGTTAATGTTCTGCCATACAAACCTCACTTGGAAAATGTGCATTCCCCAGACCTGTCTGCCTATGGATCAACTCTCTCCTATTCATCAGTAGCATGGGGGAATCAGCTGACTGTGCTGCACCATTCCCTCTGATCCCTGAGCACCACAGATAAGCTCTATCTGAACTATCTGAAACCCTTTTTGTTACTTTTATTTAGAACTCAAATGGACTCTCAAATAAAAGAATGCACAAGCTGCAGGTTCATAACTCAGAAAACCCTTTATTGTGTCATTCTTCTCTTAAGCACACAGACTTAAGATAGTTCTTGCCATACTTATGTATTTTAAGGGACACTCTTAAGACCGACCCGTTCTTCTGATGGGTGACGTTATTTTAGCCATACTGGTTCATACATCATTCCAGTCCAACAATTTATCAAACAATATACAAAAAGACAAAAGTATGGAAGTATGCCCACAGATTAAAAGGAAGAGAAGAGAATGTGTAGACTGATATGAGTATAGAATTTTGTGGCTCTTCAAGACAAATATCCCATTCAGAAATATGTGTGGGTGCACAGGGGCAAATAGCACAGTATAGCACTGAGAGGGATGAGTAAAGCCTGTGTAAAATGGTTTTCAAGTATAATTGAAGTCAACACAAAATGACATCTAAGTAGACCATATTTTCTAAAATAAAAATATTTTTGAAATTTAGAGTCAGAATTTTAAAGTTAAGCATGTCCAATTTTACATTATTGAAGGCACAAATCAAGCATTTGTGCATTCAGGTGACACACTATCTTTCTAAAAATATGCATTGCTCCAAACAGAAGTTAAGGGCTTGATGAAAGAATTACTGAGTGAAATTTTTGTTCAGGACGTCAGACTAGATAATCATAATAGTCTTTTCCGGCCTTAAAGTCTATAAACCTATTAATCAATTAGGCACACAAATAGCTGTGTTCTATTTGCCTGTGCATATCTAGTTTTTGCATATATGTTAGGAACATGCAAAAGTACATATACAATTGTGTGTACTTAACTTTAAAAATATAGCCTCTTACATCCTTACTGCTTACATCAGCAGTGAATTTGGCTTCTGAAGTTGATGGAGTTGTTTTATGGCAAATTAAAATAGAAGACAATAAGAAATTATTAGGTAATTCATCATGCAAATACATGTTGCAGGATTCAAATCTGAATAGAGTAGGATGTGAAAGAGAAATAAATAGTTAGTGCTAAACATAAGAGTATGCAAATAATATTGACTTATTCAAATACCTTGCTAGTTAATCATAGTATAATCAGTTCAACTGGAAGTGTTTCTTGTTATGACAATTTACCTTTAGTAAACAGAGAACTGAATCATGAATGTGGAGGATTTGAAAGTACAACAGTGAAAAGGTCAAAGAATAGCTATGATATGGAGAACAGCCTCAGTTTTATATGTGAACAATTACATTTCAATGGAATTACGTCATGGAGATAAAATGCTATAACTGAAAGTGGCATGGGTCATCTGAAACACTGAGCACAAGTGAAAAGAATTGCCCTTAGTAAAGCATTCATAGTTTTGTTTGGCGTTTTTTGTTGGTTTGTTGCTTTTAGGTTTTTTATTTATTTTGTTTTGTTTTAAAGTCACCTAAAATATTGCCATAGTTGAGTACAAATCAATAGTGTTTATCGTATGAAACAATAATCATTGACTCTAACAGCTTTTTCAATAAAAAGAAATTTGAGAATAGCTCTCTTATAATTCAAGATTTTTCTATTGAATAAAAATGAGTGTGCTAAGAGTATATTCATTATCAAACTCAGCGTGTAATTCATTGTAGTGAGGTCTGTTAGTATTGCAGAGTGTTGCTGGTTTTGGGAGCTCCTCTGTACTTGGCACCAGCAGACAGTGCAGCTTGCTGATTCAGCAGACCTCAATGTTAGTCATAAAAAAAAGACCACAGCATGCTTGGTTCAGTGGCAAAGGCGCTCGGTGAGGTTTATTTTCAGCAAAGCCCTGTCCAACAGGTCACAGGGACACTAACATATGTATGCCCATGACAAGGTAAAAGCACAGTCAACATAACAGGCCAATACAAAGATGACCCTCCTATGACGTCTCCTTTTAAGCATTGGTACAACACATTACATATTACATTCTGTATGCTTTTTGTCATTATCCCGTACTTTATACGTGCTAATTTGAACAAAACAATCTCATCCATTATCCTGTCATCCCCTCTTTATCTTTACAAAGGGTCAGTGAGTTCTTGTACCATCTCTTAGGTATGTGTTTATGTAGTTACTTGATGTGTTTCTGTACCATTCTCTCATCAGGAATGTGCTTACTTGTTCAGCTAATGCCTGTAGTGTTACTATTCTGCCAAGGCCATGCCAACTTTGGTTCACCTTCTTTGGTTCATACTTTTATTCATGCCTAAGATTCCAGCGAGGTCTACAAGGTCTAGGGCTTATAGACTTCATCAAAGAGGCCTGTTCTAAAAACTTGAAGGTGGTGGTGGCATAGTAGATTAGGCCAGGAGGGGAGTTCTTTACTGTGAGACAAGATCTCAAAAATTATTTTTTAGCTTTAGCAAAATAATTTTTTCAAGTAATTTTTTACATCAATCTCACTTTCGGTGCATATGCACCCTGTGTTTGAATTTGGAACTTTCTAGCAAGCACACCCGGGTTTGGAGCCATGCCTACACCCTGCCTGTCCTTGCTCCCCTTACTACCAAGGCCATAAAGGGCCACACAAACCCAACTGACCCTCAGTTTCCTCTTACTACCGATGGTAGTGATTTGGAACTGTGATGTCATCCCTGTGTCTCATTAGCAACTAGTTAGTTTTTTATAAACATTTTATATAGATTTAGATTATTAGTTTATAATTAGTTAATTAATAGCTTTTCTGCCCATTGGCAGCTTTCCATTCCTCCTTTTATCCTAGAGAATCTCCTTAGGTGTTTGTGCCTTATCATAAGTATGATAGACACTATGTCCTCTGGGTTTAAGTTCTGCCCTTCCTGCAACAGGCCCTTCCTTTAACTGACGGCCACAGCAGGTGCCTTTTCTGCTCAGGGGAATCTCATATCCCTGATCATTCTTCAGTCTGCAGATCTTTTTATACTACAACCAGAAAGTCAATGGAATCTCACCTAAAATTGTTCCTGTTAGAGCAATAAATGAGGTGTACCTCAGATCCTGACAGGCCTTCCCTTGATTCAAAACAATCCCCTGAGCCAGAAATTTAATTCCCTCAGTGCTACAGTAAGTTGAGACTCCACTCACTCAGCTCCAGCTCTTGAGAACAGGCCTCAAGATCCTCAGGACATCATCTGTGTGGGACCCAGGACTGAAGCTACCAGACAAGGTAGATCCGAGGAACAATCTAAGGTCAGACCACACCACCATTGTCCTTCTCCAGAATGGGGTAAAGAAAATAAATCTAAGTGGAGGCTGGAGCCCTCTCATTCTGAAAAATTTTCTGAGATTCGTCCTAATTATAAAATTCATCATTTCAAAACTATAAGTGAACCTTGTGTGGCAATTTTATTAATATTTCACATTTGAATTTTCACTCTATTACGGAGTGATAGTGATGCAAAGTAGAAAATATTTGTTGATGTACTTCTAGCAACCTTAGCAAGTGGACAAATAATTTTATTCTTAAGAATATGCATCATACATCTGAGTTAAAAATTGAATAATTTACTTAAATGTATATGTAATTATACTAAAATATAATTGTAATGGTCCCATTCATCAAAAATATATATTTGATTTTCATTATTTGTAAGCTGAAATAACCTGGTTATATTTTTTGTTTACTAAGTTTCTAAGATATAAGATAAATGTAATTTACATCATAAATATTTTAAATATTGGAATGGTTTGAGCTCTTATTTACATACACTGGAGCAACCCTATTAAAAAGAATTTATCAACAGTAAAATATATTAGAATATTTAGATCTATATGCCAGTGATTGATGATTTGCTAAGACATCTGATGACTGTGTTTGTCTATGAGTTAGGTAATATAAATTAATCTTATTTCTTGCATACTAGCAAGGTGGACCTCACTATACAATTGTGTGTGGGGGAGACGTCTCAAGATCTATGTTGCTGAGAAACATGGTCAGTCTAACAAATAAATGGTTCTATATTTAGAAGATTAAAGGTCCCTTGTTCCATATGCCAAACAAATAACTGGCTTTTTATATATTCTCCGGATTAATTGTACACAAAATGATAGTCAAATTGAGAACCGATGCATACATGTATGAGGCTCCATTCTCCCCTGCAACCTGAGCTCCCCTCAGCATAGGAATGGTATAGAGACAGGATGGGAGTTAGTTATGGCTTCCTGATTCAGCACTGACCTAGCAGTGGCATTAGTTAGAGGATCTAAGGGGCTGCACTGGCTTAATAATGTTCATACAGTTTAGTGTCTTATTGTCATAAATTATTTTTGGAAAAATCCAGAGAAAAAGCCTTGCTGATTTAAACTTTCTTCTCATTTATTCTGTGTTGTGTCTCTATCTGTGTTTCGTCATGTGATGGAGCCACATAACAGAGACTTGTTACATTATGACTAAGGTCCTACACAATTCACGATATTGCAGAAATTGCAGCTCCCAATATTGGGCTTCCACTGCAGTTTTGACAGCGAGAGCCGTGCCGTGCACGGGCTGACAGTGGGAGACTGGGCTACCCTGGGCAGCCGGCAACAGGAGCCCCTGCTGTCAGCCCCAAGTGGCAAACAGCAAAAGCCCCAGCTGTCAGCCCATGGCTCCCCCAGGCAGCAGGAGCTCCTGCTGTCAGCACCGTTCATGGCGGGACTCCCACTCTCAGCTTTTCCAAATTACTGCAAATAATAAAAGTCCATTATTACTTTTCCACCATTTTCCATGTCTTGTCACAACTCAGCTGCAATTATTTGACAATAATTCAAGTAGGACCTGAATTCTGACATCATCATGCAATATATTAACTAAAATTCTTGAAACAAATCTCTAACTTTTCTCAATAGAGGTTTACAAACATATCCCACATGTAGCAAAGAGAGAAATAGACTCTAAATCTTAAAATCTTCACTGATTACATTAAGATCTTGTCATTTACTAGCAGCATCATCTAATCAAACAGTGTTAAGGAATTTATCAGATATTATGAGTTTGTACTATTTCTTACTCCATTGCAATAGTATAATATTCCTTTACAGTAGACCTTCTGGTATATTCAAGAATATAATCAGATTCTATAATTGCACTTTTTTACATTGAAGTTCTTGAATGTAAAGTATACAAAAAGGCAAATATTTTCAAATGTGACTGGAGATTTTGGATGCCTCTGTTTTTGAGTGCCTAATCAGAGACACTATCAAGGGACTTGATTTTCAAATGGCGCGTACTTAACATTTTCTGAAAATGAGAGCCTTTTAAGCTGTCTCCAATTGAGCACCACAAAATTCAGGTGCCCAAAATTACAAATCACTGGTGACAATATTTGCTGTGGTTTCTCCTAATCACTCCACAGTTCACATATAGACCTTTAATTTTAGCAGATTACAAATTTGGGAGTTTTAATTTGATACAGAAGTGAGAAGACTGCTTTTGGCATTTTCTTTGATAATGTTTTGCAGCAGTTATTTGGCATCTTGCAAAATCATTTTTATTTTTAGGTAACAAATCATTGCAATTAAATTCTAATCAATGTATACAGATTGCAACAAACTAGCAGTTTGTCTGTCCAAATCCCATTCAACTGGGAAGCTGTGTAAATATCTTAATATATAGGTATTCAAGTAATAATTCCCATGAAAACAATATCTTCCAGATAGTCACATGGCATTCTGCAATATTCAAGCTGACACGATGAAAAATAGTGGAAAAGACTAGTGGAAAAGACACTTTATTGGCTCTGCTGTGCTGTAGCCATGACTATGGCTCCTAGGTGCTACGATAATACAAACAAACAACAACAATTCCCCCATCCCCTCACAACTATTTAGATTTCTTTTTAAAGTAATAATTTTGATAAAATCCCCACAATGAAACTTTCTAAAGATGTTATGCCATGAGCTTTAAAACTTGTATAAATCTGAAGTTTCATCAGTTCCACTCTTTAGTCAAAGAATAGAAGACAACATTAGAATAGATAAAGGTCATGTGTCTATGGTTACCCTTGTTTGTTTTTCCTTTCTTATATATTAGTATTTTGTCCAATAAGTCATGTAATTCTCCTCTGAACACTTCTCTAAAAGTAATATCAGTGCAGAATTTCCACTTCTGGATCTCCAGCTTTGAGTACAAGTCATACAGAAAACAACCCTATCCCATAACCCTGTGGTTGAATTATTGATTCCAAGGCTAACATCCATGAGTGCTATGAGAAGTCAAGCCTCCACATACTTAAAGAACCAGCCAGTAGCACCACTGTTATCAAACTGACAGGATTACCACTATGTGGTAACTGTGCATCTGACTGCCTTTAGAGGCTTGTAAGCATGGAACCCTACAGTGCACCAGTGTCCTGCTGAATCAGTGCAATAGCACTTGGAACTATTGGTGCCAAACTTCTACGGTGAATCAGTGCACTGCTGGATTGGCACATTAGAGCCCAGAGTTGATGGTGCTGGACCCCTGGTAAGCACACTGGCTCCTGTAGCTGTCAGCATCAAACCCCTTTAATTTACTGACACCCTGCTGAGACTATATCTTAGCTGCACTCCATTTAGCTCACAGATGCTTTACTGTATTTGCAGAACTTAATTTAATCAGTACCTGAGTTTGTCAGATCCAGGCACCAGTTAGTGCATTGGTACTTCATTCTATAATTTAATCCCATCCCACCACCATTTCTTGTCAGTATGGCTGATGAGAATCCTTTCTGGCCCTCAGGTGGAAGCACATAAGAGTCTCGCATATTGCATCAGGGTAGCATACAGCCTCCAAGCTTCTCTGGTTTGATGATAGTTCAGAGCTAAACTCCCATGAGGAATGGGCTTCAGAATGCTACCCACTGTGGTTGCAGTATGCACAGTGCCTACCTGAGATGAGAACTCGTTCAGTAGGACTTTTCATCCAGATAAGGTCTCCTTCTGAGCAATAACTGAAGTGGCCCTGTATTCATTATGGACTTTCAGACTGTATTCAGAAAATGGTCCTGATTCCCTCTGTCAGTCCAGCCACTCTTTAAATTATTTCCTTCTTCAAAATCCTCCATTTGCTTCTTCTTACCTTCTGCATCAAATGCAGGCTTCTTTTCAATCCTCACATTCTTGACTGTGCCCAACTCTACCCTGCTTACGTTTCTGCTAACATTTTTTATTTCCCACAGTTGTTCTTTTGACTCCACCAGTGAGTTGTGCATTACTTTCTTTCTGTGGCTTTGTGTCTTCTTCCATTCTGCTGTCTAAGTCAGGGATCTTCTCTATAATTCCAATGTTCCAAATACCAATCATTTCTACTTTCAAATCCCTTCTCATAAATCACTTCCTCCTAAAAGACAGCAAATGCTAATCTGTATCAGTAAAAATGCTATTATCTCCCCCTCCCCTTATAAACTACGACAAAAACTCCATAAAAAAGAGAACCTTTGTCTTGAATTTCCCAGTGTGTTATGTGTTTCATTTGTGTTGTCTGTCTATCATAGAATATTACGGTTGGAAGAGACCTCAGGAGGTCATCTAGTCCAATCCCCTGCTCAAAGCAGGACAACAACACCAACTAAGCATCAGAGGGGTAGCCGTGTTAGTCTGGATCTGTAAAAGCGGCAAAGATTCCTGTGGCACCTTATAGACTAACAGATGTATTGGAGCATAAGCTTTTGTGGGTGAATACCCACTTTGTTGGATGCATGTAGTGACCAACTAAATCAACCTAGCCAAGGTTTTGTCAAGGAGTTTTTCACCCCAGATAGGACTTGAATCCACAATCTCTGGCTTAGGAAGCCAATGCCTCATCCATTAGGCCACTGGGGCCCTGCCAAGGTTTTGTTAAGCCGGCCCTTAAAAACCTCTAAGTATGGAGATTCCACCATATCCCTAACCCATTCCAGTGCTTCAACACCCACCTAGTGAAATAGCATTTCCTAATAGCCAACCTAGACTTCCCCCACTGCAACTTGAGACCGTTGCTTCTTGTTCTGTAATCTGCCACCACTGAGAACAGCCCAGCTCCATCCTCTTTGGAACCCCCCCTTCAAGTCATTGAAGGCTGCTATCAAATCCCCCCTCACTCTTCTCTTCTACAGACTAAATTAGCCCAGTTCCCTCAGCCTCTCCTCATAAGTCATGAGCTCCAGCCCCCTAATCATTTTTGTTGCCCTCTGCTGGGCTGTCTCCAATTTGTCCACATCCCTTCTGTAGAGGGGGGACCAAAACTGGATGCAATACTGTAGGTGTGGCCTCACCAGTGCTGAATAGAAGGGAATAATCACTTCTCTCAATCTGCTGGCAATGCTCCTACTAATACAGCCCAATATGCCATTGGCTTTCTTGGCAACCAGGGTGCACTGCTGACTCATATCCAGCTTCTCATCCACTGTAATCCCCAGGTCCTTTTCTGCAGAACTGCTGCTTAGCCAGTCAGTCCCCAGTCTGTAGCGGTGCATGGGATTCTTCTTTCCTAGGTGCAGGACTCTGCACTTGTCCTTGTTGAACCTAGTCAGATTTCTTTTGGCCCAATCCTCCAATTTGTCTAGGTCACTGGACTCCTGCAAGATCCTCAGGGTGGAGACACATGTCCCCATGCTATTGTGACTTCAAGCTGCGACACCAATCTAGGGAATAGGTGCAACCATTAGTCTGTTGTCTTGTGTGGCTATTATAGCCTGAGACACAGGAGGGGGCAGAAAAACTATTCATCCTGGTGTTTTTATTTTGTGGATCTAGATGTCCTCAGAAAAGAAGACAACAGGATCTCTTGTACTAGCCCTGGTCCTGATCGGCTAGGGAATACCAGCACCAGTGCTGGAGGCATATAGCATAGTGTCCCTTGTATAGTTTCCTTCTATTCTCTCTCATCATCTCCATTCAGAATCTTTCCTTCAGTCAAACGTAAAATTTAAATTCACCTCCTAGGTTTTTTACAAGTGGCACTTACTGGTTCAGATAGGTAGCCAATCACCTGGTATCCTGTTGAGCAGCCTCTTCTCATCACCTGTTGCCTCTTCCAAGCCAGATGCTCTTTCAGTGAGAAGGGAGCTAAATGTTTTAATTCCCTTATCCCACCACAATGTGGGTGTGAACCCTGCTTATCTTCTCCCTGCACCTTAATTACAAAGCAGATAAGTTAGAAGTGGGACCCACCTGTTTGGGAGGTCTGCCACTTATGCACTCTGTCATGAATGAGTAAAGAGGAATGTATAAATATTAAATGCAAGAAATGAAGGTTACTTACTTGTAATTGGAGTTCTACTAGATATACTCTGCACATTCACACTCTTGGGATGCTCCAACCGGTGCAGCTTGGATGGTGGATCCTTCTCATATTAATGCCTATTAGAGTGCACACGTGCACTTCCTGCCATAACCCTCAGCCTTTGAACATGTTCTGAGGACATGACTATAAAAGGGAGCAAGGTGCTAGTTGTCACCTCAGTTCCTTCCACCACTAATGAAGACTCCAGGGGTATTTTTCAATTAGGAACCTGCAGAAGAGGGGAAAGTGGGAAGGAAGTGTGAAAATGTGGAGTCCATCTCAAAGAACTCTGGTTACAAGTAAATAACCTTCATTTCTTCTTCAAGCGTCCTCTGCATATTCCCAGTCTTGGGATAATTTGGCAAGCAGTATTCCAAGGATGGATGGAGGGACACAGAGTCCTCATTAAATAATGACTAAAGCACCACTCAGCCAAACTGTGTGTCAGAGCTGGCTGCCAAATCTAATGCATAATATTTACTGAAAGTTTGAATTGAACTCCAAAGGACCAGCTTTACATATTTCAATAAGAAGAATATGTCTAGCACATGGTACAAACACAGTAACTGCC
Organism: Chelonia mydas; assembly: GCF_015237465.2. Lineage (NCBI taxonomy): Eukaryota > Metazoa > Chordata > Testudines > Cheloniidae > Chelonia > Chelonia mydas. The sequence continues at coordinate 42,066,302 of NC_057849.1, forward strand.
CTAGTACATTGAGCTCTAAGACTGTCAGGAGTAAAGAGGGGAGAATTCTTATAATTTTCTTCTATATACTGTCTGATCCATCTAGACAAAGACTGGGCAGAAATAGCTTGTCCTTTACAGTGACCAGCATACAATATAAACAACTCAGGAGAGGGTGTTCAGTTCTGTGCAGGTGATAAGATAGTGCTCCTTTTGCATCTAAAGAATGCAGTCTGGCTTCACCATTATGTGTGGGGGGTTTGTGAAAGAATACTGGTAAATTAAGATACTGACTAACATGAAAGTCTGAAATGATTTGAGGAAGGAATCTGGGGTGAGGTCTAAGAATCACCTTGGACTTATAAAAAGAGGTATAAGGAAGGTCAGCCATTAGAGCATGTAGTTCACTAGTTCTTCTAACAGATGTGATTGCTATTATGGAAGCTGCCTTTATAGAAAGATAAAATAAAGAACATTCTGAGAAAGGTTCAGATGGAACAGACGTAAACTGTGTTAACACTAAGTTTAAATCCCATAGGAATTGGATTTCATATTGGTGGATACAAATTCAATAAACCCTTTAAAAATCTTTTAACGCAGCTGTGTGAGAAAATAGATTTACTATAATAAATATATGAAAAGCTGCTATTGCTGCTAAATGGACTTTAAGCAAAGAGCTAGACAAATCCATAGCTTTAAGGGGAATAAATAGTCCAAGGTATACTGAGTAGGAGCAGAGACTGGGTCAATGCCTTTATTAGACACCCATATAGCAAATCAATTTAACTTCAAGTACATTTGCTAGTGGCCTGCTTCCCAGAGTAAATTAAAATATGTTTTACCTCAATAATAGAACAAGACTTTTCTAAATCTATCAAAGTCCTATTTCGCCAGCTGTTAGATGCAATGAGTGTGGATCTGGTTGAAAGACTTTCCCTCCCTGCTGGGACAGTAGGTACATTGTCACCAGAAGCATCTTTATTCCCTTGGGATAGGAGTAAATTGGTGAACCATTGATGTCTTGGCCACACTGGAGCAATTAGGATCATATTGGCCGAGTCCTGTCTTATTTTCTTTACTTTCTTTAACTTTAGTGGAAATGCATAAATGAGGAATAAGGAAATGCATAAATTATACCCCTTCCTGAATCAAGGAGGAACGTATCTGTCATTGACTGTCTGAGCATGCTCTTAAACAAAAACAGGAACACTTGGTATTGAATCTGGTGGCAAACAGTCCAGGAAGCCCCAAAGATTGAAAATGTCCTGAATCACAAAATCTTTTAGAGATCACTCATGCATTGGTGAGCAATCTCCGCTCAGGAGATCTGCAATTTCGCTATGGTTTCACACTACATGTGAACCAACTGGATAAATGTTGTGTAGGCTATATCAGTCCCACACCTCCTTGCAGAGCTGAGACAAATGAGCTCCTTCCTGTTTGTTTACATAATGCATCACTGACATATTGTCTGTGGGTACTTGAACTACTGACTTGCACTTGTGGGAGGAAGGATTTGAGAGCCAGATGAATACCTCTCAGTTCTAACACATTTTGGTGGTTCCAAAAGACTATGAATGAAAAATTTGTTGAGATATGTTCCCCAACCCATTTTGGAAACAGGAGTAGGAGGTGTAAGAGATCTGCCTTAGATCTTTGGACCATTGCTGCCACAACAAGCGTATTAGGTGGAGGGTGAACACTTTGCTCCCCATCAGGAAGGTGAGAGGCCTTTATTATTAAAATAATTTGTTTGGGGGGGAAAAGAATTACAGTGCAAATAAGAACAAGATTTCAATTCTTTTTCCTGTTTACAAACTTAAGGGAATAAATTAGTTAAGAAAATGTCAGAGCCATTATATTATTTATTTTCTTTAAAACTGACTATTTTTTAAAGGAGACAGGCAGGAAGAGTTGTGTTCAGTATCATGCAGTGTAACTACGGCTGAGGGCCTAACATTGGGTCTGTTATCATCAAGCAGAACTAGCTAATAATGCAGGAGTAAAAGGTGCACAAGGGTGTGATCTTGAAAGGTACTAATGCTCTCACATGACCTGGTCCTAACTAGGTAATCACAGAAAGAAGCAAAATTCATACATACCTTATTGCAATGGGTTTTGATTTGGATTTTTAATGAGTATATGGAACTCATTGCTTGAAACCAAACCTAATTATTGTTTCTGATCTTCTTGTTTAATTTTGTAAATAATGCCAAATATCCAAAGTGGGAAATATCCTGATCTCTTTTACGAACAGAACCCCATAATTCCATGTAGCTGAGACAACGAAGCAATCATTCAGCTAACATGGTCCCTTTCTGCCACCTTGTGGCACAACTGTGTTTGCAAAGGTACTGTTAATATAATATGTTCAGTGTATGTTAGACTTTAACTTTATTACTTTTAGCTATTTCTGAGTATTTTCTGCAGATTAATTTCAAGTATTTTCCAGGCAAGGCTAGTGATCATAGCTCTCAAATGTTAGGCTACTTACAGCATGCATATAAATGTACTGAGTGAAATCCTGGCCCCATTTAAGACAATGTCAAAACTTAAATGGGTTAGCATTTCACCAACTGTGTTTAGAATGTTTTGGTTTATTTCAAGTGAAAATAAAGATTATAAAAATGCATTTTCAAATATGAATATTTGTATCAGAACAATTATGGTCTCACTGAAAACTATAACTTAGAAACGTAAACTGCAGTGTTTGTACCTAAAGCACCATATAGTATGATCTTGAGTTCTTTCTGCACTGTCATACAGGATACTCTGTTGGTTTTGAAACAACTGCCCACTGTTTCAAGTCTGCATAAAGAAATAGGAACCTATCATCTTTTATAGAATTCCTCACATCACTGTCTCAGAATGTTTTATAAGTTCAGAAGTTTTTTTAATTATTTTACAAAATAATTTTTTAAGAATATGCTACAGCCAGATTTCCTCTACTTGCTTTCAGATTGGAATCACCAACTCGGTCTTTGAGCATGGATGCACCAAAAGGGATTAATATTAAAGCACAAGCTGGCAATATTGAAGCTCTCTCTCAGATGGATATCAAATTGCATAGCAGTGATGGAGTGGTGAATATGATAAATCATATTGTTATTATTGTGGTTTATATTGATGCTGTTTGATATTGCCATCAATGTCATTGTCATTTTAAAGTATTATAATTGTTCAGGGTTTAGCAAATATGCTGATAGTTCCAGATAATGATGCCATAATAATACATCTGTTTACAGGGCAAGGATTAAATAATAATATAAAATGACATGGTGTTGAAAGAGTTTTAAAAATGCTAAGAAGTCACTTCTATCCTAGCACATCACGTTTTTTTTTTAAAATGAAGTGAGTGCTCTGCTTTGGTCCATTCAGTTTCTGTAATTCAGGAACATGAGAGGTAGTGTGATAACCTAATAGATAATGAAATGCAAGAGAGGACAGATGTCCAGCTCCGGCTCCCATTGAAGTTAGTGGACTTTAGCCATTGATTTCAGTGGAAGCAAGAAAAGACTAGGAGAAAAATCTTAAAGGAGTTAAGTGCCTAAGCCAGGTCAGTCCTTTCTAGTGAAAGACTAAAGGGGTGGTCGTGTCCGCCTTTATACTCAGTAGCCCACTGGTGGGGGCACTCTCCTGGGAGGTGGAAAAATGTAGGTGTGATTTCCTGATTTGCAACTTAAACCCGGTCTCCTACCTCTTAGGTGAATGCCTTAACCACCAGACTGTCAGGGGTGGGGTTTTGGCAATCTCTCTTGTTGAACCAGATCCTCTATGTATAAATTACAGTGCTTAATTTGTAATGAAAGAGGTGCCAGGGCTCAAGGAATTAGGTGCCAGGGCTCAAGCAATTTTTTTTACTTTAATAACTGATGCAGCAAGCCCATAGGTGCTGGGGTGATGAACTGCCAACCCTAGAGGTGCTCCAGCCACAAATTAAGCACTGATAAAATATATATTCATTGGAGCAGGGACTGGAACACCAGTCTCCTAGGTGAGAGCCCTAAACATTCATTCTCATGCTTCCTCTCTCTGGCCCAATGAGTATTAAAGTATTTGTACATAGTGGAGCAGTTTCTACAGCCCAGAATATCCTACAGTCTGGTGATTAGGGATCTCATTTATGATACGGGAGACCTATGTTCCAGTCCCTGCTTCAAATGAGGCAGAGCAAGGATTTGAAAACAATCTCCACATCTCAGGTGACTACCTGGCTGTTGGGTATTCAGGAACACACATATGCCTTAGCCTGAAAAGTTCCTTATCTTGGTATCCCCAGTGTATTTTATGCAGGCCTGATCTAGTAGGTGTGCTATCCAATTGAGCCCCACAGGCAAGACTGGCCAGGGAACGCCTAGTTTGAGTATCCTGCTGGGGCTTAAGCAGGAGCTAGGGCACTGAGCAGGTGGTGTTAGGACTTAGGTGGTTTTGCGCATGCCCACTGGAAAAAACTTAGGCACCTGGGGAACAGGCTTCAGAGGCAGCTGAGTGGGTGTTTAGAGGATCTCAGTGTTTTCTAAATATTAGATTTAGGTTCCTAAAGTGGCAGGTAGATGCCTAAGTCCCTTTGTGGATCTTGCCCCCTAGAAGCCTAAATTCTACTGACTTTCAATGAGATCTAAGGGACAGATTTTTGAAGGTATTTAGGTGCCTACAGATAGGCACCTTTGTGAGATTTTCCAAAGCACTTAGGCTTGGATTCAATAAGGTATTTAAGTGTTGTGATGTTGAGCGTCACTCCACCTAACTTTTAGGCATTTACAAAATCACAGGAACAGCACTGTGATCCACAAAGTCTGTGTTAGGTGCTTAGGCTCCATTTACCATGAATGAGGAGAGACAGGTATCATAGACTGTAACTCACAAAAGCCAGTATACTAATCCTATGTCTACACTAGAGAGCTTACAGCGGCACAGCTGTACCAATGCAGTTGCACGACTGTAAGATCTCTCATGCAGCTGCTGTATGCTGGCAGGAGAGAGCTCACCCATCGAAATAATTAAACCAACCCCAATGAGCAGCAGTAGCTGTGTTGGCGGGAGATGCTCTCCCACTGACACAGCTCTGCACGCTACCACCTATGCTGGTGAAATTTATGTCACTCGGGAGGAGGGGGGGTGTGCTTTCTTCACACCCCTGAGTGACAAAAGTTATACCAACATAAGTGGTAATGTATACATGGCCTAAGTGGGAAGTTGCCTAAACTAGCCAATGGGAGATGCTAACAAGAGGGGTGTGTGCTAAGCCCTGCCACTCCTGGAGAGAAACACTTCACTGTAGCCTGGACTTAGGCACCTAGCTCTGTTAGTGATTCTCAGCTGTGAACCCTCTCTTCAAGATAGGCACCTAAGGCATTTTTGTGCTGACAAGGAGAAGGTGCTGCCTCATAACTTTTAGCCCCAGTTGTTAGGGTACTCACGTGAGATACAGGAGACTCCCAGTTCAAGTTCCCCTCCACATGAGAAGGAGAAGGGATTTCAATGCACATCTGCCAACTTCCACATGAGAACTCAAACCACTGAGCTATGGGATAATCTGACCATGGGCCTCCCTCAATCTCTCCTGTTGAAGCTGCTGCACTGTGGAGAACTAAAGAATTCTTTTTCTAGTAGCATCCCTATGGGTGTTCCACTTTAGATGTGCTTGCACCCCATGCACCTCAGATCAGAGATTTAGGTAGCAGTGCCTGTTCAGCCCACACATATGCCCACTGCAGCCTTATACCTTGTACCATTCCTTCTCAACCGCCTTGGCCTGAGATGGAACCTCAACAGTGTCCAAGTTGAACTTAACCTCAACTGTATTTTTATCTCATTCTTACTAGTTAGTGTTAGTTCTTAAAATTTCCTTCATGTTAGTTAGCTGTAATAATTTTTATAGCTTTTAAAAAAAACTTTTAACAGATTTTACTTATACTTTTAGGATAAGGATTGTTGTCCTTTCACCTATTTTTTGCTTTTTGTTTTTCCCCTCAGGGGACTCCAACCTTGGGAGGGTATGCCTGGTTCTCCTAGGTTTAAATGCTGCTTTTCATGTCGAGAGGCTATCCCAGTCAGAGACAGACACTCCTGGTGTGTCTGCTGCCTTGGAGAGTCACATGTTCTCCAAAAGTGTAATTTGTGTCTGCAATTAAAATCAAGGGCCAGAAAGAACTAGGAACTTAAACTATATCTCCTCATAAGGGAGAGCTCACTCTGACCAGCTTCTGACCCCAGCCAGGAGGACCTCCTCCCCCATACAATGGTCTCTGAACAGGTCAACCACTTCAACCTCCTCAGCACAACACTGCCCTACAGCACTGAAGAGGAAATCTCTGGACTCCTGTTAAAAAGACTCTAGAAAGTGGTCTTTAAGTCCTCTGGGTAGAGAATCTACCACAAAGAGACAGTCTCCAATTCAGACAACTGGTTCAGCACCTACCAATTTCCGACTTGGTACCCACGAGGCTGTAGATTCTTCAGGTACTGTGACCAGGGTTCTAGCTCTGGAAGATCAGTATCATCGAGTGATTGGAGCAGCAGAAAGAAGAAGACAAGCTCTTCTAAATTGGTACGGACAGACACTAGGACCTCGGTACCCAGCACTTCCGCTTCGCAAAGGACCAGACCAACACCTACTGGCCATGCATCAGAGCGCATGAGATTTTCAGTACCATCGGTGCCTTCTGCCACAGTTACCTCTGCCCAACTTACCTCATCAGTACCATCCACTGTTACAGTACTGCAAGAGTTTTGATTTCCTCAGACTTGGCAGTAACAGAAACACCTGAATCTCCCCAGTTCGGCACTGACCCATTCTCGGTACTGAGCACCTCTCAGCCTTATCTCTATGAGTGCTCCACCTCTACCAAGTGACAAGAAGGCGGACGATGCCCACATTACTGTCCAAGGCTCTCCCTTCCATTATCAAGGAACCTTCTATCCCGAGACCTCTAAAAAGTCAGACTATCTTTGTGAGAGACACACTCCACCCGCTGGTATGGATACCCCTGGTTGCCTCCTCCCATGTCTTATGTACCACCTCAGTGGCTGTACCGGGGTCCTTGGATGACTTACTGCCAACAATTCTCCATGTCCTCTAATGATTCTTGCCGGGAGAAGAACAGACAATCCCCACCAGCCTTTCTCTGTAGGGTTCCTGATCCACAAGAGACCTTTGAGGATCAGGCAGTGAGATTGGACCAAGAAATCTCTACAACCTGCAACTCTCTACCCCTACAAGTAATATCTCTTCCTCCTCCCCAGATGAAATTGTCTTGCCTCCTCCACTGTCCTTGGCCAATGATTTTAAACAGTTCCAGGACCTCATTAAAAGGATACCTGACTCCTTGCAAATTCCACTGGAAGAGGTAAGGAGTCCTAGAATAAATTACTTGACATTCTGTGCACTTCTTTATCTGCCTGAATCATGCTATCTATTAAAGAGACCTTGTTAGACCCTGCAAAAATAATTTGGCATACCACAGTCACAACACCACCTACCTGTAAGAGAGTGGACAAAAAACAGTACATTCCCTCAGAGGGATCTGCATTTTTATTTTGCATCCATCCCCCAACTCTCTCATGGCTGATGCTGTGAATGAACATGGCAGATAGCACCACACTAAATCAGCTCCATATGATAGAGGCCTAAAATATCTTGATTTATTTGGCCATAAGTCATACTCATCGGCTACCTTACAATTTAGGATTGCCAATTATCAAGTAATCATGGCGAAATACATCCAAACTAACTATTCCAAGTTGAATGCTTTTATTTAGCATCTTTCAACAGACCAGAGGGACCAATTCCAGGTGATCTTTGCAGAGCGCCACCTGCTTGCAAGAACATCTCTGTAGGCCTCTCTTGATGCCACTGACACAGCCGTTCTTTCTGTCTCCATGGCAGTAGTCACAAGGAGGGCCTCCTGGCTTCAGCGCCTAGGTTTTCTGAGGGAAGTCCAAAATACAATTGAATACAAACTGATGAATCTCTTCATAACTTAAAAGACTATAGAGTCACTTTGCACTCTCTGGGAATTTACACCCCTGCACAAAAAAGAAAGTTCAGTAAGGCCCAGATAGCACGGAGATCTCATCCAACCCAGTTTCCTGCCTCCCAGAGACATTACGTACCCCAGCATAAGAGATAACAGTCCCAGAAGAAGAGACCAGCTACTTCTTAGGTATCAACCTCACTACCCACAACCAATTTTGATGGGCTGGTTAAGGTGCTGAGTTGCCATCCCCACTCTTACCTGCTGCAATAATCTCCATGTGTTCCTTGCTTTGGTGACCACCTTTCTCATTTCTGGCAGAATTGGGAACATATCACTATGGACAAATGGGTGTTGGAGATCATTTCTACAGGATATTCCATCCACTTTACCTCCCTCCCCTGAGCCTACCCCCCGCTTCCCCATCTCTCCTCAGGGACCTCTCTGATGAACACATTTTGCGACAGGAAATCAACTCTCTCCTGAATCTGGGTGCTATATAACCTGTTCCCACACAACACAGAGGGGAGGGATTTTATTCCAGGTATTTCCTGGTTACAAAAAAGAATGGTAGTTGGAGACTTATTCTAGATCTTAGATTATTCAAAAGATTCATAAAGATTCAGATGTTTAATATGATAACTCTTGCAGCAATAATTGCATCATTGGACCAGGGGGATTGGGTTTTGGCCCTCAAACTTCAAGATTCTTACTTCCATATAAGAGAAGATTCCTACAATTCACTCTGGGTCAAGAGCACTTTCAATACACGGTGCTCCAGTTCAGTCTCTTGTCTGCACCCTGAGTGTCCTCAAAAGTTCTTTCCCTGGTAGCGGCTCATGTTCGCAGACAAGGATCACTGATTTTCCCATAACATGATGATTGCTTGCCAAAAAGTGGTCCCTCAGTGAAGTTTCAATGGCCACTCAGAGGGCTGTAGACCTATTTCTCAGGCTGGGACTACAATTAAACACCTGAAAGTCCACCTTAACCCTGGTGCAGATTCTGGAGTTCATAGCAGTTTATCTCAATGCAGTAACAGCCAAAGCATTCCTCCCTTCGCACTCGTTCATAACTCTAATCACTTTAGTCACTACAGTACAAGTCAGCCCTCAAACATCTGCCAGAAACTATCTTCAGCTATTGGGACATATGGAGGTTGGCACTATTGTAATAAATCATGTGAGACTTCACATGTGCTGCCTCCAAGGGTGGAACAGAACTGTTTATTTGCCAAGCAAACAGAGTTTAAACAAACTACTCTCCATGCCTTGGGTAGTAAAAAATATCCTTTGACTAGGTGGAAAAACCCTCACAATGTTTGCGCAGGGTTCCCCTTCACTCAGCCATCCCCAACATCAGTAATAACAACAGATAAATCTGTACTGGAATGGGGAGCTCGCTTAGACCCTCATACTATTCAAGGCAGGTGGTCTCCTCTTGAGTGCACCCTACACATTAACTTGCTGGAACTCAGGGCAATCAGAAATGCCTGAATCCATTTCCTCCTTCTGATCAGTGAGGTTTATATAAGCTGTCAAGGGGGAGTGAGATTGCCTTCCCTCTGCATCAAAGTAGAGAGGCTTTGGAACTGGTGCATATGAAACCAGATCAGCATCTCAGCAGCTTACGCTCCAGGTGTACAAAACACAGTGGATGCCGTCATCAGGCGTGTCCCTCAATGTCATGAATGGGAGACAGATCCCACTGTACTCCACTGCATATTTCAGTTTTGGGGCATCCCATAGATAGACCTGTTCGCCACAGCCAAGTAAAAGAATTCCTCCCAGTTCTGCTTGAAAGGCAGTCTGGGTCACCACTTCCTGGAAGATGCCTTTCTGCTTCATTGGAGTCTAGTTCTTCTGTTTGCATTTTCCCAAACTCCTTGATATCCAAGGTGCTGTTTAAGATAAGGAAAGACAAAGACAAAGTTATTCTTGTAGTTCCAACATGGCCAAGACAAACATGGTTTCCTTAGCTTGCTCAGGTCACTATTTGTCAACTGATCACTTTCTGGACTGTCTCCCATTTCCTTACTCATGATGGCGGTCAGATCCATCACTCTTCAACCCTTGGGGTTCTTTGACTCAAGGCACAATTCACGGGGTTAGAAACAACCTGTTCTGAGGATGTGAAGAGAGTGCTGTTACATAGCAGGAAACAATCTACTTGTGACACATATACCTAAACGTAGATTAAATTAAAACAATGGTGTGACCTAAAATATTTTTCACTTCCATCCTCCCCATTAACATTTGTACTAGATTACATTTTAGAGCTAAAAATGACAGGATTAACTTTAAACTCCATAAAAATGTGTTTGGCAGCTATTACGGTCTTCTATCATACAGTAGAGGGTTTTTAGGTCTTCACTCATCCTATAAGGAGGTTTCTCAAGGGATTGGACAACTTCTTCCCACAAATCAGGTGCCCTAAACTGGCATGGGACCTCAACTTGGTACTCAGATGTCTTATGAGGCCTCCCTTTGAACCTGTGGCCACCTGCTCCCTTCTACCTGCATTTCTAGTAACCATTACTTCTGCTCAAAGAGTGGGTAAGAGAGGGGCTCTGATGGCATACCCCCCCGTCACAGTCTCCTTTAAGAATAAAGACTTCGGACTTCCACATAAATCAACCTATCCACCTTCCGGTTTTCCACCCTAAGCCACCCCTGGATAAAGGAGATGTGACATTACATTGATGTCGGGAGGGCATTAGCCTTTTAGCTAAACAGGACCAAGCCATTTAGGAAATCTCCCAGACTATTCTCTCCATTGTGGAGAGAACTAAGGGATCTCCGATTTCCAAGCAAAGACTCCCTAAATGGGTATCTGGCTGAATTACCTACTGCTATCAGTCTCAGGATCTTCAACCTACCTCTAGAGTATTAACTTACTCCACAAGATCCCGCTCTACTTCAGTAGCCTGTCTTAAGAATGTTCCCACCATGGAAATACGTAGAGCCGTGACTTGGACCTCCATTCATACATTTGCTGAAATACGCAGTTACTCATGCCTAAGCTTCTGTTGCCATATTTGGCTCTCCTGGTCTGTCTTTGGTCTTAGACTCAACGCCGAAACCCCACCCCTCTGTAGATGGTACTGCTCAAAAGTCACTTAGTGTGGAGCACCCATAGGGACACTACTCGAAGAAGACGAGGTTACTCACCCTGTGCAGTAACTGTGGTTCTGTGAGATGTGTGTCCCTATTGGTGCTGCACCATGCGCCCTCCTCTCCTCTACTTTGGAGTTCTTTGCAACAGGCTCTGCGGTAGAAAAGAAACTGAGGATGGTTTGCCCACACAGCTCTATATAGCCTGGGTGCAGGGCACAAGACTGCAGGGGGTGCATGCGCAGGCAAGATAGATGCTGCTTCCTAAAATTTCCCAGTATGAGATGCATGGAGCACAAACACACCTGGAGCGGAGTACCTATAGGGACACCATCTCGACGTTCCTGCACAGGGTGAGTAACCTTCTCTTTTGGAGCAGGGGGACTGGATTCTGGGACTCCCACATTGGGTGTGAGTGCCCTAACCATCAGGCTATAGAGTCACTCTCACACTTACGTTTTCTCTCTCACTCTGTTCTCCTCCCCCAATAACTCTTTAACTAGTTATCCACAGTGAAACTTAAACAGGAGAGATTGAGAAAACACCTCATCAGAATATCCCATAGCCCAGTGATGAGAGCATTCACCTAAGAATTGGTTGATCCCTGTTCAAATCCTTTCTTTTCATCAGGTAGAAAGGGGAGTTGGATTGAGGCTCTCCCACATCCCAGGTGAGAAACCTAACTACTGGGCTAAAAGTTGCTAGGAGTCCTTTTCCTTCTTCCTTTCCCCATGCCCCGAGCCAGCTGTTTTGTGTGAATTTACCTGAGAGACCCGATCTGGTAGACAGCCTCTGAGTATGCCTATCAGATTGGGCCCCACATGTGAGTTAGGTGAGCAAATGTCTATCTTCCCTGGTTTGTGAATCGCTCTCTAGGAATTGATCAGCAAGCAGGTGCCTGGATGCTTAGACTGAGGCAGCAGTACATATGCCCAGAGACAGGAACATAGATGCTGAGGGAACTCTGATTACAAGAACGTAGGTACCGAGTGAGGTTAGGTGTACACAGGGTTCAGTGAATTGCAGGGGAGCTTAAAACTGGGACTTAGGCCCCTAACCCCAGATTTAGGTGCCTAAGTACCTTTGTGCATCTGGGCCTCCGTGCCTATCTCCCACCGTCAAGAGGATTTAGATACCTAAATATCTTTGAGGATCTGGGTCTAAGTGCCTAAGTCAGTTTTGAAAATGGTTCTTAATAGCCTAAGTCATTTAGATGCTTCTGAAAACTTAACCCCTTAAACTCTGTTACTGCTACCTCTAACAAACCCATTTGTCCTGTTTTCTCCTATACAGCTTTTGCTTGATGCTGAAACTGTGCGGCTGCCCAAATTGCCTGAAAGGACAAGAGGTGGGTCTGATAGGTCTCAGGAACTCTACGAGATCTGTGTTTGTCCAGATGGAAAGCTTTACTTGTCAGCAGCTGGTCGGTATTCAACTTGCCACGAATACAGTCATGTCTGTCAATAAAGTACCTAACTATGCCACATTTTCTCTGGCTAGTCTCACTGAATTTTATATTGTTTTGTAGCAGAGTTTCCAAGATTTTAAAAACAATCACTCTAATCTGGGAAACAAGTTTGCATCCAGAATTCTAGATTGTAAGGAAAAAAAGCAAAAGAGCACAATTAAAATTTTAACTTCAACAGAAGTGTTTGAACTAAACTAAATGTTCTGGAAATGACATTTGGAAGTCAGCCATATAGTGAGTTAAAAAAAATCAAAAGGATTTATTTGCACCACTGAACTGTTATTCAGTCAGTTGATTATGTAATTGTTAATATTTCCTAGCTCTATGATTTTCTCTTAATACATGTGAACATTTGCTAGCAGTGCAAATTGCATTAGTTTGTGAAATTCAGTTTAAGGAATTACTTGAACTATTTGATAAGACAAAAGCATTGTTTGGTGAATTCAGGTAGTGCCAGCAAAGAGTCTATGCAATTTTGTTCTTGCAATAACACAAACCACGAAGGCTGTGCTTTTTGTATGAGTCCTGTGCAAAATGTGTTAAACTGATAAAATCCTTTGTTTCTACACTGGCAAAGCGTATGTAGATTTGCTTATTACTGGGATTCATGAAAGAAATCACAATAATTAATGCGAAATCTCCAAGATTACTGATTTATAACATTCTTTGTCATCAGAGTTGTTAACTGTACAAAAGTGAAATATGTTCGTATATCCCACTCCAACAAAGCTCCTTGTACTGCATGGACCAGGATACTCACTTGAAAGCCTTTTTTAGTATGATTGTAATTGGAACTGGGAAATTTGTGCTACTCTTGGCTATATGCCAGCTGGACTATGAAAAGAAAAGAAATCTTAAAGATGGTTCCAGCTTTCTCAAATACATGATGCTACTTGATAGGTAGAAAAAATTCCTCTTCCTGAAGCCCACGAGTCACCTAAATGCAGACCCCTTACTCTGTGAAGAGCCATCAATAATGAATCTCTTGCACCCATCTGGATTAGCAGAATTTGGGACTTAATGGCCTTATAGGGTCTTAGGCACAGAGCCTCAAAGGTATTTAGGTGCCTAACTCCCATTAATGTCAACAGGAATTAGGGAAGGGATTTCACGAAAATACTCAAGCATTGAGTCACTGTTTTAGGCACCTAAATTTTGGGTCCACTGGGAGCCACGCAACTCCCACCAAACCCTGTAGGCATCTAAACTCTCACAGCACCTAAGTTTTCCAGAGTGAAAGTTCCCTAGGTGCCTATGTTTCTGCATCTGGGCATGAGCACTGCTGCCTCCATCTAAGTGTCTGGACACCTATCTCCTGCCTACACCCCGGAGCGATTCATGAAACAGAGGACGATAGATTTTGAATGGGAACAGACCTGTTAGGTGCACTTGGTGCATGCCTACCAGGTCAGGCCCCCACATGTCCGAGTGCCTTATAACTGTTAGCCCAGCAGTTCGAGCACTCACCTGGGAAGGGGAAACCTAGGTTCAAGTCCCACCCGCCTCTCGTTAAACAGGAGTATACCACATCTCAGGCGAGCTCTCTAAGCAGTGGGCTGTGGGATTCCCTCAGTCTGTCCTGATGAACCTGTTCCACTTTGGATAAATAATGCAAGAGGTGTTGGAGGAGGATGCCCACCTCCAGGTGGATGCTCTAACCACTGGATTACATATGCATTCTCGCTCTCTCTGGCCCACTGAGAATAAATATTTAACTAGTCATTGGGCCAGCAAGAGAGAGTGCCAGGGAAAGAATTTTGTAGCCCGGGGTTAGGGCATCCACATGGGAGGTGAGAGGCTGGGTACACGACCCCTGTTCTGATCACTCATTCATTATTCACAGTGCAACAGCTTCAACAGGAGAGACTAAGGAAGCCCCACAGCATAAACTCAGTGGTGACACACCTCTCTTGAAATGTGGAAGACTCCTGTTTAAATCCTTTTTCCCCCTCTGGCAGGGGTGAAAAAAGGCCAGGTGAGTGCTCAAACTACTAGGGTAAATGTTATGAGGTGAGCACCCCCTCCTCCTCTGGCTGTTTTGTGTGGAGTGAGGCAGTTGCCTAACTCAGGCCCATAAGAAACACCATGGGAACCTAAGCCATCCAAATCCTGCTGGCAGATGCCTGTTTGTGGCTCCCTAATCAATCTCTGAGAGCAAGCCAGGGCTTAGCACATACTCCTCCTGCATTGGCTAGTTTAGGCAGCTCTCTGCTTGGCTTTTGTGGAGTACATTGTTAGGCCTCTCTCTCCCATTTCTCTGTATAGGGAGCCGAAGTGCCTGACTTGGCTTTGTGGATTCAGTGGTGTTCCTGGATTTTCTGAGCACCTTAAAGTTAGGCATGGCAACGCTGAGTGTCATGGCACCTGAGTCCCTTCATGGAGCCCATCCTAGATGCCAAAATATCTTTGCAGCTCTGGGCCTTAGCCCCTTTAATGCTATTTTTATTCATTACTACTTATTTTGGAGGACCTATCACTGTAGTACCTTTATGCTTAGTTACAGCTTCATGTTAAACAACTTATTAAGTTACACAAACCCACTTATTGGCGGGTGGGTCAAAACAATAATATCAAAACAACTGTCCTATTGTTACGGATTAAGCCCCAACACAAAATAGGCATAGCTAGACCAGATACAGACATCTTATAGCACTGCCTGTAATTTACTAGTTTGGCACTGGTGGAAAAACTCAGAATAATTAGTCAGAATTAACCAGTAACTCTACTTGTATAAAGCATCAAAGAAAACACATTTGTGAGTTAGGTGCTTGCCACTGACAAAGCCCAACTGCCCAGGGAGGAGTGTTTACAGCTGGACACTGACAGGAAAAGCTTTCTGCTGATTGTACTTGCTCAGTGCAGTAAAGGCCCAAGTGCCCTAGAGAAAGCTTGGGCTAAATTCTGCAGCAAGAAACATAGATTCTGCAGAACTCTCCATGCAAAAGCATCAAAAATATGAAAATGGAGGGTTTTTTTATTGCATTAAAAATGACTACTAGAATAAAAACAGTATCCCTTGTGTTAAATTAATACTGAACTCAATTTATTTTATGCTTGCTAGTTCTCATACTTGAAGGCCCCTCCTTCCATCCTCTTTACTAGAGCGCCTCACCATCTTTCATGAATTTTCCTTACAACAGCCCTGCAATGTAGGAAAGGGCTATTATCCCCATTTTATGGATGGGAAACGGAGGCACAGGGAAACTAGCTGAAATACCCAAGGTCACACAGCCTGTGGTGGAGCAAGGAAATAAAGTCAGGTCTCCTGACACCCATGCTGGTGCCCTAACCACTGAACCATCATTACCTATGGATGTGTCTAATATTTTAACTTTGCTATAGAATTTTACATTGAAAATATGTAGCTGTATTATGGATGTTGTAAGAGGAAACCTACAGTTTTGACATGGGCTAGGGGTTAGCTGGTTCTTTTGCCACCTGAGAAGGTACAGGAAGTGGTTGCAGATCATCAGAATGAAGAACAGAATGATAAATCCTATTGTACCTGACTGTGATTAGAATGTTTGCCAAAAGAATGGGTACTATGTACAGCAATTCTTATCACTGTAGGAACTTTATTAAGATTTTTTGCTGTAAGGTGGAAGACAGAGAATTGGAATATATTGGTATAAAAATGCTTATTAGAAATTAACCTCCCTTCCCACAGTCCTTCAGCATTCTTGTCTGTTTTTATACAGCCTTATGCAAAAGGAAACTGCAAAAATTAACTGACAAATTGCATTGAATAAACTTTATACATTTTAATACATTTTGAAAAGTTTCTCCTTTCATGTTTACATCAGAGTGAATTACTGCTCAAGTCCATTTTCCAGTTGTCTGTTCACTGAGACATCTTCTCAAAGTCTTGTAAATTTCTTTTTTTAACCCATACAAAATATTGATTAAACAATGAGTTCCCTCCAGGACATAATCTAGAATTTGTTTTGTCATCAGATGATGTTGCCTCTAAGAATCCTTTAACTATAATAGGTGCAAAGACACAGTTGGGCTCACACGTTTTAGAAAAAAAAATACATCAAGACTGTTGTGCTAACTAGCCACAGATTTTTGCACTCCATCTGTTGGGAGTGCAGCAAAGGAAAGGCAAGCCAAATGGGCGGGTAAACTGTTTCGTAGAGAATGGTGGAGCTGACTGAGGAGTATGTTACATTCATAGAAAGTAGTGTGCAAACCTGATGCCAAGCTCATGTTACATACCTAACGATAAGCTGATGGGGACAATGCCTGTCACCATGCTCATGGTTACATATGTCCATTAGTTTGCCAGCCCTCCATCTTGTTGAAAGCGGTATTAGTATATTAAACAGCTGTTGTCGTTTTAAAAACAATTTATTTTGGTTACTTATAATTTGTTAGAGTATTGAAAATGCAAAACTTGAAATATCTACTTTAGTGTTCACACTCTATGCAGTTTATTTTCCATTTATACTATTTACCTTATACACTGCTGATTTAGCAGTTGTCAAGCTAAGACCAAGCAATACCACATCTAAAACTTGGTATACTATTTTGATTTCAGTCAGTGTAGTTCTAATGGATTCTTAGTGATACTATGACTTTGCTTTAAAAAAAGCCAACAATGAAAAAAACTTCAGTACCACCTGAATGCAGCCCATAAGCAGGATTCAGCAGAGATTACTGCAAGGGACGTTACTTCTTTAAAAAATCCCTGTTTCCATAGAAATTTTTATATAGGCCATGGAAACTTTTCTAATGATATCAGGTTACACACAAAAAATACTAAAAATAAGCCATAAAAGGTTTACATATGTCCCTTTGTAAAGGCAAACCAACAGTGCTCTTCAGCATAAGTGCTAACGTTGCTGTAGGATATGGAAACCTGGAGGAGTCACATGAGTGAACATTTCACTTGTGTAAAATGCTCAGTTCTCTACCAACCCTGTTCCTGAAGTTGAAATCTACCACTAAATGTATGGTTCATATGGATTCTATAACAATCATCACATCCTAGCCTAAGCTCCTCGCAGCTCTTACCCTTTTGGGGGGACCCGGGTGGAGGATACATTTCTGAAGGTTTGTTTTACTTCTAGGAAGGTGCACACTCCTGGGTGCTCCATAGGATTTGGATGAGTGCAGTGTGTAGTCCCATTTGCCATGCCTATTTCTGCATGCCATCCCCACTGTTCACTTCCACAGATGCCTGCAAAGAGCTACCACAAAAGGCTTTTCCACAGTTTATATGCAGAAGTTGGTCAGGGAAGATGATGTCAAGTGTAAAAATATAATTAGGAAGGCCCAAAAAGAATTTGAAGAATAGCTAGCCAAAGACTCAAAAAGTAATACCAAAATGTATTTTAAGTACACAAGAAGCAGGAAGCCTGCTAACCAACCAGTGGGGCCACTGGACGATCGAGATGCTAAAGGAGCACTCAAGGATGATAAGGAAATTGTGGAGAAACTAAATGAATTCTTTGCATCGGTCTTCACGGCTGAGGATGTGAAGGAGATTCCCAAACCTGAGTCATTCTTTTTAGGTGACAAATTTCAGGAACTGTCTCAGATTACGGTGTCATTAGAGGAGGTTTTGAAACAAATTGATAAACTAAACAGTAATAAATCACCAGGATCAGATGGTGTTCACCCAAGAGTTCTAAAGGAACTCAAATGTGAAATTGTAGAACTACTAATTGCAGTCTGCAGCCTATTATTTAAATCGGATTCTGTACCAATGACTGGAGGATAGCTAATGTGATGCCAATTTTTAAAAAGGGCTCCAGAGGTGACCCCAGCAATTACAGGCCAGTAAGCTTGACTTCAGTACCGGGCAAACCGGTTGAAATTATAGTAAAGAACAAAATTGTCCGACACATTGGTGAACATAATTTGTTGGGGAAGACTCAACATGGTTTTAGTAAAGGAAAACCATGCCTTACCAATCTACTAGAATTCTTGGAGGGGGTCAACAAGCACGTGGACAAGGGGGATCCAGTGGATATAGTGTACTTAGATTTTCAGAAAGCCTTTGACAAGATCCCTCACCAAAGGCTCTTAAGCAAAGTAAGCTGTCATGGGATAAGAGGGAAGGTCCTCTCATGGATTGGTAACTGGTTAAAAGATCAGAAACAAAGGGTAGGAATAAATGGTCAGTTTTCAGAATGGAGAGCGGTAAATAGTGGTGACCCCAGAGGTCTGTACTGGGCCCATTTCTAATCAACATGTTAATAAACGATCTGGAGAAAGGGGAAACAGTGAGGTGGCAAAATTTGCAGATGATACAAAATGATGCAAGATAGTTAAGTCGCAGGCAGACTGCAAAGAGTTACAAAAGGATCTCACAAAACTGGGTGACTGGGCAACAAAATAGCAACTGAAATTCAGTGTTGATAAATGCAAAGTAATGCACATTGGAAAACATAAACTATATATATATAAAATAATAATGGGGTCTACATTAGCTGTTACCACTCAAGAAAGAGATCTTGGTGTCATTGTGGATAGTTCTCTGAAAGCATCCACTCAATATGCAACGGCAGTTAAAAAAGCGAACAGAATGTTGGGAATCTTTAAGAAAGGGATAGATAATAAGACAGAAAATATCATACTGCCTCTATATAAATCCATGGTATGCCCATACCTTGAATACTGCATTCATATGTGGTTGCCCCATCTCAAAAAAGATATATTGAAATTGGAAAAGGTTCAGAAAAGGGCAACAAAAATTATTAGGGGTATGGAACAGCTGCCATATCAGGAGAGATTAATAAGACTGGGACTTTTCAGCTTGGAAAAGAGATGACTAAGGGGGGATATGATAGAGGTCTATAAAATCATGACTGGTGTGAAGAAAGTAAATAAGGAAGTGTTATTTACTCCTTCTCATAACCCAAGAACTAGGGGTCACCGAATGAAATTAATGGGCAGCAGGTTTAAAACAAACAAAATGAAGTATTTCTTCACACAACTCACAGTCAACCTGTGGAACTCCTTGCCAGAGGATTTGTTGTGAAGGTCAAGACTATAACAGTGCTGAAAAAAGAACTAGATAAGTTCATGGAGGATAGGTCCACCAATGGCTGTTAGCCAGGATGGGCAGGGATGGTGTCCCTAGCCTCTGTTTGCCAGAAGCTGGGAATGTGCGACAGGGGATGGGATCACTTGATGATTACCTGTTCTGTGCATTCCCTCTGGAGCACCAGGCATAGGCCACTGTTGGAAGACAGGATACTGGGCTAGATGGACCTTTGGTCTAACCCAGTGTGGCCGTTCTTATGTTCTTCACTTCTCACAGTTTTTGGTAGAACCAACTGAGGATGAGAAAGTAAACCAAGATTTTTCCCCAGCTAAGGATGCAAAATGCACTTGTCCAATCAGTTTCTCTGCTGGATTGCATTCCTGCACAGTCACAGTAACTTGACTGCTTTTAGGTCTTATGAGGCTGCATTACTTAGGATTAGTGGAATGAGATAGGGACCAAACCCAAACGAAAAGGCAATTCACACTTCTGAATAAGACACCCATGATTTATTAATATAGTACATTAATAATTACTGTAACATGGGAAGCAGTGGGGGCAAAAGACAAACTCAAGTTTATGGAGGAGATGGTATGATGGGATAACATGATTTTGGAAATTAATTGATCTTTAAATATTCATGGTAAATAGGCCGAATGGCCTATGATGGGATGTTAGATGGGGTAGGATCTGAGTTACTACAGAGAATTCTTTCCTGGGTATCTGGCTGGTGAATCTTGCCCATGTGCTCAGGGTTCAGCTGATCACCATATTTGGGGTCGGGAAAGAATTTTCCTCCAGGGCAGATTGGAAGAGGCCCTGGAGGTTTTTCGCCTTCCTCTGCAGCATGGGGCACGGGTCACTTGCTGGAGGATTCTCTGCTCCTTGAAGTCTTTAAAACCATGATGGGAGGACTTTAATAGCTCAGACATAGGTGAGAGGTTTATTGCAGGAGTGGGTGGGTGAGATACTGTGACCTGCATTGTGCAGGAGGTCAGACTAGATGATCATAATGGTCCCTTCTGACCTTAATATCTACGAATCTATGAATATTAATACCATAGGCACCAGTTAGGAGCAGCAGATACCTAAACATGCCTTAGTATATGCATACACAAATGTTATAGCTTATTGGCTGCATTATACCAGGATGAAACTGTCAGCATCACTGGCAATGTGTAGATTTTTCTGTATATTCAGACTTTTTGCTTGCCCCAGTTCAACATCTAAAGTTTAAGATTTAAGCCACTCAAGGCAAGAACTGGTTTTTCTCTAGCACATTGTCAGCACTCAGTAATATATAAAATATGACTAACAAAGCTAATTCAGTAAAATGTTGCATATTTGTTTTAAAGGGTTCATAACATTGTTTTTATGAGGCAAGCACATATTTTCACTCCTTACTCTTTATTTAAAAGATTCTCCCTGAAAAAATCCTTGAATAGTATTCAAATTGCTCCTATGATGCTTTCTTAGTACTATTCCATATGGTGGTATTTTACATTAATTTAGAATGAAAAATACTTTAAACAATTTTTTTCATGTTGCTAGTAATTTTAATGACGCGCTTAAACATCCTGCATACATTGAACACTTTTTCATCTAATAATTACCATAAAAATTACCTGATCGTTAATACTACCTGTTTAAAACCTGTGAATAAGCTACTTTATTTCATGAGCACACCTAGTTTTTCATTTTACCTGATTGCTAGTTATTGCTCAAAATCAGCAAAAATTACATGGGTTTCAATGAACTACGAAATGTGGCATATGAACCTTTACAAGTAAAAAAGCATTCATCTGCATAATTTTCTTGTTAATATGCTGATGCAAACTGTACAACTGTTTAGAATGAACCAGAATGGAGTGATTATACATTTAGCTAAAAGTAGGCTTGAAATTGTTGGTTAAAACTGGGCTAATTTATAAATCCAAGACACACCAGATTGAAGTATGTGTTTGCATTTTTCTTTATTAAAGTTATGGCACTTAATATAACAGCAGAAATAATCACAAGGCTTCACAACCAGAAGCAATACAGTTTTCCAAACAGTGTAATTTCTTCCTATTACCAATAATTACTTGTGAGATTTCTGAACATAACAAGCCCTTATTTATGTGCATGAAACTGAAAAAGCCTTTGTCAGATTTCCTCTTTTGGATTACAATGCTGCTGCATGCACAGCACCCCGTAACATCATGTTATTATCTGTTTGCCTTTACATTCTGTAAGTGAAATTACAGTTTCATTGTGGTAGCAAGTAAACAGTTATGACAATTGTGTCACTGGGAAATGATGAATATTTATGTTTAATGTGGTAGATTTGGAACAAAAAACAAACAAACAAA
The DNA here is from genome assembly GCF_015237465.2 of Chelonia mydas. Classification (NCBI taxonomy): domain Eukaryota; kingdom Metazoa; phylum Chordata; order Testudines; family Cheloniidae; genus Chelonia; species Chelonia mydas. The sequence continues at coordinate 42,088,183 of NC_057849.1, forward strand.
AATCCTATTTACAAGTTCCCATAATTCCTTACAAATAGCTAATGTTGAGTACATTACATGACATTACCAGAAGTATTACAACTTATAAAAGAAAGTGAACTAAAAATCAAACATCTCTGGTGCCATGGTGAAAGACAAAGTAAAAAGAACATTACATTGCAGCACCTTCTGACATGTAACAAAAGATATTGCCTGCTATATACCAAATAATGGATTCCCAAGTTGTACTATATTTCCAATGTTTGTTTGTGGAAAATATACATACTTATATATATACAGAAATATGAAACTCAAGCATTTAGACATTTGAGAAACTAGTTTTGGTGTATGGTTTTCAAAAACCCTTCATAAAACTCTGTACATTAATGGTCACCTATCCTAGGTTATCAACATGCAGTTTTCATTAAATAAACAATCACAGGCTTTTAAACAGAAAATGTAAATTAAATACCTAATTATATTACAATTAAGTAAATGCATTCAATGCACTACATGATGTTGTATGTTAAGTCAAGTAATATTAATCAGGATTAAAATACTGTACCACTTCAAAAGTACTGTATTATCCTTTAAATGTTCAGGATGTAATACTGCAGCAAACTGATAATCAGATCCAGCTGATAAGAATACTACTATGAGAAACATCAATGTCCATGGAAGATAAAGAATAAAGAAATGCTCTGGAGTGACTCCTCTCCAAAGTTATTTTATGATTTTCATTTAGTAATTTGTCCAGTCTGATCAGTATATTCAAAAGGTGACACCACGTTTTTGGAAGCATAATATTAAATGAAATAAAATCTAAGTTTATATACAAGCTTTATCTAACATACCACTAAGCTTTGGTTACATAAAGTGCAGTTCAATTTTAATCAATGTACTGTACAGACAGCTACTTTTTGCAGCACAATCTCCCTGCAAATTTTTAAATATTCATGTTTTACAGTTTGCTTATACAGTAGACTCAATAAAAAAAAGTTTTCTTACATTAATTTCAATTCTAAATACTTCAGTACCATCCAATTATGCGCACTGTATTTCTAAGCTGTTTGGTAAGTGTAACCTCTCAGAAATACAGTAATCTGTACATGTAAATTACATTTGTATCCCATCACATTAAATATCTAGTTCTTGAGAGTACAATTTTCTAACTTTCAAATCTCTCACACTTTTTGTTGTATAAAGTTTTCAAGTTTTATTATGATACAAGCAGTACACTCCATCACTCTCATGGCAACTTCAGAAGTGAACCTGTCATTTGGAATCTGTGGAAAGGGAAGCAAATCAGGGTATCGAGTTTTTAAGCTATCTACTCCATAAGCTTCCAGTGTGTGAACATCATTTGTAAGTCCGTCAAGTTGTTGACTATATTCCTCTATTTTTTGTGCAAGTGCAGTTGGTTTTACATCTTTATCTGATTTACCCCTTACGGCATAGTCAGCTGCAATCAAGGCTAACTTTGTGGAGAGATAGCATTTGAAGCATACCCATTCATTAGCATTTTTATGAAGGTCATTTCTTGCAGCTGAAAAGTTTGCTCGAGCTTGCCTAAGCCATCTACGTGCTTCCACAGGATTACCAACAGACTTGAATGTGGGTGGTACAAAGAAACGTGCAGAGTAAGATGGCCCTGTAGAAGATGGACACTTTTCTTTATACTGTTGCCTTTCAGATTTATGGCTCGTTGCTTCTTGATTCCACGAAGTATAAAATCTTTGAAATGAAAATTTATCTGACTGAAATCGAGATGCTGAAGAAGAAAATGTTCGTCTTGATGCTCTGTCTGTATTTTGATCTATAAAGGCCTGTTTTTCTAATCTGTTAATCTCATTCTGTAAATGTTTGAAAACTTCATTGGCTATATCAAGATTCTCTGAATTTTTATCTGGATGCCACTTAAGATATAGCCTTCTAATAATCTTTTTCCTTTCAGATTCTGGAAGTTTCCAAGCCTGTTCAATCACTGATGTCACTTCTCTTAATATTTCTGGTAAAGAATTCAGCTTAATCTTTTTGGGAGAGTGATGTTTTGAAGATGTTGTTTTGTGGCTCTCTCTACCAGAGAAAAGAGGAGGAACTGTCCTAGGTCCATGTGCTGGAAATTCTGTAGGACTAGTTGGGGTAGATGGTGCACTGTCCCTACTCTGAGAACTTTCATCAGGTCTTGAAAACTTGTATAAATCAAGAGAGCTCACTATTTTATACTCACTATATCCAATATCGATCTGATAAATCTTACCTAGAAAACTGGAATTTTCATCATCTTCCCTTTCTACTTCTTGTACAATGATTGCATATGTATATGTTGGTTGGTATGATCCATATATATCACCACCTTCAGCATCAACAAGGTAACCAACATATTCACCTGGATAAAACACATTCATTGGATCCATAAGGAGAGTGTAATGAATTTCAGCTGGTATAGGAGTTCCAGGCATAGGTAATTCAAGTTTTGATGGTTCTGAGGAGTCATACTTCACTCCTAAACTGTCAAGCTTCTCGCTAATTCTGTAAATATCATTGCAACCCAACATGGCAATTAAATATGAGGTATCAGAAATTAGATTGTCAGTTGCAGATTTCAGGGTCATTGCTAATGCTAAGAGAAAATTTATGTCTTTGCTGTCAGAGTGCTGTATATAAAGCAGTATTACTGCATTCCCAAATCTCTTTAAAAAAGCAAATGTTTCACTTTTACTGTGGGGAATAGGAGTAAAACCTTTAACCCTTAATGTTGTTTGCAACTTCTCAAAACAGGAAACTTTCAAGCCTTCTCGCAAGGTTTTGCACAGTCTTATGGCCTTTTCTTCATTGGCAAGGAAAGCATTGTCATTTTCATGCTTCATAATTCTAATGAGTCCTGTGATAAACTGTTCAGAAGATAATAGTAACTGCAACCGTCCCTGTAGAGAACATAATGCTCCAAACTGACATGTTTTGGGAGACTCTTCATCTAACAGTTCTTCAAGAATACTGCTAAGTAGGCGAGGCCTCAGTTTCTGAGGAAACAGCATTATCAGCTTAGTGTGAAAACCATGATCTTTTCCTAAATAACACTGGCTAAGATCAACAAGCATCTGCACACCAATGTTACCCTGTATTCTACTTTTGTAATGTGGCGCATCATCAAAAACTAAGATACTTGATTTTACCAATCTGCCATCTTGACTGGGAAGGTAAAGGGCCAGATCTCTCACATTCTCAAGGTCATTTCTAACCTTAACAGAATCATTTTGCAGACTTTTAAACAGACCAGAAACAACTCTTTTAACTGTGCGCATTTCATTAGGATCCAATTGTTTTCCTTCAGAGTTCTTGAATATGCGACTTAGAACCTCAACATACTGCTTTGTTGAAATAACATCTTCAGTACCTAAGTGTTTAAATAACTGGTGGAAGGTGCCAAGTTCTAAAGGAAGTTTGTAAAGGTAAGGTTTAAAATCAGATTCATACTCAAGATTTATTACTACCTCCTCAGGCTTCAGGAGCTTCCAACCTTCTTCCACCATCACAAAAGTAACCCCTCGAAGCTGAAAGCGGAATTCCCTTTTCTCTGTACTGAGAAATTCATAGGTACTTCTTAGTACCTTAGCTCTAGTTTTCACCATGTCCTCATCTAAAGTTGTTATATTGCATATATTTCTGCAGTTATTGATAACTTTGTCCAGAGGAGGATCCAAGTTAACATTAAGCATAGTTAAAACCTGCTCAAGCTGTTCTTGTGGACCAAGACTGCTTCCTTCCTGTTCCTTGATACTTAAAGGTGTTGCTTTTTCAGGAAGAATAGGACACGAAGTCCACAGCAATTGTAACACATCTGTCTGTTTGAATTTGGGGTTTACTTGTGCTCCACTGAATCTTATAAGAGGGAGTGTTCCATTAACCTCGTGATACTGAGGATGAAATCTGACAATTTCAGCAGGAGCACGCTCGGGGCACAAAAAAGGAATTAAAGATAATTCTTTTAGAAAGTTTCCCAATAATAAATCAGTTCTTTCTTGGAATATGTGATGAAGGAGGACATCAACTGTACTTTGCAGTGTTTCCTTAGACCAGCTTTCTGTGTTAGCTCTCATACTGATCTCCTTAGCAAACTGTAGTAACTGTTGCTGGGAAATAATGTATTTTAGTCCTATATTCCGGAGGAATGTTACCCATGATGTAAGGAATGCCCCTTGATTCTTCGGTTTTGTGAGTTGTTCCAGTCTGTTAAAGAAATCTTGAGGTATGAACAATTTTTCAGGAAGCATAACTTCAAAGACTTTTACAGTTCTGTCATAAAAATGTTTTGCAGGTTTTAGTCTATTGCTTGCATCGTGAATTATCAAAAAGCTTTCCAGCTTTTCAAACAGCTGTTCCTTTATTTCTGAAAATTCCTCAATGCCAGAGAGTCTGTTCTTTAAGTAGATCATGTGTTCTATCTTTGCATCATAAGACAGACTTTCAATCTTTGGTAAAAGATGCTTCAAATACACTTCAAGATCATCTACAGGGACACAACCAAGCACAGTATACAAGTCTTTCAAGTTAATTTTTTCTTCAAGAAAGGCAGATGAAGTTGACTGTGTCCACCTATCCACTTCAACTGAAGGAATACTTTTTGTGAGTATGTAACATGTTCCACATTTTGAAATACTGATGTATCGACCACTAATGGATTTATAGCATGGGAGAGACTTTAAAATTTTGATGTCATCCTGTGACATCAAATTACTTAAATGGCAACTGAAGTACATTAGGAGGGCCTCAAAATCACTTTCTGCTAATTTTTCAGTCTTAAATGTCGAGGTCTGGACCATATAATGTATGGCTTTCAGAATGCTTGATGGATTATCTATATTTGCTGTATATCCGGACAACAGAGACACTAAAACATTATCTTTGGAGCATATTTTGTTCAAAGCAAGCTGAATACAACCAGTTTTCATTAAAGCATGGAAAACTTTATCACTTTGAGCATTTGGGAAAACGGCTATATGCATTAAGCTGAGAGGCAGCAAGACATCACACTCTGGCACTACAAGCTGATTGACTGAGACAGTAAACTTTGTACCTGGAAGCAAAGCCCAATCTTTCAAAGTATCAACAACATCATCAAATTTTGGTTTCATATCTTCTTGGTCTTCCTTAACATTTACAGATTCACTGATAAAATGCCATGCATTTTTAAGCCAAGATTCACTTGCAAAATTTTCTTTCCATCGCACACAACTTCTGGTTTTATATTCTCTAGGCAACATGGATGATAACAAATCAGCAAAACTTGTGATATCGAAAGCTTTTGCTACATCACAGCTAAGTAAAATATTACTGTATCGCAAATACAGAGTGTTCATAAACAGATCCTTGCGAGATGGAATCAGTTCATGATATGTTGTTAAGAACTTTGGCCGCTTTGAATCAAAAACTTGCAAGACATTGTCAAGTGTAATAAGTAGTGGCAATCCCTCAATTTGGACTTCATTTTCTTCAGCATCCTTAAAGCAATAGTCAACCAGAAGTTTTAGACTGTGAAAGAGTTTCAGATTTGTCTGTTGAAGACGACAAGGCAATTTTCCAATGTGGCAATTGGAGTCTGGAGAAGAAAAGGTCATCAAAAAAAATCGGACATCAGTAGGAGTCACATAGCTGACAGGAATATCTGCATCTACAAGACAATGGTAAAGATTTGCAGTTTCATCACAGTTATATACCAAATTGAATCCAATTTCTAAAAGTAGGTGTTTGAGTCTATAAACATTTTCTGCCACCGTCTTACGTGTTGTGATGTACTCTACATTTTTGAGGTGGTGCAACTCATCTTGTAGCAAATTGTCAAAGAATGGCCTACCTTTGTTCGAGGTAGACATGTTAACCCAAATAATAATCACTGCAGAATGTAAATCAGAACCATCAATATTTGGAGCCCGCACAACAGGTAAAAGGCGTTTCAAATCTTCATGAATGCAGCTGTAAACTGCTTTCACTAAGCAATACCAATCTGGCTGCAGATCAAGTCTGTTAACTGGGAAGAAAGACAAAAACTTTTTTAAAGTGTCTTTCACAACATGAACAGGTGTGTTTTGCAGTACTGATACTGTAGGATCAGTGCCTGGAAAGTAACGTTTTTTCAGCTGAATCAGTAGTTCAACATAGGCTGGTGCTATTAGTGCTGTCATTAGGCTATTATTCCAGTCACTTCTTACTCCAACTCCATTATCATCCCGCCACAGATTTCTTCTGGCAGAATCTAGAGCAAAATGTCCATTCACATGAAAAGGTAACCCAGTTTCTAACGATAAGGGTAAGAAACAAAATGCCCTATGTGGTTTTTTGTAATTGTGAGTAATGCAAGCAGCTACTCCTCCACGTGGAAAAAGGGTAATGTCTTCATTCTTGTGAGCTGATATAACACTCTTCGAAACCTTTTCCATAGCTGAAAAACCTGACCTGTTGCAAATTAACCAAGATGTAAGGTTCCCTTCAGAGTCTTCAGTATCCATAGTGTAAGTAATTTGTTGCACAGGTATTTCACTTAACTGCTTTTTTTTCGTTACGCTGTCAATTACAGATGCATGGAATTGCTTCCGTTTCAATCTGTCTCCATCAGTGATTTTGCCCTTTACAGAATATAACACATTCAATGCTCCAGTTGTTTTTTCTATTTCACAAATGGAAATTTTTTCCATGTGATTCAAAAACATTAGAAGTTCTGCTCCATCTGTACGCAGCTTATCCAGGAGATTTTGGACCATTCTATCTGAACATGGAACTGGGGAAATTTCTGACACATTTGCCATTTCTGCATTTCGAAGTGGAAACCTAAACATTGTGCAATTATCCATTTTAAAGTGATTTCCTAAATAAAGGTCCAGTACATCTGAGAATTGTGTTCTGAAATCTGCATCTAAATCTCTAAACATGCGTCCAGGACTTACTGAAGTTGCACCTGGTGCATATCTAGCATGGGGATCAAAGATACAGAGTATATCATTACCAGATATGAAAGAAGGGCAGTCAGTAATGTGATACACAGAATTGAATCCTATACCATATTGTCCAGTTTTACATGGATTTCCTTCTTTAGTACCTTTTCCAAGGTTCTGAATTCCTCTTATATCATCCTCTGTAAAAGGCTGATTGTTGTAAACACATAGTGCTGGACCTTGAAGTGGTGCCCATTTCTCATCAAATATTCTATCAACTGGATGTTGTCTAGAATCAAACACAAAACAGATTTCTGTAGCTTTTGCATCATCTGCATTCTGAAGGAGCTCTTTCAGCATTTCTTTTTCAGAGGGATAGGCATTAAGAATGCTTTTAATTCTACTTGTCAATTTTTCTTTTTGTCCAAACTCAGTCCCAAGAGTAGTAAAACAGATATTAGAGGCATACCTTTCTAAAGCTTTATGTCGCTTGGGTACTGCACCAAGCTTCACTGCAACTTCTCTAGGGATATCAGCATGACAGTATTTTACAGTTGTATCTTTAACTTTTATCCAAGGACAGTCATTGTAACACAAAGTTTTAGCAGGTAAAAGTGCTAGATGCGTATCTGGTAACAAAATCTCACCATATTTTTTCTCACATAATTCTTGCTTCTTCTCTCTAATAAGACTCCATATTCCTTCACTAATAATTCTCCTACAAAGCTGAAAATTCTCTTCTGTTAGCTGCTTGCTTCCCCTCTCATGATTTACAGACTCAAGAACTAAGGCAAAATCTTCAACTGTAAAAGCATGTCTTACACCTACACTTTCAAATAGTTCACGGAAACTATTTTTATATTTATTAGGCAATTGATGAAGATATGGTGTTGCTTCAAAGTTCAAATGAAAACACACTTTTGTTGGGTTAACATACGCACTCTCAACAAGAATGAAACTAAAATTTTTCAACTTTTCAATGATCACTGCTTTTGTTGTTTCATTTTGTAGCATTGCTTCATGGAGGTATTTGTAACAAGCATTGGTGATATTCTCCTGATACAATGTAATTCCATCAAATGACTTCGCAATTTCTTGCAACTGATTTATGACCATGTTAACAGTTGGTTTCTTAAGCAAACCCAAGAAATCTTTGACAGCTAATGATATGGCTCCACAACCTTTAAAGGAATGGGAATTTTCATTAAGAACTGGTTGTAAAAGACAAACAATATCTTGATGATCAGCAGTGAAAAGGTCAGTTGCTGAAAACATTGTTTCAGGCTGAAAGTCACTACCCTTCCAGTGCAATGAGAAGCCGGCTGGTTTTGTGAGGAACGGGAGGAAAGGAATTGTCTGACATTTTGCAGCAAATTCTTTAGCTCTAGGATCTCTACATTTTAATTTTTCATCAATGAGACTTAATATAATGCTGCTTCTGAGACAGGCTGCAACATGATCATTCCTATTAATTGCGGCTACTGATTCTACACGTTCTATCAGGTCTTCCCATGGAACATCATCCTTAGCCATACCTAACTGAACAAGTTTAACCAAGATAACTGGATTAAGGTAATCCTGACTGCTGCCATAAGGAAATCTTCCATCTTTAGCATCATACAACTTTGCAACTCTTCCTTCAGGGTGGATCAATCTTGAAGGTATAACCAAAGAATGTTTATCCAAAGAACAAGGAATACAGGGAGTAACACGAAGAATTCCTGAGAACTCCTCAACCTTTTCATTCAGAACATAACGCATCAAAGGATCACGCAGCTCTGCATCAATCTCCTGAATGTTCGGGAAAAAGACTTCAGAAAAGAACTGTCTCTCAGAGAAAGTGTTCTCTAGTAGTATATATTTACATCCTGCTTCTTCGAACCCTGCCTTTATCCAAGATGGAAGCTCCACAGCACAAAGATTTTTTGATCCAGTTTTTTTAAGATATTTGAGGAAGATCTTAAAGGCTGCAGGTCCAATGTCTGGACGTTTCAGTATTGAATCATCTAAAAACCTCACATTCTTCATGGAAACCCAAGATGAACCATCAGAGAACACTTTGATCCCTTCTTTGCCTTTTGCATGAGCTATATCTTCATAAAATCCTTGACATATGACAGAAAAATCATCATGCACTGAGTCAGGATCTGGCCACACTGCATAGTAACTGTAGTCAGCTAGCTCGCCATTGACTGTCATGTCACGTAAAACACAAAGTGCTTCTAAATAGGCTTTTACAATAACATGCCTCATGAATAATGTGTTCCATCTTCCTTTTGTGTCTGTTTTCCAGATCTCTTTTCGATTTGAAGTAACAGCAAAACAGCCATTGATGTGAACAGGTAAACCTGTTTTTATTCGTAGAGGTAAATAGCAGAATACTTCCCCAATGCTGTTGCAATTAGGTTTCACAATCCACTTTTGGTCCTGAGTTTCAGACAGCAGTACTCCTACTCCACCACAGGGGACAAGACCTAGTCTTCGTCCATTTTCGTGTAATGAAAATTTTAAAGCATCACCAGTATCCATGCAAGAACATATGAGCCAAGTTGTAGAATCTACTGTTTTTTGTGGCAGTTCTTCAGCTGCCCTTTTCATCTGTCCAGATTTAGCCATTTCGAAGAGAGAAGATGGATCATCTTCTGGACCTCTGAAAAGTGGAGACTGTAAATCAGCGATCCGTCTAAATACATGATGAAATTCTTCTACTATTATCTGTAGGATGCATGAAGACTTTGGTGTTTCAGTGGGAAGCTTTCTATTACTGCTGCTGCAAGTCTTCATCAGTTTAGCCGCTTCCTTTAAAACACTTACAACAGGTGCAGTCAATGCCTTGGAGGAACATAGACTTTTTTTAATAGTCACTGTATCTTGTGCTACACCAGGGTCAGCTTCCTCAACTTTCAAATATTTCAGAACCATTGAATTTACACTCTGAGTGAATATTATCAGTCTATGACCACAAATGCTAAACTCATCCACAAGAGAGTAAATGTCTGCTGTATTGTAGCAAGTACTGCTGACTTCACTCATTTTAGCCTCCTGCTGAGTTCTAAAGGAAAGTCTGAAAAGTGTTCCTTTATAACTGTAAGGAGCCTCCACAGTCAATGGTAGCTGACAACCAAACACACCTATAAATGGCTTGAACTGGTTAGGAAATTTTCGCAGCCTTTTCTGTTGCTTACTCCAGTTAATCTTGATCCCAGGATTAGATTTATCTCTAATATGTTTACTGAGATGGTTAATGTTTGGATCAAACATTATCATGAATTCTCGACTCATAAAGATAGGAATATCAGTGATGTGATAAACAGAGTTGAACCCTAGTCCAAATTTCCCGACTTTATCAACTTCTTCTCTTTTTAGAGACTCACCTAATCGAGTTATATTTAGAAAATCTGAGTCAGAAAATTCAGAATTGTTGAATGACCACAAAGCTGGTCCATGACATGCTGCCATTCCTGGATCCAAAAGATTCTCTCTTATATTCATATTTCTTCTCATGTCAATCATGAAATTACATTCTGTTGCATTGGCATCGTCGGCATTTTGAAGTAGCTCTTTAAAGATATCTGAAACAGAAGGGTATTCCTCCAAAATGTTTTTAATTCTTACAGTGAGAGGTTCTCTTTGCCCAGATTGCTCAAATCCCATATTTTCTGGATTAATCAATCTTGTACTGAGGCATGGCACATTTAACCACTCTGCAGTTTTCATGGGTATGTCTTCATGCACCAGAATTATTGGTTCCACAGAATCTTCAAGCAAATCATTTAAGTCATCAACTTTGATATCACAATAACAACATTCATGAATTGGTTTCATTACAAGCTTAAAAGGACATCTGCTACAATATATAGGCACAGGTGTATTCAGACTTGCTGGAATCTGACTGCTGTATAGCCATCTTATAATATTCAGCATAATGTGAAGATTTTGTTTACTCTCCTCTTCACTGAGAGATTGCTCACTCTTTAGATATATTTTCTGAATGACCATGGAAACGTGGTCTGGTGTCAACTGCTCAACTGATCCACAACTTTTAAACAATTGGTGGAATTTAGCCATAGTTTTTGGCACACTATGCAGATAAGGCTGGAGATCAAGATCAGGTACTGACTTTATTACTGCCTGGGTAAGGGAACAAAATGTTTTACCGGTCCAGACCCAGGGAAATTTCAAGGCTTTAAAAGCATCTTTACCTTCTTCTAAGTGATCATGCATAAATCCATAAATTTCAAGCAAGATATGCTGAAATTGGTAATAGTCTTCATCACTAAAGGTTTTAGAACTGTGCCAATCAACCACCACTTTAAAGTGTTTTAAGACTGCTTTTATGCCAGGTTTGGTGGAGATGCCAAGTGCTTTTTCTATATTTAAATGGACACTTTCCACAAAGGGAACTGATGAACCAACTAAAATTGCATGAGCTATATTACACATTTCTGGTGGTGAACAAAAATTACAAAGGTCTCCTTTCCAAACCAATGATCCCGGATAGTTTGGAGGTCTTTCCTTACATGCTGGAATCCATTTTAATTTTTTCAGCATTGATTTTGCTTCAGCTGACTGCAGCAACATATGATTTTTGTTCAAAATCATTAAAAGAGTTCTAGCTTTTCTTAATAGTACATCATGGCTTGTGCGAGAATCACCTTGCAAACTTTCAATTTTATTTGCCACTCGCATAATGTCTTTTTCTTCAAGACCGCTTTCATTTTTTAAACCTATTTGTCTCAGAGAATGAAGAATATCTGAAGATGCTGTAAAAATACTAGGTGGGAAGCAGATTTCCTCCTCAGCATAAAACAGATTTTGCAGTACTTCTACCTCAGGATCAAAAAGTTCATTGGCCGACACTATCTTTCCTTGTGAAATCTGAATAAATTTTAGTGATGTCAGCCAATCTAGCACATCTGTATTCTCATTTTTGAGGAAAGTGAGATTTTCAAGAACCCAGAGCATAATCTGTATTGTTTCATCATAAGAATAAAAGTCATTCTGAATATCTTGTATAATAAAGTTTAGACAATCTGTGCTCTTTAACTGTTCTACTTTTAATAAGTTAGCTAAACGAATGGTAGCTTCATCACTGCTGTCAATTATTGGAATAGAAAGTCTCAGACTAGGTGGAAGTTTGGCAGTATGATGCAACACTTTACAACCTTTTAATCCAGTAAAAACAGTGACCCCTTCATCAGATGATTGTTCAATTCTTTTAAATATCAGTAGCTCCTGAATAATTCTTCTCTCTTTTTCACTGACATCAGTTAAACTAGCTAAGAATCCCCTAAGAGCATCTTTATGTGCTGGAGGTAATGATGAAACTTGACTGGACAGTTTTTGCCATGACAGTTTCTCCATTATCTGCAAAACAGCACCTGGTAATGGTGGATGCACATATTTTTTTAAAAGTGGATGTTGTATAGAAGCATCTAGCTTCTTAAGTACAACACCACCAAGTTTTTGAATGATGTCAGCTAAAAATCCTGGAAGCTGTGTCTCAGATTCATCTTCTAAAATAATTGCAGGTGGAGTCCTAAGTCTAATAAGTTCCACTAATACCTGGTCTTCCTCTAGCGGCATCTTCGGGATAAGTGGCATGTCATCAAACATAGTCAAGTCTTCAGAAAAGTGTATATATAGATTCTTCCAGACCATCTTAAGCCATGAAATAGATGGGTGATTTTTATCTTCTGAACCTGGATACCATTGTACCACCATATCTCTGCCAGGCCACAAGGTGTTCAGAACTTCTTTGATAAGCCGGGCAAATCGTTCAGGGTTCAGAAGCTGCAGTTGAGTGCATGGTCTTCCTGAAATTGAAATAAAACAATAACTCCATGAAAATCAAGCAAAACAGGAGAAATACTTTTTTTCTGTAACTTTTTTCATAAAGGAAACAGAAAAAGCAGGACAGGAAACTTCCCAATTTCTATACTTGTTCACAAAGATGATTTCAGACCTGAACTCAAATGTCTCATCTCACTTTGCTGAGTTGATTAAAATCAAGTCCATTATATATTAGTACAAGAAATAATTACCAGATTGCAACTGATCAGTATGTTAGTTTTGCACAAAGTCTTTGGGCACACAAAAAGAACTGTAGAGTTAATTTTCAATATATAAAATACAGCTGTGCATGTAGGGATTGTCCTTTATGCTTGCTTAAACTCAAACAGAAAGGCTCAGAAAAATGATTATTTGGGGCTATTTTTTTTGGCATTATTCATTCAATTAATAGTTACTTATTTTTAGAAACAATGTGAAGTGTAACCTATTGGTTAGAGCAAACAGCAGGGCCATCCTAGGTACTAGCCTAAGCTTCAGTCAACCTTCAGTCAGTAAAAAAAAACACTTGGTCGCAACAAAACTACTATATAGCAAATGCTGAATCTAAGGTTAAAACTATGTGCGCGTGTGTGTGTGTGTAAAAACGTCTACTATAAATCAGTCTTTATTGACAATAATATATTTTGAAATATAAATTGGTATTCTAAATAAAGAGATCATAGTTAAACCCTACAACACTTCTGTGAGATAGATAAATGGGTAAACTGAAGCACAGGGAAATTAATAAATTTCCCATGATGGCACTGCAAGACAGTGGCAGAACAAATAGGAGAATTTCAGACCCCTACTCTAATTACTTAACAAAACTCTTTCCCTAAAAGCAGTAGTCCAATTATAGCAAAACAGCTGTGGGGACATGGCTTTGACAGCACAAAAATTAGAACATCAACTCCAGTAACAGATTATCATGAAAGCATTTTACTTTTCTCCCACATATATATAATAAACTACATTAATCCTTGTACTCTAAAACCAAATATGAAATGTGTGACAGACAATTTTGTAATAATTACATACAAATATAATGCATCATGTATTTCTGCAACATAATATATATTCATATGCAGTAATCAATATTGGTTTTATCAAAAAGTCATTTTATATAATATAGTTGTCCAAAATAAGGAAAAAGAACATTAAAAAGGAAACCTGAAGTGGCAAGTTACATGGAAAAGTTACATAGGCAATTTTAATGTTTATTACTATTAGCAGTTTGTTTACATGGTTAAAGCAGGAGACTGTCAACACTTATTTCAGTTCTGGCTCTGCCACTAACTTGCTCTGTATCCATGGGCTAGTCACTTAGCCTCTCTGTTCCTAGCTTTACAAAGCACTTTAAGACCTTTGGATGAAAGGTGCTATATAAGTGCAAAATATTACTGTAGCATACTAAGCAGATGGTGATCGTGAAATAAAAGGAGAACAGGGTGAACAACTGTAATATGTATTTTTCTTAAAATAACGTGCCGTATAGTAACAATTTTTTAAACTTTTAAAAAACTCTTTCAGATAGAAATCAGCCTTCTACATAGTAAATCCAGATGTTTTTAAAATCCTTTAAAAGTTTCTTATTTAGATCTTTTGAATGTTGATGTTTACAGGCAAAAAGAAAAGGAGTATTTGTGGCACCTTAGAGACTAACAAATTTATTTGAGCATAAGCTTTCGTGAGCTACAGCTCACTTCATAGGATGCATTCAGTGGAAAATACAGTGAGGAGATTTATATACACACAAAAAGAAAAGGAGTACTTGTGGCACCTTAGAGACTAACCAGTTTATTTGAGCATGAGCTTTCGTGAGCTACAGCTCACTTCATCGGATGCATAGCATATCGTGGAAACTGCAGAAGACATTATATACACACAGAGACCATGAAACAAAACTTCCTCCCACCTCACTCCCCCGCTGGCAACAGCTTATCTAAAGTGATCCTCAAGTAGAGCCATTTCCAGCACAAATCCAGGTTTTCTCACCCTCCCCCCCCCCCCCCCCACACACATACAAATTCACTCTCCTGCTGGCAACAGCCCATCCCCCTTTGAAACCCCTCTTTATAATGCGCATGATAATCAAGGTGGGTCACCTCCAGCACTAATCCAGGTTTTCTCACCCCCCCCCACACCCCCCCCTTTTCCAAAAACCACACACACAAACTCATTCTCCTGCTGGCAACAGCTCATCTTACAATGTGCACAGCAATAATCCAAGTTTAACCAGAGCGTCTTGGGGGGGGGTTTGCAGGAAAAAAAACAAGGGGAGACAGGCTACCTTGCATAATGACTTAGCCACTCCCAGTCTCTATTCAAGCCCAAATTAATAGTATCCAATTTGCAAATGAATTCCAATTCAGCAGTTTCTCGCTGGAGTCTGGATTTGAAGTTTTTTTGCTTTAAGATAGCGACCCTCATGTCTGTGATTGCGTGACCAGAGAGATTGAAGTGTTCTCCGACTGGTTTATGAATGTTATAATTCTTGACATCTGATTTGTGTCCATTTATTCTTTTACGTAGAGACTGTCCAGTTTGACCAATGTACATGGCAGAGGGGCATTGCTGGCACATGATGGCATATATCACATTGGTGGATGTGCAGGTGAACGAGCCTCTGATAGTGTGGCTGATGTTGTTAGGCCCTGTGATGGTGTCCCCTGAATAGATATGTGGGCACAGTTGGCAACGGGCTTTGTTGCAAGGATAGGTTCCTGGGCTAGTGGTTCTGTTGTGTGGTATGTGGTTGTTGGTGAGTATTCGCTTCAGGTTGGGGGGCTGTCTGTAGGCAAGGACTGGCCTTTCTCCCAAGATTTGTGAGAGTGTTGGGTCATCCTTCAGGATAGGTTGTAGATCCTTAATAATGCGTTGGAGGGGTTTTAGTTGGGGGCTGAAGGTGACGGCTAGTGGCGTTCTGTTATTTTCTTTGTTAGGCTTGTCCTGTAGTAGGTGACTTCTGGGAACTCTTCTGGCTCTATCAATCTGTTTCTTCACTTCCGCAGGTGGGTATTGTAGTTGTAAGAATGCTTGATAGAGATCTTGTAGGTGTTTGTCTCTGTCTGAGGGGTTGGAGCAAATGCGGTTGTATCGCAGAGCTTGGCTGTAGACGATGGATCGTGTGGTGTGGTCAGGGTGAAAGCTGGAGGCATGTAGGTAGGAATAGCGGTCAGTAGGTTTCCGGTATAGGGTGGTGTTGATGTGACCATCGTTTATTAGCACTGTAGTGTCCAGGAAGTGGATCTCTTGTGTGGACTGGACCAGGCTGAGGTTGATGGTGGGATGGAAATTGTTGAAATCATGGTGGAATTCCTCAAGGGCTTCTTTTCCATGGGTCCAGATGATGAAGATGTCATCAATATAGCGCAAGTAAAGTAGGGGCGTTAGGGGACGAGAGCTGAGGAAGCGTTGTTCTAAATCAGCCATAAAAATGTTGGCATACTGTGGGGCCATGCGGGTACCCATAGCAGTGCCGCTGATCTGAAGGTATACATTGTCCCCAAATGTAAAATAGTTATGGGTAAGGACAAAGTCACAAAGTTCAGCCACCAGGTTAGCCGTGACATTATCGGGGATAGTGTTCTTGATGGCTTGTAGTCCATCTTTGTGTGGAATGTTGGTGTAGAGGGCTTCTACATCCATAGTGGCCAGGATGGTGTTATCAGGAAGATCACCAATGGATTGTAGTTTCCTCAGGAAGTCAGTGGTGTCTCGAAGGTAGCTGGGAGTGCTGGTAGCGTAGGGCCTGAGGAGTGAGTCTACATAGCCGGACAATCCTGCTGTCAGGGTGCCAATGCCTGAGATGATGGGGCGCCCAGGATTTCCAGGTTTATGGATCTTGGGTAGTAGATAGAATATCCCAGGTCGGGGTTCCAGGGGTGTGTCTGTGCGGATTTGATCTTGTGCTTTTTCAGGAAGTTTCTTGAGCAAATGCTGTAGATGCTTTTGGTAACTCTCAGTGGGATCAGAGGGTAATGGCTTGTAGAAAGTGGTGTTGGAGAGCTGCCGAGCAGCCTCTTGTTCATATTCCGACCTATTCATGATGACAACAGCACCTCCTTTGTCAGCCTTTTTGATTATGATGTCAGAGTTGTTTCTGAGGCTGTGGATGGCATTGTGTTCTGCACGGCTGAGGTTATGGGGCAAGTGATGCTGCTTTTCCACAATTTCAGCCCGTGCACGTCGGCGGAAGCACTCTATGTAGAAGTCCAGTCTGCTGTTTCGACCTTCAGGAGGAGTCCACCTAGAATCCTTCTTTTTGTAATGTTGGTAGGCAGGCCTCTGTGGATCATTATGTTGTTCAGAGGTATTTTGGAAATATTCCTTGAGTCGGAGACGTCGAAAATAGGATTCTAGGTCACCACAGAACTGTATCATGTTCGAGGGGGTGGAGGGGCAGAAGGAGAGACCCCGAGATAGGACAGCAGCTTCTGCTGGGCTGAGAGTATAGTTGGATAGATTAACAATATTGCTGGGTGGGTTGAGGGAACCATTGCTGTGGCCCCTTGTAGCCTGTAGTAGTTTAGAAAGTTTAGTGTCCTTTTTCTTTTGTAGAGAAGTAAAGTGTGCGTTGTAAATGGCTTGTCTGGTTTTAGTAAAGTCCAGCCATGAGGAATTTTGTGTGGAAGGTTGGTTTTTTATGAGAGTATCCATTTTTGAGAGCTCATTCTTAATCTTCCCGTTTGCTGTAGAGGATGTTGATCAGGTGATTCCGCAGTTTCTTTGAGAGCGTGTGGCACAAGCTGTCAGCATAGTCTGTGTGGTATGTAGATTGTAATGGATTTTTTACCTTCAGTCCTTTTGGTACGATGTCCATCTGTTTGCATTTGGAAAGGAAGATGATGTCTGTCTGTATCTGTACAAGTTTTTTCATGCAGTTGATAGATTTCCACTCCATGCGGCTAAATGCAGTGCCTTGCATAATGACAGGTTTCAGAGTAACAGCCGTGTTAGTCTGTATTCGTAAAAAGAAAAGGAGTACTTGTGGCACCTTAGAGACTAACCAGTTTATTTGAGCATGAGCTTTCGTGAGCTACAGCTCACTTCATCGGATGCATAGCATATCGTGGAAACTGCAGAAGACATTATATACACACAGAGACCATGAAACAAAACTTCCTCCCACCTCACTCCCCCGCTGGCAACAGCTTATCTAAAGTGATCCTCAAGTAGAGCCATTTCCAGCACAAATCCAGGTTTTCTCACCCTTCCCCCCCCCACACACACACACATACAAATTCACTCTCCTGCTGGCAACAGCCCATCCCCCTTTGAAACCCCTCTTTATAATGCGCATGATAATCAAGGTGGGTAACCTCCAGCACTAATCCAGGTTTTCTCACCCCCCCCCACACCCCCCCCTTTTCCAAAAACCACACACACAAACTCATTCTCCTGCTGGCAACAGCTCATCTTACAATGTGCACAGCAATAATCCAAGTTTAACCAGAGCGTCTTGGGGGGGGGTTTGCAGGAAAAAAAACAAGGGGAGACAGGCTACCTTGCATAATGACTTAGCCACTCCCAGTCTCTATTCAAGCCCAAATTAATAGTATCCAATTTGCAAATGAATTCCAATTCAGCAGTTTCTCGCTGGAGTCTGGATTTGAAGTTTTTTTGCTTTAAGATAGCGACCCTCATGTCTGTGATTGCGTGACCAGAGAGATTGAAGTGTTCTCCGACTGGTTTATGAATGTTATAATTCTTGACATCTGATTTGTGTCCATTTATTCTTTTACGTAGAGACTGTCCAGTTTGACCAATGTACATGGCAGAGGGGCATTGCTGGCACATGATGGCATATATCACATTGGTGGATGTGCAGGTGAACGAGCCTCTGATAGTGTGGCTGATGTTGTTAGGCCCTGTGATGGTGTCCCCTGAATAGATATGTGGGCACAGTTGGCAACGGGCTTTGTTGCAAGGATAGGTTCCTGGGCTAGTGGTTCTGTTGTGTGGTATGTGGTTGTTGGTGAGTATTCGCTTCAGGTTGGGGGGCTGTCTGTAGGCAAGGACTGGCCTTTCTCCCAAGATTTGTGAGAGTGTTGGGTCATCCTTCAGGATAGGTTGTAGATCCTTAATAATGCGTTGGAGGGGTTTTAGTTGGGGGCTGAAGGTGACGGCTAGTGGCGTTCTGTTATTTTCTTTGTTGGGCCTGTCCTGTAGTAGGTGACTTCTGGGAACTCTTCTGGCTCTATCAATCTGTTTCTTCACTTCCGCAGGTGGGTATTGTAGTTGTAAGAATGCTTGATAGAGATCTTGTAGGTGTTTGTCTCTGTCTGAGGGGTTGGAGCAAATGCGGTTGTATCGCAGAGCTTGGCTGTAGACGATGGATCGTGTGGTGTGGTCAGGGTGAAAGCTGGAGGCATGTAGGTAGGAATAGCGGTCAGTAGGTTTCCGGTATAGGGTGGTGTTGATGTGACCATCGTTTATTAGCACTGTAGTGTCCAGGAAGTGGATCTCTTGTGTGGACTGGACCAGGCTGAGGTTGATGGTGGGATGGAAATTGTTGAAATCATGGTGGAATTCCTCAAGGGCTTCTTTTCCATGGGTCCAGATGATGAAGATGTCATCAATATAGCGCAAGTAAAGTAGGGGCGTTAGGGGACGAGAGCTGAGGAAGCGTTGTTCTAAATCAGCCATAAAAATGTTGGCATACTGTGGGGCCATGCGGGTACCCATAGCAGTGCCGCTGATCTGAAGGTATACATTGTCCCCAAATGTAAAATAGTTATGGGTAAGGACAAAGTCACAAAGTTCAGCCACCAGGTTAGCCGTGACATTATCGGGGATAGTGTTCTTGATGGCTTGTAGTCCATCTTTGTGTGGAATGTTGGTGTAGAGGGCTTCTACATCCATAGTGGCCAGGATGGTGTTATCAGGAAGATCACCAATGGATTGTAGTTTCCTCAGGAAGTCAGTGGTGTCTCGAAGGTAGCTGGGAGTGCTGGTAGCGTAGGGCCTGAGGAGTGAGTCTACATAGCCGGACAATCCTGCTGTCAGGGTGCCAATGCCTGAGATGATGGGGCGCCCAGGATTTCCAGGTTTATGGATCTTGGGTAGTAGATAGAATATCCCAGGTCGGGGTTCCAGGGGTGTGTCTGTGCGGATTTGATCTTGTGCTTTTTCAGGAAGTTTCTTGAGCAAATGCTGTAGATGCTTTTGGTAACTCTCAGTGGGATCAGAGGGTAATGGCTTGTAGAAAGTGGTGTTGGAGAGCTGCCGAGCAGCCTCTTGTTCATATTCCGACCTATTCATGATGACAACAGCACCTCCTTTGTCAGCCTTTTTGATTATGATGTCAGAGTTGTTTCTGAGGCTGTGGATGGCATTGTGTTCTGCACGGCTGAGGTTATGGGGCAAGTGATGCTGCTTTTCCACAATTTCAGCCCGTGCACGTCGGCGGAAGCACTCTATGTAGAAGTCCAGTCTGCTGTTTCGACCTTCAGGAGGAGTCCACCTAGAATCCTTCTTTTTGTAATGTTGGTAGGCAGGCCTCTGTGGATCATTATGTTGTTCAGAGGTATTTTGGAAATATTCCTTGAGTCGGAGACGTCGAAAATAGGATTCTAGGTCACCACAGAACTGTATCATGTTCGAGGGGGTGGAGGGGCAGAAGGAGAGACCCCGAGATAGGACAGCAGCTTCTGCTGGGCTGAGAGTATAGTTGGATAGATTAACAATATTGCTGGGTGGGTTGAGGGAACCATTGCTGTGGCCCCTTGTAGCCTGTAGTAGTTTAGAAAGTTTAGTGTCCTTTTTCTTTTGTAGAGAAGTAAAGTGTGCGTTGTAAATGGCTTGTCTGGTTTTAGTAAAGTCCAGCCATGAGGAATTTTTTGTGGAAGGTTGGTTTTTTATGAGAGTATCCATTTTTGAGAGCTCATTCTTAATCTTCCCGTTTGCTGTAGAGGATGTTGATCAGGTGATTCCGCAGTTTCTTTGAGAGCGTGTGGCACAAGCTGTCAGCATAGTCTGTGTGGTATGTAGATTGTAATGGATTTTTTACCTTCAGTCCTTTTGGTACGATGTCCATCTGTTTGCATTTGGAAAGGAAGATGATGTCTGTCTGTATCTGTACAAGTTTTTTCATGCAGTTGATAGATTTCCACTCCATGCGGCTAAATGCAGTGCCTTGCATAATGACAGGTTTCAGAGTAACAGCCGTGTTAGTCTGTATTCGTAAAAAGAAAAGGAGTACTTGTGGCACCTTAGAGACTAACCAGTTTATTTGAGCATGAGCTTTCGTGAGCTACAGCTCACTTCATCGGATGCATAGCATATCGTGGAAACTGCAGAAGACATTATATACACACAGAGACCATGAAACAAAACTTCCTCCCACCTCACTCCCCCGCTGGCAACAGCTTATCTAAAGTGATCCTCAAGTAGAGCCATTTCCAGCACAAATCCAGGTTTTCTCACCCTTCCCCCCCCCCCCCACACACACATACAAATTCACTCTCCTGCTGGCAACAGCCCATCCCCCTTTGAAACCCCTCTTTATAATGCGCATGATAATCAAGGTGGGTAACCTCCAGCACTAATCCAGGTTTTCTCACCCCCCCCCACACCCCCCCCTTTTCCAAAAACCACACACACAAACTCATTCTCCTGCTGGCAACAGCTCATCTTACAATGTGCACAGCAATAATCCAAGTTTAACCAGAGCGTCTTGGGGGGGGGTTTGCAGGAAAAAAAACAAGGGGAGACAGGCTACCTTGCATAATGACTTAGCCACTCCCAGTCTCTATTCAAGCCCAAATTAATAGTATCCAATTTGCAAATGAATTCCAATTCAGCAGTTTCTCGCTGGAGTCTGGATTTGAAGTTTTTTTGCTTTAAGATAGCGACCCTCATGTCTGTGATTGCGTGACCAGAGAGATTGAAGTGTTCTCCGACTGGTTTATGAATGTTATAATTCTTGACATCTGATTTGTGTCCATTTATTCTTTTACGTAGAGACTGTCCAGTTTGACCAATGTACATGGCAGAGGGGCATTGCTGGCACATGATGGCATATATCACATTGGTGGATGTGCAGGTGAACGAGCCTCTGATAGTGTGGCTGATGTTGTTATATACACACAGAACATGAAAAAATGGGTGTTATCATACACACTGTAAGGAGAGTGATCACTTAAGATGAGCTATTACCAGCAGGAGAGTAGGGGTGAGGGGGGGGAAGAAAACCTTTTGTAGTGATAATCAAGGTGGGCCATTTCCAGCAGTTAACAAGAATGTTATAGGGGTTTTCTCAGAAAGGGAGAAACTATCTGCACAAACATAAGAAAAAATTTGTTAACTTCTTTCCATTTCATCAATCTTATATGTTACCTATAACTACAGAAAGTACAAAGTCGGTGAGGCAATGTTTTTCATTAGACCAATTTCTGTTGTGAGAAAGACAAGCTTTCAAGTTTACACAGGCTCTACATATTGCAATGTACGCATAGGGAAACTCAAGTCAGCTGACCTGTGTCAGGGAAACCTGAGCTTGAGCATCTACATTGCACTGTAACCTAGGTTAAGAATTTTCTGACTGGTGCTCGAACCTAGGGCTCTGGCATCCAGACTCTGAGTCAAACTACAGATCCGAGTCAAAGTAACCGTATCCCAGAGCGCCTAGTGCACCGCCCCCCACAACGCTGACTCTAGCCCTAGGAATGCGTCGCACTGTAGGAAAACTCTGCTGATCACCCTGCACATTACAGGAAATTTGAACGGTCTGCCAACAAATCCTGCCGAGCAATCATTTTGTTCTGTGTACTTCCAGCTACCAGAGCCAGCAACAAGGAAGAGGCACCTTTGAATGAACTTCTCTTGCTTGCACTTTCACGCATGTATCAGGAAGCTGGCAGAGCATCTATAAGATGCTGGTGGACATTTTGGCAATGTTTTCTGTCCCACCAAAGGACAGTGAGGACACCTCACTGACTTCCTGATGGAGCTGCAGGAGGAGCACCCTGGCATCACAGACTCTCAGTGGCAAATGCTGCTCAGTACAACTGGCATAGCCACTGATGGCCCCTACACAGAGCACTGCTTCTGGTGTATGGCCACAAGGACTGGCTGGTGGGACCAGATAGTCATGCAGAGCTGCGATGAGGAGCAGCAGATCCAAAACTTTTGCATGACAAAAGCAACATTTCTGGAGCTTTGTGAGCTTCTTAACCGCCCCCTCCCCGGACACACTCTCCAGCATAAAGAGATACACAGTCATCCTTGCCAGTCCAGAAGCAGGTTGCTATAACTGTGTGGAAGCTGGCTACCCAAGATTGCTACAGTCTATTGCCAACTGGTTTGGGGTTGGAAAGCTGACTATGGGTAAAGTAGTGGCAGAGGTAACTGACACAATCAGGCATGAGGTTTACCCCAAGGTGGCAGGCACTAAAGATATTCCAGAGGTAATTGATGCCTTTGAGAGAGAGGGGTTTCGTAACTGTGGCAGTGCTAGTGATGGGACTCATGTACCCATAGTATGCCCTTCTCAAGGAGCACATGAGTATATAAACTGCAAAGGGTACTACTCCACTGTTATGCAGGCACTAGTGAACCACAGAGCGAGATTTATGAATGTCAATGTGGGCTGTACAGGAAAAATTCACGATGCCAGAATTTTTCACAGCTCGGGTGTCTACATTCTTGGGACAGACTGGGACACTATTCCTACTAATCCTACTAAATGACACTAACATAAATGATGTTACTGTACACACTGTTATTCTGGGGGACCCCCACATAACCTCTTATGCCTTGGCTTATGAAACCATATCCTGATTTCCGAGGCCCTGGCAAATAAAGGTTTAATTATACTCAAAGAAGATGTAGAATCGTTGTTGAATGTGCTTTTGGCAGATTAAAATCAAGTTGGAGGTGTTTACAAACCCATTTAGATGCCAATATAATTAATGTGGTCTGCATTACTGTGACTTGCTGTGCTCTTCACAACCTAGAGGCCAGAGGTGAGCCATTTCCCCCTGAATGGATCTATGACAGCGAGGGAACGCGGGATTGGTGCCCTCAGCCAGAAAGTGCAGCCACAACTGTGGGAGCTGGTTGCACCTGTGCTGCAGAAGTAAGAGATACTTTGTGTGCATTCACATTATTGACTTGCATGGCCCAATGGAAGAGGTGGAATAGTACCTGTACGAATGTGCTTAGTGGGGGAGAGGAGCTGGCTCATTTTTGGCAGGGGGGCAGTGCATGGGAGGGGTGTGGGTTTAATTGCTATGTAATTTAAGTCAGATGACATGATAAAAAATAAATTTGTGTTAGGGGACCAGCAAACAGAGGAATACTGTTTGCTTTGCAATGCTTAACTACTCCTTAATATGTTTTTACCTTTATCTCAGATCCTGTGTCTATGATATGATGCACTGAACAGCAATAAACTTTCTTGAAAATATAACATTCTTTATTTGTACACAGATCAGAAAACAGTAAACCACTCACACAGTGTTGGGCAGGCCAGCTGCCATTACAACACCAAACACCCCCCAATAAAGAACAGGAAATAGTTAATACCTAACACAATCCCCCTACCACTGCATGTCCCCTGGCCCCAGATCCTCCTTTCCCTTCTTTACATGTTTAGCCCTCACTTTGTGGCAGGTGAGGGAGGTGGAGGTTTCCACCAAAGAGGAAGGAAGGTCCCACAGGGTTTAGTTGCCAGCCCAGCTGCTCACCAATCCTGAATGCATGGGCTCCCCCAATATGGAGTTGTGCAAGCTACTGCTGGGCTGAAGGTATGTTGCTGGGGCATCAGGACGTGCTGTGGGAGAGGCAGCAGGAGCCAGTGATCTTGCAGCCATTAAGATAGCAGTTGCTGGAACAGTTGTCTTTGTTGGGCTCTGTCCTCTTCCCTTAGCCACCGTTTCTGTTCCAGGAACTGCTGTGCAAGGGCCTGCTCCATTGCTGAAACATTCGCCTCCAGCTGGGCAGCGAGCCTCAACCTTGCCTCCTGCCTGTCAGCCTGCCATTGCTCTGTCTTTCATCCCTCTTCTTCTGGTACTGGAACTGCTGCTCTACCCTCTCAAGAACATCGACCATGTGTTCTTCATTTGGGGGTGGGATAGCTCAGTGGTTTGAGCATTGGCCTGCTAAACCCAGGGTTGTGAGTTCAACCCTTGAGGGGGCTGTTAAGTTGATCTGGGGCAAAAAATGGGGATTGGTCCTGCTTTGAGCAGGGGGTTGGACTAGATGATCTCCTGAAGTCCCTTCCAACCCTGTGATTCTGTGAAAATCTTTCTTTTGGAATGGTCCTGAGAGTATAATGAGCCAGGGATCAAGTTCCGGAAGAACAGCAGGTAGTATAGGTTATGGGCCTTAAATATTATAAGAAACAGAGGGTTATTGTTGAAAGTAGCTCTGTGGAGGAGCACAGAATTAATAACTGTGGAACGTCAAGGGCATAAAATATAACAATTCTAATGTGAACCCACACATATTGTGAAGGGGATGCTTCAGTCATCACGCGGTCTCTTGACGCAGCCTTGTTTATCATAGTTACAGAAGTACATAGGCGATGGTAATTTTAAAATCAAAACAGCTTCATAAAAATTTCCTAAGTAATTGCCATATGGAGGGTCCTTGCAGGAAAATGTGTTTTCTTTCCCATTTCAGGCCTTTCATATTTTGGAAGACATAACAGGTCTTGTGGTTCCCTATTGGCAGAGGGAAATGTTATTCCTGACTGCTGGAGGGAATCCTGCAGCGTAAGCAACAGAAGTATTCAAACCAACAGCACATCCCTGAGTGGAGTGGACTAGTCAGCGAAACAGGGGGGCGTGGAAAATACGTTCTTCCCCACAATGTGACAAACTATCTGGAGTTCCTGCTCCAGGAAATGTGTGCAGCTATCAGTAGCCAGGACTGGGTCCTAATCCATGATGGAATAAACACGATGCCGTGTTAGAGCACACATGGCTATTATTGCTGAACACAAAACTCTCTGAAAACTGCAGCTTTAATCCTGCATTGATTATCACTAACTGAAATTGACTAGATTTGGAAACAGAAAAAAACGGTTACCTAATTTACATAACTGTTGTTCTTTGAGGTGTGTTGCTCATGTCCATTCCATTCTAGGTGTGCGTGCACCCACGTGCACGGCTGTTGGAGATTTTTGTCTTAGCAGTATCCACAGGGTCAGCTGTGGTGCCCTCCTGAGTGACATACTCATTTGTCGGTATATAAGGCGCCGCTGGCCCTATGCACTCTCAGTTCCTTCTTGCCGGCAACTCTGACAGAGGGGCAGGAAGGCGGGTAATGTAGTGGACAGAAGCAACACATCTTGAAATCATAGGTAACCGTTTTTTCTTCTTTGAGTGTTTGCTTATGTCAGTTCCATTCTATATGACTCACAAGCAGTATCCCTGGAGGCAGCTCAGAGTTCACAATCGTGTGGTTTGCAACACTGCTCTGCCGAAGCCAGCATCAACTCAGGCTTGCTGGGTAAGCGCATAATGAGACCTAAATGTGTGGACAGATGACCAGGTAGAGGCCCTGCAGATAACCGGAATCAACACCTGGGCCAGAAAGGCGGCCGACAAAGCCTACACCCTAGTCGAGTGGGCAGTCATGGTCGCTGGTGGAGGCACCTTTACCAGGTCACAGCAGTAATGGATGTAGGCTACGATCCAAGAAAAAACGGTTACCTACCTTTCATAACTGTTGTTCTTTGAGATGTGTTGCTCATGTCCATTCCAAGTAGGTATGTGCACGCCACGTGCATGATTGCCAGAAGGTTTTTCCCATAGCGGTACCTGTCAGGTCAGCTGTGGAGCCCTCTGGAGTCACGCCTTCATGGTGGTGTATATAGGTCCCTGCCGATCCGCAACCTCTTCAGTTCCTTCTTGCCGAATACTCTGATGGAGAGGAGGTGGGTGGATCTTGGAATGGACATGAGCAACCCATCTCGCAGAACAACAATTATGAAAGGTAGGTAACCATTTTTTCTTCTTCGAGTGATTGTTCATATTGATTCCAAGTAGGTGTCTCCCAAGCAATCCCTAGGAGAAGGGGTCAGAGTTCACCGACTCGCAGACTGCAGCACTGCTCTGCCAAATGCGACATCGTCTCGCCTGTTGTGTAATGGTATAATGAGATGGAAAGGTGTGAATAGACGACCATGTCGCCACCCTGCAGATGTCTTGAATAGGAACCTGCACCAGGAATGCTGCACATGAAGCTTGTGCTCTTGTGGAGTGTGCTGTTAAAGCTGGGGCCAGTATCTTTGCTAGGTTGTACCATACCCAGATACAAGCCATGATCCACAAAGAGATCTTTTGGGCCAACACTGAGAGCCCCTCCATCTGCTTCACAATTGCAATGAATAGCTGTCTTGATTTCCGAAATGGCTTTGTCCGCTCAATATAGAAGGCTAACGTTCGTCTGACATCCAGGGATTGGAGCATCCATTCCCGGTTATTAGCATGTGGCTTAGGGAAGAACACTGGAAGAAAAATGTCCTGATTCATGTGAAATTGTGAAACTACCTTCGGGAGGAAAGCTGGGTGTGGCCACAACTTCACTTTGTTTTATAAAACACAGTATAAGGGGGGTCGGACGTGAGGGCCCTGAGCTCAGACACCATCCTGGCTGAAATTATAGCCACGAGGAATGCCACCTTCCAAGACAGGTAAAGTAGAGAGCATGTTGCTAGGGGTTCGAAGGGAAGGCCCATGAGCCTTGAGAGCACCAGGTTGAGATCCCATGGGGGAATCAGCTGCCTAACTTGAGGGTACAGTCTATCTAGCCCTTTGAGGAAGCGGCCAACCATGGGGATAGCAAATACTGACCATCCAGCTGAGCCGGGATGGAAAGCTGAAATAGCGGTCAGGTGCACCTTTACTGACGATACTGCCTGGCCCTGCTGTTTTAGGTGAAGTAAATAGTCCAGGATGAAGGGAATTGATGACTGTAATGGAGGAGTGCTCTTCTGCAGTGACCAAATCCAAAACCTCTTCCACTTAGCCAGATAAGTGGCCAGAGTGGATGGCTTTCTGCTGCCAAGGAGAACCTCCTGAGTCTGAGCATGCAAGCTCTAACGCATTAAGCCATGGAGTTTCCATGTTATGAGGCAGAAAGACTCTAGATTGGCATGTTGGAGGTGGCCATGGTCCTGCGTGATCAAGTCCGGGACCCGGGGCAGAGTTATAATCATGTCCACCAACAGGTCTAGAAACGTGGTGAACCACTGGTGCTATCAAGATTATTGATGCACCCTCTTGTCGGACCTTCAGCAGGACCTTGTGAATGAGCGGGAAGGGCAGGAATGCATATAGCAGATGCCCCTTCCAAGGGAGGAAAAAGGCATCCGCCAGCGAGCCTGGGTTGTGATTCAGGAAAGAACAGAACTGCTGACACTTCCTGTTGTGCCATGTCGCGAACAGGTCTAGCTGGGGATTTCCCCACCTTTGGAAGATGTTGATGGCGACATCCGGGTGGAGGGACCACTCGTGGCCATGAAAGGACCTGCTGAGGTGATCGGCCAATTTGTTCTGCGAGCCCAGAAGGTACAATGCCTCCAAACGTATCAAGTGGGTAATGCAGAAATCCCACAGCTTGAGGGCTTCCTGATACAGGAGAGAGGAGTGAACATCACCCTGTCTGTTTATACAGAACTTTGCTGTGGTCTTTTCTGTTAATACCAATACACATCTGTCTTGTAGATGGGTCTGCAAGCGAGGCAAACTGCTGCAGCTCCCTGACGTAGATATGTAGCAAAAGTTCTGCCTAGGACCAGAGACCTTACATCCTGAGTCTTCCTAGATGCACCTCCCATGCCATTGCCGATGCATATGTGACTGGGGACAGTGATGGTTGAGGCCTGGAGAAGGATATTCCCGCACATATTGCTTGGGGGTCAAGCCACTACCAGAGGGACTTAAGGACTGGAGGAGTAAGTGTGACCAATTTGTCTAGGCGGCCTTGGTTCAGCCTGTATACTCGGGCTAGCCAAGCCTGAAGGGGATGGAGCTGCAGCTTGGCATGCTGTACCACATATGTGCAGGCAGCCATATGTCCAAGCAGTTTCAGGCAATTTCGCACCATAGTAGTGATGAATCTTCTGAGATCCTCTATGATGGTGACCATGGTGAGGAAGTGAGATTCCGGGAGGAATGCCCTGGCCTGATCAGAGTCTAGGAGAGCTCTGATAAACTCTATCCTCTGAGTGGGGTTAATGGTTGACTTTTCTTTGTTCAGAATGAGGCTGAGACTGTGGAACATTGTCCGCTCCAGGCTCATGTGGTCCTCCACTTGGGCCCGAGAGCAGCCCTTGATAAGCCAGTCTTCTAGGTATGGGAATATCAGCACTTGCATCTTCCGCAAGAAGGCTGCCACGACCGCCATGCACTTGGTGAACACCCGAGGGGCCACCAAGAGGCTGAAGGGGAGGACCATAAACTGATAGTGGGTATTGTTGACCACGAAATCGAAGAACCATCTGTGGGACAGGATTATGGACATGTGAAAGTACGCGTCCTTCAACTCGAGGACAGCATACCAGTCCCCCAGATCCAGGGAGGGAATAATGAAAGCCAGGGGAGACCATGTGGAACTTCAACTTCTTCATTAAGGCTAATGTAGTGCCCATCTTTAAAAAAGGAAAGAAGGAGGATCCTGGGAACTACAGGCCAGCCAGCCTCACCTCAGTCCCTGGAAAAATCATGGAGCAGATCCTCAAGGAATCAATTCTGAAGCACTTAGAGGAGAGGAAAATGATCAGGAACAGCCAGCATGGATTCACCAAGGGCAAGTCATGCCTGACGAATTTAATTGCCTTCTATGACGAGATAACTGGCTCTGTGGATGAGGGGAAAGCAGTGGACATGTTGTTCCTTGACTTTAGCAAAGCTTTTGACACGGTCTCCCACAGTATTCTTGCCAGCACGTTAAAGAATGGGCTGGATGAATGGACTATAAGGTGGATAGAAAGCTGGCTAGATTGTCGGGCTCAACGGGTAGTGATCAATGGCTCCATGTCTAGTTGGCAGCCGGTATCAAGTGGAGTGCCCCAAGGGTCGGTCTTTGGGCCAGTTTTGTTCAATACCTTCATTAATGATCTGGAGGATGATGTGGATTGCACCCTCAGCAAGTTTGCAGATGACACTAAACTGGGAGGAGAGGTAGATACGCTGGAGGGTAGGGATAGGATACAGAGGGACCTAGACAAATTGGAGGATTGGACCGAAAGAAATCTGATGAGCTTCAACAAGGACAATTGCAGAGTCCTGCGCTTAGGACGGAAGAATCCCATGCACCGCTACAGACTGGGGACCGAGTGGCTCGGCAGCAGTTTTGCAGAAAAGGACCTAGGGGTTACAGTGGACGAGAAGCTGGATATGAGTCAACAGTGTGTCCTTGTTGCCAAGAAGGCCAATGGCATTTTGGGATGTATAAGTAGGGGCATTGCCAGCAGATCGAGGGACGTGATCGTTCCCCTCTATTCGACATTGGTGAGGCCTCATCTGGAGTACTGTGTCCAGTTTTGGGCACCACACTACAAGAAGGATGCGGAAAAATTGGAAAACGTCCAGCGGAGGGCAACAAAAATGATTAGGGGATTGGAACACATGACTTATGAGGAGAGGCTGAGGGAACTGGGATTGTTTAGTCTGCGGAAGAGAAGAATGAGGGGGGATTTGATAGGTGCTTTCAACTACCTGAAAGGGGGTTCCAAAGGGGATAGATCTAGACTGTTCTCAGTGGTAGCAGATGACAGAACAAGGAGTAATGGTCTCAAGTTGCAGTGGGGGAGGTTTAGTTTGGATATCAAGAAAAACTTTTTCACTGGGAGGGTGGTGAAACACTGAAATGCGTTACCTAGGGAGGTGGTGGAATCTCCTTCCTTAGAAGATTTTAAGGTCAGGCTTGACAAAGCCCGGTCTGGGATGATTTAGTTGGGGATTGGTCCTGCTTTGAGCAGGGTGTTGGACTAGATGACCTCCTGAGGTCCCTTCCAACCCTGATATTCTATGATTCTATGAATCTGTTTAGGTTTCAGAGATCTAAAATAGGCCTGAGTCCATCCTTGGCCTTTGGGATTAGGAAATACCGGGAGTACAGCCCCCTGCCCCTGAACTCCAGAGGGACCTCCTCTACCACCCCCAGTTGTAGGAGCGTTTGCACCTCCTGCACTAAAAGTTGCTCGTGACAAGGGTCCCTGAAGAGGGACAGGGAAGGTGGGTGGGAAGGTGGGAGGGAACAGAATTGGACAGAATATCTCAATTCTACTGTGCTCAAGACCTACTGGTCTGAGGTGATTTCAGCTCAGGCCTGGTAGAAATGAGACAGATGATTCACAAGGGGAGGGGAAGGATCCGGCATCTGAACTGGTGTGTCACCCCTGGGCGTACCTTCAAAAGTTTGTTTGGAGGCTGAGGGCTGCCTCGCTGAGCCTTGGCCCTGGTTAGAAGAGGATTGAGAGGGCCTCTGCCTATTACTCCTGCCCCGCTTCCTGCTACAGTCCTGCCTAGGAAGAGCTGAGGAGAAGCGAAGGACGGGTTGTGGCTTAAATGGCTCTCTTTGGGGGGCTGGCGTATGAAGCCCCAGGGACTTCAGTGTTGTCTTGAGTCTTTCAGGCTGTGGGGCCTAGTTTCTGCTCCGAAAAGAGTCTTGAACAGTCAAAAGGCAAGTCCTGAATAGTGTGTTGGACTTTTTGTGAGAGTCCCGATACTTGAAGCCATGAGCTCCGTCTCACGGCTATTGCAGTTGCCATCGTACGGGTTGCTGACTCCACCGAGTCCAGCGAGGCCTGTAAGGAGGTTCCCGTGACAACCTTGCCTTCCTCCAGGACAGCCACAAACTCCAAATGGGAGTCCGCCAGAAGCAGTTCCTGAAATTTGGACAGCATGTTCAAGGAATTACAGCTATAGAGGCTAAAGACTGCCTGCTCGTTGGCAATGCGAAGCTGAAGCCCCGCGGTACAATACACCTTCCTGCTGAAGAAATCCAACTTCTTTGCCTCTTTGGATTTATGAGTCAGCCCCACTTGCCCCTGCCTTTCCTTCTGGTTGGCCGCCCCCACCACCAGAGTACCTGGCTGAAGATGAGTAAACAGGTACTCATACCCTTTGGAGGGCACAATATATTTCCTCTCTACCCCTTTCACCGTTGGGGAGAAGAGAGGTGGGTGTTTGCCACACCTTAGTGGTGTTATGGATAGTCTTAATAAGGGACAAAGCCTTGAAGGACCTTCAGGGACCAGAATGTCAACCATAGGGTCAGTCTTCTCCAACACCTTCTCTGACTGCATGCTTAAGTTTTGAGCCACCCTCCTGAGAAACTGTTGGTGTTCCCTGTTGTCCATGGCAGGCAGTGTGGTGGAAATGCCCGCCACCCCTTCATCCAGGGAGGATGAGGAAGATGCCTGCGGGGACACCGGGTCTTCCTGACCCTCTGGTTTGCGGGGATCCCCTTGCACCAAAACACCTTGTGCAATGCCAGGAGTGATTCTGGTTTCTGGGCCTGCGCCCGTCTCAATACTGATCCCAGTGCCAGGTCCCCCAACAGTCTCGGTGCCAACCTGCGTGCCCATCTCCTGCCCTTGAAGAGGTTCCCGAGCTACCAACCTTGATGATGGAGGGACCTGTGCCTCCGAAGCCACCGATAATGATCTGAACCCTGGCCATAAGGCTTGGTGGTAGGCCCCAGGGGTCCAGAAGGGCCATTGAGCAGGCACCTGCCACAGCAGAGGTCAGGACATAATGAGTAGCGGCTGCCCTTCCTCTTGTCTTGAGCGGTGTCGGTGTTAGGATATAGATATTCAGGCCTGTCGGTCAGGCCTGTACTCGAAGAATTTAGGTGTATTCTTATCACTTGGCTAGTTAGAGGTATAAAAGAAAGAATCAAAATCACTGTCTGCCGATGTAAGAGCCTTCTCTTACTGTGACAGTCTGAGGCCCTGTTCTTAGGCTAAGGCCTTTGGCTAAGCAGCAGAGGCAGCCATAAGCTGGGAAGCCAATGGTCACATCCTTACATTCCAAACTAGTCACATTGAAATCAGGTGCTATTGGGCTGTTAGGAATACAATCCTGTCCTGATAATGCCTATCACCTCCAGAGAAAGGGAAGTGCCTAGAAAATGTAAAAGGAAACTTAGTTTGACAGCATCCTGTCTGGCAAGAACTCACTTATCAATACTGGGATGTGAAATCCTCACTTCTGTATTGTTTTGTCATTATAGTTCCCACTTTGCTATTGTTTGTCTGTATAATCTCTGGTTCTGTGATTGTTCCTATCTGCTGTATAATTAATTTTGCTGGATGTAAACTAATTAAGGTGGTAGGATATAATTGGTTATATAATCATGTTACAATATGTTAGGATTGGTTAGTTAAATTTCAGGAAAATGATTGGTTAAGGTATAGCTAAGCAGAACTCAAGTTTTACTATATAGTCTGCAGTCAATCAGGAAGGGGGGGGGTGGATGTGTGGGTGGGGGAGATGGGAACAGGGAATGGGGGAAAGGAAATTGGAATCAGGTTTTGCTAAAGGGGGAAATGGGAACAGGGAATGGGGGTAAGGAAATTGGAATCATGTTTGGCTAAGGGCAGGAATGGGAAGGGACACAGGTGTAAGGCTCTGTGGTGTCAGAGCTGGGAAGGGGGACACTAAGGAAGGAAACTGGAATCATGCTTGCTGGATGTTCACCCCAATAAACATTGAACTGTTTGCACCTTTGGACTTCGGGTATTGTTGCTCTCTGTTCATGCGAGAAGGACCAGGGAAGTAAGTGGGTGAAGGAATAAGCCCCCTAACAGTCGGCTTTGCCTAGAGGTGTACAACTCTGCTTCCAAGTCCGACGAGGACTCTGACCTTGGTGACCAAGGTGGTGCAGAACGAGATGGTGCCAGAGAGCAGTGCCAGGGTGAGGGCAAGTGGTGCCTCATCATCATCAGCTTATCCCCAAGAGGGCACCATGCCTCTTTGTGGTGCCCATGCCAGTGTGGGGGACTGCGCTGTCATCGTTATGGGGTCCCTAGCTGCCGCAAAGGTGTCCAGCATAGAGGGAAAGTCTGGGTCCTCCTCTCAACACTCCCGCACCACAGAGTGGACTAGAACCGGACTTGACAGACCTCCCTGTGAGGCCGGAGTCAACGGTGCTGGCTGAGTCAGAGATGGAGCAGGATACCTTAGCATGGGACATACCCTGCTGGTGCCTCCTCACTCCACTACTTTAGTGGGAGAATGACCGCTGTCCGTCTTCTTTTTCTTGTGCAGCACCGATGAATGGGAGCTGTGCTGGGCACTTATACCAGAGGAGGTCTTCAGCACCGGGGAATGGTGATGACGAGGGTCCCTGGAACCCAAGTTCTTTCTCGGTGCCACAGCCTCTCATACCAAGGCCAGTGCACTCCGCACTCACACCAAGGCCAGTCAGACACACCTGTGCCAGCTAGGGACCAAGGGCTGACTCCATAAGGAGTAGGTTCAGCCTAAAGTCCCTCTCCTTCTTGGTCCTTGGTCAGATGCCACTGCAGTTCTTACATTTATCCGTTTGATGGGCTTCCCGCAAGCACTTCAAACAGGAGCTGTGTGGGTCTCCCTTTGGCATAGGCTTCAGACAGGACCTGCAAGGTTTGAAACCCTGAGACCGAGGAATGCCCTGGTCCCCAGGAGGGGAAACGCAGGCAGGGGGGAGGAACCACCAACTGAAACTTATCTATAACTAAGAAGGTCCTGCTGAGGCGATCTGCTAACATGTTCCTGGCCACGGGCAGATGCGCAGCTACCAGATGGAGGGCATACTGCACACAGACTTCTCAAAGGCGGAGAGTTTCTTGACAAAGAGCCAACAACCTGGCTCAGCCCTGTCTGTTCATGTAATACATCACCACGGTATTGTCTGTCAGGACTGCACCACTTTGCCCTTCCCATGGGGCAGGAAAACCTGGCAGGCCAGGCAAACCACTTTGAGCTCTCTGACGTTCATGTGGAGGGACAAATTATCCCGTGACCAGTGGTTTTGCGTGCTGAGCTCGACTAGGTAGGCTCCCCAACCCAGGTCCGAAGCATCGGAAACCAGGGTCAGCAACGGGGATAGGGCCGCAAAGGGAACTCCCTCCAGCACCGATTTGGGGCTCAACCACCAATCCAGGGATGAGTGGAGTCCCATAAATTGATGTTGTACCTCCCCAAAAGAGCCTGGTGGTTAGCCACCTGTAACTGAAGGCTGGTTGTTGAATAAATCTTTCTTCCAAAAAGATCCAGCCTCTTGGCTTCCTTATTTTTTGGGATCAAAACGATATGCCCCTGTCTGTCCTTCTCATTGGCTGCCAAGATGACCAGTAAGCCCAGAAGAGGGTGGGTATACAAATATTCAAAACCCCTGGCCGGGACTAAATACTTTTTCTCAGCCCTCTTGGAGGTGGGAGGGCTGGAAGAAGGAGTTTGCCACAGCGCTTTTGCTATCTTTAGGACCCCATTGTGAAATGTTAGCACAATATGGATGGTGGTAAAAGCAGAAAGCGCATTAAATGGGATGTCAGCCATCTCCTCCACTTCCAAGCCCAAGTTCGTAGCACCCTACGATGCAGGGCCTGAGTTCAAAATCGTTCAGAGGACTGGCGAGAGAAGGCCCCACCACCGCCTCATCCAGGGACAAGGAGGATGACTGGGTCACCTGGGGAGGTCCCGGGGCATCATCCCCCAGAGTGGAAGAGGATTTTGGGGTGGGAGCTCACTCCTCTACCCCGGCCTCTGAGTGTGCCTCATGCACCAATCTTGGTGCCGTTGGTTGCTGCTCCGAGGCAGCGGCCAAGGAATGGATTGACAGAGGCATCAGCATCAGTAGGACCACTGTGCCAGCCACTTGCCTTGCTGCCACAACAGCATTGCGCAAGTCGACGCAGCATCAGGTGCCCAATGGCACCAGAGCTGTTGCGGTGAAGGGCTGAATTCCCTTTCCATACCGGAGGAATCACCTTCCAATGGCCACGAAGGGGATTGCAGCGGGAGACCAGGGCCTCGAGTAGGTAAATAGGTGCTGGGGCCTGGGGAACTGACACTTCAACGGAGACCACTCCTACTGTCTGGGAGACAGGGATCTGCACCAAGGGGACAGCTGGCAGAAGGATGATCGGTGCCAGCAATATGGTGACCAGTGCCTTCCTCTAGGCAACCCATGTTGAGAGGGCAGAGACTGCAATCACGGTGCCGGCAATCTCGGACGTCCCACAGAAGATGGAGACCTGGGGCGTGGAGATGGAGAACGTTGTCTCGTCTCCGGAGACCATCGTCATTTGTCCGCCCTCTGGGGGGTCTTTACAGTTGGCTTGCCCTCGCCAGGAGCCCTTGCCGTGACCTGCGACACATGCAGTGACAACACACTGGTAGAGGCCTCTGCTCTATGGGTGCTGGGACATCCTGGGAAGGCGTTGGCCCTGTCACCACTCTGGGTCCCCTACCGCTCCCTGGAGTCAGTGGCAGATCCCTCGGGGTGGGGGGGCATACCCATGTGGCTCCGGTGTGGGCTGGTAGCCCAAACTAGGTCCTTTGCCCTTCTTGCTCGGTGCTGGGGAATCGCTCTTCTTCAACCACTTCTTAGGCACTGGCGACGGGGAGTAGTACCGGGTGCAGCCTGGTGCTGGGGGTGTGCTGCGCACCAAGGCCAAGGTGCTGGGGCAGAATCCGGCCAGGAAGGCTTGGATACCGGACAGAGAGCAGCCTCCATGAGGAGGGCCCTTAAATGGATGTCTTGCTCTTTCTGAGTTCTGGGACGAAAGTTCTTACAGATGCGACACTTGTCCTTCACATGTGATTCTCCCAAGCACTTGAGGCAGCTGCTATGAGGGTCACTAACTGGCACAGGCTTGTTGCAGTCAGAGCTGGGCTTAAAACCCAGAGACAACGAGGCATACCCCGCCTGGGGCAAAGTCCCCACTGAGACTCTATCTCTGACTACACTGCTTAAGAACTACTTACTAACTAACTACTGTAAACAAACTATTTACAAGGCCTTAAGGCTCGAAGAGCGAAGTAGAAGAGCCACTAACCCTTGCTAGGCAAGGGAAAGAGGCTCCGACTAACCACCATGGACAGTAAGAACCAACTGCGAGGGTGTAGGGCCGGCAGCGCCTAATATACAGACATGTGCACGGCACTCAAGAGGTCGCCACAGCCAACGCTACGGAAATCGCTAAGGCAAAAATCTCCGCCCACGTGGGCGCACACACACCTAGAATGGAACTGACATGAGCAAGCACTTGAAGAAGAATACTGTTTCCCAAACACACACACGCAGTTTACTATTTACAGGCAGCTGCACAGACCCAGGAGGAGTGATTGCAAAGTGGCAAATTTCCAAATACTCAAAGGAAAACATGAATGACTGTAGAAAATCTCTTTGTCTTAACAGTTAAAATACAGCTGTGTTTAAAAGTCTGAAATTCCAATACACCATTTTGAACGCCACATGGTGGGAAGAGGGAAGATGGGGACTCCTAGACACTGTGATACAATCCATCATTAGTGTCCAAACGCTATTAACTGGGGCTTAGTGTTTTTGCATTGCTCTTTAATCACAAATCAATCCCATTACAGTAATAATAAACTTTTAATTTGAATCATACACTTACCAGGCTCTGGAGAGACTTCTGTCTCCACCAGATTCTCAGCAGTGCATTGTTCCACAGGAGTAGGGAGGGTTCAAACAGCTCCTTTGCATAGGGACTGAGCTTTTCTGTTGATCCTGATCTACAGCTTGCTCTGGAACTGGTTGCATTAAGAGAGTCACTTCATGATCCTGTCTGGAAGCCTGCTGCTGGCTGCAATGAGTCCCCAGGCCGGATTCAGGGGCCAGCAGCGCTCCGTCACAGCTCACCAGGTCATCATGAAGTACAGTTGGCTCTGTGGTGGGTGCAGTACCCAGGACCTGGTCAAAGTCATCATAAAATGGGCATGTTGTTTGCGAGTTGCCCGAGATGTGACTCTTATCCTGGGTTTTCCTGTATTCACTTTTTAGCCTCTTAATTCACTCCCTCCATTGATCACCTGTTTGGAAAATCTGCTGAGCTGCCAGCTTTTTAGCTATCTGCTGGTATGCATGGTTATTCTTTATGCTTTTGCTGAAGTCCACAGTTTTACTGGCCTTACACCACAGATTCACCAAAATCTGGTTGAGCTCACATGACCAGGAAGCAGCTCACTTTGCAAAAGTCTTCATCAGATCAGTCTCCACTGAAAACCCTGAAGGCTCTCTTGCAAATCGGAGTTCAGAAGACAATATGTTAACACTGACCTGAGCTGCTACTTTTTGCCAAGGGAGGCGTGACTTCCATTTGCAATAGATTGCACTGCAGATTGTTAGCATAGACAGGACTACGGAAGTTACCCCAAGGAAAAGACGGTTACTCACCTTTGTAACTGTTGTTCTTCGAGATGTGTTGCTCATATCCATTCCAATTATGTGTGTGCGAGCCGCGTGCACGATCGTCAGAGAATTTTTACCCTAGCAACAGCCGGTGGGTCGGCTGTGGAGCCCCCTGGAGTGGCGCCTTCATGGGGCTGGATATATACTGCAGCTGACCCAGTGCCTCCTCAGCTCCTTCTTGCTGGCCACTCCAACAGAGGGGAAGGAGGGCGGGTTTGGAATGGATATGAGCAACACGTATCGAAGAACAACAGTTACAAAGGCGAGTAACTGTCTTTTCTTCAAGTGCTTGCTCATATCGATTCCAATTAGGTGACTCCCAAGCCTTACCTAGGTGGTGGGGTCAGAGTGAGATACTGCGGAGTGAAGAACCGCTGAACCAAATGCGGCATCGCCCCTGGACTGCTGAATTATCGTGTAGTGAGCGGCAAAGGTATGTACCGATGACCAAGTGGCAGCTCTACAGATCTCCTGTATTGGAACCTGGGCCAAGAAAGCGGCCGATGAGGCTTGAGCCCTCGTGGAGTGGGCAGTGAGGTACGTGGTCGGGACACCGGCCAAGTCTTAGCAAGCACGGATATAGGCCGTGATCCAGGAAGAGATGCGCTGTGAGGAGACCGCGAGGCCTTTCATCTGGTCAGCCATGGCAATGAAGAGCTGGGTTGTTTTTCTAAATGGCTTCGTGCGCTCAATATAGAAGGCGACAGCCCTACGAACATCGAGGGAGTGCACCTGTTGCTCCCGTCAAGTAGTGTGTGTTTCGGTAGAAGATCGGAAGGAAGATGTCCTGGCTGAGGTGAAAGGCTGACACTACCTTAGGAGGGAAGGTCGCACCTGTACCTTGTCTTTATGGAAGGTACTAAAGAGGCCTGAAAGGAGGCCCTAGCCACTGTTTGCCCTCTTCCACTGAGGCTCCAAACTCATCCCTGGACTCCTGAGGAATTAACTCCTTAAATTTCAACATGGAGCTCCACGAATTATAGTCATAATGGCTCAGGAGCACCTGTTGGTTCGCGACCCTGAGCAGTAGCCCCCCTGAGGAGTAAATCTTGCACCCAAACAAATCGAGACGCCTGGCGTCTTTTGATTTGGGCACTGGAGCCTGTTGACCATGCCGCTCCCTTTCATTCACCGAGGCCAACACTAGTGAACACGGCTGAGGGTGAGTATAAAGGTACTCATAGTCCTTGGAGAGGGCAAAGTATTTCCTCTGCACTCCTCTGGCCGTCGGTGGGATGGAGGCGAAGGTTTGCCAGATTGTCTTGGAATTGGTCTGGATGGTGCGAATAATGGGCAAAGCTACTCGGAACGGGGCCTCCACTGAAAGGATGTCCACCACTGTGTCCTCCAACTCCACTACCTCCTCAGCTTGGAGGTTCACATTATATGCCACCCTATGTAGAAGGTCTTGGTGGGCACGAAGGTCTATTGGGGGAGGACCCGAGATTGTTGTCCCTGCCACTGCCTCGTCTGGAGAGGACAAGGAGGATGCCACAGGGGCTAGGGGATCCTGTGACAGAAACTGCTGTGAAGGGTCCTGTTGTCCAGGATCCGTTACACTGGGGTCTGGGGCCTGCGCTGGGATAGGTGCAGTCGCTTCCATACCCCCCGGAGGACGATGACTTATGGTGGCCTCTGGCACCCAGGGTTCTGAGTGGGCTGAGCGGGAGGCCCCTGACGGAACCCCTTGGGCTTGGTGGTACGCCCACAGGGTCGAGAAGGACCATTGTGAAGGCTCCTGATTAGGGTGAATTGGCCTTCCTCCTGCCAGTGACCCACATCACCCTTGCCATGACTTGGAACGGGGTAGGCTGAGCGCGAGCCGCCCTCGGACTGTGACGACTGTGAAGCACAACGCGAGGGCCAAGGCAGTGCGGAGTGTGCCTGCGTCGACTATCCAGGGTGCGGTGTGGAGTGATACCAGGTTGCTGGAGAGCGGTGCCGGCGAGGGGCTGCGGAGCAGTACCGGGATTGAGATCGGTGCCGATGACTGGGCCGGTACTGGGATCCAGATCTGGACCGTGACGACGATCACTGCGGGAGCAGTGCCGGGATCAGCTCCGGGAAGGAGATTGGCGCTCTGATCAGTGCTGGAAGTGAGATCGGGAGCCTGAACAGTACCATTGTCCAGAGCTGTGCTGAGAGCCTGATCAGTGCCGTGAGTACAACCGATGGTGCAAGTACGACGGGCGCCGGGACTGCGAGGGGTGTAGGGACTGCGAGCAGCATCAGGATCGGGACCGGATCCAGGACCGGTGCCGTGTTTGCATGCACGGAGATGGCGGACGTATTAGGGTTGGCTTGCCCCTAGATGGTACCGCACCAGTCAGAGGCGGTGCCGCAGTCTGGGATGATGCCGGTTCTGTGAGGGCGATGAGGTCTTGTGCCACTGCAAACGTCTCCAGTGTTGACGGAAGCCGGGGCTCAACCATGGTCCGAGTCAGGGAGCCTGTGCGCACTGGACTCCATGGCTCCTCTCTCGGTGCCGGAGTCAACGGCGCCAATATTGGCGCTTGTACCCTCGGTTGCTCCAGTGCTGGACACGACTCCGATGCTGGTATAGGAGGTGCTGGTGACTGTTGAGATGGGACAGTCGTCTCCGGCTTGCACTGTCTCTTCTGGCCCGGAGATAGAGAACGGTGCCGGGTCACTTGTACTGGCTGTGGTGCCGGAGAGGGCTGGTGCCGCGGGCCTCTATCAGAGTCCAACCGC
Source organism: Chelonia mydas (assembly GCF_015237465.2). Lineage (NCBI taxonomy): Eukaryota > Metazoa > Chordata > Testudines > Cheloniidae > Chelonia > Chelonia mydas. The sequence goes on from NC_057849.1 coordinate 42,129,015, forward strand.
AGTGCAGTACCTGATGCTGCCGCCGGGGCGCTGCGCACCGAAGCGCCCGGCACCGATGGAGGGTCCGGGCTAAGGGCCGCCTCCATAAGGAGCTGCTTGAGTCTAAAGTCCCGCTCTTTTTTGGTCCAAGGTCTGAACGTCTTACAGATCCTACACTTGTCAGCCTGGTGAGACTCCCCGAGGCCCTTCAAACAGGTGTCGTAGGGGTCTCCTGTTGGCGTAGGCTTTGAGCAGGCTGAGCAAGATTTGAAATCCAGAGCGCTGGGCACGAGCCCAAGCAGCGGGCAGGGAGGAGGCGAAGGACCCCTTCCAACCCACTAAATTAAGTCTAAACTTATCACTATCCCTATAACAACTACTGCAACTATACTAACTATACAACTATAACAACTATCTAACAATGGGAAGCAAAAAGCTACGGAGAGTGGAGGAGAGCTATGCTGCGCTCCACAGTTCCAATGACTGTCACGGGTGGTAAGAAAGAACTGAGGAGGCACTGGGTCGGCTGCGGTATATATCCAGCCCCATGAAGGCGCCACTCCAGGGGGCTCCACAGCTGACCCACCAGGTGTTGCTAGGGTAAAAATACACCGATGATCATGCACGCAGCATGCACACACCTAATTGGAATCGATATGAGCAAGCACTTGAAGAAGAACTGTGGGATACATCCAGTAAAAAGTTTTCACCCACAAGTGATATGGTCTTTTATCATTTTCTTGTGTGAGTTCATTCAAGCACATAGAGATTGTCTGGTTTCACCCACATATTGCTATTGGGGCATTAAGTACACTGGATGAGGTACAATACTGCATATAGAAAGTACAACATTTTCAAGCACCACTGATTTTCAAGTTGATGGTGTCTAATATGTTCAGTAAAAAAAGAGATTTTCTTTTCAACATCAAGCACAAACAATCTTTTTACATTTTCCTGTGTAACATTTACTATGGATAATGCAATAACTATCACGCCCTCTCAGTGCTGAGGATATCTTTGAGGTATTTCTAAGGCACCCATAATATGTATATAAAGTTGAACTATTTCCATTCTGACAACTGTTTCTGTGTTATTGATTACAACATGAAAAATACATACAGTCATACATAATAGTATATGGACTAGCAGAATCCCTTTGTCTACCTTTGAAATGCCCATAGGTACAGGTAAATCAAGTATGTTGCCATATAATTGTCTTTGTTGATAAGCATGAAGCTGTTACAACAGTCATGCAGAATTGAATACTGATGAGAATATAAATTGTACATACACGTATGATAATATGGGTCTTTAAATTCTGTGTGCCATTGCAAGACTGCCTACTTTTCAGCCATCTCCCATAATCTCAGAGGAGAATCTGATTCTACAGGGTGGGGTTATCAATGTGATCAGCAAAAGCTTAAAACCCCACTTCTTTCCACCTCCTTTCAAAGTCTCAACATGGAGGGTTAGAGGGAAAGAGACACTACCACCACCAACTACTTGCCTCCTACTTTGGAAGTGGGTAACAAAACATCTTTGGAAGCAGTAAGTTTTCCCTCCTCCAGGCTGTCAAAGGCTACTCCCCCCTTCCTTGGTGCTGCAGTATTGAGAGAGGCAGTGGCGCTAGCAGAAGGGATAGAAACTTAAGGCAGATGGCCAGGGAGGGGGAAATTCTCCTAAAATCAAAACTAAAATCCTATTATTTTAGTGCAAGCTCTTAAATATTTATTGAACATAAAAGTTAATATAAGAAACAAATGTTCATGCTGTTGATTAATGATTAAAGTATGCCAGCTGATAGCTACTTCCAATTAATTCTTTAATTGCATGCAGCTCCTAGAATGTACAGTCCTCACACCTTAAACATGTAGCTCAGATATTGACATTTCAAATTATTTTGCCAATTTTATAGAATAAAAATTTGATACCATTTAGAAATTCTGAAAATCTTCACAGGATGCCCTGGTTTATTTAAACAATTTTGCATCAATTAATGAATATAGAATCATAGTATCATAGAATATCAGGGTTGGAAGGGACCTCAGGAGGTCATCTAGTCCAACCCCCTGCTCAAAGCAGGACCGATCCCCAATTAAATCATTAAATATCAATCAATTAAATCATTAAATATAAATCAATATAAATTCATTAAAATGTTATTTCTTCTATGCAATGAGTCCTAACACTATCATCTTCTCAATTATTAGGCTTTTTTGTTCTGTTTTTTGCCAATTGTGATTAATTGTGTAAGTTATCCAGTTTCTGTTTATATGGAAGCTGAGTCAGAGAAACATTTAATCATCAAAGCAACACAAACGCCACACTTCAATCCAGCAAAATATTCAGTCAGTAATCCTACCTGAAAATCCCCAGAGAAGCTGGTGGGCTAGAATATAATCAAATCCATTTTTCAGAAAACATTCAAAATGCTAGTGATTTACACATGATAATGCTAAATATAAAAGTAACAATCTGCCTCTTACAATAAAAGAAAATGCTTTATGGAGTGAAAGTGGATTTGGATCTTTCTGTGCAACACCAGTGTGGAACCCACCCCACCTTTTGAAAGAAAATATAAGAACATGTTTCTTGTATATTTGTATAGTCACCTGAGGAAAAATTCTTGGCAGCTGGGATTTTAGAACCAGCCAAAAGAGAAATAAACAGGTCTTACAGTATCATGTGTACATTATGACCTTGTAAATGCCTTAGAAAGAAAAGTAATTTATGGCAAAAGAGCATGAAGAGCAAAGTCGGCCACTCTAGAGTTCAGAAGAATGGTCTAAGGGATTTAAAGTTCTACAGAAGAAGTCTACCCATAATATTCATGTACAAGAATGTTCATGTGTTTTCTCTGCAGCAATATTAGTAGGATAAACATAAGAAAGGAGAACTGCTAAATATCTGGTGGCCTGGTTGAAAATAAGAACCAAGGGTGTAAAAGATGATGGTAATGCATCACACAAAGAGTCAGAAAACTGCAATGATGCAAATAATTTCCATATTGCAAAAAATTTTCAATTCAATAATCAGGAGAGATACAGATTTGATAGCATTACAAAATTAGGTGAACCATTATTCGAAGTGTCCTCACGCAACCCATGGATTTTTGTCTCTGCACCTGTAAATCTGTGATTATACTTGTAGCAATAAGCATATGTTAAAATATTGCCACTGATCCTCATTTTTACACAGTAGATGTTTACCCATCTAAAATGTATCATCTCCTTTTCAGTCCTAGCAAATTTGCTTTAAAAAACCTAAAAAGTGCATCTGCCAGTAATGGGACTGTATGGAGGGATGGGGGTTCTTCAGCTTGAACTTTGGAGATCAAGGGAAAATTAAAGGAGATACTAAATTTGGAGTATTGTGGTTCGATCATGGGGTAGAGGAGAGGGGGAGGCTCCTCTGGGTGCTATTCCAGCTTTTCTCACCAGCCTTGTGGAAAGTTTTGGGGAACAGAGTGAAGACTGTTTCCCTTTGATCATCACTTCAGCTCTTCATCCTCGAGTCCTGTGGAGGTAACCATGACTGTGGAGGTTCTACCCTGGGTCCTTCCCCCAGACCACAGGTCCTCCTGTGGCCACCTTCCCTCTTCTCTACTTCTAATTTTTTTAAACCATCGAACGTAACTGTGGATGTTCCCATCCATATAAAATGTTTAATTCTTCTCAAATCTCACCAATTATTATTTATATTATAGTAGCACCTTAGAATCCCAATCAAGACAGGAGCACAGTACAAATACTTATTTAAAAATAGTCACTGCTCCAAAGAATCTACAATCAGGGTTACAATATAACACAACAAATAGTTGAAACAGGATTTGTTGGTGAAGTTAGAGGATGAGGCAAAAGTAAAACAAGCATTTCTTAGCAGAATAAGTAGCAGTCACATCTGCCTACCTCCCACAAAACTCTTGGTTTTAATGAAATCTAGTAGGAACAGGTTCCACAAGCTAAATATGTGATGTATAAAGAAATATTTCCTTGTATCAATCTTAAATTTCCAGGCTTTCATTATCATTGGCTGTCCTTTGGCTCTTGTATTATGAGAAAGGGGTAAATAAGAGCACTTGATTTACCTTCTCTGTAAAATACACATTACTTTGTATAACTATCTTATTAATAATTCTCTCATACTTATTTCCTCTGTGAACTAAACAGTCCCAATCTTTCCAGTCTCTCCTCGTACGGAAATTTTGCCAAGTTGTTAATCATTTTGTCACCTGTCTGTAAATCTCTTCTATTTCTGCTACATTTGAAAATATTAACAGAGACGTGATCATTAAACCCATGCAAGTGGTGCAGGTCACCTAAGGATGGAACCCTGGAGGACTTCAACTCAGGGGGGTGAGAGGAGAAGGAAGAGCTACCAAAGGAAATGGTGAAAAGTCAACCAAAGAAATTAGAGAAAAACAAGAGTCCAGAGTCAAGGAAGCTAAAAGAATAGAGGATGTCAAGGAGAAGAGATAGATGAACAATATCAAAGACAGCAAACTGCTGTGACCATTACTAGAATACTAGGTCCAGTTCTGGTGTCCACACCTTAAAAAAAAGTTGATTAATTGGAAAGGGTTCAGAAAAGTAGAACAAGATGAAATGTTTTCACAAATAGCTTATTCACTGAAAAATACAGTTTGAGTTGACCTGAAACAATTCATGAATTTTACATGAATTCTCTGAATAGTCATCCAGAAAAAAAAATTCAGCTTCCCTTATAATCTTTAGCCCAACAGCTAGGGCATTCAGCCAGGATCTGGGAGACCTAGGTTCAGTTCCCCTCTCTTCCTGATCTGAACAAGGGATTTGAACTTGGTTCTCCCACTTCCCACCACTAGGATATGGGATATAGAATCATAGAAATGTAGGGTCAGACAGGATCTCAGCAGGTCAGCTAGTCTAGCCCCCCTTTGCTGAGGCAGGACCTGCTGGGCAGGTCTCTCTCAGTCTCTCCTGTTGAAAGTGTTCCACCATATATAAGTAATTAAATACTCATCCAGAGAGAGAATTAGAATTGTTGGACACTTATCTGGGATGTGTGAAACCTAGATTCCAGTCTTCCTGCTCCAGTGACTGATTAACACACAGTGGAACTGCTTCAACAGAAGAGCTTGAGAGAGACCCACCCCAGAATCTCTCATAGCCTAGTGGTTAGGGTATTTTCCTGAGAGGAAGGAGACTCAAGTTCAAATTCCTTCTCCACATCAAGTAGAGAGGGAAATAAAATCCAGGTCTTCCATATCCTGGGTGAATGAACTAACCACGGGGCTATAGTTATAAAGGGAAGTACCACCACTTCCTCCCCATTTTGTCAATCTAACCCAGGTCCAAAAAACCACTTTGACTGAAAAAAAATTGTAGACCATTTTGGTTAGCCAAATTTTTGGGGAATTTTCAGTTTGGGTTCAATGCAACCCAATTTGTTTTTATTTTATTTTATTTTTACAATTTTTCAGAACTGCCAGCAAATCAAAAAACTCAGTTATTTACCTAGCTCTACAGGAAAAAAACTACAAGAATGATTCAAGGTCTGAGAAACCTGCCTTACAATAAGAGATTAAAGAAGCTCAATCTAGTTAATATATCCAAGAGAAGGTTAAGAGCTGACTTGAACAACCTATAAATTCCTACGGGGGAGAAGATTTCTGATGGTAGAGGGCTCTTTAATTTAGCAGATAAAGGCATAACAAGATCCAATAGCTGGAACCTGAAGCCACATGAAATCAGACTAGAAATAAGGCACAAAGTTTTAACAGTAAGGTTAATTAACCACTGCAACAATTTATCTAGGGATGTTGTGGATTCTCTGTCACTTGAAGTCTTTAAATCAAGATTGGACTTCTTTCTAAAAGAAACGCTGTAGCTTAACCATAACTTATGAACTCGACACAGGAATCACTTGGTGAAAATTGACAGGTTTCAGAGTAGCAGCCGTGTTAGTCTGTATTCGCAAAAAGAAAAGGAGTACTAGTGGCACCTTAGAGACTAACCAATTTATTTGAGCATAAGCTTTTGTGAGCTGTAGCAGGTATCACGAAAGCTTATGCTCAAATAAACTGGTTAGTCTCTAAGGTGCCACTAGTACTCCTTTTCTTTCTGGTGAAAATTCTTGGCCTCTGTTATGCAGGATATCAGAATAGCTAATCATAATGGTCTCTTCTGGTCTTAAAATCTATTAATCTAATCTCTCACAGAATGTGAGGCCTGGGCATGTCCACCATAACCAAAAGGCTGGTACTGTTATTGACTGTTTACATATGAACTCACACACACATTCAAACACGTTAACTGGAGTGGGGAAAAAACGGTTACCTACCTTTCATAACTGTTGTTCTTTGAGATGTGATGCTCATGTCCATTCCAAGTAGGTGTGTGCACACCACATTCACGATCATCAGAAGGTTTTTTCCTTAGCGGCACCCATCGGGTTGGCTGTGGAGCCCCCTGGAGTAGCACCCTTACGGCGATGTATATAGGTCCCGCCTCTTCAGTTCCTTTTTGTCAGATACTCTGACAGAGGGGAGGCGGGTGGGTCTTGGAATGGACATGAGCAACACATCTCAAAGAACAACAGTTAGGAAAGATAGGTAACTGTTTTTCTTCTTCGAGTGATTGCTCATGTCAATTCCTAGTAGGTGACTCCCAAGCAGTCCCCTAGAGCAGGGGTCGGAATTCACCGAGTTGCAGACTGTAGCACAGCTCTACCAAATGTGGCATCGTCTCTAGCCTGCTGTGTGATGGCGTAGTGCAAGGTAAAGGTGTGGACAGACAACCACGTCGCTGCCCTGAAGATGTTCTGAATGGGAACCTGCGCCAGGAAGGCTGCAGATGAAGCATGCGTTCTTGTGGAATGCTCTGTCAATGCTGGGGCCAGAATCTTTGCTAGGTCATAGCATGTTCTGATAAATACCATGATCCAAACGTTCTTGTTAACTCCTGGAAATGTGCTGGAAATGGCCCACCTTGATTATCACTTCAAAAGGTTTTCTCTCCCCCCACCCCACTCTCCTGCTGGTAATAGCTCATCTTAAGTGATCACTCTCCATACAATGTATATTTTTTCATGGTATGTGTGTATATAAAATCTCCTCACTGTACTTTCCACTTTATGCATCCAATGAAGTGAGCTGTAGCTCACGAAAGCTTATGCTCAAATAAATTGGTTAGTCTCTAAGGTGCCACAAGTATTCCTTTTCTTTTTATGATCCAAGAAGAAACTCTGTGGGACAAAACAGGGATACCCTTCATTCTTTCAGCAATAGAGGTGAAGAGCTGCGTCTTTGTTTGCTTGATGTAAAAGGCTAAAGCCAGTCTGACATCCAGGGAATGGAGCATGTGTTCCCTGTCGTTGGTGTGTGGCTTAGGGTAGAATACTGGCAGAAAGATATTCTGATTTGTGTGAAATTGCAAAACTACCTTCGGGAGGAAAGCTGGGTGCAGCTGCAATTGTACCTTGTCCTTATAAAACACAGTATAAAGGGGCTTGGACATCAGAGCCTTGAGATCAGACACCCTCCTGGCTGATGTTATAGACACTAGGAATGCCACTTTCCAAGAAAGGTAGAGCACTCTGAAGATGAGTCTGATCTCGGACTCCACAGCAGTGCCATGTGGGGCGGTGCCGCAATCAGTGCTGAGGAGAGTGCAAGCGGTGCCGCAACATGACAAGTTTGCCCTTGGAAAGTCCAGCCCCCGTGTGGTGCTGGTGCTGCCGGTGCTGGTGCTGGGGAGTGCTGGGTTGCCATCTCTGTGAGGTCCTTGGCAGCCTCAAACATGTCAGGAGTGGACAGCATGTCCAACTCCACCATTTGGCTCTCCCGTCCTGGGGAGTCCAATGGAACCAGACTCAATGGTTCTGCCTGGGCGGCCAGACTGGACAGCATCAGCTGTTCCTGAGGAGGAACTGAGTGTCCCAACATGGGATGCACTCCACGGGCACCATTGCACTCCACTGTTCGGACTGTCGGCAAGCGCCCCCCTTTTGGCTCTTCTCTGCTTCTTATGTGGTACCGGCAAGTGAGATCAGTGCCAAGAGGTCGCCAAACTCGTCTTTGGTGCCAGACAGTGGCAGTGCCATGTGTCTCTGGTCCCTGCGTCATTTGCCGGTGCCATAGCTTCTCTCACTGAGGCCAGTGTACTGTGCACTATAGTGCTGGGCTTGGACCCCAACACAGTCTGAGCTGGCTGGGGACCAAAAGCCAACTCCATAAGGAGAAGCTTAAGTCTTAAGACTCTCTTCTTCTTAATCCTTGGGCAGAAGCTCCTACAGATCTTGCACTTGTCAGGCTGGTAGGTTTCCCACAAGTACTTTAAGAAGAAGTTGTGAGGATATCCCCTGGGCATAGGTTTCTTGCAGGACCCACAAGGTTTGAAGCCCTGAGGGGAGTGGGAAAAAAGGGGGGGGGGGATAACCCCCAACAGAAACTTAGTCTACGAACTAACTATCTAGAACACTAGAAAACCTATACTATGCAGAACTATACACAATACAAGAATAAATGTTTGCTAGGAGAAGCGCGTGCCCAAATCAAGAGAACGAAGTAGCTCCAACGACTATCACTGGCAGTAAGGAGGAACTGAAGAGGTGGTAGTTCAGCAGGGACTTATATACACCACCATAAGAGCGCCATTCCAGGGAGCTCCACAGCCGACCTGACGGGTACCACAAGGAGAAAAATCTTCCGACGATTGTGCACATGGCACGCACACACCTACTTGGAACTGACATGAGCAATCACTTGAAGAAGAACATGACGGTCAATGGCTATAATGTCCTCAGGGCGGGGGGAGATATTTAAAATGATTACAGAAACTTCAGTATGTGTGTGCGCTTTACTGAGTAACCATGTGCTACTTGATTGTAGATCTTCATCCTTCTTCTCTTCCCCTTCCTTTTTGCCAGTTTTTGAGTATCACCTGTGTTATTTTGCATTCAGATTGTAAACTGTATCTATTTTTGTATGAGAAGCTTAGCAGATTTTGCATGCCCAGTTTAGCTTAAAAATAATGTTCTTTTTAGGGCTGTCGATTAAGCGCAGTTAACTCACGTGATTAACTCAAAAAAATTAATCATGATAAAAAACTTAATCGCAATTAATCGCAGTTTTAATTGCACTGTTAAATAACAGACTACCAATTGAAATTTATTAAATATTTTGGATGTTTTTCTACATTTTCATATATACTGTATTCTGTGTTGTAATTGAAATCCAAGTGTGTATTATTTTTGATTACAAATATTTGTACTGTAAAAATGATAAACAAAATAAACACTATTTTTCAATTCACCTCTTACAAGTACTGTACTGCAATCTCTTTGTCATGAAAGTGTAACTTACAAATGTAGATTTTTTTTTGTTACATGACTGCACTCAAAACCAAAACAATGTAAAACTTTGCAGCCTACAAATCCACTCAGTCCTACTTCTTGTTCAGCCAGTCGCTGAAACAAACAAGTTTGTTTACATTTAAGGGAGATAGTGCTGCCGTCTTCTAATTTACAATGTCACCAGAAACTGAGAACAGAGATTTACATGGTACTTTTGTAGCTGGCATTGCAAGGTATTTACATGCCAGATATGCTAAACATTCATATGCTCCTTCATGCTTTGGCCACCATTCCAGAGGACATGCTTCCATGCTGATGACGCTCATTACAAAAATAAGTGTTAATTAAATTTCTGACTGAACTCCTTGGGGGAGAATTGTATGTCCCCTGCTCTGTTTTACTTGCATTTTTCCATATATTTCCTGTTACAGCAGTCTCAGATGATGACCCAGCATATGTTGTTCATTTTAAGAACACTTTCACTGCAGAGTTCACAAAACGCAAAGAAGGTACCAATGTGAGATTTCTAAAGACAGCTACAGCACTTGACCCAAGGTTTAAGAATCTGAAGTGCCTTCCAAAATCTGAAGGGGACGAGCTGTGGAGCTTGCTTTCAGAAGTCTTACAAAAGTCTCCGATGTGGAAACTACAGAACTCGAACCACCAAAAAAGAAAATCAACCTTCTGCTGGTGTCATCTGACTCAGATAATGAAAATGAACATGCGTCGGTCCGCACTGCTTTGGATTGTTATTGAGCAGAACCTTTCATCAGCATGAAGGCATGTCTTCTGCAATGGTGGTTGAAGCATGAAGGGACATGTGAATCTTTAGCACATCTGGCACGTAAATATCTTGTGATGCCAGCTACAACAGTGCCACGAGAAAGCCTGTTCTCACTTTCAGGTGACATTGTAAACAAGAAGCAGGCAGCATCATCTCCTGCAAATGTAAACAAACTTGTTTGTCTGAGCAATTGGCTGAACAAGAAGTAGGACTGAGTGGACTTGCAGGTTCTAAAATTTTACATTGTTTTATTTTTGAATGCAGGGGGTTTTGTACATAATTCTACATTTGTGAGTTCAACTTTCATGATAAAGAGATTGCATTACAGTAACTGTATTAGGTGAATTGAAAAATACTATTTCTTTTGTTTTTTTACAGTGTAAATACTTGTAATCAAAAATAAATATAAAGTGAGCACTGTACACTTTGTATTTTGTGTTGTAACTGAAATCAATATATTTGAAAATGTAGAAAACATCCAAAAATATTTAAATAAATGGTATTCTATTATGTTTAACAGTGCGATTAATTGTGATTAATTTTTTTAATCGCTTGACAGCCCTAGTTCTTTTAAATGTGGGTTTTAATCAGCCGCTCTGAACTATCCTAATTCCAAATTAGATTAAGAAAACAATAGCTCTTACGCAAAGCAAACCACACAATTTCTTCTTAAACTTATTATTATCAATCTGTTTTCTTTGTAAGGATGAGAACACAAGAAAACTGAATATTACCTCGGCTTTTGGCAGCTTCCTTCAAAGCAGTTAGAACTTGAGGCTTCAGGTCATCAGAAAGTAATCTTCCTTCAAGGCCTGGGAAGAGGGACCTAGCATGGCATTGAAAACAAAGAAGTATTGATCTTAGTATCCTTATCCAAGTCATTTATGTTGTTGTTCAATAGTTTCAAATACTGTGAAACAAATTATATATGTAATTGCCTATATATTTCGGAAAGTTTTCCTTTTGCAGTATTTTCTTAAAAAAACAAAATATGTATATAGCAACAGAGAATCCGAGGAAAATTAACCTTCTAACTATTCTGTACTTTTGACAGGTGGTTTAAGAGCGTTCTTGTTAAAGATACCAGGTTTACAACTTGAAGACATTCAGACTGATTTTAATGTAGTTATACTCTAGAAAGAGACTTTTAAAATAGCTTCCTAGGGTTCAATGTCTCTCAGTGAACTGATATCAGAGTATAAACTGTAGGGTATGTAACTGCTAGCAATGAAAACTTCACCTGAGACCTGAAAGTTAGGCTGTGTTCTTCCTGGCTCTGAAATGACCAGCAACAAATAATTGTAAACCACCAATAACCATGGTAAAGGCTGGATGAATAGATTTTGTGTTTCAAATGGTCAATTTTCATGTCACAAGCCACAACACTTCAAGTTACCCTACATTATCTTATAGGTAGTGCTGGGGAGGAGCCAGTGGTCATGATACATGTAGGTACCAATGATATAGAGAAAGGTAAGAGAGAAGTTCTGGAGGCCAAATTTAGGCTGGTAGGAAGAGATTAAAGTCCATGACCTCCACGGTCACATTCTCTGAAAGGCTTCCAGTTCCATACAAGGGGCCAGTACGTGGATGAAATAATGGTGAAGGGAGGAGAGATTTAGGTTTATTAGGAACTGGGGAACCTTTTTGGGGAAGCAGTGGCTTAACCAAAGGAAGCACCTTAACCAAAATGGAACCAGACTACTGGCACGTACAATTAAAAATGTTGTAGAGGAATTTTTAAATTAAGGGCTGGAGAAAAAACAAAAGGTGTGGAGGAACACATGGTCAGGCATTTACACCCCTCAGGGATGAATTTATTAAAGGGGGAACTCTGTATACTAGTAAAAAAGATAGGGAAGAAGTTGGTAAAGTGCAGGTAGAAGGCAGAGAGGAACAGTCAAATGTAACAGAATCCTATTTAAATATAACATGTGAAGGCAAGCAACTGAATATTGACAAAATTTACAAGTACTTATGTACAAATGCTAGAAGTCTAAATACTAAAATGGGTGAACAAGAGTGCCTACCATTAAATTGAGGACATTGATATAATACGCATCATAGAAACTTGGTGGATAATCAGAGGCACATGGTAATACCGGGATATAAAATCTATAGGAATGACAGAGTAGCTTGTGCTGTTGGGGGACTGGCATTATATTTTAGAGAAACCATAGAGTCAAATAAGGTAAAAATCTTGAATGAAACAAACTGTATCACAAATTCTCTATAAATAGAAATTCCATGCTTGAATAAAAAGAGTAAAGCAATAGGAATATACTACTGACCAGATGACAGTGATTGTAAAATGCATACGGAGGTCAGAGAGGCTACAAAACCAGAAAGAGCAATAATCATGAGTGACTTCAACTAGCCTCATATTGACTAGGTAAATGTCACTTCAAGGTGTGATGCAGAGATAACGTTTCTAGACACCATATATGAGTGCTTCTTCAAGTAGTTAGTTCTGGAACCCACAAAGAGAGAGCTAATTCTTGATTTAGTCCTCAGTGGAGCATAGGATCTGTCCAAGAGGTAACTATAGCTGAAGTGCTTGAGGACAGTGACCAGAATGTAATTAAATTTAATGTCTTTGTAGGGAAGATAATACAAAAAACCCCCACCACAGTAACATTTAACTTTAAAAAGGACAGCTACACAAAAATGAGGATGCTTGTTAGACAAAAATTAAAAGGATCTGTCACAAGAGTTAAGCAGCATGGGGACTATATAAAAACCACCATAACAGAGGCTCAGACTAAATGCATATGCCAAATCAGAAAAGACAATAAGAGGACCAAAATAATGCCACCATGGCTAAACAGCCCATTCAAGGCAAAAAGCCATCCTTTAAAATTTGTCTACTAGTAAGGATAAAAAAAAAGAGCACAACTCTGGCAGGTTAATTGTGTAAAAGTATAACAAAGCAGGCCAAGAAAGAATTTGAAAAGCAACTTGCTAAAGATGCAAAAAACAACAGTAACAAATTTTTTTAAGTACATCAGAAGCCGGAAGCGTGCCAATCAGACAGTGGCCCCACTAGACGACAAATGTATTAAAAGAGAACTCAAGGAAGACAAGGCTGCTGCAGAGAAGCTAAATGAAATCTTTGCCTCAGTCTCCACTGCAGAGGATGTCGAGGAAATACCCACATCAAAGCTATTTTTGGGGGGCAACAAATCCAAAGTACTGTCCCACCCTAACATGTCAATAGAAGAAGTTTTAGAATACACTGATAAATGTAACAGTAATAAGTCACCACTAAGAGTTCTGAAGGAATATGAAATTGCAGAACTACTAACTATAGTACATAACCTATGGCTGAAATCAGCCTCTGTACCAGATGACTGGAGAGCTGCTAATGTAACATCGATTTTTTAAAAAGGGTTCCAGAGGCAGGACCTGGTGAGCCTAATTTCAGTATCAGGCAAACTGGTAGACACTATAGAAAGAACAGAATTATCAGACACATAGACATAGCATTTGTTAGCAAAGAGTCAACATGACTTTTGTAAAGGGAAGTCATGACTCACCAATCAGAATTATTTAAGAATGCCAGCAAGCATGTGGACAAGGGTTATCCAGTGGATATAATGTACTTGGACTTTCAGAATGCCTTTGACAAGGTCCCTTATCAAGGGCTCTTAAGCAAAGTAAGGAGTCATGGGATAAGAGGGAAAGTCCTCTCACGGATCAGCAACTGGTTAAAAGATAGGAAAATAATGTAGGTATAAATATCCATTTTTCACAATGGAGAGGTAAACAGTGGGGTCCCCCAAGGATATGTACTGGGACTTGTGCTGTTCAACATACTCATAAATGATCTGGAAAATGAAGTGAATAGTGAAGGGGCAAAAAGTTGCATATGATACAAAATTACTCAAGATAGTTAAGTCCAAAGTTGACTGTGAAGAATTATTGGGGGATCTCACGCAACTGGGTGAGTGGGCAACAAAATCTCAGATGAAATTCAGCACATATAAGAGCAAAGTAATGCACATTGGGAAAAATAATCTCAAGTTATATATAGTGATGTGTTCTAAAGTAGCTGTTACCACTCAAGATAAAGATCTTGGATTCTCCATGGATAGTCCTCTGAAAACTTCAGCTCAGTGCTCAGCAGTGATCAAAAAGGCTAACAGAAGGTTAAGAACTATTAGAAAAGGGATAAAAGACAGAAAATATGCCACTCTATAAATCCAGGGTGCACCCACAGTTTGAATACTGTGTCCAGTTCTGGTGGCCCCATGTCAGAATGAATCTAGTGGAACTAGAAAAAGTACAGAGAAGGACAACAAAAATGATTAAGGGTAGCATCCATATGAAGAGAGATTAAAACACTGGGACTGTTCATTTTAGAAAAGAAACAACTAAGGGGGGATATGACAGAGGTCTATAAATTCATGGAGAAAGTGAATAAGGAAGTGTTATTTACTCCTTCACATAAGGTAAGAACCAGGGGTCTCTCAATGAAATTAATAGGCAGCAAGTTTAATACAAACAAGAGGAAGTACTTTTTCACGCAATGCATAATTAATCTGTGGAACTCATTGCCGTGGACATTGTGATGGCCAAAAGTATAACTGGGTCCAAAAAACAACTAGATAAGTTCACGGAGGATACGTCCCTCAATGGCTATTAGCCAAGATGGTCAGAGATGCAGCCCCATGCTCAAAGCAACCCTAAACCACTGATTGCAAGAAGCCAGGAGAGGATCACTCCAAAACTGCCCTGTTCTGTAAACATTTCGTTTGGCCCAAAAGAGTCCTAGCCCAGGAATACAGAAGAACTCCCTCTCAAGAGATAGGGAGTTGTAGTTGCTCAGGCGAACCAGACTGAGACAACAGAAGCTTGCTGACCTAGACAAACACAGGCAACTTGAACAGAAAAGGAGAGTATGTCACGCCCATGGGACCCAGGAATAAGGACATAATGGTGTGTCTTATCAGGGTCCAGCAGACAACCAGATGTGAGTATGATGGTCCCCATCATTCTGCCTGAAGCGTGAGTCATTATGATGCTAAAGGTTATTCTGGCATTCTGGCTGTGGGAATGTGGGAAAACCTGGATTTGTGCTGGAAATGGCCCACCTTGATTATCATGCACATTGTAGGGGGAGTGGTCACTTCGGATGAGCTATTACCAGCAGGAGAGTGAGTTTGTGTGTGTATGGGGGTGGGGGAGTGAGAAAACCTGGATTTGTGCTGGAAATGGCCCACTTTGATTTTCATGCAGGTTGTAAGGAGAGTGGTCACTTTGGATAGGCTATTACCAGCAGGAGAGTGAGTTTGTGTGTGTGGTTTTTGGAGGGGGGTGAGGGGGTGAGAGAATCTGGATTTCTGCAGGAAATGGCCCACCTTGATTATCATACACATTGTGAAGACAGTGGTCACTTTGGATGGGCTATTACCAGCAAGATAGTGAGTTTGTCTGTGGGGGGGCGGAGGGTGAGAAAACCTGGATTTGTGCTGGAAATGGCCCAACCTGATGATCACTTTAGATAAGCTATTACCAGCAGGAGAGTGGGGTGGGAGGAGGTATTGTTTCATGGTGTCTGTGTATATAATGTCTTCTGCGATTTCCACAGTATGCATCCGATGAAGTGAGCTGTAGCTCACGAAAGCTCATGCTCAAATAAATTGGTTAGTCTCTAAGGTGCCACAAGTCCTCCTTTTCCTTGATGTGTTGTTTTCTGTAATGATGTAACAGAGTTGAGCCCGAGGGCTCAGGCACAAGCTCACCATAGCCAGCGGGTAAATCCTCACCAGTGAAACTGAATCAGTGTTGAATGTGTCTGTCGCACATCTAAAAAGATACGGTGGACCGAGATCTGCTAGGACTGGGGGGACCCTGGCACAGCTAGGTAAATAGCTGTGGGCCAGCACCCCGCTGAAAGCAGGGAAAACTGATGAGTGGTGAGACTCTGGCACAGCTGGGAAAGCTGTGGGACAGTACTACATTGAGGGCAGGGAAACTGAAGCAGAGCTATAAATGGTTGTAGCCCCAAAAACTGCTGGGTGCGGTAAGACATTGGCACAGCTGAGGGTAGCGGTGGATCAGAACTCTGCTGGGAGCAGGGCAGACTTAGGGTGGTAGGAGGTCTGGTTTCACACCTTCAGGGGTAATAGAACCCTTGACTGGCCAAGGTGACCTGCATGGATGTGAAGCAACTGCTGGGGGCAGTACAAATGTTCAAAAGAGGAAAGATGCCCCCTAGTCTATGGGTTCAGGGGAACTTTGAACTGACACTTGTGGAGTCAATGTCAGGGGGGAGGTGTGACATAGACGCTGATGGTGGTTCAGTACTCTGTGTTAGCAACTCCTGTCAGACCTGACATACTCATTGTACCCCTACTCACTATTGTTATAATCTGTATCTAAAGGGTATCATGTAATAGGTCACTGGAAAACAAATTCACTGATCATTAATATTTTTGTGTGATGTATATACAGACAATCCACAACAGATTATTCAGACATGCTGAAGTTATAACTAAAATGTGTTTAAAACCAGGCATGTCAAGGGGAATTGATGAACAGTATTTTTCCAGACAAAGGAATGTGGTTCCCCCCACTTAAATGTCTCCCACGTACACTGAGCACAGTGTGATCAAAGACAAAGAAAAGTATATTTGCATGCCAGGCAAACAAAGCATCAAGAGAGCAAGTGGGGGAAAAGTGATCACTTAATCTCAACAAGGGGATGGAGACTGTACTCCCAAGAAGCCTCCCTGTCTTTTGAAGTAGGGTCAATGAACTTCGAGAGATACTTTTCAAAGCTTTTCTGGTCTATAAAGAGAGGGTCAGAGAAGTTATCCTTCACCTGAGGAGACAAGGAAAACCAGCACTGTGGACTAAGAAAGTCTGATCAACCATGCTGTAAAAGAGGCTTGGTGAGAAACACTTCTTTGAACAACAGACTTAAATCATATTTTAGTCTTAGAAACGTATTTTTACTTTTGTTTGCTTGTAACCCTTTCTATCTTTATTCCTTATACTTGGTATCACTTAAACCTATGACTTATTGTTTAATAAACTTATTTTACTTTCAACATAAACCAACATAGTGCTATGATTGAAATAAGAGTGTTTGTTAAACCCCAGTTTAATTAATGAGTAGCAGTGTGTTGTCTCTTTAAAGTAGCAATGAACTCAATGACTTCTGAGAATGTTTCAGGAGAGGGATGAACACTGCAGGGAGGCAGTTTTGGAGAAATTCAGGACTGGGATGTGTTGGTATCATGCTTCACATAGTAACTGGGCGGTGAAAGCCAGGCTGTCACATACATGCTTGTACGCTGGCTGTCAGTGTCTAAACTGAGAGCCACAGCTGCATACCATTTAAGGCCCCCAGAGTTGCAGCGCAGGTGGTGAGACAACCCCTTACTGGTCTAGGTTGAACCCCAAAATATCACAGATGTGCCTTTAATGTTGCTGCTCTTTTCCTCTACTTAAAGAATAATCCTCAATGTGATTTCACAGTTAATAGCAGGGGAATAGATAGGAACACTCAACACAGGAAATAATTTTTTTAAGGAGAAAATAATTAGACAAAACAGAAGTTCGTGAAGACAAAGATCTTATTTCCATATAATTGTACAACTGCAAACAAAGGAAGAGAATTTCAAAAGTTATATAGAGCAGTAAGGTTTCAATATAGAAAGTTTTAAAACTTTTTCATAAGGTGCCAAAAACAATTTAGATAAATGGGTTAAACTGTATTCAGAGAAGTGGCAACACAAGGATCTAATTGAAAAATAAGGCAGTATTTTATAATCTTAAGTGCAGTACCATCACAGCTAGTCACTGCCTCCAGTATGTGGAGCCACTAAACTGACTGTGCAATACATTTTTGAAAAAAGCTTGTATTTTTGTAAAACTAGCCATTCCTGTATTTAATTTAAAACTATCTCACAGTAACAGCTAAGGGAGGTGGGAAAAGACTAGTGTCATCTAAAGCTTCATTTTAATAAAGCCTTAGCCAGGCCACTAACAGATCCCTTGAACTGCTGCTCCTCTAGGATGCATGTTCTCAGCCTTCCCTTATTTCTGTTTCCCAGAAGGTGGCTAGTTTGAGAAAAGCTACTTGGTGTATATTTTATAACGAGAGTCAATAATTCTGTATAAATTCTGACAGCCACTGACCTTCAAATCTTTCAAATACAGAAGTATATAAAATGTAATCTTGGGTTCCTTTTATGCATTATTTTATTATGTTAAAAACTGTGGTATGCTTATTCTAAATGAACTACTCATAAGCAGGTGACAGTTTGTAGTACTTAAAAATATTTAAACTGTGTTTCAACAAAATATAACAGGTAAAATGTTAAATATACCTTGGGTAATCTTCTGAGGTTATGTAAACTACATCTTGATCTGACACAGATGAGGAAAATGGAATAAAAATTCCATTTTGTAATGAGAGAAGCTCCAATCCAATAAGGTCACTGTAGACTCCATCAGTAAGCACGAATTCCAAGAGATGAAGCTTTTCATCAGCAGGGCCAGTGTGTCCAGATTTTCTCAACACCTGCCGCACTACAGCAGGAGTCACTTTTTTCACAGTTTTAGAGCTAGATACAGTAAGATGAACTGCACTAGCAATATTTGCTGGTACCTTAGCAATCTGGTTCCCTGAGCTCTGGAGGTAGTTGAGGACAGTTTGTGTGTACTCCAAGCTGTCATCCATGTCTGAGAAGCACACTTGCTCCACCTTTATCCAGTCACTACTAGCAGAATAAATAACTGCATTCTGGAGCAACTCTTTAAACAGAGGTTCTATGATTGGTTTCCAGTGTACCCTGATTTTGTTCTTTTCAGGCCATAGTCCATAAATTCTTTCAGCTGACAAAGGAAAATCTGAGTTCTTCTCAGTCTCCATTCGCTTGATTGCCTCCAAAATGAGAGTGGCATATGCTTTTGGGACAACATTCACTACAAGGAGGTCATTCCATAAAGCTGCTGGATCTCGCCACTGATCCAACTCTCGCCATTTGATACTCCTCCTATTGTCAGTCAAGCCAAAGAAACCACTAACATGAACTGGGAGACCAGTCTTGCTTTCCTCACCAGGAGGTAAAGGCAGAAAACAAAATGCTCTTCCTGAAAACTCTGCTACAGCTCCTTTTTCTTCCCCATTATTTGATAAAGACATAGCTATTCCAATAGTAGGGACAAACTTCAAATCATCAGCCAAACAATCTAGTTCATTGCATATTCCTCGACCTCCCACACTGTTACATACTAACCAAGATGTTTTTTGTGCATCCTTCACACTCTCATCTTCTAAGACTATATTTACGTGATATGTCACACATGTTACGCTGTTGCTTGGAACCCCTTTACAATATTGACTTATTGCAGTTCCTAGAATCTTGATGGAATTGGGTCGTTCATGTTTCAAGGCCTTGTTCTCACTAGCAGTTACTCTAAAAACCAGTCTCTCAATTCCATCAGCCTCCCTAACATGTAAGGAAACATCTTGCACACTTTTCAGGAACAGCAGCACTGTATCTGCATCTGTTCGAAAGGATTCAAACAGTTCCAGAACTTTTTGTTTGTTGTACAGATTGCTACTTAGTTGGGAAGGCTGTAGGCGAAGAGGGAAACGAAAAAATGTACCAGGAAAGTTTCCATTCTTGAAGGTTTCCTTAGTGCTACCAAATACACCAATGAATGGTGCAAACTGGTCTGTAAATTCAATAATTTCTTTGCTGTCATCCTTTAGGTTCCAACACTGGCCTGATTCATGGGGTCCAAAAAGTGTTTGATGGGGATCCAACATTCCAATCTGGTCACCACTGAAGATACTAGGGACATCTGCACAAGTGAAATCCAACAAATATGAATAACCCCAAATAGCAAATCTGAATAACCCTAAAATATTCTACATTATCCATACCTTAAACAGCTTTAGCCATTACAATCAATTAAATTGTCATTTAAAAATTATAAATTGCCCTTATTTATCAAAAACCCAATCCTACTAATGGACGACGATCCATATTCTAGTAGAGAAAATACTATATAATAATATCTTACGATGTACAGGATCCGTTTATGGAAGGCATAACAGAGATAAATTACATAGGGCAAAACTTTATTTGATCAAAGATTTGACACGCTAGTCTCAGAAACGAAATACTACCTAGATATCGAACACCAGTTGTCTATACTTGCCTTTCTTTTGCCATGCCAGCTTCAAATTATAATAATCCAGTATTATATTGATATGTAATCCATCAGAATGAAAAACTACTAATCTTTCCATGTGGCATAACCACAACAGAATACAAGTAAATGTATTGAATGCAACATTTTTAGGGGTGCAAGTCAAAAAGTGTACACATTTTTAAGAGGAGAAGGCAGAGATCTGTATCCAGATTTCTACATAGAGCATATTAATTCAATGCACATATATGAATGAAAGAAAGGACTATCAAATGAAATGGTAAAACAATTTTACAGAATTTATTTTGCAGAAATAAAAGATCCAAATGAAAAAAAGATGCCTGTAGTTAAGTGCTACCAGCTTGTGGAAGAGCACATTAAGACTCATTAGCAGTATATGAGAGTATTTTTTGTTTTATACAATCAATGTGAACATCCTCCTGTTAAATAGCAAATTGTATGTGATGGTTATACGATCGAAAAGTACTTTTTTTGGTATGAGACAAAATTAGCATTGTTTATTGATCTCTATTTCACATTTATATACATGCAGGACAAAAATCAAACTGCACAAAGCTTCAGTCTTCGCTTATTATATCTTATTTAAATTTAGAGAAGTCTGTTAAACATCCATCCTATGCTCTGGGCATCAGTTACATAAACTAAAAATGCACAATTCAAATAATACAACATAGAGGATTGTTCACACCACGTTGACATCACCAGCAAAATATAGTGTCAATAATAAAATAAATCCATCCAATTCTCAGCCTACACTCCCTCTAAAAGCCTGGAAAAAATACAGACTTTATAGCATGCCCAGAAGATAAAAAAAAGATGGGCTGTGATGGACCATGGGTAGATGGAGTGCATTCCAATGTCAAGGACCTCATCCAGAGAACACCCTGCCAGCATCCTTATGTTTGATGTGTATATGAGATTAAACAAATCTTAATGTTAATATTTTTATTTTTAAAGGCGCTACACACAGTACCTGTTATATGATATACTGAATTGAACCCAATTCCAAATCTTCCAACTTTCAGGGGATCATCTTTTTTCTTGCTTCTTGCTATTTCCTGTATGCCATGCCAGTCCTCAAGGGTAAAAACTGCATTGTTGTATACATAAAGTGCTGGCCCTAAAAAATAAATAGGCACACGTATGGCAATTCAAAAATAGCACACTTGGGTCCACCTGTTTAGTTTCCAGGAAGTAAACTTACTAAATCAAGAAAGCATTTTTGAAATGTAACTATAGATGTGCAAATTAAATGAGGAAGCTGTAACTCAAACTGGTATTGGAGAAATGAAACTAAGATCTGTTGGGAAAGTCCAAAGAGATAAAGAGGAACTTCTGCAAAATAAAAACGGTAAACAACATATTTTCTTCTCTTTCTCTTCAGAGACACAAGTCCATCAACTGAATTGTTCGATTATTTTAGATTCCATGAAATTTTTAACACACACCATATAATTTTGGTTTACTACCTACCATTTTCTGTCATACAAGATAAACGAAGGTCATGTTGAGAAAGAGCTTCAGGAAAGCAGTGACCATGGGGGTCATACAAGAATCCTCTTATAATACTGAATGTTCTGAACCTAGATTATAAAAGAGCTGTGCGGCCCCAAACACTTCAGTTCCTTCAATAATTCTGAGAATCCTATTGGAGTAGAACAAAACACTAAATCGGTGCTGATAAAATGTGCAAATGACACAAAGATTGGCAGAGTGGTAAATAATGATGAGGAAAGGACAGTCATATAGAGTGATCTGGATCATTTGATAAGATGAGTCCATGTGAACAAAATATATTTTAATATAGCCAAACACAAGGGCATACATCTAGGAAC
Source organism: Chelonia mydas (assembly GCF_015237465.2). Taxonomy (NCBI): domain Eukaryota; kingdom Metazoa; phylum Chordata; order Testudines; family Cheloniidae; genus Chelonia; species Chelonia mydas. The sequence continues at coordinate 42,151,140 of NC_057849.1, forward strand.
AAAGACTGTAGACCATATGTACGGAATGGGGGAACGCATCCTGAAAAGGATTTAGTTGTCACAGTGGACAAACAACTCAACATGAGATCCCAATATGATACTGTGGCAAAAAGAAGTAATGCAATTCTTGGATGTACAAAAGGGAAGTAGTGACCAAGAGTAGGGAGGTGAATTTACTTCTGTATATGGCACTGGTGGGATCAATACTGGAATATCACATGGAGTTCTGGAGTCCACATTTTAAAAGCGATGTTGAAAAACTGAAGAAGGTATAGAAAAGAGCAAGAAAAAGAATTGGAGGACTGGAAAATTGCTAAAAGAGTTCCATCTGTTTAGCTTATCAAAAGAAATTTGAGAGATTACTTGATTATCGTGAGTAAGTACCTTCACAGGGAGGAGATTAAAGAATCCTTTAGTACCCAATCTATCAGAGAAAGCCAGAACAAGAGCCTACTGACTGAAAGTTAAAGCCAGCCAAATTCAAATTAGACATAATTTTTTATCAGTGAGGGTGATTAACCACTGGAATAAGCTGTCAATGGAAGTGGTGGATTCTCTAGCACTTGAATTCTTCAAATCAAGACTGGATTTCTTTCTGGAAAATATGCTTTTGTCAAACAAGTTACTAGGCTCAATACAGGAGTAACTGGATGAAATTCTCTAGCCTGTGTTATAAAGGAAATCAGACTAGAGGATCTAATGGTCCCTTCTTAGCCTTAAAATCTATGAGCCCCAAGGAAGAAGAGAAAATGGACAGGTAGTCTGAAATACACAAAAGCAACGCTCTCAAAAATTATATTAGTGGTAAGCAACCATCGCTAGTAAAGTTGCCTCTATCCATTCACACTTACAGGATTTGGCATCTCTAGCCAAACTGTGGAACCATATAGAAAAGCTGTGTCAGTTGCGGGACTGCAATAGCACTCTCATGCTATGATCTCATCAGCCCCCTTCTACATAGATTCCAAGGCCAGAAGGGACCACTGTGATCATCTAGTTAACCACACCTATATATCACAGTCTACAGAACTTTCCTGAATTAATTCCTGGTTGAACTAGAGCACATCTTTTAGAAAAAAAATCCAGTCTTGATTTTAAAAATTGATAGTGATGGAGAATCCACCACAACTCGAGGTAAACTGTTCCAATGGCTAATTTCCTTTTAATATAAGACAACATGCCCCCCAGCCCACACCAGTTCCTCCTCTCAAACCCACACAGTCCTGAAATACAAAGAATTCCAAGGCAGAGGGAAGGCAGGTGGGTAATGTCAAATGCCCCGAGACAACTCTCAAAGAACAACAATTACTAGCAAGTAATCCCTCTTTCTTTGAGGGCCTCTGTGCATTCTCACTTATGGGAGATAAGCAAGTAGTGTGCCCCATTACAGGACAGTGGATGAGGAGTTCTAGTCTAAAATGAATTCTAGCGCTACTCTGCCACGCTGAGCATCAGATCAGATTTCAAGTCCCATGAATAGTGCTTAGGAAAAAAACTCCATGTTACTGCTTTGCAAGTCTCTGCAATGGTGACCTGTCCCAAACAAGATACAGAGGTAGCTGAAGGTGTAGAGGAGTGCATCTATAACCCAGATATAATGGTTTTCTGGCTAAAGAATAACGATGTTCAATATACTTCCTAATCCATTATGAAAGTCTGTTTACCTCTAAACTGGACCTTATACCTTTCCCTGTAGGCAACAGTCTATTAGATTTTCTAAAGGGCTTCATCCTGTCCAGGCAAAAGAGTGTAAACAGATCCCTTGTGGATGGGCATGAGGTCTGGGGAAGAAAACGGGGAGGAAGACATACTGTGACAGATGAATTTCTGAGGCATAAAGCTGGAATAGGTGGAGAGGTCATGAAGGCAATGAGTTCACTAACCCTCTCAAGCAGAGGTAATTGACATTACAAATGCTGTTCTAAGGAAGCTCAAGACAGGAACTCATAGAGTAGGTCCATTAACATTGTTAAAAGCAGGTTCAAGCTGCGGTCTGAAAAAGGACCTCTAGAAATGGGAAACACATTAGTCATTCCCTTGAGAAACAAAGAAGCAGAGGAATATGTTTTTCTCCCAATAGCATCCACTTTATGCCATTCTCTACCCAAGAGATCAGCCATGGACACCCTGCTACTGTTGGGGAGTTTCTAGGCTTCACAGACTAATATGGAATCAGCCAAGGGGTACTACATTAAAAGGTGATAACCCTCCAAGGACACGAGATACATACACAAGACACATACATACATATGTATCTCTCTGGTACTGGTAGGGACAACACTGAAAAGAGTCAAATATCTTTTGTTTGACTGAGTAAACCTTGGAATAAAGGAAAACAACCTTGCCCTTTGTCTGCCATTCTATAATGTTGAAAAGGACACAAGGTGTTTCTGGTGCTAAAACCCCAGTCAGTAACTGCAGGATATTAGCCATTCTCCCCAAATGCTCCTGGAATTTTCTTTTTCATTGGGCGGGAGACTAAAGAAGACCCAATTTGCTCTTCAGGGAACGTACCATCAGTATATTCTTCAATGGGAGACTGCTCCATCTCTTCTGAGATAAGCCTCCTCCCAACTGCCCTTTTGGAGCCAGGCTCATACCAGGCACTTTTGCCTTCAAGACCACCTGATGCCAATATCATCACTGACGCCAATGTTGGTGCCAAAGTATTTATGGTGGTATCAAGCAAAACTTGCATAGATTCCTGAATGTAAGGCCACATTAACAACTGAAGAGGTCCTACATAAGGTCCGTCCAGGAGGGCAGAATTAACAGTGAGGGAAATCGATTAGGCGCCCTCTAGCAAATTGGAGGAGTCTGCACAGTCTGTTCCCAGATAACCACATGCTCCGCAAGGATGTTCTGTACTGACACCAAGGATGAAAACTGCTGCGCAGAGCCAAGCAGCAGAGGTGTAGTCAAACACTTTGCCAGAGAACCCCCTGATATGACAGGGGAAATCAACAGCACTGGAGATATGTGCTGTATCAGTGAGATGTCCAATTTAATCGGCACTGGAGCCTCAAGCTGAGGAAAACAGCAGGTCAAAGACAGTGTCAAGACTAGTAAGGAGTCTCCAAAAATGACATGCATTGTTGTAGGAGAACAATGCCTCCTTTTCTTTTTCTCCTTGAACACTTTTTGTGGATCCGGCTGCTTCCTCTTCATTTTTCTTATTCCTGAAACATGGACATGAGAGGATCCTGAAGCCTGACTCTTGCTGGTGTCAATCAAGGCCTATTCCTGGGGCACCAAAGGTGTCTTTGGTGTCGACATCAGCACAGACATAGACCGGGGTGCCGAAGCAATTTGTTTTGATGGAGCCAGGTGGGAGGCTCAGACACAGCAAGCAATTGCCTCAGGGAGGTCAATCTTGGGTCTGACATGCAGGATGACTGACTGCGGTGGCAGGATGCATCTCCAGACTTTTGACAGAACACCTCAGCAAAGAAGCAGACCTGGAAATCCCTGAAGGAATTGTAGGATGGTTCAGCGGGAGGCTCAAAAAAGCCAACTACGCCAGCAATCTCAGCTGCCTGTCCTCCCTTGTCCATGAGTGAAAGCATGGCGAATTGTGTGCTGGGACACTACATAAGCTTCTCCCAGGTACATGAGCACCGAACATGGACATCTGGAAGATGAAGGAGCAGGATGCGTTATGAAGCTCAGGACCTGACACAGCCTCAAGGATAACCTGAGGTAAGCAGCCCCCAACAACACTAATTAACTATATTATGATATTTTAAGTATAAACTAAGAAAATACAAGAAGGAAGGCTATCTATAACTAGCTTGTGGATATAAGAGTAGTTCCTTTAGATACCTGCAGCAGCAGATAAGGAACCAAGATGGGTGAAAGGCTGCACTCTGTTATATAAATAGCATGAGAGCACTACTGCACCCCACCAGGGCACGTGGCTTTTCTATACAGTTCTGCAGTGCAACACTAGATGCATGAAATCCCAAAAGTGGAAATGCACTGGGGCTCCTCAGAGAAGACTTTTTTCTTCTTCAAGATGGCCTCTATATATTCCTATTTGCAAGATTACAGCGAGTACTACAATCCCCAGGAAAGGGAGCTAAGTTCTTTTTAAACAAGGACACTGGAACTGCTTTCTGAGAATGAGATATAGATGCCAAATGGCGAAAATGGTGCTACATAAATATATGAACCGCCCTCTAGGGTTCCTAAGTTGAAAACATTACGGAGGCACAGCATTTATATCATTTTAGAACTCTGCACAAGACATAGAACCTGTGCTAATATGCAACCTTCACAATATTCCAAAATAAGCCCCTTTTCAAGTATTTTCAACCTAGCTAATGTATAACATCCCAATGCTCAGACTAATCCACTTAAAGAGCCACTGTATGGAAATTGCATGCCCTTTAAAACAATCCCCAAAGCTTAAAAAGTCTAGGTAATTTACTAAGTGAACTAGCGCTATCTAAATAAAAACAAAAAACACTTTCGACTTCTAAGGTATGAAGTCTAGCTTCCCCCAGGTAAGAATGAGACTTCAGGAAGAATACTAGGAGATTAATGACCTGAGGGAACTTAGGCAGTTTGGGCAGCTCTTTTATAACCTCAGCTCCAATTGTTCAGTCATGAGAGGGTGTTCATGTGCCCCAAACATGAACAGGTCTTCAGAAAGTTCTCAGATCTGTGATGCCAGTAGGCACATCCCAAGAACAAGAATATACAAATGCTAGCTCAGAGTAACAGTAAAATTTACCTCAGCCATTTTGTCAGATCTCAATGAGACTTCTTAGACCCAACCTGCAAGTTATTCTCAGATTCCAACTTGAAATCTATGAAGCACTATTGTCTTATTATTGTTTGTATTCTAGGAGCATTTAAAGACATTGGTTGAGGCCCCATAGTATTAGGAACTGTCCAAAAATAGAAGGCCCTTCCCTAAATTGTGTACAGTCTAAAAGGCAAGAAAAACAGATATATACAAACAAATATGCAATATGGCAAAAGTTAAAGTACAATTCCCCAAACCTGTCATTCATATAACACTGCTACTCTAGTCCTATCTTTTGTTCACTCACCAGTCAAATCCTTCACAGATCTCTCTTTTTTTTTTAAACCAACCTCAAGTGCCCTCCTCTGACCTAGCCCATAGAAAAACACTAGGCCTCATTCTGGTTGAAAGAATTTAAAAAAAAAAGAAAAAGAAACACCAGCTGTGAGAAGTATATCACCACTAACTTGAGACATGAGTACAAAAGAATTTCACATTGCAGTTAAGTATTTATCTGAGGAACTGCAAAGAATCACACGTGTTGCAGTTTCAGTAGAGGTAGCTTTTATATTTAACTAAAAATTCTTTAAAGGACTGTCCCTCCCCCCCACCTCTTTTTTTTACTAGCATTTCCTGGATTTCATTAAGAGTGTGGTCATTTTCAACCCAGTGCCTCCTACTACATGTTGGGGTACTGGGAAAGTAAAACCAATGATTTACCAACACTATCACTTCTTTCCACACCTTGGGATTTTCCCTAAATGACTCCCACCCAAATACTTATCACTAACTCTACCTGAGGTACCTAAGCCTAAAACACTAAGATTGTAGATTACTGGTAGGCTTAATTTGTGTATGCAGATTGGTTATTGGCCCACTTAACTATTGGATTTGTGAAAAGCATCTGCTATATCCAAATTTGAATAGTTGTTCATAAGGGTCAAATTCTGCCCTTGAGTGCATGGATTCAATTAGTGTCCTACTGGGCATAAATGGCAGACTACTGAACCACTGGGACTCACACACCACATATTGGAGAACATGAGCTAAAAATTATATACTTACCCTGGTATTGTGCCATGTCCTTCGACCAGAGAGATTCTGTTCCATATTGAGTCTCATCATACAAAAACCTAACCTCTGTGGCACCAGCATCTTCTGCATTCTGGATCAGTTCCTGAGAGCAAAATAACCTCCAAGTTATTACAATAATTTTATGCCTAACCCTAACTTTAATATTATACTTATGGCTTCCAAACTTGAATGTAGAAAATAATTATAGGTCATTGTCTAAAAAATGTTTCAATACATTTTCAACAAGTGTGATTTTCTCCAATTCGCTTAAATTAAAATAGGCATTTCTCCATTTTATTTTAGAGGGTAACTATCATACTCAAACACAATTTTAAAAATGTCAAATTATAAATTTTAACCTTATTAAACTATCACAAATTGGATTAAAACAGCAGTCTAGCAGTAACACAACATATGAAGAAGGGGATAAGATCACACAGTAACTTTCAGACTGGAATCAAACAAGAAGCAATGCAGGAGCACTGTGTTGAGCTCTGGGTTGGGGGATGTCGGAGGTATTGAGTCCCATGTATTATTTTGCAGCAGCCCCTCTCTCCAACTCTGCTGAGAGCAGCAACTACTGTCTTTGAAGGGAGCAGCATCCACCTCATTTTCAACATATGAGCAATCATAATAATTGAGGGATGAAGGAGGTAAGGAAGAATATAAAAAAGGGGGTGATCCCTAGGACTCTGAGGCACCTCCTTTCCCTAGACCTGCACCACCACCCAAACATGAGTAATGTAATTTTTATTTTTCTATACTGATTTTCTATAATATGTGATTAGGACTATGTTTTTATTTACATACTTGATTTTTCATAATTCCAGGATAATATGGAAGTGACAATTAGCTGCAGTACTGTTAAATTACTCAGAGCAGAAGGCTTACCATAAAGGACAATATAGTCAAAAGAGCTTCAGTAACAGAAATAGACAGAAAAATTCTAACAGTGTGAGTATCAGTATATTAAGACCTAATCCTGCAAACACTCATGTACATGCTTAAATTTGGAGGGACTACTCATAGTAGTAAAGCTTAGCACACGTGTAAGTGTTTGAAGGGCCTTAGATACTGCATTATTTTTACTGGACTACTAAATACATTTCTAGGCACCAAAAGATCTTTTCTTCTAGTTTCTCTTTTAGGCCTAAAAGCTTCTTTTCTAAAATTAAGTTAGGGTGTAACCAAACTTAATTGCAGAGCTATGTAGGCACATCTCAACATATGCACAGGGTTAATAAAACAAGAAATTTACATTGACAATTCAAGTATACAGTAGGTATGAGAGATTTGCTACAAATGCATGTTTTTATTTATGAGCATTTATAAAGACTGACAGATATTTGGTATTAAGTATGAGTCTGATAAAGAACTGATAGTAAAATAGGTTTGAAAAAAAAGGTTACTCGCCTTCTCGTAACTGTTGTTCTTTGAGATCATAGAATCATAGAATATCAGGGTTGGAAGGGACCTCAGGAGGTCATCTAGTCCAACCCCCTGCTCAAAGCAGGACCAATCCCCAATTAAATCATCCCAGCCAGGGCTTTGTCAAGCCTGACCTTAAAAACTTCTAAGGAAGGAGATTCCACCACCTCCCTAGGTAACGCATTCCAGTGTTTCACCACCCTCCTAGTGAAAAAGCTTTTCCTAATATCCAACCTAAACCTCCCCCACTGCAACTTGATGTGTTGTTCATGTCCATTCCAACCAGGTGTGTGCATGGCAGCCAGAAGATTTTTCCCTTAGCAGTATCCGTTGGGTCAGCCTGGGCGCCCCTGGAGTCGCGCCTTCATAGCGCTCAATATAGGGCCCTGCCAACCCACCACCCCCTCAGTTCCTTCTTGCCGGCTGCTCCAACAGAGGGGTAGGAGGGTGGGTATTGGAATGTACATGAACAACACATCTCAAAGAACAACAGTTACAAGAAGGTGAGTAACCATTTTTTCTTCTTTGAGTGCTTGTTCATGTCAATTCCAATCAGGTGATTATCAAGCCAAAGTTTTGGAGGTGGGGTCAGAGCTTAGGTATCCACTGACTGGAGCACAGCTCTACCAAAGGCCATGTCATCTCTGGCCTGCCGAGTGACAGTGTACTGAGATGTAAAAGTATATATTGAGGACCACATTGCCACTTTGCTTATTTCCTGAGTGGGAACCTGCACCAGGAACGCCACTGAAGAAGCCTGCACCCTGGTGGAGTGCGCTGTGAGCGGAGGGGCAGGCACATCTGCCAGGTTCCAGCATCCGAGAATGCTACACGTGATCCACGACGAAATTCGTTGAGAGGAGACTGGAAGCCCTTTCATCCTGCCTGCCATGGCCACAAACAGTTAGACTGACTTCTGAAACAGTTTCGTTCTCTCGATGTAAAAGGCTAGCACTCTGTGAACGTCCAGTGAGTGAAGCCTCTGTTCCCTGTCACTTGAGTGTGGCTTTGTATAGAACACTGGAAGGAAGATGTCCTGGTTGATGAGAAATTGGGAGACAACCTTCGGGAGGAAAGCTGGATGTGTCCTGAGCTGAACCTTGTCCTTATAGAACACCATATACGGGGGCTCTGATGTTAAGGCTTGAGATCAGACACCCTCCTGGCTGAGATTATAACTACCAGAAACGCCACCTTGTACAAGAGGTAGAGCAAAGAGCAAGTTGCCAGCAGTTCGAAGAGCGGCTCCGTCAGTTTGGAAAGGACTAGATTAAGGTCCCAGGTTGGGATCACTTGTCGGACATATGGATATAGTCTGTTGAGACTTTTCAAGAAATGGTTGACCATAGGGTTGGCAAAGACCGACCGGAACCTCTGCACCTGGACAAAAGGCAGAAATGGCAGCCAAGTCAAAGACATGGACAGACCCTGCTGCTTAAGATGGAGAAGGTAGTCCAGTATGAGTGGTATAGACACGAGCATCGGAGACAGACGGTGTTGCACCAACCAGACTGAAAATCTCTTCCACTTGGCCAGGCAGGTAGCCCTGGTGGAGGGTTTCCTACTGCCAATGAGGACTTGTCTGACTGGGTCCGAGCAAGAGAGCTCCATCGGGTTCAGCCATGGAGCTTCCAAGCCGTGAGGTATAACGACTTGAGGTTCAGGTGCTGAAGACGGCCGTGATCCTGGGTTATTAAGTCCGGGAAAAGCAGCAAGGTGACTGGGGCTTCCACAGACTTTTCCAGGAAAGATGTGTATCAGTGTTGGCGGGGCCAGGCTGGAGCTATCAGTATCACTGAAGCTTCTTCTCTTGGTATCTTGAGGAGCACCTTGTGAATGAGAGGGATGGGCGAGAATGCTTATAGGAGACAGGCCTCCCCATGGGAGGAGGAACACATCTGCGATGGAGCCTGAGCTGTGATTCAGGAAGGAGCAAAACTGCTGGCACCCATGGCGAACATGTCAATCTGGCAAAAGCCCCACCGTTGGAAGATGGAGTTCGCAACATCCGGGTGTAGGGACCACTCATGGCCATGGAACGACCTGCTGAGATAGTCCGCCAACTCGTTCTGAACTCCTGGGAGGTACGATGCTTGCATGTGTATCGAGTGCTCTACACAAAAGTCCCACAGCCTGAGGGCTTCCTGGCACAGGGGAGAGGAGCGTGCACCCCCGTTTGTTGATATAAAACATTGCTGTGGTTTTGTCTCTCATAACTGATACACACCTCCCTGCCAAGTGGGCTTGGAATGGCTGGCATGCTAGGCACACTGCTCTCAGCTCTCTGACACTGATGTGGCGAACAAGCTCCATCTGAGACCAGAGATCTTGTGTCCTGAGGTCTCCCAGATGCACAATCCAACCCAAAGCTGACACGTCCGTCACCAGCGAGAGAGATGGCTGAGGAGCGGTGAAGGGGACTCTCGCGCACACTGTTGCGGGTCGAGCCACCACCAGAGGGAGTCGAGGACTGGACGACGCAGAGTCACGACCCTGTCTAAACTGTCCCAAGCCTGCCAATACATCGAGGCTATCCACGACTGGAGTGGCTAGAGACTGAGCCTGACATGTTGCATCACATAGGTACAAGCGGACATGTGACCGAGGAGTTTCAGGCAATTCCTTACTGTGGTGGTGGGGAACTGCCTGAGACTTCAAATGATGTCGCCAAGGGCACAGAACCTTGATTCCGGAAGTATGCCCTGGCCCTTGTAGATTCCAGTACCGCCCCTATAAATTCTATTCGCTGAACCAGGGACAGCATAGATTTCCCCACGTTCAAGAGAAGGCCCAGTTCATCGAACATCGTTCTTATGAAGTCAACCTGTGCCTCCACTTAATCCCTGGAGTGGCCCCTGATCAGCCAGTCATCGAAGTGCAGGAATACCTGTACCTGCCACCTGCACAGGAATGCAGCCACGACTGCCATGCATTTGGTGAACACTCAAGGCGCCGCTGACAGGCTGAACGGGAGGACTGCGAACTGGTAGTTGTTGTTGTTCACCACAAACCTGAGCTACCTTCTGTGCGATGGTGCAATTGCTATGTGAAAGTAAGCATCCTTCAAATCAAGGGCAGCATACCCGTCCCCTGGATCCAAAGAAGGGATGATGGAGGCCAAAGAGACCACGTGAAACTTTAGTTTCTTCATGAACCTGTTGAGCTTCCGCAGGTCTAGAATGGGCCTGAGCCCGCCTTTGGCTTTTGGTATTAGGAAATACTGGGAATAGAAGCCCTTGCCCTTCAGCTCCTGAGGAACCTCTTCCACTGCCCCCAGTGATGGGAGTGAGTGCACCTCCTGTACGAGGAGTTGCTCGTGAGAAGGGTCCCTGAAGATTAATGGGGAAGCAGGGGGTGGAAGAGCAGGAGGGCCGAGAATTGGACGGAGTATCCCCTTTCTACTGTGCGGAGCACCTAGCGATTCGATGTGATACGGAACCAAGCAGGGTAGAAAGGGGATAGTTGGGACGAGAAGGTAAGGCAGGGTGGATCCAGTCCTTGTACTGGTGCGCCGTCCTCACACCCACCTTCTAAAGGCATGCTTCTGGCCAGATGAAGGCTTGTGCTGGCCAGAGCTCTGGCCTGAGCACAGGTGCGGCCTCTTCCTGCCTCTCCTGTTTGTCCTCCGTGAACCATTCTGTTGGTTCTGCGGCTGGTAGAACCGCGGAGGAGGTTGCAGCCTAAAATGCTTCTGCTGTGTGGTGGGAGTGTGGAGGCTCAATGATTTGAGGGTGGCTCCAGAGTCTTTCAGACTGTGAAGTCTCTTATCTGTCTTTTCAGAGAAAAGAGCCGAACCCTCGAAAGGGAGGTCCTGGATGGTCTGCTGGACCTCGTAAGCAGAGACCTGCAGCCAGAAGCTCCTTCTCATAGCCACTCCTGTAGACATAGCTCGCACGGCTGCATCCGCCCTGTCCAGAACGGCCTGCAGGGAAGCTTGGGCGATCAATCTGCCCTCCTCCACCCAGGCTGAAAATTCGGAGTGGGCGTCCTGCAGCATCAGCTCCACAAACTTGGCCATTGCACTGCAAGTGTTAAAGCAGTATCTGCTCACTGTGGCCTGCTGGTTTGTGATGAGGAGTTGCAACCCACCGGTCGAGTAGACCTTTCTACCGAAAAGGTCTAATCACTGTGCCTCCTGGTTCTTAGGGGAGGGACACTGGTAGCCCTGGAGCTCAACTTCAAATCCAGACTCCAGCGAAAAACTGTTGAACTGGAATTCATTTGCAAATTGGATACAATTAACTTAGGCTTGAATAGAGACTGGGAGTGGCTAAGTCATTATGCAAGGTAACCTATTTCCCCTTGTTTTTTCCTAACCCCCCTCCCCCCCAGACGTTCTTGTTAAACCCTGGATTTGTGCTGGAAATGGCCCAACTTGATTATCATACACATTGTAAGGAGAGTGGTCACTTTAGATAAGCTATTACCAGCAGGAGAGTCGGTTTGTGGGGGTGGGGGGGGTGAGAAAACCTGGATTTGTGCTGGAAATGGCCCAACTTGATTATCATACACATTGTAAGGAGAGTGATCACTTTAGATAAGCTATTACCAGCAGGAGAGTGGGGTGGGGGGAGGTATTTTTTCATGCTTTGTGTGTATAAAAAGATCTTCTACACTTTCCACAGTATGCATCCGATGAAGTGAGCTGTAGCTCACGGAAGCTTATGCTCAAATAGATTGGTTAGTCTCTAAGGTGCCACAAGTACTCCTTTTCTTTTTGCAAATACAGACTAACACGGCTGTTACTCTGAAATGCTGGTTAGCAGCGTCCACTACCAGGGAATCCGGAGGGGGTGCATGTACAAATGCTCATACCCCTTCGATGGCACAAAGCGGTATCTCTCGTTCTGCTTGGCCGTCAGAGGCAATGAGGCTGGGGTCTGCCACAAGGTCCTTGTGGCGTCAGAAATAGTTTTAATCAAGGGCAGGGTAATGCAGGCAGGCCCTGATGGGATGAGGATGTCCATCATTGGGTCTGCATCCTCCATCATTTCCTCAGCCTGAATCCCCAGGGTCTGGGCCACCCATCACAGCAGTTGTTGGAGGACTCTGCAGTTCACTAGTGCTCGGGCCAGCGAGATGCCTGCCACCGCTTCATCCAGGGAGGATGACGATAAAGGGCCTGCAAGAGGTGGATGCTCTCTTCCCTCGGCACCCACGGCTGCTGGGGCACTGCTGTCGCCGCCGATGGTGCCGGTGTTGACTCTGCCAGTGCTGACAGTGCCAGAGCAGTCGGTGAAGAAACCACTGGAGCTGGTGTAGATGGCGCCGGTGCCACCGGCAGTGCCGTGGGAGTTGGAATCCTGGCATCAGACCTCAAGAGAGCTGCCCCGGATGGTGCTGGAGGGGGTATGAAGTAGCTGAAGCTACCGACACTGCTCCGGAGTGGGACCCCTGACTCCGTCCTTGATCCTGGTAAGAGGCCCAGGGCGTCAAAAAGGGCTGCCATTGCGCCGGCAATGGTGCCGGGTATGGCTGATGGTCTCATCTCGATCTCGACCATCTGCTCCTGCAGGACCAGTAGGAGTCTGAGGATTGGGACCGCCGTGGTAACATGGCCAGTTTCCCCCTTGATGGTGACTGGGGACCGACTGGTGCTAGCAACTTATCCCATCTAGGCGGGGAGAATGGTCCTGTGAGGTGTAGCAAGTCCTGCACTGCAACGAAAGCCTCCAGGGTAGACAGGAGGTGCAGCTCTCAACTCAGGGTTGGACAACGAGGCGGGTCTGGACTTCACCGCCCCACCCACCAGGGCATGAGTCGATGCGACCCGTACACATGGTGGGGCCGAGGTGGTGGGGCCCATCTCGGGTCTCACAACGGCTGGCTCCTTAGGCTTAGCCAGGGGAGAATGACCCCTCTCTGGCCTCCTCTTCTTCTGCAGCACCGGAGATTATGAACGGTGTCTACCGTGAGCCACAAGTGGAGCCACGGTGGTGCTGGGAGTCTTTGGAACAGTCTTTCCCCGGCACCAATTCCCATGCCGACGGCGCCAGGGACATGGAACAGAGCAGGGTCGGACTGGGGACGGAGAGCAGTTTCCATCAGAAGGCTCTTCAGATGTTGATCCCTGTCCTTCAACGTCCTGGGGTGAAACCCCTTACAGATCCTACAATGATCTTTCTGGTGGTTCTCCTCTAAATACTTCAAACATGAAGTGTGTGGATCACTTCTAGGCATACACTTGCAGCAGACCTTGCAGGTTTTGAAACCTTGAGATCGCAGCATGTCCCACTGCTGGGAGAGCGATGGAGGGGGAACCCCACAAAGAAAACTTAAGAACTAACTCTAATTTATCTAAACTAACACAAAACTAACTACTTGTAAGAAATATATATACAGACACTGCCAAAGCACTTGTCAAGACAAGAACAAGGGACGTTCCAGCTAACTGTCACTGGCGGTAAGAAGGAACTGAGGGGGTGGCAGGTTGGCAGGGCCCTATATTGAGTGCCATGAAGATGCGACTCCAGGGGGCACCCAGGCCGACCGAATGGATATTGCTAGGGGAAAAATCTTCCAGCTGCCGTACACGTGCACACTCACAGACCTGACTGGAATTGACATGAAGAAGCACTTGAAAAAGAAACCATGTTTGCCATAGTCTTGAAGGAAGTTAGATGTTAGACAATCTCTCTACTTTTCATTCTAACAACCCATCAGTTCCACATATGTGCAAATGGCAAACTTAAATAAAAACAGCATAGACTACTTCTTATTAATGTCAACACTACAATAAGTGCATGTTAAAGATCGTCAGAGAGATGGAGAAGAAAGAGAAATAGTCACAGTTCAACAAATAGTAATGTATCAACAGAATCTCTGCATGTGGTGCTTAGTTGCTCCCATAATAATCATCATCAACAATGGTGCAAGAAGATACAGAGAGATCAAAGTTCCTACAAACATTACTACTATCATTATTAGAATAATAATGAGAGTATCTATTTGAATAGTTGCAGTCCACCATTCCTTCTGCAGCACTTCCCCAGAAACCACTACATTTTTTGGCTTGTTTAATTTCAATACTATGTATATAAAGAATTTCCAACACTTAAATCAAAATAAAAGCAGCACAGTTTCTGTCAATACTTCCTTAGCATTCTGCAAACTTCAAACAAATCAGCACACCCAGGGCAGCTCTAGAACTTCCTAACCTGGCTTCTGGGCAGCAAACCTTGCCTCTCTCCTACCATTGTGAGAATAGACAAAAACTTTCCGAACTTAACTCAGATCACAGGGACCTGAGAGCTTCAGTTTAGAGTATTCACAGCTGGGACTCTGATACTGGAATTTAACCGCCACCACCAAAAAAAAAAAAAAAAATGCCAGTGATTGGTTTGTTAGGGCCTCCTCCCAGAAGCACTACTGGGACACTGTGTGCTACAGAAATGAAACACCTATACATCTTATCAATTGCTCTGATCAGTTCTTCCACAATTTAAGCTTTCACTTAACAGAAATAAATAAGTAAGTAAATAAATAAAAACATTTCTAGCCTTTATGGTTGCAAAGAAAACTTTCCAATGTGGTGATCTCTTATGAAGTCTGCAAAGGGGAAAAAAGCTCTAATACAGTTGTGAATTGCCCCATTCTTCTTAACAAGGTGGGAAATCTGAAACCTAGTGATGACAGTATAAGTAATAAAACTGTTGGTTGTTCCACTGCTAATCATTTTATCTGACATATTCAAAAAGTCTGGTAATGTAGGCCAAATACTACAGTTCCCCCCCCCGCACCTTTACTCTAACCCTTGGAGAGGCAGAAGCCTGCAGTCTCCAGAGCTGGCAATATGACAATATCTTTAATGAGCACTATTTTCATTTTTAAACATCCAGGAACAACTATCCATGTAACTTGTTAGTGTTACTCAATTCTTTACTAGAAATATTTTTCTGCTCTTATGGAATTGATGGACTCATTATTATTTGTATTGCTCCAAAACTGTGCTGGCTGTTTTACAGAAAAATACAAATACAGACAAGATCCCTGCTCTGAAGTGCTTAAAAGTGCTTATAATCTAAACAATGTTACTTTATAGTACTGTCACGATACATTAAAGAGAGAGACAGATGGTTAAATAGGAGGAGATGGTTTAGGTAATCAGAGAATATCACAGATTTCAGAATAAAAATTAATGTAATAAATCTTCCAAATTATATCTATACTATGGAGAGGTGAAACAAGCAATTTTTTTGAATTACTCAGATACAGTATTCAAGAAAAGCAATGTCACTTAAAATAAGTTCTATTCATATTACTATTTTATTTGTTGCAACATAAAATGGTAAAGAATATTTATGTAACAAGCAAATTTTAAAGGTTCAATTGGCCTCCCCCCATAAAATGCATTGTGATGCTTTTTGTTTCAGTAATCAACATGAAATAATTATGAAGTGAAGTATCCAATAAAAATCAATTGTTTCTGTCCATGTTCTTTACAAAATACGCAGTTCTTTTGTGACGGGCAAAAAGAATAGGCCATAAACTAAAAAACAAGCAACTCACCTGACACTGCCCCCAAGATGGAAAATTATGGAAAGATGTATGTACTTATATCAGAATAAACATCTCATGAAGTGAAACAATCTACAACATATTGAACAATGTTTTAAACAACACTAATCTGTGGTGTATATTTACTTAACAATAATAAGTACAATTTATTTTATACCTTAAGAATTTGTCCTCCTTCTGGATATCTTCTTAAAATGTCTTTAAGAAAATCAACAAGCGGTGGAGTTGTTTGACCAAAACGGCCTAAAAACATAAAAAAAAAAAGCAATTGGTTATTCTGTTACTGGATTTTATTTTAGATTTATACTGTACTCATCATGTGATTACTGGGTTGCACAAAATTCTTTTTTAAAATTCACTCAGTCCAGGTGCCAATGCCATAAAAGGCTCCCACCACACAAATAAACCATATGTATATGGCACAGTTAACCCTCTTAGACAAAAGTACATGCTGGAAGCTCCCAGCTGGAAGACTTCCTCTTCCATTGCATGACATCGGGGGCTGGGTCAGATCCACCCCCAGATTTCTCCCCCAGCTGCAGGAAGCTCTGCAAACTCACCCTCCCCACCACTTCCTGCACCCATCACTCCTCAGCTGCAGGGGGGGATCCGTATACAGGGAGCTGCTCCCCCATCCACCCAACCCCGGTGCATCCAGATCCCCTTATGTCCAGACCCTCCCACGAGCTTCACCCTCCTGCACTCAGAACCCCGCGATGAGCCCACTCCCCCTGCACCTGGATCCCCACCCCACTGAGCCCCAGTCTCCCAGCATCTGGACCCCCACTGAGTCCCCCACACCCAGACCCTCCCCTGCTGAGCCCCAACCACTTTCACCTGGACCCTCCTGCAGAGTCCCATTATCGTTGCACCCAGAACCCCCCCACAAACCCCTGTGCATCCAGATCCCCCCGCCACCTGGATATCCCATTGAGCCACCTGCACCCAGATTGCTCCACACAGAACCCTCTCAACCCACACCCGGATCCCCACACACTAAGCTCCTCCATACTTGGATTCTGCCTTGCTGAGCCTGCCTGCCTGGTGCACTGGGAGCGGAGGGGCAGGGCCCTGGGGTGTTTTTGGGGCAGGCCCAGTCCTTGTGCTGTGTCAGGGCTGGGTGCAGCCTCACCACTGAGTCCATATCCCGTGGTGAGAACTGCACCGTGATCTTCCACCTCTGTGCAGCCAGTGGCCTGTACTCCCCACTGCCATGCTGGAGCCTCCACATTTATTTGACAAGTAAAATTTGCAGAATTATGCAGAATTTTTAATACTTTGGTGCAGAATGCCCTCAGAAGTAATGTGGAACACACTAATTGCTGCCAGATTGACTCTCAAAGAACTGAGGGCAAGACCTGATGATTTAAATGACAAAACGTAGTCCAGGATGAGGAGGATCCCCGCCAATTCTGGTAAAACTTCTTGTTGCTAAACCCAAGATGAGAAACATCTCTACTTGACTCAGTAACATTGCATAGTGGAGTCCTTCCTCCTGCTGGAGAAAATGTCTTGCACAGCCGAAGAGTATGTCCGTCCTAAAGCAGATGCCCATCCAAATACCATGCCCTGAAGTGGAGTGCATATGGATTGGGATGCCTGATCTCGCCGTTGTACTGGGTCAACAGATAGAGGAAGCTGAAGATGGGAATTGATGGGCAGGATGACATGCGGATGAGACTGGGAAATCAGAATTGTCTAGGCCAGTAGGGGGCAATCAGAATGACTGTCACTTTGCCTCATTGGATCTTTTGCTGCACTCGAGGCAGTAGCAGCGGGGCTGCAGGTTTGTATAATTTTTGGTGGTGCCCAGAATGGGTCCAAGTCTTGTCCCCCACCCATCCCCTGCCTAAGGCTCTGGGAGGAAGTTTGGGTGCGGGCTCTGGGAGAGAGTTTGGGTGCGGGAGGTGGTTTGGGGTGCAGGCTCTGGGAGAGAGTCTGGGTGAGAGAGGGGTGCAGACTCTGGGAGGGAGTTTGGGTGCTGGGTGCGGGCTCTGGGCTAGGATGGGGGTTGGGGTGCAGGAAGGGGTTTGGGTGCTGGGTGCGGGCTCAGGGCTGGGACAGAGGGTTGGGCTGCAGGAGGGGATGCGGGGCTGGGCCGGGGATCAGGACTTTGGGGTGCAGCAGGCAGGCTGCCCCGGGGCTGGGGCGGAGGGCCAGAGAGGAGGACTCCCCCCAGCCCTGTCCCCGCCGGCAGCAGCAAGCTCTGGGGGAGGGGAGCAGGAGGTCCTCCCCGGCCCCCACAGCATGACACTCCCCAAGGTCCCCCACTCTGCTGCTTAGGAGGTCCAGCCAGGATAAGCCTCCCAGAGTCAACCCAGAGTCGCCTGCCAGGGGGCAGGGGCTGCTATGCGCCTCCTCCGGTGCAGAAGCTGCCTAAACCTGCCCCCGGCACCGCTCCCTTGTAGCCAGCGAGGGAGCGCAGCATGGAGCTGCATGGGGCAGCCGCCCACTGAACAGAGCAGGCAGGGATGCTATGGGAGAGGCGTGGGGGTGGCAGGCGGGGCCGGGGGACACTCGGGGGAGGGGGAAGCGGGGGTAGCAGCTGGGGAAGCTTGGGGGGGGCATGGGGCTGGCAGGCAGAGCCAGGGGAGAGTCCTGGCCCCGAACATTGGTGGAGCCGGGCCCCCTGGGCCCTGAATTTGCTGAAGCCTGGGCACCACGGGCCCATACAACTCGCCGCCCCTGAGTAGCAGTAGTGGAGGGAAGGTGTAGGTGAATTTGACTGACCAGGAGAGTAGGAGACGGTTGCTCTGGGAGCGGTGGTCAAGGACTTCCCTGAAGCAAAATGCAGTGCATTTGCTGTTCATCTGTGAAGCAAATAGGCCTCTGCTCAGGGTCTCTAATCAGGTGAAGATGTCATGTACTACTGAATCATGAAGTTCCCACTCCTGGTTAATCACTAAGTGAGTCCACAAGTACATTCTTTGTTCCAGGAATATAGGCTGCAGACAAAAGGACCTGGTGATTGATGCACCAATTCCAGAGATTTACCGCCTCTGCACATAGAGTGGCCTATCTCGTTTCCCCCATTTGTTGATATAGAAAACTGTGGTGGTGGTGTCTGACATGATGTGAGCAAGATGGGAGCGAATGAACAAAAGAAAAGATTGGCATGCCTTTTTTACAGCTTGGAGTTCCAGGACATTTATGTGCATCCTGGATTCTTGAGGAGTCCATATTCCCTTTGTCATGTGGTCATCCATGTGGGCTCCACAGCCTACCATGGATGCATCACTGATGATCGTCTTGTCTGGGGAGGACCGAAGAAAGGGCATATATGATGTGGGTCTGTCCACCACTGGAGGAATGACAGTACCTTGGCGGGGACTGTCAGCATGAAGTCCATGGAGCGATGGTTTCGTGAATAAAAGAACTGGAGCCATGTCTGAAGGCAGCAGAGGTGGAATCACACAAAGGGGGCCGCGTAGATACACAAAGCCACGTGACCAAGGAGAGACAGGCAAGTCCTGGCCAGTAATAAGGATTGCTCACAATGTGAGTTACAATGCCGTTCAGTGTCTGGAATCAGTCCATAGGCAAGTACGCTTGCGCTGAGACCTAGTTCATGGTAGCTCCAATGAAGTCCAGAGATTGCGTGGGGTCAAGGATTGATTTCTCAACATTGACACTGACTCCAAGGGAAGGAAGGAGGCTGGGTAACACACAGGTTGATGTGTGGGCTTCTTAGAATCATAGGACTGGAATGGACCTTGAGAGGTCATCTAGTCCAGTTCCCTGCACTCATGGCAGGATTAAGTATTATCTAGACCATTCCTGACAGGTGTTTGTCTAACCTGCTCTTAAAAATCTCCAATGATGAAGATTCCACAACACCCCTAGGCAATTTATTCCAGTGATTAACCACCCTGACAGTTAGGAAGTTTTTCCTCACTGCCTTTGCTGCAATTTAAGCCCATTGCTTCTTGTCCTATCACCAGAGGTTAAGAAAAACAATTTTTCTCCATCCTCCTTGTAACAACCTTTTACGTACTTGAAAACTGTTATGTCCCCCCTCAGTCTTCTCTTTTCCAGACTAAACAAACCCAATTTTTTTCAATCTTCCCTCATAGTTCATGTTTTCTAGATCTTTAATCATTTTTGTTGCTCTTCTCTGGACTCTCTCCAATTTGTCCACATCCTTCCTGAAATGTGGCGCCCAGAACTGGACACAATACTCCAGCTGAGGCCTAATCAGCACAGAGGGAAGAATTACTTCTCATGTCTTGCTTACAATACTCCTGCTAATACATCCCAGAATGATGTTTGCTTTTTTAGCAACTGCGTTACACTGTTGACTCATATTTAGCTTGTGGTCCACTATGACCCCCAGATCACTTTCCGCAATACTCTCTCCTAGGCAGTCATTTCCTGTTTTGTATGTGTGCAACTGATTTTTCCTTCCTAAATGGAGTACTTTGCATTTGTCCTTATTGAATTACTTCAGACCATTTCTCCAGTTTGTCCAGATCATTTTGTATTTTAATCCTACCCTCCAAAGCACTTGCAACCCCTCCCAGCTTGGTATCGTCCACAAACTTGCCTGGATCTGGCAGCTAGGAGTCAATTGTTGAGATATGGAAACATGAAGAGGCCATAACAACTGATGTGGGCTGCTACTTCTGCAAATACTTTGGTGAAGATTCTTCGAGTGGCAGCTATCCCAAAGGGGAGCACGCTGTATTGAAAATAGCGGGTGATCACTGTAAATCTCAGAAAATGTCTGTGGGCAGGATGAATATTGATGTGAAATTAAGTGTCCTTCATATCGAGAGCCGTAAAGCACATGCCCTTCTCTAAAGATGGAATTATCGCTTCCAGCGTGACCAGACAAAACTTAAGTTTGTGGATGAAATGACTGAGGTGCCAAAGATTGGGGATTGATCTCCACTGGAAGGTGAGACCTGTGCTTCTTTTGATGTTTCCTTGAGGGCTCATAAAGTCTCGGATGATAGAACTGAAGAGACCTGTAGCGTTGGGTGGATGAGTGGCGGTGGAATTTTTGTTTCAGGGCAGAGTGTAGATGCCCAACAAGCGAAAAGTAGCCCTGGAGTCCTTTAGTGTGTGTAGTGATTCATCTGTTTTCTGGTTAAAAAGATGGGATTCGTTGAAAAGGAGCTCCCTCTCAATGGTGTTCTGGGCCTCCCTAGGAAAACCAAAAGAATGGAGCCAAGACTCTGTGCATGACTATCACTGTAGCCATGGCCCTGGAGGAGGTATCTGCTGCATCTACTGTAGACTGGAGGGTAGTTCTGGCCATGAGCTTCCCTTCATCAACAAATGTCTGTAAACAAGCATGATCTTGTTGTGGAAAGGCTATCAGCAAACTCCTCAAATTTACTGTAATTCAGGCCATATCATAGTTAGCTAACAATGCCTGATAATTTGTGATCCTGGATTGCAGGCTAGAAGATGAGAATACTTTACGTCCTGGAAGATCTAGACACTTCTCTTCCTTATTGGGTGGCATAGCTCAAGGGTGTTGTTGTTTGAATCTTTCTGCAGCAGCCTGGACTACCAGGGAATTTGGAGGTGGGTGGGAGAAGAGAAATTCAGAGCCTTTGGTCAGAACATAATAGTGCTTCCCCGCTCCTTTGGGGGTAACCGTGCATGTGGCAGGGGTGCGCCATACAGTCGTGGCAGGCTCCAGTATGTCTCCATTAATTGGCAATGCTATTCTTGCCAGTCCCAAGATGTGAAGGCTACCCAGAAACTTGTGCTGGGAGTCTTGGATCTCCTCTAAAGGAATCTGGAGTTCCCCATGACTCTCCCTAACAGCTCCTGGAATTGCTTGAAGTCATCCGGTGGGGAAGGGGATGATGTAGCCACTGCCTTGTCTGGAAAGGAGGAAGGAAACCTTGCTAGTTCCAGTAGAATTGCTAGGATCAGACTAAAAAGGTTTTCCTCCACCATCAGATCCGTATGCCTGCTGGAAGGATCCCTCAAGGGGGAGGAATGTGATGGTTCCCTTGCAGATCAGGCAGATTCTGAGTGGGGTATTATGTCCAGGGTCCCCAATATGGCCAGTAGGCTCGATACGACAGAGATTGTGGGGGTCCCCACAGCATGGGGTACCAGTGGCTCTATGGTGGCTGAGGTGTTCCTATGGACATGGTGGCCTCTGCGATCGTGCATAAGAGTGGTATGATAAGGGTGGTTCTTCTCCCAGTTCTGACTCATGAGAAGAGGAGGAGGATGCCGATTCTAATGACGGTACCGTCGGAGCCAGTGGAAGAGTGTAGAACATCAGTGCAAAGGGTGAGGGACCCAGTATTGGAGGCATATCCCTTGGTGGTGATATAATCTCTCTAGAAGTGATGGGACCTGATGGAGGGGGTGACTGGATCCGGAAAGGCAAAGACCTCCTGGAGTGTGGTTCCAGGTCTCCCTGGTGTGAGAGGCACTCTCTCTTTCCCAGTCTTTGGTTCTAGCGCTGGGATCTTTCCTGGTGCAGGAGGGTCTTGTGTCTTGTGGGGTGCCAGAGATGGCAGTACTGACAGATTGGTGCCTGGAACCGCAGGATCCCATTGTTTATGGGTCTTTTTTGCATGCCTGTGGGACATAGAACATACTCTGTCCCCTTGGGCAGAGCTGCTGCAAGGAACATCCATCTTTTTGGATTGGAGGAAGACTTATAGTAGTGCTTCTTTACCTCCTGACTAGTCCCTCCAATGGCATTTGCAGGGGTGGTTCCACTGGACTAGAGTCAGATGTAGTAGTGGGAGGCATGATCCTCGCTGAATAAGGCAAATGTAGAGGAGGGTTCCCTGGCCTGGGTCCGAGTGTGGTCTCATGGCGAGCTCCATGAGCTGCTTCTGAAGGCGAAGTGCCCAGCCTTCTCAGGTGCGGCTGGGGAAGGATTGGCAAATACTGCACATTGTCGCGATGTGAGCTTCTCCCAGGGAGCAGAGTCAGCATTGGTGGTCATCACGAGAAAAATGGTGGGTAGGAGACACTGAGTACCCAGGAGAAACCCTGCAGCCTACACCTGGGTACGGGGAGGGGGGTGTGAACAGTGAAAACCACAAATCTATATAAAAACAAGTTGAAATTATTAACTATTAAAACTAAAAAAGAAAAATAAAACTAATAAATTACTATAAAACTCATTAAAACTACGTACAACTATCTTTTTTCAGATGTGCATAAGAGATGAGGACAAAGAGTTCGGATCCAGACCATGCAGCGGATAGAAGGAACTGAAGATGTGGTCTGTCCTCCCCGGCCTTTATCACCTCGGATGGAAGCACAAGGCAGGCCAGGGCGCATGCGCAGACCAAGGCGCATGCGCAGACCAAGGGATGCTACTTTCAAATTCTCTGAGTCTGTGCGCACGGAATACAGTGGAATACAATAGAGACCATCACTCAGAGAAGAAAAATCAGGCCCTTTATGTCTCAAACTGGAAACTAAAATTAGTGGATATTTTTACCTTAATCTCTCTTGCCTCAGTTCCCATCTGTAAAATGGGGATAATATTACCACCACACCTCAAGGGATATTGTAAAAATAAATTTATTAATATTTATGATTCTCCCAAATATTAGAGTGACAAGCACCACAGAAAAGCCCATAAGGAAATTAATAATTCTGTCTTCAGAGCAGGGTCTGAATAGTGTGCAGTAAAAAAGCCATGGGGACAGACATTTATCAACAACGAGGAAAAAAAAATATTGAATATCTACTTTTTCAGTGAGCACCATCTATCGTGTGCTCTGAGTAAGGCAGAGGTCCTGATGAAAAAAGTGCATAATCATGTAATTAAAGACTGTATCATAATACGTTTGCACAAGGGAGCAAATTAAGGTTACATGGACAACTTTAATTCTGACATATCCTAATTTTTTGTGTTTGACATTGCAACCTTAATAATGTTCTTTTAACAGTTTGTGCATAATATTATTTTGATTCATATGTCAGAAAGAAGGGGAGCATATCCGAGGTTCTAGGTCGGCACCTTTGCCAAAGATTACAAACAACAAACTCCCCATCTCCTTGCTCAGCTAACCCCATTAAAAACTCACCCTCCACATCAGCCTGTGTCATCAGATGAACCTTGCAACATGATCTGAGGATCAATCTAACAAGGCTATTTCAAATCAAGGGGTGGAGTTCATTCCAAAGCTGGGAGCCCTTCATAGAGAACTCTGTATCACCAGCCCCCTCTCTCTTAAATTGAGAGGATCCAGCTCAAGCACCTCTGCTGATTGCAACTGCAGCACTGCTGCAGGAAAACAGAAAGAAATAGGGCATCTCCTGAGCAGAAAGGTCCCAGTCCACTGAAGTCAAGTTAAATTCCCCTTAAATTCAATGCAGAAAGCCACAGGCAGCCAGTGTATCTTATGTAACAGAGTTGTCACTAAGAAGTGCCAGGCAGGTCACTGCATTCTGCAACACCTTAAATTTCTAGATTGACTGAAAATGTAGCTCCATATACAGAACAATACAGCAATACAGTCTTGAGATGATAAAGGTATGGATCACAGTAGCATGTTTTTATGGCCACATGCAGATGACAAAAATTATTTCTGGACACTGCTGCTATATGATCATCTAACAATAGCTGAAGATCCAACACTACCACCAGATTGAACATATCTTCAGTCAAGGACATAGAAATTATTCTTATTATACATTCTGGCTATTTCCCCCAGCATCAGTTTTATCTGGATTAAGTTTCTGCCAGCTAGCTTTCATCTATGCCCCACAGCTCCCTAAAACTCTAGGTCAGACAATCAATAGCACTGTCAAAGTTGTTCAGAGAAAGAATAGAACAGAGTGTCATTAGCATACTGAAAGGCCACACATCCTCACAAAATCTCCTGATGACCTCATATACACACACACAACAGGAGGGAAGAAATGAGCAATTTCCACATGCCTTCTGGGGGCACTGGGACACAAGTAAGTAGAGGAAGAGGTGAAAAAAACCTCACCAAAACCAACAGGCAATTTCTTACTATCCTTACACTCATCAGGACATCAAGTCAATCCTCATCCTTCTGCCACAGGGATGGAACCACCAATTAACAAATAAATCCCACAATGCCACACCGACCTCTCCTCCTTTTCAATAACAAATCACATCCTTCACCAAGGAACTCTTAACTTCAGAAGCCATTCACTTCCACACTTAAAAGACCCCAGCACCTCTCCACAAGTCTCGCACCCCAAGAGAGACAAATCCTATCCCCATTCTCCTGTCACAAGAATGGAAATACTGACTGAAACAGCCAGGGATCACCAGTACAAAACACAAAGAAAAGGAAAAACAAAACAAACCCTCCCAAATGAAGGTAAATTCCCACTCCTGGTACAGTTGCTATGCGTGTGGATTGATGGTTTCCCTAAAAAGAGACACTCTCCTCTCTTTTATTCCAAATGATCCACTCTACTGAATTGCAGGTTCTCCTTAGGTACAATCCCAGTAGTGAGAAAGTAAGAGTATATTGCTGTGATGTACAAGTAAAGAGAAAGCACCACTACTCGTGTAAGGAAAAGCATTACTCAGAACTGTGCCAGGGCATTAATCAAAACTTTTCACAATCTCCCAACATATAAGTAAACAGACAACTGTTTATCTTACCTCCTCCTTTCAGGCCTCTTGACTGAAGGTTTAAGAAAATATGATTTTCAGAATTCAGACAGTCCCCAAACTTAGTATAATCAGATAACTGAAACATAAAAAAAAATGGAAGATCTTGATGTACATTATCCAATATCACTACTTTGCAATGGCTTTTCTCCAGACATCTTGAGAATGTTAAGTACTTTTTAGATATTAAAATTTAGAGACCAAGTCTCAACACACTGCTTCAGTATTTAGTCTCTAAATACATCATTCTGATATCTTCAATTGTGCATGACATGAGAGTGCAATTTTTTTCTGTTACATAAAGGACAAAATTCTGCCCTCAGTTACATGAATGCAACTTCATTTGACAGCAATGGGAGCTATACCCATTTATATAGGGGCAGAATTAGATTCTAAATGTTTTTTTTTCCTCCCCTAGCCACAAGAAGTTCTCCTGTTTTGATTCTTTGCTTTTGTCTTATTAATTTGCAATAGGTCTAACTCTCAGAATGCAAAGAATATAAATCTTAGATGATGTCTTTTGCCTGGTGGTCTAACCAGCATTCCACAGATGAATTCATGATGTCAGTAGCTAGATTAGTAAATGACTATGAACATGTAATCCTAGGAAATGCAAAAACTCCTGTAAAGGGTTTTATAGCCCCAGATGCTTAATAAATCATTCTGATTGGAAATGGGCCTTTTTTTGTTTGGAAAGTGGCACATTGGGGCCACTACTGGACACAAAAAATAACAGTCAATAAAAGAAAATAACTATCATTTTAAGGAACAGGTCACAAAGACCTGTATACATATACTATACGCATATATTAGACGCACATAGCATATATACCCTCAAAGGAGTACATATATAGGGTTGGGAGGATTAGATTTTTATTGGTAAGTGTTGGTAATTGTTGATTTCACCATACACACATGAACTGATGGAAAAATATTTCCATCAATAAAAATGGAGATTTACAAATAAGTAAAGTAAGAAAAATGCTGCTTGAAAACTTAAAAAGTATGATCTAGGGATATTTAGTTAGACGTGATGTTGATACTTTGTATTTTAAGAGTTATGAAGTTCTAACTGTTTGAATCTCAATGTCTACTATCATTAAATAATTATTGTTTGAAACCCTACCCCAAAATGTCCTCCCACTGTGAAAATTTAAATTGATATGAATAAAAAAATGCTTAAAAGCCATAATTTGGTGCAACTGTGAAAATGTAAACAGATATAAAGCAAAAATGCTTAAAAATAAACATCAATGTTATCTGTAAAAATTATTTTAAAAAAAGAAAAAAAATCTGCTAAGCCTAAATATATATGGGTGATGTACTCTCAACTTGGATCTAAAACTAGCAATATCACAATGGAACAATGAATGAAACTGTAATACTCTGTAAGAGAGGATATACAGCAACAAAAGTATATTGCAATAAAACAACTGGAAAATGTGATCATTTGGGCCCTGTTTTGCCCATGCAGACCTCTACACTCATATGCAGTTTTGTGCAGGATCAGGGCCTTGTTGTCTATCAAATCCTTAATAGCTATACTTCAGATAGATTGTGATTACATTTGGCAGGGATCGACTCAAAAATGACAGAATTCCCCATTATGCATCCATACAATAGGTTATACTCTAAGAAGATACCAGTACTTATAGTATAGATACCAAAAATAAAATTATAGGTTACAGTGAGACTTCTGTTATTTGTGATGTTACACTCTAAGATATCTTCAGTGAGCCTGGAATAATCAAGATGATTTAACAGAGAGAATTTTAAATAGCCACTGCCAACTTGAAATCTAGTCAATTTCAAATAATTAGCTAGAACTAGCTTCAGTTTATAGTGAAGTTCATAAAGTAACTACTTTGGATCTTACTGCAACAGATAAAGATGAATTATTCACTTGGCTGGATATAAGTGATTGCCAAGTGACTTGTGATCATTACTTGATTACATTTGGTATGCCAATGTTTGTCACTTCAAATAATATTTTCCTCATTATAAATGTTTTTCCTCTCCTTGTTTGTGCTGTGAAAAACCCATAATCAGGGGAAACTGACTACAGTTAAGCTTTTATAGTGAAGCTGACTATACACAAAGTATGGTCAAATGCACAAAGCAAACAAAAAATTCAACTTTTTTTTAATCCTTTTCAATCACAGCACTTTTAAGTGCTACTTGTAACAATAGCAGATAAAAAAAATCAATGGCAGAAGTGTTATACTTAAGTAGATGCTATCCCTGTAAAGTGTGCCTTTACAATAGTTAAAGTTTATGCCCGCAATCTTTCAAACACTTATTGTCAGCAGCAGCCTTCTCCCAGCTCCAAAGCATGCACTGCCACTCCCAGTTTTTTGCAAGTTTTATTTTCTTTACAGATGTTAGCAAACAGAAAAACAGTCTTTTAACTCCTTCCTTAGCCTGAGGCATAGACGACTCATGCTTCCACATACTGGGGGGGCACAATCTAAAGGGGAGGACACATGAACGTCCCACATGTTTCTTCATCCCAACAAGCCCCCCGCCCTGCACCCAGCTGGGAGCTCCTCTCCCCTCCCCACGTTACCTGCGAGGGTGGGGCAGGGGAGGGGAGGCTCTCTTCTTCTCCCACTGCGCCATCCTCCCCGCCCTCCGCGGCACGTTCAGCCACTTTCCCAGGCAGCTGGGCCCAGGCAGACAGTGGGACGGAGCTGCTTCCCACAGGGCTCAAGCCAGCCACTCAGGGTTGCTGCTCTGTGCATCAGAGCAGCTGCATGAGAGAGCCTGGTGGTGCCCCCACCTGAGCCCAGCTGCCAGAGACAGGGGCTGAGAGAGCTGGAAATGTGCTGGGGGAGAGACAGGGCTCCAGGTCGTTCGGCCCTTGTCCCCAGCAGACGGACCTGGGGACAGTGCCCAGCTGCCAGGGACAGGGACCAAGCATGCTGGGGGGCAGGTGCAACAGGAGGACAGAGCCCCTCTCCCTCACTGCCTTGGCAGGCCAATCTGGGGGGGGGGGGGGGGGGCACTTGACCCCGCATGCCCCCACCAACACGTCACCTCTGGCAGGCTTCAGGGCCACCCCTCCCAGAGGTTTCTGGCACTCCTTCTCCTGGTAGCTTCCCAATTAAGTCAACTCTGCTCCCTTCCTGCCAGGGCCATCCCTAGCAATTCTGGAGCCCTATGCAGCCCCCCTCCCCTGTTGGGGGGGGGGCAACCCTCTGCAGGGAGGGGAATGGGGGGGCGGGCCGGGCAGGGCTGGCTTGCGGGGCAGGGGGGAACCACCCCCCAGCACTCAACGGTGCGTGGCTGAAGCCGGGTCGCTGCACTCCCACTGCCGGTGAGTGCAGGCCCACCCTGGCTGCAGAGCTCAGGGGACTAGGGGCGGGGCTGGGCCTGCACTCACCAGCAGCGGGAGTTCAGCGACCTGGCCTCAGCCATGCCACCGGTTAGTGCTGGGAGGGGGTCTGGGGCGGGGGCCCAGGGGAAGAGGCAGGGGGGTGGGGGGTGGAGCAGGGGCGGGGGCCTGGGGAAGAGCTGGAGCAGGGGCTGGAGCAGCACGCAGCTGTGCAGGGCACCAGGAATAGGTCATGCTGGTGAGGGAGTGCCACTATCTGTGAAAGAAAACATAGAGTCAAATAATAAATAATAAATAATCTTAAATGAATCAAACTGTACCGTAGAATCTCTATGGAGAGAAATTCCATGCTTGAATAATAAGAGGATAGCAGTGGAAATATATTACCGACTACCTGACCAAGATGGTGATGGTGACTGTAAAATGCTCAGGGAGATTAGTGAGGCTACGAAACCATAAAAACCCAATAATAGGGGATTTCAGCTATCCTCATATTGATTGGGTACATGTCACCTTAGGACAGAATGCAGAAATAAAGTTTCTAGACTCCATTAATGACTGCTTCTTGCAGCAGCTAGACCTGGAACCCACAAGGAGAGAAACAATTCTTGATTTAGTCCTAAGTGAAGCACAGGATCTGGTCCAACAGGTGAATAGAGCTGGAACACTCGGTAATAGCAACCATAATATAATTAAATTTAACATCTCTGTGTGAAGGAAAAATACCAAAGAAGACCACCACTATAGCACTTAACTTCAGAAAGGGGAAGGACACCAAAATGCAGAAGCTAGTTAAATGGAAATGAAAACGAACAGTCACAAGAGTGAAATGTCTGCAAGCTGCATGGAAACTTTTTAAAAACACCATAATAGAGGCTCAAATTAAATGTATACCCCAAATTAAAAACAACAGTAAGAGAACTAAAAAGTGCCCCCATGGCTAACCTACAGAGTGAGAAAAGCAAAAAGGCATCCTTTAAAAACTGGAAGTCAAATCCTACTGAAGAAAACAGAAAAGAGCATAAACTCTGGCAGGTCAAAAATAATTAGGCAGGTCAAAAAGGATTTGAAGAGCAACTAGCAAAAGACTCATACACTAACAGCAGAAATTGTTTTAAGTATATCAGAAGCAGGAAGCCTGACAAATAATCAGTGGAGCCACTGGATGATGAAGGGGCTAAATGAGACAAGGCCAATGCGAAGAAGCTAAATGAATTCTTTGCACTGGTCTTCACTGCAGAGGATGTGAGGGAGATTCCCACACCTGAGCCATTCTTTTTAGGTGACAAATCTGAGGAACTGTCCCAGATTGAAGGGTCAATAGAGAAAATTTTGGAACAAACTGATACATTAAACAGTAATAAATCACCAGAACCAGATGGTATTCATCCAAGAGTTCTGAAGGAACTCAGATATAAAACTGCAGAAATACTAACTGTATGTAACCTGAAAAGGAGTACTTGTGGCACCTTAGAGACTAACCAGTTTATTTGAGCATGAGCTTTCGTGAGCTACAGCTCACTTCATCGGATGCATAGCATATGTAACCTATCACTTAAATTAACTTCTGTACCAGATGACTGGAGGATAGCTAATGTGACACCAATTTTTTTTTTCCAAAAGCTCCAGAGGCAACCCTGGCAAGTACATGATGGTA
Source organism: Chelonia mydas (assembly GCF_015237465.2). Taxonomy (NCBI): domain Eukaryota; kingdom Metazoa; phylum Chordata; order Testudines; family Cheloniidae; genus Chelonia; species Chelonia mydas. Next base: position 42,181,495 of record NC_057849.1, read on the forward strand.
AGACTAACTTCAGTATTGGGCAAATTGGTAGAAACTAGTGTAAAGAACAGAATTATCAGATATGTCGATGAATACAATTTGTTTGGGAAGAGTAACACAGCATTTGTAAAGGGAAATAATGCCTCAACCATATATTAGAATTCTCTGGGGGACTCAACAAATATGTGAACAAGGGTAATCCAGTGGAGATAGTGTACTTGAACCTTCAGAAAACTATTGACAAGGTTCCTCACCAGAGGCTCATAAGCAAAGTAAGCAGTCATGTTATAAGAGGGAAGGTCCTCTCATGGATCAGTAACCGGTTAAAAGACAGGAAACAAAGGGTAGGAATAAATGCCCAGATTTCAGAATGGAGACAGGTAAATTGTGGTATCCCCTAAGGATCTGTACTGGGACCAGTGCTGTTCAATATATTCATAAATCATCTCGAAAAAAACTGTAAACAGTTAGGTGGCAAAGTTTACAGAGGATACAAAATTATTCAAGATAGTTAAGTTCAAAGCAGACAACAAAGAGTTAGAAAGGGATCTCACAAATCTGAGTGACTGGGCAACAAAATGGCAGACGAAATTCAACGCTGATAAAGGCAATGTAATGCACATGGAAAGCATAGTTCCAACTATACGTACAAAATGATGGGCGTTTAAATTAGCGATTACCACACAAGAAAGAGATCTTGGAGTCACTGTGGATAGTTCCCTAAATACACCCACTCAGTGTGCAGTGGGAGTCAAAAAAAACCTTAATACAATGTTAGGAACCATTAGGAAATGGATAGATAATAAGACAGTAAATACCATAATGCCATTATATAAATCAATGTTATTCCCACAGCTTTAATACTGTGTGCAATTCTCGTCACTCCATCTCAAAAAGATACATTAAAAATGGAAAAGGTACAGAGAAGTGCCACAGGGGAGCTGGGCTTAATTTATCTTTTGGGACCAGCTACCCTGTGACACTTATGAATATGAGTAGCTTTGCACATAATAGTTCCACTGAGTTAAAGGAGACCACTCATGTGCATAAATTGACTCATGTACATGAGTATTTAGATGATCGGACTTATTTTTGTTATGAAAGCTGTGATTGATTGGAAGCTGACTGCAATAAATTAGGAATAGTGTTTCTTGACTGGGCTTTTGTGTTGTTTACTGTACCCATATACTGAGTTAATTCAATAGAACATTTGTCAGGAAATGCACTCAGAATGTGGAAGGGGTGGATCCTGATACACACTTCCTTGCAAACACTTTTAGGCCAATACAAAAGCATTTGATGCTCTGGCTCTAACCAAACTGGGCTTTTAAAAAAAAAACACCTGTGGGAAGAGAAAACTAAGACTCTGACTAGATTTAAAGGGACACACTTCCTTAAGGCGACAGAGAAGGTTGAGCTAAGGTGAACCCAGATTCCAGAGTTTGGGATGTCTGGGATAAGACAGGCCTACCTATAACTATAAATAAGATAGACAAGTGTAGACCTTTTATTGTTTTAATAACATCTTATGTTATGCTTTATTCCTACTGTTAAGTTTAAACAATACTTCATTTTAAGAAGGCTGTTTGGGGTCACTGCTGGCCACAAGCTCCTGAAGAGAAGAAGAGTAGGTACTCAAACCCAGTCAGAGCTATTGTGGGAACACAGTTGATACACAGCCTGGGATCTAACCTAAGAGTGGGAGAATTGCATGATTCTACTACAGGGAGACAGAAGCACAAGGCCTCATACTGAAAGGGGGATGCACTCAGAGAGGCCAGAAAAGGGGTCACAGGTGCAATTAGCCCTGTCACCATGACAACTGACACTCAAGATTATTTTAACTGACTTGGTCTGTCATCTATAAATAAAGCAAACTTCACTTTATTTTTAAAGGTGGAAAACGTTTTACAGCAGATCATTCTACCTACTCAGTGTATGAAACAGTGGGAGAATCTGGCCCTAAGCAACTAGAGTTGAAAAGGTTGAAAATAACGTTTATAATTGCCATGATAGAGAAGAAAAGACCTCTAGTTATATTCTTAAATATAAAACCAAAAATATCAGACTAACTATTCAAGACTCTTTAGTGACTAAGTATTTCCAACCAAAAGAAACAGTTCAGTAGCAATGCCAACCAAAAAAAGTGTTGCTCATACTCTTGGCTTCCTGTTGCATTTCAGAGGGTGATGTGCTAACACACCTCTTTCCGGCTGGTAAGATACCACAAAATGGAAACGGAGGGCTGAGGAGAGTAAAATCAAGAAACCTGTGACCAGGGTAGATTTGATTAAAATCAAATTGATTTAAATCATGATTTAAATCACTCGTCAGAAAGACTCAATTTAATCATGGATTTCTACATAAAATGCATTCTTATTGGTGGTTATAACCTTAGTACATATTCTTCACAACTCAGAGATAGATGTAGGTTTCATTTTTAGAAGGTACACACTATACATTTTTAAACAGTGATTTATTTTGAAAACTTTTCAGATTAATTTTACAGCTATATCAGAAAATGAATGATTGTTTGGTTATTTCATTTACCAAAGGTAACTGCAGCAGATATTTATGAAGTCATTGGGAGGTGAACTATCTCCAATTCAACAGGTTAATCATTAATATTTGGAGGACTTTTTTTGCCATGCTGTATTAGGAGGCAAATGTCACCAGATAGACATTTAAATTGTTTTATTTAACTTAAACAATAATGTTAAGTATTCTGGATTTTTTTCTTCAACAGCAAACATACAATATTTTAACAAAACAAGCACATGTCCCTCGCTTCTCACATTTATCTCCAGACTTCTTCTCCTTGTCCAGATCTATTCCGCCCCCAACAATCTTCTATTCATTGAACTTTTTGAAACTTTAAACTTTTAGAGAGAGGTAAGGGATTGACTCTGTGTGCACAAATTTGCAGAGGGACAATAGAGTTGAGGTCTGTTATTTCTCACCTGTATATATTAATTTATTTAAAAACATTTTTGCTGTTAACAAGCATGTTACCTCTGGAGACACAAATCCACAGTTTGAGAATTGCAAAATTAAGCATCTCTGATGGTATCTTCTAGGCTGAGCACTGAGTCCCATTGGTTAGATAGAAAGAACCTAAATAATCTATACAGAAGCCTGTGGAACCCCATAAGATTGGGTCCCTAATCCATGAACTATTGGAACTCATTTACAAAACTTTTCTTAAACATTACATTAATATATTGTCTCATAGTATAGAATTAGAATTTATAATCCCTATTCCATGATGAGATATCTTTGAACTATAATGTATCTTAATTAAAACTATCGATAGATAGGTTTTTTCCTCAAAAAGCATTTTATCAAAAAATCCGATTTAAATACAAAAAATCCGATTTTTTTATTTATTTTTTTAAAATAATTGATTTTTATCCACCCTGCCTGTGACCATACGAGAAAATAAAAGTTGGTGAATAGTCAGTGATTCCTTCCTTCCATATGAGAATTCTTATAACAACACTGAAGTGACTAAATCCTTTCCACAGAGAAATAATGATAAAAATTTTACATATGAAGTACCTCTGAACCAGGACACTTGGAGCACTGAACAGACAATTAAATATACAATACATAAATATGTCATTAAAAACATAATGATAGAGTATTATAAAGTCAAACAAACCGGCATTATTAAAAGTGGGAAGTGCGGTGAGGAGCGCGGTGATGTTCAGTAGGGAGAAATTGGGAGTGGTTGGGTCATTACAAAACCTAAACTTAATTTCCCCAATACTAATTTCTCCCTACTGTTATTCACACCTTCTTGTCAACTGTCTGTAATGGGCCACTCTCTTACCACTTCAAAAGTTATTTTTCCTCCCTTGGTATTCTGCTGTTAATTGATTTAACTCATTAGACTGACCTCACACTTGGCAAAGCAACCCCCCAACCTTTCATGTATTTATACCTGCTCCTGTGTTTTCACTCTGTGCATCCGATGAAGTGGGTTCTAGCCCACGAAAGCTTATACCCAAATAAATCTGTTAGTCTCTAAGATGCCACAAGGACTCCTCATTGTGTCTGTTTAATGAATGCAATGAGTAAATGAGCAGTATGGTAATAATAATTAAATAACTGCATTGACTTATTTTGTTTAGGAGAATCCATTCCTCAGCATACAGGATTCTGAAGACTATCCACCTTCAAGATCACCATCATTTTCTATAGTTTCTGCCAATATATATCTACCAATTATAGCCACATTATATCACCTGTAGCAAAAAGAAAAAAAGATCTCCATCATCCAGAAACAACCATAAGAACCAGAAGATTACAAAAAGAGGTAATTGATGGGAAAATTGCCCGGTTTGTTTATGCAACAAACTCTCATTTCCGTAAGTTTGAGAATCCACATTTCATTAACATGGTTTAGTCTTTAAGACCAAGATACAGTCCACCCAACAGAGCAGATGTTGCAGGCAAACTGCTGGATAAAGTGTATGACAGAGAAATTGAGCAGTGTGCAAAAGGTCTAGAGAGTAAAACTGTTAACCTGAATCTTGATGGGTGGAGCAATGTCCACAATGATCCTGTTGTACGTACTTGTGTGACAACAGAAGAAAGGAATGTCTTCCTTACAGAAACAATTGATACATCAGGAAATGCACACTCAGCAGAATACTTAGAAGAAGTAGCAGTAAAACCTATAACAAACTGTGAAAAAAAAATTCAAATGTCTAGTACGCAGCTTGGTCACAGACAATGCTGCAAATGTATCCAATATGAGAAGAAGTTATTTAGAAGAGAGTGAAGAGAGTCCCCAAGCTAATAACATACGGTTGCAGTGCTCATTTGATGCACCTCCTAGCCAAAGACTTCAGTGTTCCACAGATAAAGGCTAATATTTTTGAAATTGCAAAGTACTTCCATAACAACCACTTTGCAGCAGCTGCTCTGAAAAAAGTGGGAGGAACCAAGCTAACTCTCCCAGAAGACATGCAGTGGAACTCAGTAGTGGACTGTTTTGAGCACTATATCAAGAACTGGCCTAATCTGATGACAGTTTGTGAACAAGATCATGAAAAAATAGACGGCACTGTCACAGCCAAAGTTCTCAACATTGGGCTTAAGAGAAATGTTGAACATATGCTGAGTACCCTGAAGCCTATTTCTGTAGCCTTGAACAAAATGCAGGGAAATAGCTGTTTTATTGCTGATGCTGTTGAAATTTGGAAAGAACTAAGTGAGATCTTAAAAAGAGAAATATGCAATGACAAAGTTAAATTACAAGCATTAAAAAAAAGAATAGGACAAGCATTATCTCCAGCTCATTTTATCACAAATATTCTCAATACTCAGTACCAAGGTCAAACCTTAACTGCTGAAGAAGATGAGCTGGCTGTGACATGGACATCCAGGAATCATCCCTCCATAATGCCAACTATAATAAACTTCAGAGCTAAGGGTGAACCATTCAAGAAATATATGTTTGCTGATGATGTTTTAAAGAAAGTCACACCAGTGAACTGGTAGAAGTCACTTAAGCACTTGGATTCAGAGACTGTTGAAGTGATAATGTCACTTTTAACAGCAATAGCTTCTTTTGTCAGTGTAGAAAGAATATTTTCTTCCTTTGACTAATTCATTCCAAATTGAGAAATCATTTGGGACCTGAAAAAGCAGGAACGCTTGTTTTTCTCTTCCAGATTATGAACAAACAGGAAAATGAAGATGAAGACGACTGAGTTAGCTGCAGAAGCCAATATTTTAAGTTTCTCATGTTGACCTGGCTGACATAGTGGATTTAATTTTGAGGTTTTTTTTAATATTTCATTTATCTACTTTAGTGAAGGGTTAAAATCCATTTGCTGATGTAATAACCTGGTATATGGATTTGTGTACAGGCCCAAAGTCCAGAGTTTGGTCAAGAGGTCAGAGGCCTAGCAATAGCTAAAAGAAAGCAGAATAACCAAAGATAACCTTGCTTTTGCTAAGATATGTTTGATCAGCAAAACGCCAGATGTTGGGGGCAATAATTGTGTCTTATTCAAAGTTGCAAATAGAACAAAGAAGCCCTGTTTCTGTTGTGCTAGTTTCTTCTGTAGGGAGATGTTCTTCCCACACATCCAACCTTGAATTTATGAAAAGGTTGGAACAGGTCAATATAAGATATGGCCTCCTCCCATCTCCCTCTCCCAGGAACCAATGCCTGCCTTAAAAGACAAATAAGCAACTTGAAAGGCAATCTTTATTGCCATATACTTTCACTGTTTCTTTGCTTTTACCCCTAGATATGTATCTGTTGGACAATCAAAGGAGCTACTTCATTCCTATGGACCCCAAATTAAATCCAACATATATTCTATACTGTGTGACAGGGTCGGGCCAGATGGCTACAGGAAGGTAATAAAAGGCAGATATATTAGCACCAGGTTAAGTAGGTCCCTTTTCCCTGGGTAAGGTAACAGGGAAGGTTCCAGAACAATCAGGAACCTTCTGAAGACAATTAAGACAGGCTAATTAGAACACCTGCAGCCAATCAAGAAGCTGCTAGAATCAATTAAGGCAGGGTAATCAGGGCACCTGGGTTTTAAAAAGGAGCTCACTTCAGTTTGTGGTGTGCGTGTGAGGAGCTGGGAGCAAGAGGCACTGGGAGCTGAGAGTGAGAACACGGACTGCTGGAGGACTAAGGTGTACAAGCATTATCAGACACTAGAAGGAAGGTCCTATGGTGAGGATAAAGAAGGTGTTGGGAGGAGGCCATGGGGAAGTAGCCCAGGGAGTTGTAGCTGTCGCACAGCTGTTCCAGGAGGCACTCTAGACAGCTGCATTCCACAGGGCCCTGGGCTGGAACCCGGAGTAAAGGGCGGGCCCGGGTTCCCCCCAAATCCTCCCAACTCCTGGTCAGACACAGGAGGAGTCGCCCTGGACTGTGAATTCAGAAAAACGGCCAAGCTGAGGGCTGCCGTGAAGCTCCAAGGCGAGCAAATCCGCCAATAAGCGCAAGACCCACCAAGGTAGAGCGGGAACTTTGTCACAACTAATACATTTATTAAAGTATTAATTAAATGCTAAATGTTAATTTGGTAACATTGAGACCATGGGCAGAGACATTATGTAATCTTTTGACCATTGGCTACTGTGCTATCATGTCTTGCAGCTAGAGCTATCCGGGGGTGTGGGACTGCCTACCCTGTCACTTTCCCCGCTCATGGAAAATCCATATATTCCATTGTAATCAAGTCATTGACAGTGTTTCTGAGCCTAATGAGTGAGGTGACACTCAGTCAGTGCTGTACGTAATAAACTCCTATGCTTGACCTCTACACGGTGTGGATTTATGTCCTTCATTTAGTTAAAAACAATTTTAACAAAAACAAACCTGATTTTAAAAAACTTGAATGTTTAAATTCAAAAATTCATATGCTTGTTTTGTTAAAATATTATATGTGTGCTGTTGAAGAAAAAAATCCAGAATACATAATGTTGTTGTTTTAGTTAAATAAAACAATTTACATGTCCGTCTGGTGATGTTCTCCTCCTAATACAGCATGGCAAGAAAATCTTCCAAATATTAATGATTAACCTGTTGAATTGGAGATAGTTCACCTCCCAATGACTTCATAAATATCTGCTTCAATTACCTTTGGTAAATGAAATAACCAATCATTCATTTTCTGACATAGCTGTAAAATTAATCTGAAAAGTTTTCAAAATAAATCACTGTTTAAAAATGTATAGTGTGTACCTTCTAAAAATGAAACCTACATCTATCTCTGAGTTGTGAAAAATATGTATTAAGGTTATAACCACCAACAAGAATACACTTTTATGTAGAAATCCATGATTAAATCGAGTCTTTCTGACGAGTGATTTAAATCATGATTTAAAACAATCTGATTTAAATCAAATCCACCCTGCTGCAGATGCTCCTCTAATATAAATAATTATCAACCAACTATCTTAATGCTTTCCTTGTGGCTACGTCATGCATGCACAAATTATATTTAATGCTTTAAGCATTTCAGTTCTGCATTGTCTTCATTAGGGAAAGCAGGGATGCTTCCAAGGCAACCTGTAAAGGGCATATCAGCCTGGCAGCCAGGCACAAGTCCGAGAAGGACACTCACCTCTCTCCCAAGGTGCCACAACTGCTGCTCGGTGACAGGAAACCCAGTTTCTGAATGAATTAATGCCTTTACGTGTCTGACAGCCGCAGAAGGAGGCACCTCGAATGTCTTGCAGCCCAGGCAGTCATGGAGCACGGTCACCCTGGCCAACCTGCGGAACACAAGCAGAGGAGCTCAGGGTGGGAAGTGACAGGAAAGAGCTGCGGCTGTCACCAGCTCACCCATGCCCAGCTGGAGGAGGGTGGGAGAGGGCCCAGGATGCCCCTCGGTTGACCACACAGCCAGCCCACTATTGTGAGGCCCGTCTCCATATTAGGGGCTTTGTCTTATACACACAACTATACTCCGCCCCCCCCCCCCCCAATAAAAGTGTCCTGGTTTTTGACACTTGCTATCTAGCCACCCTACATCCTCCACCTCTTCAGCCAGGCAGCATCAGCCTGGGCTTCCCCTGCAAGCGCTGAGCCGCAGGGAGGCACCGACAGGCCGGGGCCCTTGCAGGCAAACACGCCGCTACTCGGGAGAGAGGAGGAAGCTCTGAGCGGGACCGGAGGCGCTGGCCTTGGAGGCGCGGGCGGGGTGATGGGGACGGCGAAGGCTCCGGGGATCCTGAGCGCTCCCTGCTGCTGTGGGGCTGCGCCAGCAGGGGCAACAGCCGCCGCGCTCGGGTGGGGAGGAATCGCCGAAGTGGAACCAGGCCGGACGGCCCCGCTCGGGGAGCCGCCTCCCACTCCGGACCCCGTCCCCCAGACCCACCGCCCTGCCCCACACTCACATCCCCCCGCGGCCGCGGTCACTCCGCCAGGAAGCGGCCGGGCGCGTCCGCCGCTCAGTGGCAGTTCGAAGCCGCCGCGCTCGCGCCAAGCGGCCGCTGACACAAAGAACCGTTAGCGGCGGCACCCGCCGGGCCCTGTCCCCCACGCGGCGCCGCGGTTCCACACATGGCCGGGGGGCGGGACTGAGCACGGGCGGCCCCCAGCGGGGACGGGCCAACACAGAGATCTGTGCCGGGGGGGCGGCTGTCACCCCAACCACCGCCCGCTGTCAAGGGAACCAGGCTACCGGGGACAGGGAACTGCCCTGGCGTGAGACAAACGGCTCCTCTCCCCGGCCCGAGAGTGACACGCATAGTTCACACCACAAGATCCTCCCCCTTCCACACACACACACACACCACAGCAAACCCCTCCCCATCCCCACAGACTCACACACCCCCGACAGCAAAATCCTCATCATCATCTTCCCCACAGTCACACACCCCCCAACAGCAAAATCCTCCCCATCCCCACAGACTGTGACCCACACCACACAATTCTCTGCCATCCCAACGGACAGCAACATTCGCAGCAGCGTCTTCGCCCATTCCCACAGACTTTGAAACTCACACTCAACTCCCTGCATCCCCACAGGCTACAACTCACAGCAAAATCCTCCCCCATCCCCGCAGATTGTGACACACAGCAAAATCCCCTGCCCCCACAGATTGTGACACACACAGCAAAATCCTCCCCATTCCTCACACCGACACAACACAGCAAAATGCCCCACTTGTCCCCACAGTCTGACACACATATGCAGCAAAACCCTCTTTATTCCTACAGACTTTATTGCCACATGTACAGCAAAATTCGCTACCCACCATTCCCAACAGACTGCAACCCATCCAGTAAAACCAACTCCTTCCCATCCCAACACACTGCAACACTGCAAACACAGACAGCAAAATTCCCCCAACCCATTCCATCCCAACACAACATGGTACAGGGCAAAATCCTCCTTATCCCCCCAGACTGTAATACGTGCTGCAAAAAGTTTTACCATTCCCAGAGTGAGAGAGCCTGCAACACTTTAAAATCCTGCTCCTCAAAAGAATCTACACTGTATACACAATCTGTACCTGTAGAAGCATAACTGATTATCAGTTCTAACCAAGATAAACTCAGTATATGAAGGGGGGAGGGATGGCAAAAGTCGCTTTACCTCATATCCTTGACCAGCCTCAAGCATATGTTAGACCAGCCTCAAGAGACTGTTCCAGCAATCAAGAAAAGCCAGAGTGCAACAATACTCTAGTTAGGACCCCTACAGTGAAAGGCTTATAAGTAAGGCTAAGATTTTTGTCATGGATATTTTTAGTAAAAGTCAGGGACAGGTCACAGGCAACAAAGAAAAATTCATGGAAGCCCATGACCTGCCCCTGACTTTTACTAAAAATATCCAAGATAAAATGGGAAGGGACTAGGCAGTTGCGGGGTGGCTGCAAGCTCTGGGGCCACCACCACCCATGAGGACTCAGAGCTCCAGGGTCCCCCTGCCCCCTCTCCAGCAGTGGGGAGTTGCGAGAATCCCCCTGCCACCACCGCAGTGGGGAGCTGCGGGAGTCCCCTTGTTCCCCCATGGCAGCCGGAGGCTGCGGGGGTCCCACGGCCCGGCCGCAGCAGAGGGAAGCTGCCAGGGTCCCCCTGCCCCGCAGCAGTGAACAGGGAGTTGCAGGGGTCCCCCAGCTACCGCAGCTGGTGGGGAGCTGCGGGGGTCCCCCTGCCGGGTCCCCCAGCTACCGCAGCTGGTGGGGAGCTGCGGGGGTCCCCCTGCCGCCATAGCAGCCAAGAGCTGTGGGGTACCCCCCTGTCAGCAGCGGCTGGGAGCTTGGAGGCTCGCTGCCTCAGGCGGAAGGGGTACCTCACAGCTCCTTGCCGCTGCAGGAGACAGCGGGACCCTGCGGCTCCCAGCCACCAGGGCAGAAGTCACTGAGGTCTTTGGAGGTCACGGATTCCATGACTTCCGCGACTTCAATGACAAAATCGTAGCTTTATTTATAAGTGAATGGCATAGAACTGCTACGCTGGCTCTACACCACCCAGTGAAGCCCCTTGGAAAAGAGAGAATCTTTGGTGGCCATATCCAACAGATTTAGCCCCTTTAGGCTGCACTGACATAGCTGCGCTGCCGTAGCACGTGTGGTGAAGACGTGGTATGCAGACAGGAGAGCACTCTCCTGTCGGTATAATTACTCCACCTCCGTGAGAGGCAAAAACTGTGTCAGTGGGAGAGTATCTCCCGCCAACATAGCAAGATGTGGACATGGCTTCACTCGATGTAATTTACATATGTGGAATATAATTTCCTGAGGTGGAATTTGTCCGGGACACTTTAGTTAACAAAGAAACCTACTCATGTAAATTGCCATGGGATATGGACTGATAACAAGTGCTCAGAATCTCAAATTTAAGTCTTGTACAAAATCTGCAACAATTCTACTGCTTTGTAAGAATATTGGTGTCATCAGCTAGTTGTCTTTATGCATTTTTTAAAATAAGAGCTGCAAAGCAACAAACAGGACAGACAAAATTGCTAGCTAGGCATGGCCAATTTTATAATACTTTCATTGACACAAGCTGATACTTAGAGTGCAATATACATAAAATAAACTGTTTATAATAGATATACTTTCCAGTTGTAGATTTTTAGTATTGGAATGACAGTGTTATCTCGTGATTGGAGAGAGCACTGCAGGACTCCTAAATTCTGTTCCTCGCTCTGACACTGACATAGATTTTGAAAAAGTCACTTAACCTCCCTGTACCTCAGTTTACCCATCTGTAAAATGAAATGACACTGACTTATTTCACAGTGGTTTTGAGGTCTTATACACTTCTCGGCATGCCAGCTCCATGGTGTGGAGCACACATTCCCAAAATGAAGGACAATAAGGGACACTCACTTGTGCAACAAAAATCACAATGTGGGGCCTCATTTCCCAGCCTTTTGTCACTTCACTGACCCTGAATGTTTATGGACATTAACCTTCCAGTTTCTATTCCCATTCTCCAACGCCTCTCATTTACCCTCTCTCACTCCATAGTACCAAAACATTCACCTCTTCTCTTACTCCATTTTCCCTCAAATGTTCCCTTTTCTCCACCTCTTTCTATTTCCTTCGAACACTCATTAACCATCTTCTAGCCTCATTATTTTAGGCAGCCAAAGGCTACCAGACATCCTCTGTGGTCCCTGTCAACAGACCATGAGCCCTCATCCAGAAGAAAGATGTATAGGCAGCATCAGCCTTGAATTATCCTGGCTCTTGAAGGGCAAAAATACACACAGAAAAAGAGCTATGAAAAAGCATAACAAGATCTAGAGAAGTTAATGCATTTGCTTATGTGGAATACAATTGGTTAGTATTCTCAGGACACAGCTTGGATTTGAAGTTTGCTTCAGAAATGACAAGTCTTCATCCATGGATTGGTACAGTTCATCTGGTGTTAGGGAGATACAAATTGCTAATTCTTTTTGCTGATTCAATTATCTGTAACCAAGCTCCTTATCTTTTTGCATGTTGGCAATAATGATTGATTAACTCTTCTTCCCTGCATAATGACAGGTTTCAGAGTAGCAGCCGTGTTAGTCTGTGTCCGCAAAAAGAAAAGGAGGACTTGTGGCACCTTAGAGACTAACAAATTTATTTTGATGAAGTGAGCTGTAGCTTATGAAAGCTTATGCTCAAATAAATTTGTTAGTCTCTAAGGTGCCACAAGTCCTCCTTTTCTTTTTCCCTGAAATGTAATAAAGACATCTTTAAATAGTGACTCATCCCTGAAAACATGACTGTATAAAAACTGTACCTTCTGAATCAGAAGTACTCCTGGTATGTACTCAATACTATCTTCTGATTTTAGTGACAAAATAATTTTTTACTGGTTTTTATTCCTGTTAGCACTGCAGAGACAACACAGCTTTGGTAGCATGAATGGAATTCTACTCCTTGTGCACCATCAACAAAATTGTTTACTAAATCATTGCACTGTGCAAACCCATTGAAGATAATGGGTCACACGAGTAAAATTTGGCTTGCAGAACCTTTATTACTGAAGATCATATATTATATGAGAAGGAAAGAACCCATTTGACTCTCACAACCCAGGGTGAATTCTGCAGGAGTGACATTTAAAAGAAACTGAGTGCAGTTGACTTGGAAATTATTGAGATGATAAAACACGAAAATCCCATAATGGGATTTTCACAGTCACTTTTCAAAATAAATATGTAAATAAATAAATAAATTCACAGCACTTTACTTTTCAAAATAAATATGTAGGAGAACATTTCCTTTAAGACTGGGTGGCTATGAAAAAGGAGTTCTGCTTGGCCAGTGGTATAGAAACTGGGAGACATTAAACACAATCAAGATATGTGGAAACAAAGTCATAGAGTATGAATGCAAAATGTATAGAGCCCACTGCAGTGTTGTCATATTGCTATAAAATGAAATGAAAGCAATCCTCAGAATGGCCATTTCCTTGAAAATAGAAAACTGTAGATTTCAAAATGACTAAGCATATTCATACTCATCTGGAACAACTGTGAACACTGGCAAGGGTCTGCTGCATTGGAAGATGTGAGTCCCTTCCATAAGCAAGAAGGGATATTACTGTACAGAAACAGATGGGAAGGAGTCTGAGGAAAGGAAGAGTGAATGGAGCCATAGAAACAAATATTATTGGGTTACTAATCAACAGGAAGCGTAGTGCAGTAAAAGATATGCAACTGCGGCTGCTAAGATTCTGCAGTGTTAGCAGGCAAGTAACAATGACTCAACAACCACTTTTAGATTTAAGACAATGCACTACTAACAAAATTAAAACCTTTTAAAATGCAGTAAGCATTGCACATTTATTTTATACCTAATTTCTAAGTATTTATAACAGCATTTTTTTTAAATTAGAATGTTTAAACATTTCACATTAACTAGAGATGACTGACTGTACTAATCAGTGAAATCTTTGTCTGGCTTATGCTTTACTGAACAGCAAACTATAGTACCATGTTTACTGATCTCATTTCAAGAAGCCTTAGCATAAATCTACCACTCTCTACTGACACACATATACTCTTTTTAGGGAAAAGACTGGAAAAAGTTGTAATCAAACCATTAGTTTTGATCATACAAAGCCAGATCATTTATGGGGTAAATTCTGCCCTTATTTATTCCCTGTGGACCCCCACTGACTGCAGTTAAGGTGGATGTGAAGATGCATGAAGGCAGAATTTGGATCTACGTTATGCCTTACTTGAGAATGCTCATTTTCTTAAAGGAAAAAAAGAAAGGAAAATCATAAAGATTATATTTGTGGTATATTTACTTTTAATAATAAAGGAGAGAGTCTGGGTTGTGAAAAATGTCTGATTCAAATAAGGTTTCTGGCTTTTACCTGATTTGTTACATAATTTATATCTTTTTGCTGAAAACATTTATTATGGGTTACTCCATTTTATGTGTAATCAATAGTCCTAGTCTGCATGCACTCATCATAACATCATATGGTTCCATTACATTCAGATGCTGAGCCACCTCTAAGTGATTGTGGCACAGATAAAATATATTATGAAGTTGGAAGCTTTGTTCCCCTTCCTTTAGGGAGCTGATGCACTTCTAAATGTATGTATCCATGCCCAAATACTAAAAGTATGAATGCATTAGAAGTACTGCTACTACTCCTACTAAAAAGATTTAAGGGCAATGGCCAGCAATAGTTTTTCCTTTCCACTACATGGTTTTTGCTGTCTCAGTTACATATAACTGACATAAGGGAGCAATAACTATTTATATTTTAACATAAGCTACCTTCTTGATGGCAGATTACAAATACCAGTGGAGAGTGCTTAAGAGATCATAAATCTTGTTTCACTTTACTACGTGCATACAAAATAAAAAGCAGAGCAACAGGGCACAAATCTGTATATAAAAAAACAAAAACAAAAAAACCTTCTAGTGAGTTACTGAGCAAAAACTTACTTTCAGCTCTGACCCTAACATACATTGACAGACAAAAAGCTCTGTTAAAGTTTTTTAAGGCCCACAGGGGAGGAACTATGTGCAGCCCTAACTATGGAGCAGTTAATGTATCTCCATAACAAATTAAATTGCTGAAAATCACTGGGTTTATTTATTCAAATAAGCTCAGACAACTAGTAAAAAAGGCCTGATGTTCCAAATTATGCAAAAGAGAAAACCACCAGAATAGAGGATAAAAATAATTTCATAAACTGTGCTTTGGAATATTGCTTTGGGAGAGATTGTAGTGCTGTAAGTAGTGTAGCTAGCGTACATTTCCTGTCTATAATACAAAGTATTGTTCAGGCCCATTTTCTATTATAATAACAGCTGCAAAATGATTCTTTCTGTTAATACTTCAAAAGTAGGTCTACACTGCAGGCTTGCCACATATTGTGCTGTGCATTTTTGTCCAAACTCCTGTATCATCCCCACTCAAAGCCATGCCATTCCCACAATGTCCTGTATCTGTAGCTTCTTGCCCTTCTACCTACTCGCTTCAGAGTCACCCTCTATGCATTGCTATCTGCCAGTTCACATACCCTTGCTTGGAATTTATTTCATTTTCCACATTCTTCTCTAGTTTGTGAACAATTCAGTCCAGCTCTATCTTCCATAAAAGATGCTAGCATGCTGTTAGCTGGCTGGAGGAGCACATTGGAGTTCTAAGTAACCCCAGGTGCAAGAAGCCTCCAGACCATGATCATAGCAGGAACTTCAAAAATATACATCTCTATGAGACCATCTCAAAGAGACTGGGAGATGTGGGCATCCACCAGACTGCTGGGTAGTACAGGGAGCAGATGAAGCAGCTATCCCACAAGGTCAAGGATGGAAATGGCAGGTTTGGCAATGTTAGCGTACACTGCTGCTATGAGGAGCTTGACCAGGGTTGCCACTGCCCCAAGCACAGAGCCCACCATCACCTTTGACATGCTCCTGAACTCGGATGGCCTCATTTTCAGACCAGTGGAGGAGGGGTATTGGGGGGGTAGCAGCAGATAAGACCATGGCAAAGTCTCAGTCCCAGGAACAGACAGCAGAGTTCGGCCAGTTGGGCTTGTGGACATTCAGGGTCTATTTTTGCAGCTGGGCCCAAGGAACAGCCTGGGTCGTATGCAGCACAGGGTCAGTATCTGAACTGAAACCTGGGTAAGTGTTACCTGCCATACTTGTTATTGTCATGATGAAAAATGTACTTTTAGGGGAGGGATTTACAGGTTATGCTCAACAAAAGTATCGTTATGGAGGATGGTGCATGCAATAGAGTGTGTTTAGCTTCGACTGAGGGTGGATGTGACACTCTATACCTCAGGGGAGCACCTGTAACCCCCATATTCACCATTTGTATATAATTGTGATAGTTCATACAAAGCATGTCATGTAAGATATTATGGGAAAGGCTATGATCTATTAAAAGCCATTGTTCTATCTAAATATGTATATCATTAGTACATATGAAATTATAAGATTGTGTTGTTGGTTGTCTCTAAAATATGCTGTGAGTTAGGAAACTGTCCAGATATTAGCTCCCAGAAACAACAAGGGAGCTAACCAACACCTGGGCAGGTGTCCAACAACCATCAGCAGCCATTGTCCAACAAGGGAGTTACAATTCAATGACTCACTTGCATAAGGCCATACCAGGGGAATTGCTCAACCTTGCCTGGTGACTCAGCAATGCCCACCAGACACACCTGGACTTGTTTTCTTCAAGCACATGGAATGAGGATATGAAATAGATGACAGAGGCTGCATGGTTTGTCCTGTCTCTTCCCCCACCTACGCTGAAGGCAACGAGAACACTGGAGCTGAGGAGAGTGGTCCCAAGGCTAAGAGGGAGAGCCTGTGTATGAAAGACTGTACCCAACCTGCATATCCAGCAGGGTGAGAAAAACTGCTTAGTCCAGATATTGCTTACTCTAATAAGGTTGAGAATTTAGACTGCGTGTTTATCTTTTATTTTCTTTTGGTAACTACTCTGACTTTTTGCCTATCACTTATAATCACTTAAAATCTTTCTGTTTGTAATCAATAAACTTATTGTAATGTTTATCCTTACCAGTTAGTTTGACTGAAATGCTTGGTAAATCTGCTCAGGTTACAAAGAGTGGTGTATGTCCCCTTTCCATTGATGAAGTGGTGAACCAATAAATAAACTTGCATTGCTCAAGAAAGGATCTTGAGCAGTGCAAGATGGTATATTCCCGAGGTATAAGGCTGGGTGCTGGGGGGGACTTGGCTGGTGCCTTTCTCTATGTGATTCGTGAGTGGCTCTGGGATCATTCATGCAATCTAGCTGGCTGTGCCGCTGCAAATGCAGTTGTACAGAGTGGTAACACCACTTGGAGGGGTTTGCTGCTTGTCACCAGTAAGGCATTGTGAGAGACAACCCAGATCAGTGAGTTAAGGGGGCACGGTGGTCCCACAGTCCCAGGTTGTACCTTTACAGTGGAAGCCACAAGAATTCCATAACCTACTTTCCTCTTGTTCCTTCCCGTCAGCATGTGTGTTCCAAGAAGAATGCCGAGTGAAGGGGAAAAAATTAAAACACATAACTAGTGACTCTTTCAGCCTATCTTTGCAATTTAAAAAAAAAATGGAAAACAATTAAAGGGTTACAGACTTAGCAGAAACGAGTGCATATCTTTGCAACTACTGCTCTTCTGTAACTCGGTCACACTAATGTAATGATATAGAGTTATACCTTGATTAGAAGAGCACTTTCCCAGACGACAGCATTGATTATAAATTCCTTGGACTTGTACAAAGTGGTAAAGTCCCTTTAGGACCTCAGTGCTTGTCCTTTTAATTCTTTCCATTTGCAGGACCCTACCTGGGTCCCAGTCTATGCTGGTGGACAGAATCCACACTGCTGCTACCAAGCCTCTGCATCTTAGTGTAGCATCCTGTTAACGTTCACTCTAATTTCCCTCCACTCCTGGCAGATGATGCTTGAAAAATTTTCAAGAAGCCGGAACTCTAGTTAGTCAGTTAGATTCCTGGACAGGGCAAACTTGCTAGGGCTACCATAGTAATTTACTAAACCTTTCCCCCTGTTGATATGCTGCTCAGTACCACATACTGAAAAATCTCCTTTTCATAAACAGATGGGATCCCACCACTAGCCTGTCTCCTAGGGTTTCCCCGGCCTGAAACACTGTCAGAACCAATTCTGGTAACAGTGCCCTTTTTACGATTTCACCCCATCCTCCCTCAGCCAAACACAAATTTAAAAAAATAAATTAATATATAATTCTTACCACAGCGTATCCATGGACTGCCTATGGTAGCAGGAGGTTATGAACAAGACAATGCATAAAGAAGTAAGAGAAGCACTCCAAAATAATAAAAAGTTGCAATCTGGCTTTATGTTGATGCAAAACATAAAGTGGAGGGATTCATTCCTCTCCTTCCTCCCCGTACCAAAATTACAAAGAAAAAAATGTGCTCCTTCATTGTCTTGGCAAGCATTTTCACCTTAGATGGACCAACCTTCTGAGCCAGAACACTGGGGGACAGGACTGTCCAGAAGCAGGAAAAACACAAGAGGGCTAAGGATGAGATGTTTGGCGGTGTGGTCTGCACAAGTGAAGAGCACCTGGAGCTCCAGAGTGCTAAAGAGGAGCAGGACATGCAGAGGGAGGAGAGACTCCTCAAGGAAGAGCAGAGGAATAGAGGACAGGAGGACAATCTGCTCATGGAAAGATCAACGTGGTAACCAACGGGGTGCGGCTGCCAGATCCAGTCCAGCTCCACAGCTGCGCCTTTTGACAGCTTCACCGAGGCCCGTAGAATCTCCTCCATGGTACCACATCCTGCAGCCAGTGCAGACACTGGAAAACTCTAGGGTTGGCTGAGCCACTGAGAACTCTATGAACTGGAGTGGACAAATGTACCCTGTGCTCTCCATCCCCATGCAACCTACACTCCCTTTGCAGCCACATGCAAACCGGGCAACACATTCTGCCAGAGGGAAGGAGAATACGAGGCGATCTACAGACAGTTGCTTCCACTATCAATGAGACTGACTTGTGAGGCTTGGAGTTTGGGGTTTATACAATTTCACTGTTTTACTCTGGTTTTGAATGTTTTGCACAGACACATATGCACTTCTCTTCACACTGCACACTTGTTACTTTCTACTTGTGAAGAGGCAGCTGTTATGCCTGTAATGGTTTTACTTCTTTTTTATTCAGTTGTTTGGTTAATAAATTGGTTTGGTTGTACAACAGGTTGCTGTGTGGGTTCTTGTAAAGGAAGGCGGGCCTAGGAAGTTGTGTCATAAATTTTAATTAAGTTGCAAAATCTCACGCATCCCATGAAACCCACAAAACCTATAGTTGCATAAAACCTGTAACAAGTTGACAGTTGTATAATACAGCAGTAAAAATTGATTACAGATTGATCAAAACTGTTAAAATCATCACCTCATTACAGGCCTCCATTACAGCATCATAGCTCATTCACATCATCTTGCGTTGCAAGGATGCAGGCACACAAGGCATCACTTATTTCCCTTGCCTGCCTGGACCCAGCCCAAGTGATCACTGCACTTTCTTGTTGCCGATACTGGATCTGCAAACCAGTAGTGTCTTGAATCCACACCATGCAAATGTACTCGCCTTTAGCCTTGCAGAGTGCAACAGGCCACAATCATATGGCTGCAAACAGCCACGCTGAAATCCAAATGGTTTCGTAGGTAAGTGTCATCTTGCCTTCAGCTTGTGAAATGTGCAATCTGCCACCATCCCACAATGAAAGGTCCTTTGGCAGGACCTCTGATGTCAGCGTATGGTTTCATGAGCCATGGCAGAAGTGGGTAGGAGGGGTCTCCCAAAATAAGTAGTGGGCACCAACACCCCCTGGATAACAATAGCATTAGGAAGGAATAAGGTCCCTCCTTGTTCCAGCATGTAAATGCCAGATCTCCTCATCACCTTGGCATCATGCACCTTTTTGTACTTCCCATATTGGTGTTCATGAACTTGCCTCAGTGGTTGACCCAGGCCTGGAGAAGCAGGGATTCGAACCCTTTGCTATTGACATATTTGCTTGCTCCTTCTGGTGGGAAAATGATGGGCATCTGTGCTATCAAAATAGCCCAAGTCCAGTAGGGGAACCCCATTCTTTGAAAGCCAGCTATTATTTCACAGGATTAATCACCTCACAAACCTCCACAACCACAACCCTGATAGTTAACTTCCCAACAACAAATGGGTTTGCAACAGCTTCCAGAGGGCAATTGTAACTTGCTTCTGTACTAGTAAAGCCTCCCTAAATTGAGTGTTCGGGCACTAGAGAGTCAGAGCAAGCTCCTCACACAACTCCATGAAGGTCGGCTTCCTCATGTGGAAGTTCTAAAGCCGTTCCTGGTCATCCCAGATCTCTATGACAATGTGGTTCCCACCATACTGTGTGAGTTCAATCTTCTCTTGCACTCGAAGCAGAATGTATGGCAATTGCAGCAAGTACCATGTCTGTCCAGTCTGCCCTGAATGAATCACCCTACAAGTCCCACCACCTTCCGTGTTTCAGAAACTGCTCCTGAAATGCCACCCAGAGTCTCACCGAACGTCTATTCCATTGCATAAAAAATTCACCCAGGATCAGCTCATCCAACAGGATAGCTCATCCAACAAATCCATGGCTTGTTCCCTAGCTAGAATAGGCTGTGAGGAATGTGCAAAGCCAGAAAAGCCTCCGCTAAATGTGGCGGGCTAAAACCACTTGCTGTTCAGCAAGGACAGACAAGTTCTCCCATAATACTCCACACACCAATTGCTAGATCATCTCCAGTTCGTGAGGTGCTAAGAACTCTGGGATAAAGCTCCACAAATGCTAGTGCTAAACACATGTGCACTAGTTTACTGGATACGGGGTATGTGCAACTCTCCAGTGTGGCCCCTCAGACTCACCAAGGTCAACACCAGGAGCAAAGAGCTGTTTACCTCATGGCAAAACTAAAGGCTCTGGCCTTTATTATGTTTTTACCTCAGGACAGCTCATGTATGTCAATTACCCCAACATAAAAAATACACGTTTTTTAGCAGTGAAGATAAGGCTTCTGAAGAGTTGTACGTATCCTGTAGCAGCATCCTCACTGTATTACTAGCTCGAGTAACAGCAGCACTCAGACTTCAAACCACACCCCCTATGGGCCAGCTAGCTCGAGTTTAGGTGCCACATAACTCAAGCTAGAGATTTTTGTATGCGGATAGGGGTCAGGTTAGAGGCAACACTTGAACTACACCTCAAGCTAACACTGCAGTGAAGACAAGCCCGAAGACTGATAAATTAGGCCTTTCTGAGAAGGAAGTTTCTTTTATTTGATTCTTTTATTTAAGTAGAGGAACCTCTGATGGTTTGTAAGGGGCATTTGGAATTGGGACCCCACCACACTAAATATAACTTGATACAGTAGTACCAAATATATACAATATAGGGACAGCTTTAAGAGTTGAAAGCCTAAAATTAGTCTCAAAATCTCTACTTATTATTATTATGTGTATTGTAGTATCTCCTAAAGACCCCAACTGACACTAGAGCTTAATTGTTTTAGGCACTGTACAAATACAGAGTAAAAGATAGGCCAAGCCCTAAAGCGATTACATTCAAGATAGGACAAGATTGGGAAACCACACAGGAAGTCTGTGACAGAGCCAGAAATGTAACCTAGATTTCCTGAGTCCCACTCCAGTCCTTAACCATGAAACCATCCCTTCTTTCCACTGAGTACATCGAAAACTTGTCGGTGCCTAAGTGCCGATTTAAACATTTAAATATAGATCCTTCAAAGTGCTCCACAGTGGGAAACCTCTATGTCCATGCAAAGTCCGAAGGTCATCAGAGGGGTTCCCTGCGGGTGCGGGGTGGGGAGTGGGGGTGTCTATCTGTCTGGAGCTGTGCAGGATTGGGGCATTAGATGCCTAACTTCAGACACACAGGTTTGAAAAACTGGCACATAACTGTAATTATGAACATATAGATATTGTTTCTGTTTCTGCCCGACAAATCCATACTTTATCAAAGTAGAAGATCTGGTAAAATACCTTACCAAAATCTTTAAGATTCACTTTTTTTTATTTTTTGCAGCAATTAAAATTGCTTAATGCTAGAATAAAAAAAGGAAACAGATGCCAGTGGGAATCCTGAAAAATGCAAAAATAGTCTAATGGAAGCTCTTTTAAACATAAATGTACATAAAAGCATAAGCTGCACAGAACCTGCAAGGAGCAGAAAGAATGGCATAAATTATATAATTGGTATTACTGGTTATTTATCATCTCAGTTGTACAAAGTCCCTAATTTAATAATTTATTAGTGTCCATTATGTACTTCAGGCTGAGGTACAGAATTAAAAGTTATTGACACGATAATATTTGATGCAAAAATCTGCTCTCAAGCAATACAGATTGAGTCATTTACTCTGCATGCAAAAGTGAAGCATGTGCCCTGTGTTTAGCATGAAAAAAGTCATATTTCAGATTGAAAAAGAAGCACTAATGAGTATGAAACCTACTCCTCAAGCTGAAGGAAACTTTGGAGACACTACAGCTAGGTCACACACTCATCATGTAAAAAAGCCTTATCCAAGGGAAATTAAATCCTCTCTGAAAAATAAAGAGGTGAGCTTTTTTCACTGTAGAGGCTCCAAGCCAATTAACCACCGTGAACTAGAGAAAGGGGACTAAAATCAATACCCTTTGACACTGAATCAAAATATGGTAAGTGCTTATGCTGTGGCCCAGGATGTGCAGGGGTAGGCAAACTTTTTGGCTCGAGGACCACATCTGGGAATAGAAATTTTATGGCGGGCCATGAATGTTCAGAAAATTGGGGTTGGGGTGTGGGAGGGGGTGAGGGCTCAGGCTGGGGATGCAGGATCTGGGGTTGGGCTGGGATGAGGGGTTGGGGTGAAGGAGGGTGCTCCAGGCTGGGATCGAGGGGTTTGGAGGGCGGGAGGGGATCAGGGCGGGAGGGGATCAGGGCTGGGGCAGGGGGTTGGGGCATGGGGAGAGGCTCAGGGGTGCAGGCTCTGGGTGGCGCTTACCTCAAGCGGCTCCTGGAAGCAGTGGCCATGTCTCCACTCCGGCTCCTATGCGGAGCCACAACCAGGAGGCTCTGTGTACTGCCCCATCCACAGGTGTTGCCCCTGCAGCTCCCATTGGCCGCAGTTCCTGGCCTATGGGAGCTGTGGGGGCGGCGCTTGCGGCGGGGGCAGAGTGCAGAGCGGAACCTCCTGGCTGCTCCTGCACATAGGAGCCGGAACTGGGGGATGTTACTGCTTCTAGAAACAGCGTGGAGTGGCCCCCAACCCTGCTCCCTGACTGGAGTGGCAGAGTGGGGCCATGATGCTGCTTCTGGGAGCTGCGTGGAGCAGCCCCCACCCTGCTCCCCGGCTGGAGCCCACAGCAGGGCAAGCCCCAGACCCCACTCCCCAGCGGGAGCTCGAGGGCCAGCTTAAAATGGCTGGTGGGCCGGATCTGGCCCCTTGGCCGTAGTTTGCCCACCCCTGCTGTAGTGTCTCAGATATCCTTTTCTCTGCATAATCAGCCTGCATGTGCAAAAGTAACCCCTGCTCCACAGCCAAACCACAGAATTTGCAACATTGTTCAGACAACCCAGTGACCTCTGATATCAATTTGTTAGTCTTAACTGACAAAGATAAAAGATAACTTTCCTCTTTTCTTTCTTTCTTTCTCTTTTTTTGGATTCACAAATGTTTCAACACTGATATCCATTTTCTTTCATTCATTTTACCGGAGACTCTACATATAACAGTAATTGGAGGGAGGAGAAAGTTTAGAGAGCTTCACCACAGTGCAGCAACCAAGGGAAAAAGGCCCCCATTCCACCACTCTTTCTAGGATCTAGGGTGGAGAAAGCAACTCTCCTCTGATTTTTAAAATTACCTACAGATGCCCAAAACTTGTATATCTCTCCCTCTCTTAAGGTCATATGGAGGGATAACTCCTGCCCTAGGGATACTGTTCAGGACAGGGAATTGTGGGGCCTGAGAGATGTGGCTCTATTTCAGTCCTTGGTTTCAGCTTAGAAGGCTGGGGATATTTCTAGCTGTACAAGCTTTGTATTTGAATAGATTTGGTCTCTATTTCTTGCGGATCAGATAAACGAGGGATAGACAATTTTTGATTTTGAATTAATCACTTAATACTGAAGAATATATCATTTGCACTAAAGTTTTACAGAGTTCAAAAGGAAACAACAAATAATCATAATTAACTGTGACAAATACATACGCAAACAAAAAATAAAGTATAAAAAAATTAAAACTGAAATATAAAACTATGAACAAAGTAAAATCAGACTAACCGCAACATTAATAAGAAACATTTCTCACTCCTTTCTAATGCACCATTAATTCAGAAATCAAATAACTTGTTTTTAGGGTAGAATTTTCAAGTCATGCATAAAGCCGTCATAACCAAGTCTGTGTGGTTTGCCTGTGTGGAATTTGGAGAGGACATCAACCCAATCAACCCCAGGGTAGGCTACAAGGCTTCAGCTCAGCCCCTCCATGGCCACGATTTCAGCCTGTGGGCTCAACTAATGACCCAGCCTCATCTACAGTCCCATGCAGGGGACCCTGACCAACTTTCATTTTTCCTCTCTGCAATGGCATATTCCATGTCAGTGCAGAGTTCACCGCTCAAGTGGACAGAATGTGCAGTGGCTGCTCTGTAGATCCTGCATATCCATCTGCCTCAATCGCACTGCACAGGTATACCAAGGGGATCCCACAGAGCAGAGGAACAGAAGGTCTTGCATGGGCCTACCACCAAGGGGTGAATTCCAGACAGCAAGAACATTTCAAACAACATCTCAGAGTCCAAGTAAATATTAAATTAACAGCTGTGGTCTCAAAGACCTTGTTTAATTGCTGTATCCAGAGGGAAGCTACTCTTTAGCTCAGTGGTGGGCAAACAATGGCCCGTGGGCTGGATCTACCCCATCAGCCATTTTTAGCCAGCCCTTGAGCTCCCGCTGGGGAGCGGGGTCTTGGGCTTGCCCCGCTCTGGCACTCCAGCCAGGGAGCAGGGTTGGGGGCCACTCCATGTGGCTCCCAGAAGTATCAGCATGGCCCGGCTTTGCCACTCCAGCCAGGAAGCAGGGTCGGGGACCTCTCCTCGCTGCTTCCGGAAGCAGCGGCATGGCCCCACTCTGGCTCCTACGAGTATGGGCAGCCAGGGGGGCTCCGCTCTGCAAGCTGCCCCCACCCCAAGTGCTGCCCCACAGCTCCCATTGTCTGGTAACTGCGGCCAATGGGAGCTGCAGGGGCGGCGCCTGTGGACGGGGCAGCACGCAGAACCGCCTGGCTGCGCCTCCGCGTAGAAGCCGGAGTGGGGACATGGCCACTGCTTCCAGGAGCTGCTTGAGGTAAGCATCACCCGGAGCCTGCACTCCTGAGCCTCTCCCCATGTCCCAACCCCCTGCCCAAAACCTGAGCCCCCTCCTGCCCTCCGAACCCCTCGGTCCCAGCCTAGAGCACCTTCCTACACCCCAAACTCCTCATCCCCAGCCCCACCCCAGAGTCTGCACCCCCAGCTGGAACCTTCACCCCCCGCCCCCGCACCCTACTCCCCCGCCACAGCCTGGAGCCCCCTCCTGCACCCTTAACTCCTAATTTCTGACCCCACCCTTGGGCCCACATCCCCAGCCAGAATCCTCACCATCTCCCACACCCCAGCCCAAATGTTCTGAGCATTCATGGCCCAACATACAATTTCTATTTCCAGATGTGGTCCTCGGGCCAAAAAGTTTGCCCAACTCTGCTTTAGCTAGTAGCCATGTTACCCAGTCATGACAGGGAAACAGAACACTGAATTCAGGCCTTGGCAGGTACAGTAAGTGAAGCAGCAAAATTATTTTCATCTTCTTTATTTTCAAATATATTTCTCTAAATGCTTAATCTAAATGAGGATATTGTACGTAACTTGAGAATTTAAGGTCAGATTATGACTCTATTACTCAGAGTGGTGAGCAGTCACTCACATAAGGTATGCCATTGATTTCAGTGGAAGTACTCGCATGAATAACTGCTAACCAATGTGAATAAAGGGGATCACAATATGACCCTTCAACATTATTGTGTAATTTTTAAGCAATTCATTTAGCCTTTATGAATTGCACCTTTTGATAAACTCCAAGTCCATTTCAGGCAATCTTGCTCCCACTGAAGCCAATGAAAATATGAGCGACATCAGGAGCTTTGATAGCCACCTTATACTAATCAAAGTATTTCACAATGGTTAACTCATTTACCTGATCTTATCCTTGGACTCCATCCTCTTTTTTCATGTGATCTTTTCCTGCTAACAACATGAAGCAGACATTGAATTTATAAATTAAACAAATTATTTTTTTATCTTCTCTGTTTGAGTGTCGTCGTCTCTTTCTCTTTAAATGTACTCCAGAAAGCCCAACCTTATGAAACCCCAATCACTGTTCACTCCATCCCTTATCTCCAAAATGTGACTGTGCTTCTGACTGACTGCTCCTTATCCAGATTCCTTGTCAAACCTCCTGCTCTCAGTTGTTCAGAGTGCTTGCTTGTCTCAATTTCAGCAATAGATTAGCAACAACAGTACTTGGCAAGTGCAGAGATCTTCGTTTCTTTCTGCAGCTTTAACTGACATCACATCATTTTCTTCTGTAACTGATTTTGGTCCGTTTTGTGGAGAGAGAGTGAGAATGTGAAAGATGTTTCCGTTTTCCTTTTCCTTCTTTTTACAGGAAGCTGAGACAATGTTGGAGCGAACGTCTGCCCTGTCTTAGCTCTCTAGTCTGCTAGCAGCCACTTCTTAACATCTGCTCTGGGGTCCTGAAAGAAGAAAAAGAAATGAGAGAGAAGGAGAGTGACATTAATATGGAGAGGAACTGAACTGAAGGGCATGAAAAAGTCGTTTCCTCTGAGGACATAGCTGCAGTTCCTAGCTCTAAAGTGAGTCATGTTTCTAATTATAAATGACCCAGTGCATTACAGTACTTGCAAGCACGTGGAGGGCAGAAACAGAGCTCTGCCTTTTTCTCCCCACACACACTACTGTAAGTATACTGACTAAGAGACAGGTTTTCACTTTCTCCCTCTACCTCATTATGTGCTGGAAAAGGCTTTTGGGGAACCTGAGAGCCCCATGAAGAGTTGGGCAGAATACTTTTGAAGAATTATTTTGCCCTTGGAATATACTAGACTGCAGACAGAGGAGGTGATTAGCTAGATTGCAGCTAGGTTTACAGGGGAGGATACAAAGTCTTCAACTCCTATCCCCACGTCCAGTTATATAGGTCATCTTCTATGTTATGCTTTCCAAACACTAAGTATAGTTTTTAGGAACAATGTACACATTCCTTCAACCTGAGACACAGAATTTACTGTTATTAGCAACCTGAATAGTGCCTGCTTGATGCAACACATCTACTGCCAAATAGCTTAACTGATTCATTCACTATGCATATATAAATGAATTGTGCAGTATAAAGCCATTTTTAGCCCTTTCCAGCTTCCTACATTTGTTTGCGCAGTGATTTTTTTTTCTCCCTCTTAGTTTGTAAAAATGCATTTTGGTTTAAGGGGGAGAATAAGTGAATAGATTCCCCAGTCTTTTACTCTACTGACTCCCCCATTGCAAACACACACATCCCTGATAAGTGGGGTTCATCATAAGCCAAGTGGACAATGTTTGTAGAAACTCCATAGTAAAATATTGACAGCATTTCACTGTTCTATCTTTGTGCAAATGTAAATTCTTTTCTGCGTCTCTGAGTGGGCTCTCAGCTAGTAGGTCTTTTCTTAAATGTACAGTCATAGATGTTTGTCTCCAACTAGCATCTTGGGGACTCATTAGCCACAAACCTAAGCAGAAAATAATCAAGGCTATGCTGCAATAGGTAAATATGATCATTGTGAAATTATCAGATTCAAATACAAATAATCTTTTGTTTATTATTATTATTTGTAAATTATTACAAATAATTTTTGTTTTGGCTTGAGGTTTTGCATTATTTAGGAATTTATTCAGTTAATTTGTACATGAAAACCAAGGGAATGTAAAACTGAGAGGAATTTCCAGTGATGCAAGTAGGGCAGTCCAGTCCAGTATGCTGTACCAGTAAGATATTTGTAGCCGGTACGCCGTACTGGAAAGACATAGGAGGAGCAGAATGTGGGGCCGCCGCGCAGCCCCACACCAGCAGCTCCTCCAGCGTGGCTGTACCGCCCCCAGTCCCACCCCTCCAGCCCTTCCATGCAGCTGCATCTACTATCTGGGGTCTGTACAGCAACCCCACCAGACGACAGGGCTGGGGGCGGTTCAGCCACGCCGGAGAAGCTCCTGGTATGGGGCTGCCCAGCGGCCCCATGTTCTGCTCCTTTCGCCACTGCGGTTCTGGAGAGCCCTGCGGCTCAGAAGTCTCCAGCGCAGTGGGAGGAGGACAGAGCCCTCCCACCCCCACCAGGTAACATGGGATGGATCATGGAGAGGGGACAGGGAGAGCATGGGGGCCCCGGGCTGGGGGCGGAGAGGAGTCATGTGGGGGCGTCATGTACAGAGGTCACATGCCCCCCTTTGTGTCCCTCCCATGAGTGCAGTGTACCGGTAAGAAACTAATTCTACTTGCACCACTGATGATTTTGGAAACGGCATTCCCAGTGTAATGTCTTTACAAATAAAATCTAGCACATGTACTTTTCCAGGCCTTTCAATAAGTGGGTTCACTTGTTTTTCTGTCTATAGAAATGTTTCAATATTTGTATAGCATAGAGTCCAACAGAAAAGTAACACAATCTTAGGTGCTACTTAATTAGTTACAACCATTTATGCAAATCAAGGAAAATCCTGCTCCAACCTTCATGGAGGTATAGAACTCCACAGCATGTGAAACTGGTGCAATTCTATTGCAGAGGGAGACAGGATCTAGAGAGGTCACAGAGAGGTTGTGCACCTTCTTTGCAGTGGAAAGCTCAACTCTTCAGGGGCTCCCTGTGCATCCTGGTGCAGGAGCACTTGGAAGTCAAGGCAAGGGAGAGACAGAGGAAGGGAAGGGCCAAGGTATATACTTTCCCCAAAAAATCTGCAGAAGAAAATAACTTATGAGAAATTTCAGGATGATTAATTTAGTTTTGACCATCTTGGGTAGTGGGAATGTCAAAAAACAGGCTTAGAATAGAAAGCTAATCACAACCTTAACTATTGAAAGACCATCTGTCATAAATATAAAGGGAAGGGTAAACACCTTTAAAATCCCTCCTGGCCAGAGGAAAAACCCTTTCACCTGTAAAGAGTTAAGAACTAGGATAACCTCGCTGGCACCTCACCAAAATAACCAATGAGGAGACAAGATACTTTCAAAGCTGGAGGGGGGGAGAAACAAAAGGTCTCTCTGTCTGTGTGATGCTTTTGCTGGGAACAGAAAAGGAATGGAGTCTTAGAACTTAGTAAGTAATCTAGCTAGATATGCATTAGATTCTGTTTTGTTTAAATGGCTGATAAAATAAACTGTGCTGAATGGAATGTATATTCCTGTTTTTGTGTCTTTTTGTAACTTAAGGTTTTGCCTAGAGGGATTCTCTATGTTTTGAATCTGATTACCCTGTAAGGTATTTACCATCCTGATTTTACAGAGGTGATTCTTTTACTTTTTCTTCAATTAAAATTCTTCTTTTAAGAACCTGATTGCTTTTTCATTGTTCTTAAGATCCAAGGGTTTGGGTCTGTGTTCACCAATGCAAATTGGTGAGGATTTTTATCAAGCCTTCCCCAGGAAAGGGGGTGTAGGGTTTGGGAGGATTTTGGGGGGAAAGACGTTTCCAAGCGGGCTCTTTCCCTGTTATATATTTGTTAGACACTTGGTGGTGGCAGCAATAAAGTCCAAGGGTAAAATTGTTTGTACCTTGGGGAAGTTTTAACCTAAGCTGGTAAAAATAAGCTTAGGGGGTTTTTCATGCAGGTCCCCACATCTGTACCCTAGTGTTCAGAGTGGGGAAGGAACCTTGACACCATCTCTCCATAATTAATGGGTAACACACTTTCCCAGAAGCTATTCTCCATTTCTATGCTCAGTTTAACATGGGCTTTTCTTTATTATGTTGATCTGGGGAAATTGTTTGACTTCATTTTTGATTTTGTGCCCAACAACGTACATGACCTGAATGCTGAAAAAGAGGTATGCTTTACAATACTAGAAGTAAACCCCATTGTCCTGATAATGTATTAACAGCTGTGAGCAATCTATACCCCCTAGGATAAATGAAAAGCCAGATGTGCCACTGAATTCATGTGTTACTCCTATTAGTGTTGAAGTTCTCATGGAAAACAAAAGTACGGACAAGTATTCTTGACAACTGTAGCTAATCTAGGAAATGAGACACTACAATGTGCCTAAATGCAGTTTAGATATAATTGATTCACTCAGAAGCCAATTTAGTTGAAGAGGAAGTTAAACCCTGGCCAGTAAAGGCAGATCTACACTGTCAAATTTACATGATAATCCCAAATCCGTTTGGTTTTGCCTGTGTAGATGGGATCAAGTAATGGTGTAACCATGTTACTGAATCAAATTACAAACCTGATGAACATAATGATATGATTCTAGTAGTGTTTCCCATGGTAAAGAAGAGAGACAGAACTTGGTTGTCAGCTACTAGACACAGACATACCCTGTAGCTTTCCCTGGTTCTCTAGCTCCCTGACAGCTTAATATGACCATATAAAGTCTTCCTAAGTGCTGGCCTGGATAAAATAGTCATGGAAGGATTGCTGTCTACACCAAAGTCTCTTGCCATGTAAGTTGTTTAACTGATACAAATAGGCCCTAAACCTCCTTCCAGTGCATCACACAAATTCAGTTACGAAAAGATAATCCCCCAAATTTAGGGCTTGACTTTTATAAATAGTCTTCAATTTTGCAGATGCCTGCAATGAATTGTGGATGTGAAGTTACAGGCATAGATACTAACGTCTAGATGTTAAATTACTTAATTTTGCCTGCAAATCAGGTAGACATTAAAATGTTAGTAGTTGTGCCCGCAATTCACTGTGCCCAATACTGTAAGCTCAATTGATAACCCCTCGCCACCCCCTTCATGTCTCTAAACATTGGAACCACTGTATGTAATATACATAGTAGCTGTAATAATTCACTTCAAAGTAACTCTTAAAATAGCTAAATCAAAATCTTTAAAACCTCAACTTGGAGCCTGGGGAGCACAGATAGCATAGCCCATAAAATTACTGAACACAGTCCAAAGTCTAGAGGAGGTGGGAATTTGTGAACAAAGGGAACATGGTACTAATACAATTTATGATTTATACTGTTTATAAGTACAATTGATCACAGAATCACTACTGATTTATGTTGACTTCTTCTGATATGAACTAGGCCATAAGGATCCCAGTGGAAAAAGTCCACAGTGGTGTGTCCTCAAATAGAATAGCAATAATGAGCAGTACAGCTAAAAGAATGAGTTGCGCTAGCCAGGTCAGCCGCTTGACTAGGGTGGCGGGTGGATGTGCATATTCAGAGCATCCACTGAGCAGCCTCCATCAGGTAAATTCATGTGGAACCTTGGCTGAAACTGCATCTGTCATCACCAAAATGGAAACTCCAAGTTATGGCATGGTCAATATCCTAGGGCCAGCTACATCTCCATGCAGCACCAATGGGGGAGGATCTGGCCCATAGTATGGAGGGGAGAAAAGCACAGATGTTTTATTTAATAACATTTCCCCAAAAGCAAAAAAGGGTTTATCTTTCTCTGCTAGACTGAAGAGTCCATTATTAAATATTTGTTCCCCATGTCAATACTTATCGACTGTAGCCAAGTCACCCCTTAATCTTCTCTTTGTTAAACTAAATAGTTTGAGCTCCTTTATTTGATCACTATAACGCATGTTTTCTAATCCTTTAATCATTCTTGTGGCTCTTCTCTGAACCCTCTCCAATTTGTCAACATCCTTCTTGAATTGTAGGCAACAGAACCGGTCACAGTATTCCAGTAGTGGTCACACTAGTCAAATACAGAGGTAAAATAACCTCTCTTTTCCTACTCAAGATTCCCCTGTTTATGCATCCCAGGATCACATTAGTTCTTTTCACCACAGCATCACACTGGGAGCTCATATTCACCAGAAACCCCACATCTTTTTCAGAAGCACTACTTGCCAGGATAGAGTCCCCTATCTGTAAGTCTGACCTACATTCAGTTACCTGTTTTCTTCATTATTTAACACTCCCCCAATTTTTGTGTCATCTGCAAATTTGTCAGTGAAGATTTTGTTATTTTCCACGTCATTGATAACAAAAATTTAATAGCATATGGCCAAGAACCAATCCCTGCAGGACCCTGCTGAAAACACACTCACTCAGTGATGATTCCCTAGTTACAGTTATATTTTGAGACCTATCAGTTAGCCAATCTTTAATGCATTTACTGTGTGCCATGTTAATTTTATATCATTCTGTTGTTTTTAATCAAAATGTTAAATGTGGTACCAAGTGAAATGCTTTACAGAAGTCTAAGTATATTATGTCAACACTATTACCTTTATCTACCGAACTTGTATTCTCGTTAAAAAAAATCAAGTTAGTTTGATGGAATCTACTTTCCAAAAACACATGTTGATTTGCATTAATTTAACTCTTTATTAACTAAGTCCCACATCAGCTACTCCAATATTTTGCCTGGGATGAATGTCATGCTGAAACACCTATAATTATCTGAGTCATCCTGCTTACCCTTTTTAAAAATTGGCACAACAATTTTCTTTCAGTCTTCTGGAAAGTCCCTAGTGCCCCAAAACTTATTGAAAAGCTACATGAACTGTCTGGCAAGCTCCTCATCCAGCTCTTTAAAACTCTAGGATGCAAGTTATCTGGACCTGCTGATTTTAAAATGTCTAACTTTAGTAACTTCTATTTAATATTCTCCACAGGTACTAGTGGAATGGAAAGAATGTTATCAGCATACAATGAGAGTATATCATCTGTTTTTCCCCCAAATATAGAACAGAAATATTTATTGAACACTTCTGCATTATTATTGATAATTCTACCATTTTCATTTAGTAATGGACCAATGCTATTGTCAGGATTCATTTTGTTCCTAAAATATTTTTAAAATTTCTTATTGTCCTTAACTCTGCTGGTCATAGATTTCTTTGTATGTTTCTTGGCTTCCCATATCAATTTTTTACAATTCCTAACTTCTTTACTATCAAACTTCCTCTCTCTTCCATTTGTTATATATTTTATTTTTTACAGCTTTGCATCCCCTCAAATGAGGTCAGTTTTTTAACCAGTACGGCCTTCTTCTTCAATAGTGGGATTGTGGTTTTTTGGTATCTAGTAAAGTGTTCCTAAATTATTCCCAATTATCATTCACATTCTTCTGATTAAATTTTGCCTCCCAGCTGATTTGGCTCATAATTATTTTTAACTTTGTGAAATTGCCCTATTAAAGCACAAAGAGAGAGAGAGTGTGTATGTGTGTGTATATATTACTGGTCTGGACTTTATTCTGCTTGCTCATTGATCATGATCACTTGTACCTAAGCTACCATAAATTTTTAGTTCTGTGATCAGTTCCTCTTTATCTGCTAGGATAAGGTCTAAAAAACAATTCCCCTGTGTTGGCTGCAATACTTTTTGAGTTACAAAATTGTCAGTGATAATGTTTAGAAATTCCAAGGATGTTTTAGTGCTGGCAGCATGAGACCTCCAGCATGTCACTCAAATAGAAATTCCTTGTGATCACACAGATTTTTTTCCTACATATTATATATAGGTGCATAATGAGTTTGTCATCCTGTTCCCTAGTATGATTTGATGGCATGTAGCAGAAACCAGCTAGTACCACATCTTGTGCTTTCTCTGTTAGGACATTGATCCATAAGCATCTTTCTTCCAAGTTATCAGTGACTCAGAAACAGATAATGCCACTTTTGACATAGAGTGCCACCTCCCACTCCTTTTCCCCACTTGATCCTTCCTAAATAGGTTATAACTATTGATTTTAACATTCCACTAATGTGAATCATCCCACCAAGTTTCAGTAATCCCAACTAGATCACATTTATGCTCATAAAATCAGCAATTCCATCATACACATAAGTGAAAATATACAAAGGGAGCCGCCTTGGAATATTCTGTTCGCCGATTACTTAGTGATATGTGAATACGATTGTGAGACCCTGCAAACCAACCTTGAACAGTGGCAACACAGGTTTGAGCTGGTGAGACTTAGAGTGAACATTGGTAAAACTGAGGCTGTGATAACTGAGGGAGGGGACCCACCATAAAGGATATTACCAGCAAAGAGCTAAGTGGAGTGTAAGAATTTACATACCTAGGATCAATGGTTGAGGATAATGGTATCCTCCTGTGTGATGTCCAGCATTATATTAAAGCTTCTTGGTGCAAACGACAGGAGCTGACTTCAGTTTTCTATGACAAAAAGAGGCCAATAAAAGTTAAAAAGCACATTGTATAAAACTATAATTTGACTCATCCTAATGTATGGAACAGAGACTTAGCCAACCACCAGAAAATAAATCAGAATGTTCTCCACCACAGAGATGTAGCTGCTGAGATGGTCAAATGGTTGGACGCTCCATGATAGGAAACAACATGAAATTATGAGGAACCTAATGCAAATTGCCCCAGTTGAAGATAAGTTGAGGGAAGGTAGGCTACATTGATATGGACATCTCTAGCAGAGACCCAAGAGTTATATTTGTCAGATGCCCTTGCCATGATCTTACATGGAAGACGACTATAGGGGGACTTTGTACCTTGACTTGACAGGGTATCAGTGGACCTTAGAAAGACCAATTTGCACAACAGTCAGGCATACAATCACGAGTTTTGGAAGAAGGCTATAAAAGTCACCAATGCCAAATAGGGGAGTGGCAAGAGAGAAGAAGAAAAAGGGAATAAAGAGCACCTACATTTCTGAGTGAATGCATTTTCTATTTTTGTTTGCTCTGTCATTATCCGAGATCTTCCACTTGATAATATATAAGGCTGTATAACTTTCCAGGGTATGAGAGAAAGCACTAGTGCAGAAGCCACACCAAGCCAGACAACAGAAAAAGGAACATAGGAGCTTAAATACATTTGTGGATCTGGGCCTAACAGTTAACAGCCTAAATATCTTTGTGAATCTGGGTCAAAATACTTACTAGTTAAAAGGAAAATAGTAACAACCTGCTGCAGTCAGAGGTAAAGGAACAACACTGGAGTACAGCTGTTGCCGGAGCCAGGCCAACTACCAGGAAGGTATGCTGGAAAAGGCTCTTTTAAAGGGAAAACCCAAAGAAGGGCTTTAATTGATAACCATACAGTTAGAAAGCAGGTAGTTTGTAGGGGAAAGACATTGAAGTTCAATCTTTCTGAGTTGGGAACAGGTGAAAGACAGCTGAGCTTGCCAAAAGTAGAGTACAGCATGCTCAGGCTAGTACATCATTCTTTCATTATATGTTGTAAAAAGCATCCAATCTTTTCTGGACAGAGCCATGCTTTCTTTGCTTGAGGTTTACCACTGTAGCTAGCCTGTCTTTTTTCTTGCCAAATTTTTTCCTTCGCTCATCTGCAAATTTACAGAAAGCTAAGGAAAGGGAAAGGAGAACGTTGCTACATGTAACCGTTTGAATGCTGTTTTGTGCCAAAACGTAGAGGACAGGAGAAACTGAGGTGTCAGCAATGCAGCTGGAAATGATTAAGTAAGATATGCCCAGGTGATCCCAGCAGGTGATGCAGGTTCCACTCTGCAGAAGAGGGTAAACCCCCCCAACATCTCTGCCAATCTGACCAGGGGGAAATTCCTTCCCAACCCCAAATCTGGTGATCAGTTAGACCAGGGGTGGGCAAAGTACGGCCCGTGGGCCAGATCCGGCCCATCAGATCTTTGGATCCAGCCCACGGGATTGCCCCCCGTGATGCCACAGGCCACGCGCTGCTCTCAGAAGCGGCTGGCACCATGTCCTTGTGGCCCCGGGCGGAGGAGGGGGTAGAGGACTCCGTTCGTTGCCCTTGCCTCCAGGCACCACCCCCCGCAGCTCCCATTGGCTGGGAATGGGGAATCGCGACCAATGGGAGCTTCAGGTGAGGTACCTGGAGCCGTGCCAATGGCGTGGAGCCCTGTGCCCCCTCCTCCCCCAGGGGCCGCGCAGGGATGTGCTGCCAGCGGTGAGGCATGGGGCCAGGGCAGGCAGGGAGCCTGCCCTGGCCCCAGTGCACACTGCTGCCACCCCAGAGCTGCTTTAGGTAAGTGGCGCCAGGCCGGAGCCCGAACCCCTCCTGCACCCTACCTCCCAACTCTCTGCCCTGAGCCCCCTGCTGCACCTTGCACTCCCGTGCACCCCAACTCCCTGCCCTGATCCCCCTCCAGCACCCCACACCCCTCCTGCACCCCAACCTCTGCCCTGAGCCCCTTCATACACCCCGCACCCCTCCTGCACCCCAACCCCCTGCCCTGAGCTCCATCCTGCAGTCCTCACCCCTCCTGCACCCCAACCCCCTTCCCTGAGCCCCCTCATACACCCCTCACCCCTTCTCTGCCCCAATCCCTTGCTCTGAGCCCATTCCTGCACATCACATCCCCTCCCACATCCCGCACTCCCTCCCACACCCCAACCTCCTGCTCCAGCCCTGCATACAATTTCCCCACCCAGATGTGGCCCTCAGCCCAAAAAGTTTGCCCACCCCTGAGTTAGACCCTGAGCATGTGAGAAAGACACAGCAGCCAGGCATCTAAGATAGAGGATTTTCTGTAACAGCTCAGAACACCAGTCCATCATAGCTGGTATCCTATCTCCAGCTGTGGAAGATCTCTGATTCTTCAGAGTAAGGAAGGGAAATAAATAAATAATTACAATTGTGCATCGGGGGGAAAATTTCGTCCTGACCTCTGCAGGTGACCAGTTGAAGTCCTGAAGCATGGAATTAGATTACAATGATTAACATTATAGTCATCAATATTAGTATTCATTAATATGCACTGGTGGAGCCCACAGTGTAGAACTTGTTCCCCTTTAATATTCATTTTAGTCCCTCTCCCCAGTTTAAAAAAAAACCTTGAATTTCCCTTCAAAGTTTGATTTTAATTTTTGTTTTGTTTTAACAGTTCTTCATTGTGCCTTCTTCTGTATGGACCCCCTCAGGAAGGTTTCTGGTTCTATGTATGAACCTGTTCACACTGTGGATCTTGTTTTGGACTGGGATTAGAAGGAACAGAGGGAATGAAGTTCTCATGTGTCATGGAGAGACCATTATTTCCTTCTCTTTGAGTCAAGGCTCACCTTTGCTCCTGTTAAGAGTACAGGAGCAATTTTAATGGTCCACCTTATGGATTAGTAAAAGAGGATGGGTTCCAAGTATCTGAGAAAGAATGACTATACAATTCTCTAACATCTTATATGTTCACTACTAAAATGGTGACCCTGAAATACTCCTGGCATTGCATTTTCCTCCTAGATCACCTCAGTACACAGATGTTATCTCTCACAGATCCACAGAAGGAGGGAG
Organism: Chelonia mydas; assembly: GCF_015237465.2. Lineage (NCBI taxonomy): Eukaryota > Metazoa > Chordata > Testudines > Cheloniidae > Chelonia > Chelonia mydas. The sequence goes on from NC_057849.1 coordinate 42,218,959, forward strand.
ATTAAGGTGCTGCTGGCAGAAATTGTGCTTTAAATTAAAATGTGTGTGTCATAAAGACAGCTCATTTTTTAAAAATTATTAGGCTGTGGCTATGATAGTAGCAAAGAGGCTATTTCCTCCACCTCAGCATCTGTAAAGTCCCAAACAACAGAACTTTTCCACATAGTCTTTTCTCAGATACTAAGTTAAGTTTTTCTCATGGCATGGAGTTTTCCCAACTGCTTTGCCTAAAGGATAGCTTGGATGCAGACGATAGTGGTAGCTAGATTGATGCCTGAAAGAAACAAATATAATTTCTTCTATATTTGAGTTTTGGCCACTCACTAAGTTTATGGATATGTTCTGAGAACTTTAGGCTACAACCTACAATCCAGAATTGTCCTTAATTGGTAAGGTGACTAATAAGGAAACCAGATGTGTTAGCATAAGACACCATCAATGCTTCCTTCACAGAGAGGAAGTTGTCACTCCTTTAAGAGGTGCTGATAATCAGACCTATGCTCAAGAAGGCATCTCTTGACACTTGTCCTCTCTCCAATGAAAGGTTTCAGAGGAGCAGCCGTGTTAGTCTGTATCCGCAAAAAGAAAAGGAGGACTTGTGGCACCATAGAGACTAACAAATTTAGTTGAGCATAAGCTTTCGTGAGCTACAGCTCACTTCATCGGATGCATGCAGTGGAAAATACAGTGGGGAGATTTATATACACAGAGAACATGAAACAATGAGTGCTACCATACACACTGTAATAAGAGTGATCAGGTAAGGTGAGCTATTACCAGCAGGAGAGCGGGGGAACCTTTTGTAGTGATAATCAAGGTGGGCCATTTCCAGCAGTTGACAAGAACGTGTGAGGAACAGTGCGGGGGGGGGGGGCGGGGGAGAATAAACATGGGGAAATAGTTTTACTTTGTGTAATGACACATCCACTCCCAGTCTTTATTCAAGCCGAAGTTAATTGCATCCAGTTTGCAAATTAATTCCAATTCAGCAGTCTCTCGTTGGACTCTGGTTTTGAAGTTTTGTTGTTGAAGAATTGCCACTTTTAGGTCTGTAATCAAGTGACCAAATAGACTGAAGTGTTCTCCGACTGGTTTTTGAATGTTATAATTCTTGACATCTGATTTGTGTCCATTTATTCTTTTACACAGAGACTGTCCAGTTTGACCAATGTACATGGCAGAGGGGCATTGCTGGCACATGATGGCATATATCACATTGGTAGATGTGCAGGTGAACAAGCCTCTGATAGTGTGGCTGATGTGATTAGGCCCTATGATGGTGTCCCCTGAATAGATATGAGGGCACAGTTGGCAACAGGCTTTGTTGCAAGGATAGGTTCCTGGGTTAGTGTTTTTGTTGTATGGTTGCTGGTGAGTATTTGCTTCAGGTTGGGGGGCTGTCTGTAAGCAAGGACTGGCCTGTCTCCCCCACTGTTCCTCACACGGTCTGGTCAACTGCTGGAAATGGCCCACCTTGATTATCACTACAAAAAGTCCCCCCTCCCACCCTCCGCTCTCCTGCTGGTAATAGCTCACCTTACCTGATCACTCTTGTTACAGTGTGTATGGTAACACCCATTGTTTCATGTTCTCTGTGTATATAAATCTCCCCACTGTATTTTCCACTGCATGCATCCGATGAAGTGTGTTGTAGCTCACAAAAGCTTATGCTCAACTAAATTTGTTAGTCTCTAAGGTGCCACAAGTACTCCTTTTCTTTCTCCAATGACAGTGGCTAGAGCTGCTTGCCTTTTAAAAAAATAAAATAAAGATTACTAGGCTGTTTGGTAAGGCAACTTTGTAAGGTCCGAGGCATTTTTCTGCAGCCACATTAGGACATCAGCCAAGCAGCCATAAGCCAAGAAGCAGAATATCACATCCTCACATTCCCTCTAAATTAATCAAATTAATATAATGTAGGGCAGTTAAGAAGTTGCTCCTGTCCTAATAGTACCCACCATCACCAGATAAAGAAATCTTAAGATGTTTCAAGAAAACTTTGTTTGATAGCATTCTGTCTGGCAAGGAATCACTTATCAATTGTGATTGTGAAATCTACACTTCTTTATTGTTTTACCTTTATGGTTCCTACTTCTCTATTGTTTATCTGTATGGTTTCTGTCTGTTTCTTTGATTGTTTCTGTCTGTTGCATAATTAATTCTGCAAGATTTAAATCAACTAAGGTGGGGTATGATTGGTTAAAGAATTGTTTCACTATATGTTAGGATTGGTCAAATAATTATTTTATAATACTTTAGTAAAGTAACTGGTTAAGGTATAGTTAAGCATGACAAGTTTCACTATATAAACTGGCATCCAAAAGGAAGTTCTTTGTAACCAACTCCAGGACAGAGCCCAATCAGAGCTGCCAGACCTCAACACCCTGCCAACTAAATTGAGCAGAAGCTGGAGTCCCTGGATGACCGGATCCTGACTAGCCACAAGAACATAAGTATATATGCGGACATCCTCATCCCCTGACTTCTGGAGTCTGTCAATCCTGGCAGAGACAGAAACAATCATACTTGAATAGTCTTGTTCTTTTCAATGGTAAGAAGAGTCAAGCAAAATATCAGGGGAGCTGCAATGTTCTACCCTGTCACTCCTCCTGCTCAGTGTGTACGAGATGCTGCCAGGCAAAAAGTGAAACCATTATGGTTGCAATGCCTATAGTATGCTGATGAAACTGAGCTCTGGTACATCAGGTCTAGACGGTGCAGACATTTAGGTTTCCTCATGTCTGGCCATGACTGGAGTGGGATGAGGGATAGTTGTTTTGGATGAGGAATAGTTGGCTGAAACCCAGTCTGGATAAGACAGAGATGATGTTAGCTAGAGAGAAGCTGAGAGAAGCAACTAGAGGAAATGATAATATTTAGGAGATGGTGAGGTTGACATCTACCCTCCTTATACTGCAATTTTAGTAACAAAAGAAGTCTGTAAACTAGTTGGTCCCCAGTAAACAAGGGGTTAAGTCCAGCTTCATTTTCCCCTCCCACCCTGCCTCCCTTTGCATATGTGCTCCAGGGAATGAAATTCCATTTGGCTTCTGGGACATACAGAGGAGAAAGAATGAAAGTCAAGACTCTGAAGACAGGGTTGATCTCCAGGATGGTAAAATGTTGGTTTGTACTCTTTTGGCTTATGCTACCTTATTGCAATTTATGATTATAAAGATTCTCTCCTGGTCAGTGCCGGCCCACAACATTTTGGCACCTGAGGCGGGGAGCTCAAATGACGCCCCCATGCCCCCTTGCTTTGGCTAAAACTTTGAAAGGTCTCAATTCTGCTTTCTTCCTGTTCTGCTCCTCTCATGGTACTGCTCTGCCACCTACCCCAATAAAGGAGAACTAACAACTTAAAATGCCTTGTTCAAAACTTTTATGTAACACTTAACTTTCAAATGCCTGAACAGCAAATGTAACTTTTCTTGTCTGTGCAAACACTGGCATTTTTATCTGTTTGTATAATCAAAGTGGTGCTTCCATGCCTTCTTGGTTACAAAGATTTGAACTGCTTCCTGAAGGTTCACAGTCTGAGCCAGCTCATGCTCTGTTGAGATGGTTGCAAGGCTGACCAGCCTCTCCTGTGTCATTGTGGAGCGTAGATGTGTTTTTATTACTTTCAGCTTGGAGAAGCTGCGTTCTCCACTGGCAGCGGTTACAGGAAGTATGAGAAGTATGCGCAGAGCAACAAAAGCATTTGGAAAGAGGGTGGTCATCTTATTTGTGCACATATATTCCAGAACAGCCTTTGGAGTTGATCCTGCTGAAATGTATCTTGAAAGGGCTTTCAGTTCATCACCTAAATCACTCGCATCAATATCGCGCATGTCATCATGTGTCAACACTGTCTCTAGTGCCCTGCATTGCTGGTGTGGGTCTTCTTCAGGTATAGTGAGGAGTTTTGGAATATCCTACAACATCCCAAATATATTGCTGTGTTCCTTGAGCTGCATGAAATGTTCTTCAGCAAACTGTATTGCACAATCTAGCACCTGGTTAAAGAATTCAACTTTGAATTGTTGTTTGGGGTCTCTTATGGGATTATCCCATGCCTCGTAATCAAAATATCTTCTTCTTCGGTGACTCTTGTATTCTTGAATGGGTGGGAAAATAGCTTCAGTGTGAAGTTCTTCTGCCAACTTCTGTTCACTCTTCAGAACGTTTTGAAATCCCTCATCTGACCGGTAAGACTGCAGGTATGACTTTGCTTTGTCCAGTTGTTCCATTGCTCCAGATATATCAAGGTCGACACCTTGGAGTCTCTTGCTTACAACATTTATTTCAAACAGTCTGTCATGCCACAACACTAAGCCACACAGAAATTTGAAATTATGTATGTTTCTGGTGATTCCATTTCCCTCCGCCACTGTTCTCCCACAAACAGTTCCTGTCAGAGCATTATCCTGCATAATGGCAACTATGGCATCATCTGTCTTCCCAATTTGGTCTTTGATAGGCTTTATCGCCTCCACTCGACTTTCCCATTGTGTGGCACTCAGTGGTTTCAGTGTCAGATGTTGCTTCAAAATTTGCCATCGATGAGTTGATGCAGAGAAATATAGATAGATGGTTTGAATTACATTAAAAAATTCAGCAGCCTCACTAGAAGCTGATACTGCATCACTGACCACCAAGTTCAATGAATGAGAACTGCATGGGACAAAAATAGCTCGAGGATTTAACTTTCAGATCTGTGTCTGCACTCCTCTGTTCTTTCCTCTCATGTTGCCACTATTATCGTAGCCCTGACCTCTCATGTAAGCTATCGCAATTCCCATATCTTCCAGCTTTTTAAGAAGCACATTTGTCATACCAGCTCCTGTAGTATCATCAATGTCAATAAATTCTAGAAAATGCTCTCTGATAGTCACCATTGCAGGGATGTTTCACTAGGTTCTGTTGTTGTGACAAAACGCACCATTAAAGTCATTTGTTCCGTATGGCTGATGTCAGGTGTGCAGTCCAGAATAACAGAGTAATATCTTGCTGACTTCAGATCTGCCACAATCTTCTGTTTGATGTTTGTTGCCAGTAACTGTATGATCTCATTTTGAATTGTTTTTCCAAGGTACTGGTGTGTGTACATTTCTTGGGTGGTGACTCTTCTTAGATGCTCCTGGAGCACAGCATCAAACTCAGCCATCAGCTCCACAATTTTAAGGAAGTTTCCATTGTTTGGCACATACAGCTGATCTGAAGTGACACGGAGCGCTAGGTTTTGGGTAGCAAGCATTCTGACAATGGCAATGAGCCTTTTCGGAACATTTTGCCAGTAAAGAGACTCTGATGCAATCTTCTCTTGATGCTGATCATCTATGGGGGCCTTTAACCTTAGTCTCATCTTAAGCTCTTTCCACCTATGGAATGCTCTCTGGTGATTTGCTGCCTTCTCATAGCATCCCAGATTTCTAGCCAGATTTTTCCAGTCCTTTGTTCCTGTAGAACCCAGTGTGGCTGGAACATTAGACTGGAAGAGTTTGCAACAAAAACAGCATGCAGCATTCTGGGTTTTTGAGTTCACTTTGTCACCATTGGGGATTTCATGCCAGTAATGTGTTGGATGGACACTTCTATTTTCTTTGTCTTTGGGGAACATGAAGTTTTTCACTTGCTGTGGTCCATGCGGTACAAGGAAGTCCCTCAGGCTACTGCTCAAGTGGGTCCACAGTCCTGGACCATCTAGACTTAAGGAACTAAACTCAGCAGCAGCTGTTTCTTGCGCCTCCACCACACTCTTCTCTGATCTACACTTTTCTTCAGGAATGTGCATGGTTACAGCCATTTGAGATGGAGACATGGATGCTGCAGCAGCTGCCAGGTCACCTGCACTCTAACTGGAAGATCAGGCATCTCCTCACCACTCACATCCTCACTGGGGCCGGAAGGCTCACCATGAACATTTCTGTCTATGTATCTCAGGAGAGCTCCTTCCTGCTTAGATAGAAAAGCTTCCTTTGCTTTCTTTCTTTTCCTGAATGCTGCCCCAGAGGAGCATTTTCTTCTTTCACTCATGACTGCTGTTCTGTGCCAGGTATAGTGGCTCTCAACACTCAGTTGAAGGGGGCAAATAAGCAGGCTGGTAGCAGGGCCTGAGTGAGGGAAGATATCAGTGTCTTAAGGGCCTAACTGGCTCCTACTACTTCAGTTGACTGCTTGTTCTTCTCAAGTGGGTTTAGGGAAGCAACAGGAAACAGGAAGCTCCCTGAGAAGCTGGTGTTAATCAGTCCAGGCTCCTGCAGGTGCTAGAGAGGTACATAAGAGGCTCCTCCTCCTCTCTCTCCCTGCAGCTCCTGCTGCTTTGTTATTCCCTCTTACCTTTTCTCCTGCCTGCCTGTTATGTCTCATGTGCCCTTCTTCCTCCAGCACAGCGCTCCACCATGTCTGTGCATCTAGAGCAGCGAGAATACATATGCACCAGCAGCAGACACAATTTTCTACACTCTGGGTCCTAGTGCCCCCCCCCCCCAGTCTGGCACCTGAGGCGGCTGCCTCAGTTCACCTCATGTAAGGCCAGACCTGCTCCTGGTTAACAGTTTACTGAATGTTGCTATGCTTTGTTTCTGTTGTACCATCTCACCTTCTTATGGGGTCCTGTTGCTGCTGCTGAACTGATTTTTTCATCTCCATGTGTTGAAGAGGTTGTGACCATCCTTTTAGGATGTACACCCCTCCCCCCCACACACCTCAATTATATCCACAACTTTATCACATCCAGCCTCTCTGTTCCCAGAGAGTAGTTATCAGTGGTTCAGAGTCAAGCTGCAAGGGCATATCGAGTGGGGTCCCACAGGGATCAGTTCTGGGTCCGGTTCTGTTCAATATCTTCATCAATGATTTAGATAATGGAATAGAGAGTACACCTATAAAGTTTGTGGACGATACCAAGATGGGATGGGTTGCAAGTACTTTGGAGGATAGGATTAAAATTCAAAATAATCTGGACAAACTAGAGAAATGATCTGAAGTAAATACGATAAAGTTCAATAAGTGGAATACTTTGCATTTGTCCTTAGGAAGGAACAATCAGCTGCGCACATACAAAATGGGAAGTGACTGCCTAGGAAGGAGTACTGTGCAAAGAGATCTGGGGGTCATAGTGGATCACAACCTAAATATGAGTCAACAGTGTAACACTGTTGCAACAAAAGCAAATATCATTCTGGGATGTATTAGCAGGAGTTTTGTAAGCAAGACATGAGAAGCAATTCTTCCACTGTACTCCATGCTAGTTAGGCGTCAGCTGAAGTATTGTGTCCAGTTCTGAGCACATTTCAGGAAAGATGTGGAATAACTGGACATAGTCCAGAGAAGAGCAACAAAAATGATTAAAGGTCTAGAACAGGGGTGGGCAAACTTTTTGGCCTGAGGGCCACATCGGGGTGCAAAACTGTATGGAGGGCGGGGTAAGGAAGGCTGTGCCTCCCCAAACAACCTGGCCCCTGCCCCCTATCCACCCCCTCCCACTTCCCGCCCCCTGACTCCCCCCTCAGAACCCCTGACCCATCCAACCACCCCTGCTCCTTGTCCCCTGACTGCCACCCCCCCCCCCCCCCCGGGACCTCACCCCCTATCCAATCTGACTGTTGGAGAACGATAATGGGAAATGAATTGATAGCTCAGTGCACTGCCCCATGTCCTAATATAGGGGTGATGAGTTCATTCCTTCATTTGGCAGGGGAATTTTAAAAACAGCCATATGACTCAAAGACATCTCAGCTTACTGCTCAATTACTGTTAGCATGGAAGCGGGAAATAAACAAATACTTGTAGCACTTAAAGTTTGCGAAGTGTTACATCACTTATCTGGCTAATCCTCACAATACTCCTGTAAATTAAGCATGGAGAAAGCTGTTGTGGAGAGGTTAAGCAATTTGCATAGAGCGTTTAGAATTTGGTAATCCCTGGCCCATTAGACCAGACAGAACCTTCCTCCCACAAAAAAAAAGCACCTGGAAATCAGGAGGGAACCCCAAGTGCACTCCAGTATGTGGGATGAGGAGTCCTTAACTGCCTATACAAGGTCACTTTAAAAAATGAAAGAAAGAGAATTACATACCCCATGGGCTGGCTGGGTTCTGTCCCTCTCTCCTTCTTGGAACCACATACAGTAGTGTGACTATATAATAGCCAAGTTTATTGTTGTTGTTATAGACATGCAGAAATTCCTGCAGGCTGCGTAGCTCCAGTGGTGGGGAAGGACAGATTCATGATAGAAAAGAACAAAGTATGAAAAATGGGGCACTAGTTTTCTCATGTTCCCCTTCTCTCTTCTAAGATGCTCTGCAACTGTCTGGCACACAGGATTTGGGGATCTCTGCAGCAAATAAACTTTATTCCAACATAGGTGGAACCAAACTCTCCAGCAAGCACAGCTCCAAATGGATTTTGAAAGGGTTTGTTCACCTACCCCCAAACGGCATTGTGAAGATTTTTATAAATATTTCTTAAGTGCTTTAAATATGTACAGTCAAACTGAACTTTCAATTACAATAAATCTGGAGTGACTCAACTGCTTTCTGTGGAGTTACTTCAGGTTAACCCTGAGTATCCGAGCAATACTGGACTAAAAAAATGCTATATAATTGCTAAGTATTTATTCTTAAAAGGATACTGATATTGTTTGCCAAATAGGGTCTCTATGCCATTTGCCAGCCACAATTGCAGAAGAATGGTAAGGCATTTTACATTCCATGGGTAGTATGCTTTTAGTTAGGGTATTTAACTATATGAATCTCTCTTCTACATGTGGGAGTCTTGTGTCTAAATTGAGATATGCAGCATGCTGAAAATTTAGCTCTGGAAATGCAGAACATTGTTAAAGCAAGGAGGTTAATATAGAGACTTCGCTGCACACAACATGCACAGTTAAAAGAAAGAAACTTTTCAAAGATGAGAATATTCGGTTCTTGGTCTATGCTATAAATAAATATGATGTACATGAAATCCAGCATATGTAACAGATGATGTTAATGATAATAACTGTGTTCCATGTGGCATAAGAAAAATTCTTAAAGACACTCTGCCAAGATTGGTATGCCCACAATTTGACCTCTTTTTTTAATTCTTATACTGTCTTGTAACATGTCTGTAATTCTATATTTTTTTTCCAAACAAATATTTCAGTGCTTCTATTCTAATGAAAAAAAATGACAATAGCCTAGCACTGGAAGAAATATGGTTGAATCGTTGGGCAAGGATCACTCTGCCTGTGAGACAGAGGCAATAATATTACCTGTTAATAACAATTACATTAACTGATAGATTATTATAAGGCTTAATTCATTAGTGTCTGTGAAGTGCTTTGAGATCTTTTGATAAGTGATTTATAAGTAGAAAATATTATTAATGAGAAGTTGTAACTACAGTGCTGCAAAGGGAGGGAAATATTTTAAACATAAATGAGAAATTAGTAAGGAAAGTAACTTCAGTTTCGAGTTTCCAGATAGTTAATTATGATGGATGGTGAGGAAAAACACAGAAAAACTGTAAAGATATTCTGTGTATACTTTTCAGTTTTACAGATTTCAGAATTACCAAAATATATAGGACCTTCTATTGCTGTATTCTCAATATTCCATTCACAAAGCTTTCCAAATGCTCTTGTTACTGCTGCTATTCGAAATAATACGCTCCCAAATCGTGAAGGGCATGTGGGAGGTGGGAATGGGGAGGGGGAAGACAGAGGGTATCCCCTGGGAATCAGTCCATTATAAAAGGCTTTGTGCAATTCTGTTTGCTCCATTATGCTCACATAAAATAGCCCCGGTGCCCTCCACTTACTATACTAACGCATTTGAAAAACGGGTTATTGTGCGTATCGTATCTCACACACAAAAAATGGGCAATATGTCTGGCATCATCTTTGTAATGACCAATGGAAAACCGACAGAAATTGTTTAGTCTCCATAGTAACACAGAAGTAAGAGATTAAAAAGTCCCATTAGATAAGGTATGCCATTTTCCTATGCAATAGAGGACTGTTCCCTAAAGTATACTATCCAAAGTAACCGTAGATGCCCCAAATGATGGGGCTTCCAACGCACTTACCTTGTTTTTATGAAATCTATGTATGTACGTTGTATAAAACATCAGATGACTGATACCGATTCACAGAGAAATGTTTAGATTATGAGATAACAAGCACAGCTAAAATCAGGTGAAAAATACTTGATGTCCTCCAATATTTAGGCATAATGTGACATATTAGATCAGCTGAATGTCAACCCCAGTTGGGCTTAGACACTAGATGACACAGGATTGGGACAACATTTGTTCTTACTAAATGTAGGCAAAAGTTTTCTTTCACTCCAAAGTCCGTGTGGCTGACGCTCAGGAGGGTAATAAAGTCAGAATGGCATTCTTACTTATTCATGGTTGGGCAGGCTGCTATTCTGATTCATCCTGAAGAGTTGGGAGCACCTCGTGTTGCTCCTCCAGTGAGGAGTTAGGTCAGGAGTGGGCAAACTTTTTGGTCTGAGGGCCATATCGGGGTGCGAAACTGTATAGAGAGCCAGATAGGGAAGGCTGTGTCTCCCCAAACAGCCTGGCCCCCACCCCCTATCTGCCCCCTCCCACTTCCTGCCCCCTGACTGCCCCCCTCAGAACCCCTGATCCATCCAACCCCCCTGCTCTTTGTCCCCTGACCACCACCCACCAGGACCCCACGCCCCAAACCGCACCCCCAGGACCTCACCCCCATCCAACACCCCCGTTCCCTGTCCCCAGACTGCTACGACCCACACTCCCGCCCCCTGCCAGGTTCCCTGGTACTCCCACGCCTATCCAACACCCCGTTCCCCGTCCCCTAACTGCTCCCACCCCTATTCACACCCCCGACCCCTGACAGGCCCCCTGGGACTCCCACACCTATCCAACTGCCCCCTGCTCCCTATCCCCTGTCCACCCCCCCACACAGAACCTCTACCCCATCCAACTGCTCCCTGCTCCATGACTGCCCCCCCAGGATCCCCTGCCCCTTATCCAGCCCCCCCAGTAGCAGAGTACTACCATTTTTCAGCCAATATTTATCTGTAGATTTCCGCACGGTTACTGATTTCTTTCACTGAATGATTATATAGCGCAGGGATCAGAAACAGCTGATGCATGCCCAGCCAACATACCAGCGCCTCTCTGAACCTACTATCATGTTCTCAAGAATCTCAGCTTACATTAAAAAACAAAAAAGTAAGTCTCTAGCTGTTATGATTTTGAAGAAACATTTGGTTCATGTTGATTAATTCAAACTAGAACAGCTGCAGAGAAGGACTACTAGGATGATCAGAGGAATGGAAAACTGACCTAACGAGAGGAGACTCAAAGAGCTTGGCTTGTTTAGCTTAACCAAACAAAGGCTGCAGGGAGATATGGTTGCTCTCCATAAAAACATCAGTGAGATAAATACCAAGGAGTAAAAGGAGATATTTAAGTTAAGCACCAATGTTGACAGAAGAACAAGTGGATATAAACTTGCCATCAGCAAATTTAGGCTTGAAATTAGACAAAGGTTTCTAACTATCAGAAGAATGAAGTTCTGGAACAGCCTTCCAAGGGGAGCCATGGAGACAAAAAACCTAACTGGTTTCAAGACTGAGCTTGATAAGTTTATGGAGGGGATAGTATGATGAAACTGCCTACAATCACATGTTGCCAATCTGCGACTGATAGCAGCAAATATCCCCAACAGTGATGGGATGCTAGATGGGGAGGTCTCTGAGTTACTACAGAGAATTTTTTCCCAGGTATTTGGCTGTTGGGTCTTGCCGAAATGCTGAGGGTCCAACTGACTGTCATATTTGAGGTCAGAGAAGAATTATCCTCCAGGTCAGATTGGCAAAGACTCTGGGAGGGGTTGTCTTCCCTTGCAGCATGGAGCACGGGTCACTTACAGGTTTAAATTAGTGTAAATGGTGGATTCTCTGTAACTGGAAGTCTTTCAATCATGATCTGAGGACTTCGGTAATTAAGCCAGAGGTTATGGGTCTATTATAGGAGTGGGTGGGCAAGGTTCTGTGGCCTACAATATGATCAGACTAGATCAGTGGTGGGCAACCTGCGGCCCTTCACGGTAATCCGCTGGGAGGCTGCGAGACAGTTTGTTTACATTGACCATCCCCGGGCACGGCTGCCCACAGCTCCCAGTGGCTGCGGTTCACCATTCCCGCCAATAGGAGCTGCAGGAAGCCGTGGCCAGCACCCCGTCCCACAGCTCCCATTGGCGGGCTCCTGGAGCTGTACTGCCAAAGAGCATAGGGGGATGGTAGTTGTAGCAACAACCTTTCAAAGAGTTCAGCTTGGACTTCCCAGCATGTGGGAGGATCAGGGCCATAGCTCTGCCTTACCTGTTTCCTCTGAAGTGGCTAGTGCTGTAGCAAGCAGTGGCTGGGAGCAGAACTTAGACCCTAAATTCAGGAACAGGTATTGAGCTAGGTCCACACACAGGTACACAAAAGAAAGGTCCTCTGTGCCACTGCCCGTTCCCCTTTGTGTCCTCATGTAGGGCCCTGCACAATCGAATACTACGGACACTTAGACTTCCTTTTGCTCCCACTGAAGCTAATGGGAGATGCCTCACTGATTTCAGCAGGAGCAGGATAGGATTAACTTCACACTACCACATAAGACAGTACATGAATTTAGTAATACAGGGATTATTTGTTTCACAATGTATCACTGTGATGATACTGTAAGTAGAGGCCTATAGCTTGACAGAGAAAGCAAAATTAAAATACTTTCAAAATAATGATAAAAATGTGCATTAGTTCTTTGCTCTGTTGGCATGAATAATTTAGCTACACATTTTTTACTTCATTACTGAGCAATCTGCTCATATACACAGGGCAGGGAATTTGTGTTAGCCATATTTTTTTAATTTGTTACCAAGACTACATCAGATCATTAGAGCATGCACAGAAGACACGGCATTAAATCAACTGCCAAAGAACAAGATGTGGAATTTCCACATGAACAAGTACTTTCATTTGAAATACATATATCTACTTTAAGTCACAACATAGGAAAACATAGGAAAGTGCTCATTCCTTTTCTAAGTAAATCATAATTGACACGCTTTATCTTGCAACCCCATTACAAATATATACATACGAAAAATTACTTGCTGCAAAGCTTGCTCAAACTACAGCATCTAGCATTGGAGTAAGTAGTATTTCTAGGTTTCTTTTTTCTTTTTTAAATTATGTCAGCTGTGGTCATGTCAAACAAAGAATGCACCAAAAAAAACAGCATTCAAGGGCTGCTGATCAAATTGAGAAACAGGCCTCTTTACGTGCATAGTACTGCAGCAATATACTAACATTTCTCACAATACAGTGCAACAAAGACACAAAGCTATGAAATGGAGAGGCAAGCTAATGTGCAAATCCTTGTTCCATCCACACCGCTAGCGCACTGCAGCTTATGAGTCACCCAGAGATTCTGTAGACAACATAGACAATAGCCATTCAGCTAAATACTCTATTAAATATGCCAAAGCCTCTGGTTTCTACCACAATGAATGCTAATAGCATCATGATACCCATAAAACATCTCACACAAACAACTGCAGTGACTGAGCAACCCTGTATCGTGCTAGTACTTACAGCATCAGATGATCAGACAGGACAAACCACTGTATTTAGCTATTTCTTCATAAACTGCTTTCACATACTGTACTATTCTTCATTTCTTCCATAAGTTGCTGGTGTTTGACAGCATCTGGACTCAAAACAATCTTGTCCCTCTTCCCCCTTTTGTAAAATCAGCAGATTTCAGCATAATGCGTGACCACTGCTGCAGCCTCAATGTAGCCAAACAAGTTTAATGCAGCAGAGGCTTTAGCTCTCCCCTGCCAGCTCTCTCTCTGTCACTTTTTTTTTTTTTTTTTAAAGAGATATGGTCCTGACTAGTCTCAGATTTCAACAGCACAGAAAAATGGCAGTTTGGGGTTTTTTTTAGATTATCTGTGGCATAAAGTAAAATACAAAGTGAGGATGCCACATCAAAATTTAATTTTAAAATACCACTGTCAAGACAGAAGTGCTATTTAAAAATATCTCCATTTGCATTAACTGATCAGATAGTAAAGTTTTTTTTTTAAATCAAAATGACTTCACCTTTTATGCTGTTTGTTCACTTTTTGCATTTCTCTCAACCTGTGAAATGAAACTAATCAGTTTCTCTTTCTGTCTGTCTTATGCTTGCACAATTCTATTGTGTTTGACAATGCTTACACTATAAAAAGCACAGGTTTTTCAGTGGGATTTTTTCAAATCATGAAAACTTCTCTCTTCATGGTAGCTTTTGTGAACCTCTTTGCTATTCCACTCTTAGCTTTCTCACTTAAGAAGTGTTTGTGCTTTCATACTCTTCAGATTATTATTTAGAGGAATTTTTATGTTGATTAAATCATGGCTATCGGAAACCTAAGTATTAAACATGTTTATAAGTTGTGTCCTGAGTTTGGTTCTTCTTTTCCAAGTTGGTAAGGGCATCTGTCAGGATCACAGGAGACTGGCCTACAGTTTGGGACTTAGAATTCCTACCGGAATCTAGAGAACTGTGGCCCCTCTCTTTTGTTTTATGTGGCTAAAGTTTGTACTGTAGGAGAACTGAATAGCTTTTTTTTTTTTTTTTTTTTACAGACTAACACCTGTGACAGTAAAAAAAACATACTGATAGTGTCATTGCAGCTGACGGTAGATGTCAATGTCAGAGTGCTCCTGATCTTCACTATGACCCTACCGTTGTTATTTAAAAATTCTGTTGCCTGTCTCTTGCCCAAGGTGGGAGGCTGACTTCTTTTGCTTCTGCTCTGAAAGTTAGTGTAACTCTGAAAGAACTATGCTATATTCTGATCCAGTCTCCTCACTGAGGATAAGGGCCCAGATAGAATGCAGATGAATGCATGACAGAACAGAAGGTATTGACGGGAAGGCTTTGGCCTCCTTGACCATGAGATGCTGTTCCGGGAAGGAGGACTGCTGGGGAGAGATGGGGTCCACCTGACCAAGAGGAACAGCATCTTTGTACACCAACTCACCAACTTAATGAGGAAGGCTTTCAACTTGGTTCAAAGGAGGCAGGTCACAAAAACCTACAGGGATGTATAAAGAAAGTCAATTATAACAGAGCTCGGTGTTGTGGTGGAAAGGGAGGGACACAAAATTAAAATAGGGTCACAGGAGCAACAAGAGGGAAAACACTGGGGAGATCGGCTCAACGTTTTAGGTGTCCTTGCATTTGTGTAAAGAGTATGGGGAATAAACAGGAAGAACTGCAAGTTTTACTACATCAACTATATTATGCCTTAACTGGCATCACTGAGACTTGGTTGAATAAATCTCATGACTGGAGTATAGGTTTGCAGGGGGATAGCTTGCACAGGAAGGATAGGCAGGGTGGAAAAAGAAACCAAACCAATTTTCTGTTACAGGACACAAAAATAGGGCTTATAAAGAGACTCTCTTTGCAACCTCAACCTTAATCATAATTCAAAACCAACCTGTTACACAAGTGAACTGTATGATAGTTAAGATTTAGTGTATACTTTGAGATAAATACATATTCAACCAATTAGTTACTAACATTTTGAATGGCAAACAGAATTGTTGACAGTCCAAATTAATTTCTTATATTAAGAATATATATATTCTCATATATATTCTTATATATGGAAAATTACAATAGGTTCAAAGGAGCAACAAAAGGGAAAACACTGTGGCAATCTGCTCACTATCTTAGATGTCTGTACAAATGCAAGGAGTATGGGGAATAAACAGAAAAAACTATCATTCTTAATACACAAACAAAATTATGACTTAACTGGCATCACTGAGACTTGGTGGGATAATCCCATAACTGGAACGTTGGTTTACAGGAAGATAACTTGTTCAGGAAGGATAGGCAGGGAAAAAAGGGACTAGGTGTTGGTGTTGCACAGTATATCAAGAATACATACACTTGTTCTGAGGTCCAGAAGGAGGTGAGAGGCAGATCAATTGAAAGTCTCTGGGTGAAGACAGAAGGGGGAAAATGGGGCACCACATCATGGTAGGAGTCTACTAGGGACCCCAAAATCAGGAGGAGGAGGAGGAGTCCTTTCTAGCACAACAGAAATATCCAAAACACACCACCTGGTAGTAATGGGGAACTTTAACTACCTAGATATCTGTTGGAAAAGTAATATGGCAAAACACAAAATGCACAATAGGTCCTTGGAAGGTGTTGGAGACAACTTTTTGTTTCAGAAGATGGAGGAAGTAACCCGTGAGACTTGATTCTGACTAACAAGAATGAATTGGTTGCAGATCTGAAGGTTGAAGGTATTTTGGATGAAAGCGATCATAAAATGATAGATTTCATGATTCTAAAGAAAGGAAGAAGTGAGAGCTGCAGAATAAGGACAAAGGACTTCAAAAAAGCATACATTAACAACTCAGATAATTGGTATGTACGGGCCCACAGGAAGAAAATCAGAGGGAAAAGGGAGTCCAGGAGATCTGGCAGTTTCTCAAAAAGACCACATAAAAGGCACAACAGCAAACTATTCCAATGTGAAGGAAAGAAAGAACAGTAAGAGGCCAATACAGGTTCATCAGGAGCTCTTTAATGACATGAAAAGCAAAAAGGAATCCTATAAGAAGTGGTAACATGCACAAATACTATAAGACATGGGAGGAAATTGTCCCATTCAGCTTGGCACTGGTAAGGTCTCAGCTGGAGTACTGTGTCGGGTTCTGTTCTCCACACCGTAAGAAAGATGTGGACAAATTGGAGAGAGTCCAAAGGAGAGCAACAAAAATGATTAAAGTTTCAGAAAAATCATACCCATGAAGACAGAATTTTAAAAATGGACAAGGTTAATCTTGAGAAAACAAGACTGGAGGGGGACCTGATAAGTCTTCAGATATGTTAAGGGTTGTTATAAAAAGGACAGAGATCAACTGCTTTCCCTGTCCTCTGAAGGTAGAACAAGTAGTAATTGACTTAATCTGCAACAAGGGATATTTCTGTTAGATATTAGGAAAAACTTTTAAACTATAAGGATAGTTAAGCACTGGAATAGACTTCCATGGGAGGTTGTGGAATCCTGATCATTGGGGGTTTTTAAAAACAGGTGTCATGGCTGGTCTAAGTATATATGGTCTTGGATCAGTGTAGGGGGCTGAACTAGATGACATCTCCAGGTCCCCTTCCTGCCCTACATTTATATGATAAGCAGTAATAAAGAGGTCTCATGACCCCATGTCTCCTACAACCCAGTTTCAGTTACCTTCTGCCATCACCATGCTTCTCCCTTGAGGCACCGTGCTTCTGTTCCCTTGTTACAGGATAGGTATTGTACTTGTTTGAAGGCTGCTGCAGAAACCCCCATTCACCACTGCTCCAGACTTATTTAATAAACTTTTAATTTATTATTTACAATTAAAACCTAGGAATGAACTCTGGAACTGATCATCTGGAAGTGTCCGCTTTTCTTATCAAGCCCTGGGAACTCTTATGTCTAGACTTTGCAGAATTCTTTTTTGTAATTTCAATAGTTAATATCTATTTTTAATTAAGATTTTTTTAATTTTATGTTTAACAATTTTTACATTTTCAGGAAATTAAGGGGGTTTAGGGTTGGGGGTAGGATTAGGGCAGCGCTCACAGGAGAGTTGCAGGGGGGTCCTTGCTCAACTGAGGGGCCCAAGACATCCAGATGCAAGGCATGGGGGAGACTGCCTGGCCCAGCAGAACAGAGATCCCTGGCCAGCACTGCAAGGAGGAGGAGGAGCCCTTAGCCAGAGGGGAGGCTACCCCGCCGCTGAGCCGTCCCTGCTCAGGGATGGCTTCCACACTCCTGGTTGATGAGTGCATGAGCTGGTAAAGGGCTCCCTGCATGGCCAAAGGCTGAATGAAATTGGATCCCTCCAGGTGTAAGGTGCGGGGAAGGCAGCAGTCCTGGCAGGGCAGAGAAGAGACTCTAGGCTAGGACTGCAAGGAGGAGGACAAGCCCCCGGCCCCAAAGGAGGCCACCCCACTGCTGAATGGCTCCTGCCTGGGGAGATTGGGTCCTTGACAGCGGAGGTGCAAAGGGCTTTTTGTGCTGCTGCAGGGTCAGACACCTGATCCCTGCAGGTGCAAGGTGTGGGGGCTGCACTCTCACCAACTGTTACCGATGGATAATATTTTCCATCAATTTCAGTGTGTCACCTGAAATCAACATTTATTGACATCTATCGATTTAAATCCAATCCTGACAAGCCTACTCATTTCAGACCCCAGTTTTCTGATGTTCTCCCAATACGGTCTCACTGCTACCCTCTGGGCAGCCCCAACCTCCCTTATCCTTGATAGACCAGTCTCTGGAGCCTGGAGAGACCTTTCTTGGCAACTTCAGCCCGCCTGGACAAAAAAGCCTCCAGCTGGAAAGTCTCCTCACTCCCTCCTCCACAGTTCTCCTACAACTGCAAATGTTTGAACAGACATTCTGTGCTGGCTCCTAGAAACCCAGTGGACCTGCACAGACTCCTTAGGTTTCAAAGCACTACCTCACTTCTACCCACATATTTTACCTCCCACATTCCTCAGACCTAAAATAAAATAAAGGCAACAATACCCTAATGTTCTACACAAGAGGGCATCAGCTATTCAAAGCAATATATTACAGTACATATGGGGCCCTATAAGTTATGGTTAGAAGAAGTATACACATCAGTATTATCAGTTATATGAAACTTTTTTCAAACAGTTCATTCCACAGGTTTGGAATTCCACAGGTCTCTTCAAGTAATTCATTTGCTGAGATTTAAAGGGCCAGCACAGGAAAGGAAGAGGACAAATGAGAAGAACGAATATACGTAAAAGAACCCAGGACAAGAGAAATGCACCTAATAGGGGCTGGGACAAAGGCTCCCAAAGCTGATCTTTTTTTTAATTATAAAAATTATTTCCAATTGTTTGTAAATGATAAAAGCTAGGATACTGCTCTCATTATTTTTAAAAGGAAAAAAAGTGTAAAAATTAACATTTCTAGGCTATGGTCCAGGCTGATTAAAATACCATCTATCCAGGCTATTAGTGCCATAACAATACCAACCAGTCCAGCCTATTAGTACTAGGGTGATTAAAATACCAGTCCAGCCTACAAGAGCCAGGGTGATTAGAGTACCAGCCATCCCAAGCTATTACTGCCAGTACTGTTAACATCATTCACAAGTCTAACCTGTAACACCATTGAATAAAAGATTGTTTCGTGTTCTTTTGAATTCTGATCAATTTGAGAACTGTATTCTAACTGGAATATGTTGCTTTCTCATTCATTAGTTTTTTCACATATTGAGAAAGAAGTTATAGTTTTTCAAATGTTTGGGAAATCACAGGAAAGCAATATTGCAATACAGTCACTAGCAGTCTAACTTATAAAATGGGTAGAAGACATCATGACAATGGATTTTCTAATGAGAAATCCAAGCAGGGAAATTAAGACTATGGAGTGTAGTTCCCTGAGCACAATTTATTCATCCCTTTAGCTAAGAAACAAAGGCTGGCTCTGTCATTCCATGGCACAGAGCCGGGCTGGAGCTATGTAGCCAGCCTGGCTCAATAGATACAGAGCATTAGATTTATTAACCACCTGGACACACTGCAAACCCCACCTCCTCCTGCAGGCAGTTCAGGAGCAGGGGATTTGAAGGAAAGGATTAGACAGTGGGTATTGAAATTCAGGGGGGTTACTTTTCATATTGTTCATCCTGGCAGTCTTTTAAGTTCACTCATTGTGTAATGAGATTTTAATTTTTTTGTATGACATTGCTGTAAAACACCCAGAGTTTAGGATTGGTGCTTAAACAGACAGTTAAATACAGTGACTACAGAAATAGTCGTGTCCTGCAGGGAGTTATCACCTCTTCAGGGATGGCCACAGAGTTGCTCAACGGCCAACTTTTCAACTGCTCTCCAACAAAGCAGAGTCTGTGGCTCTACCCATAGGCTCCTGGAGATTATATTGGTAAAGAGGAGATACTATGTAGGAGCAAATGTGCCTTTCTGACTCTTCAAAAGGATGCTCTGTGGATAAATAATGGAGACCTTAAAAGGGCCACATTCCTCTTCCATATATTCCCGGATCTGAAAACACAGTTGTCAGCCAGGAGAGGTATCAGGTGCAGTCAGGGTTTGCCTACACTGGAAAATTACACTGTGTGAGAACAAAATCCTGAGGCATCATGGTAACCAACACCACGTTAAACATGACAGCACTCAGGGTAGGTGGGGATGGCCTAGGGCTACCCATGACCCACTGACAATGTTAAACATAACAATCTATGCTGAGTTCAAAGTCATGTTTAACTCCGTGTTAGTTGTCATGATCCCATAAAGACAACTGGGTGTGGAAGAAAAACTAAAAACGCCACTTGTGACAACCTCCACATACACACCACCAACAGATACAATTTGTGTCTGGGTGGTTAACATTTCAAGGATCTGGCTTCTGCCCCTCTCTCCACCTTACAGTTGTTCTGTGAGTACCAAGCACTGCCACTGTGCTGGGAAGAGACAAAAGCAGGTGGCACACATTGGATCAAGAAGGGGAGTGATTGCTCTATTACACTAGCTCGCTGTTTCCACTAGGTAGCTCTGCACCACTCATCTACAGAGTGCTCAGCATTCTTTCCACATCAAGCTTGACCTGTTGACGGCTGGTCAGACCTTTGTGGAGCCGGTTTACTTAGGAGTAAGTGGCTTATGTACCCATTACTCCTGCATAAACATGACAGAATGTATCCATAAAACACTTCATTGTGGTGGTGGGAGTTTCTCTGGCTTCCATGTGCAAGAGTATCTGGGCCACTTCACATCTCCAAAGCCCATATGGCAGTAGTAAAAGGAATTAGTCGTGCACTGTAGTTGTAGCATAGGGAGGTGACCTTCAGCCTCTCTCTCAAAAAAAATCCCCGTGGCTTGGAAGATAGCATTTGCATGAGATAGCTCCTCCAGAAAAGGATGCTCCTAGAGGAAGCAGCCACCCAGAGCCTCCCAGACTGCTGGAGAGGAGACATAATGGACCACCCGACATGGACCGGGTAAGTGGGTTTCAGGCCACCAAGAACCTTCCCAGAAGACATCATGAGTAAGGGGATGTCCTAGTGCTTATTGCTAGCAAGGGGATGCTGGGGTCCCAGAAGAGGAGTTTTGAAATTGGGAGGAAGTTGCTGAGTGTGGGTCGTGGGAAGACAGCATATTATTCCATTTCATGTCTGAATATCATCCGAATCTAAATATTCAATTTAGTCCTCCCTAACAGATGCTTTTCTATTTTTCCATCTTGTAAACTACTTATATGACCATTATGTTAGTGGAGGAGGTTTCCTTATGTTACCTCATTAGTTCTTTAAGCAGAGGCACCAACTCCTGAGTTCCTGGGGGGTGATCAACCTCTGCTCTACCCCAGGCCCCACCCTCCTCTGGCCCAAGCCCCTGGGTAGCCTGCACCCCAAACTCCTCATCCCCAGCCTCACCCCAGAGCCCGCATCCCTAGCTGGAGCCCTCACCCCCTGTACCCAAAACCCAACCCTCTGCCCCAGCCCGGAGCCTCCTCCTACACCCCAAACCCCTCATCCCCGGCCCCACCCCAGAGCCTGCACCCCCAGCCTGAGCCCTCACCCCCTGTGCAGGTGTGTAAATGTTTTACTATTCAGGCTTTATCTACTAATTGACAATCTTATCTTTTCTTTTTACCGCCTCCTGACTTCTGTAGTAGTTATGCAGTTTTCAAATAAATAAATAGCCAGGTCACCCTCCTCCTGAGGTAAAATCAGATGAAAAGGGCCCATGATGATCCCCTAAAGGCATTCTTTCCTGATTGTTTTAGGTGGGGGAGGGGGTGGAAGAAACAGGATTTCTTCCCTTCACTCTCTAACCTGGACTGAGCAGCAGGACCCACTTGTGATACAGACAAACCTGGGATAAAGCTGCTACACCATCTTTTCAACCTGTTGACTTCATTCCTATTCTGCCAGTCAGCTCTGATTGTGTTATTGTAGCCATGTTGGTTCCAGGATATTCGAGACAAAATGGACGAGGTAATATCTTTTATTGGACCAGCTACTGTTGGTAAGAAGGAAAGCTTGTCTCTTTCACCAACAGAAGTTGGTCCAACAAAACATATTACCTCACCCACCTCATCTCTAAAGTTAGCTCTGAAATATGTACCCAAAAAAATCAAAAAATCTGGAAGGTTTCTCTGTTCACATTAGGAAAGTATGCAAGGAAGGTCTTATCAGGCTGGGTTGTTTTTTTCTTGCTCTCTTTCAAATAATCGTTTCTGTGGCAAATGCTGAAGCACACACACACACGTAAGAGAGGGGAGAAATTTTACATAGTCACATTATACCAATACAAAGAGTTTCTCCTCTTCCATTGTAAAAGGACATTTTCATTTATCAGCAAATGTGACCTTCCTTCAGGGGTTTAGATGGAGGGACAAAAATCTGTTCTCAAGATACAGCAGAATAAATCTAACCTTAGTAACACCACTGACTTGCAGCTGAGTTTCTCTAAATTTACACCAGTGTAAGTGAGAGTAAAATTTGGCCAGTGACCTATAGCCAGATTTCTAAAACTCAAGGAAATTAGATAGAAACCAAAGGAAATTGACAGCACTCAAAATCTTGCATAATTATGCTCAAAACTCATTCACATAGGGCCTGATTCTCATTTCATTTATACCAATTCTACACTGGTATAACTGCACTGGCATCAATGTAGTTACTTTGGTTTATATCAGGTTGCATGAGAGCAAAATTAGGTCCATAAGTGACTAAAAGATGGATGCTATTTTCTTAGAAATAGGTACAGTGAAACAATATTTCTTTATTAGGCAAATTAACAGTGCCAAACTTCATGGAAACAAAAAGAAAAGGAGTACTTGTGGCACCTTAGAGACTAACAAATTTATTTGAGCATAAGCTTTCGTGAGCTTAAATGAGCTGTAGCTCACGAAAGCTTATGCTCAAATAAATTTTAGTCTCTAAGGTGCCACAAGTACTCCTTTTCTTTTTGCGAATACAGACTAACACAGCTGCTACTCTGAAACCTGTATTCATGGAAACAGGTTTCAGAGTAACAGCCGTGTTAGTCTGTATTCGCAAAAAGAAACGGAGTACTTGTGGCACCTTAGAGACTAACCAATTTATTTGAGCATAAGCTTTCATGAGCTACAGCTCACTTCATCGGATGCATACTGTGGAAAGTGTAGATCTTTTTATACACACAAAGCATGAAGAAATACCTCCCCCCACCCCACTCTCCTGCTGGTAATAGCTTATCTAAAGTGATCACTCTCCTTACAATGTGTATGATAATCAAGTTGGGCCATTTCCAGCACAAATCCAGGTTTTCTTCCCCCCCCTCAATACACACAAACCAACTCTCCTGTTGGTAATCGCTTATCTAAAGTGACCACTCTCCTTACAATGTGTATGATAATCAAGGTGAGCCATTTCCAGCACAAATCCAGGGTTTAACAAGAACGTCTTGGGGGGGGGGGGGGGGTGCGTAGGAAAAAACAAGGGGAAATAGGTTACCTTGCATAATGACTTAGCCACTCCCAGTCTCTATTCAAGCCTAAGTTAATTGTATCCAATTTGCAAATGAATTCCAATTCAACAGTCTCTTGCTGGAGTCTGGATTTGAAGTTTTTTTGTTGTAATATCATAACTTTCATGTCTGTAATCGCGTGACCAGAGAGATTGAAGTGTTCTCAGACTGGTTTATGAATGTTATAATTCTTGACATCTGATTTGTGTCCATTTATTCTTTTATGTAGAGACTGTCCAGTTTGACCAATGTACATGGCAGAGGGGCATTGCTGGCACATGATGGCATATATCACATCGTTAGATGTGCAGGTGAACGAGCCTCTGATAGTGTGGCTGATGTTATTAGGCCCTGTGATGGTGTCCCCTGAATAGATATGTGGGCACAGTTGGCAACAGGCTTTGTTGCAAGGATAGGTTCCTGGGTTAGTGGTTCTGTTGTGTGGTATGTGGTTGCTGGTGAGTATTTGCTTCAGGTTGGGGGTCTGTCTGTAGACAAGGACTGGCCTGTCTCCCAAGATTTGTGAGAGTGATGGGTCATCCTTCAGGATAGGTTGTAGATCCCTAATAATGCGTTGGAGGGGTTTTAGTTGGGGGCTGAAGGTGACGGCTAGTGGCGTTCTGTTATTTCCTTTGTTAGGCTTGTCCTGTAGTAGGTGACTTCTGGGAACTCTTCTGGCTCTATCAATCTGTTTCTTCACTTCCGCAGGTGGGTATTGTAGTTGTAAGAATGCTTGATAGAGATCTTATAGGTGTTTGTCTCTGTCTGAGGGGTTGGAGCAAATGCGGTTGTATTGCAGAGCTTGGCTGTAGACGATGGATCGTGTGGTGTGGTCAGGGTGAAAGCTGGACGTATGTAGGTAGGAATAGCGGTCAGTAGGTTTCCGGTATAGGGTGGTGTTTATGTGACCATCGTTTATTAGCACTGTAGTGTCCAGGAAGTGGATCTCTTGTGTGGACTGGACCAGGCTGAGGTTGATGGTGGGATGGAAATTGTTGAAATCATGGTGGAATTCCTCAAGGGCTTCTTTTCCATGGGTCCAGATGATGAAGATGTCATCAATATAGCGCAAGTAGAGTAGGGGCGTTAGGGGACGAGAGCTGAGGAAGCGTTGTTCTAAGTCAGCCATAAAAATGTTGGCATACTGTGGGGCCATGCGGGTACCCATAGCAGTGCCATTGATCTGAAAGTATACATTGTCCCCAAATGTAAAATAGTTATGGGTAAGGACAAAGTCACAAAGTTCAGCCATCAGGTTAGCCGTGACATTATAGGGGATAGTGTTCTTGACGGCTTGTAGTCCATCTTTGTGTGGAATGTTGGTGTAGAGGGCTTCTACATCCATAGTGGCCAGGATGGTGTTATCAGGAAGATCACTGATGGATTGTAGTTTCCTCAGGAAGTCAGTGGTGTCTCGAAGATAGCTGGGAGTGCTGGTAGCGTCGGGCCTGAGGAGGGAGTCTACATAGCCAGATAATCCTGCTGTCAGGGTGCCAATGCCTGAGATGATGGGGCACCCAGGATTTCCAGGTTTATGGATCTTGGGTAGTAGATAGAATATCCCAGGTCGGGGTTCCAGGGGTGTGTCTGTGCGGATTTGATCTTGTGCTTTTTCAGGGAGTTTCTTGAGCAAATGCTGTAGTTTCTTTTGGTAACTCTCAGTGGGATCAGAGGGTAATGGCTTGTAGAAAGTGGTGTTGGAGAGCTGCCGAGCAGCCTCTTGTTCATATTCTGACCTATTCATGATGACAACAGCACCTCCTTTGTCAGCCTTTTTGATTATGATGTCAGAGCTGTTTCTGAGGCTGTGGATGGCATTGTGTTCCGCACGGCTGAGGTTATGGGGTAAGTAATGCTGCTTTTCCACAATTTCAGCCTGTGCACGTCAGCGGAAGCACTCTATATAGAAGTCCAGTCTGCTGTCTCAACCTTCAGGAGGAGTCCACCTAGAATCCTTCTTTTTGTAGTGTTGGTAGGGAGGTCTCTGTGGATTAGTATGTTGTTCAGAGGTATGTTGGAAATATTCATTGAGTCGGAGACGTCAAAAATAGGATTCTAGGTCATCACAGAACTGTATCATGTTCGTGGGGGTGGAGGGGCAGAAGGAGAGGCCCCAAGATAGGACAGCTGCTTCTGCTGGTCTAAGAGTATAGTTGGATAGGTTAACAATATTGCTGGGTGGGTTGAGGGAACCATTGCTGTGGCCCCTTGTGGCATGTAGTAGTTTAGAAAGTTTAGTGTCCTTTTTCTTTTGTAGAGAAGCAAAGTGTGTGTTGTAAATGGCTTGTCTGGTTTTAGTAAAGTCCAGCCATGAGGAATTTTGTGTGGAAGGTTGGTTTTTTATGAGAGTATCCATTTTTGAGAGCTCATTCTTTATCTTTCCCTGTTTGCTGTAGAGGATGTTGATCAGGTGGTTCCGCAGTTTCTTTGAGAGCGTGTGGCAAAAGCTGTCAGCATAGTCTGTGTGGTATGTAGATTGTAATGGATTTTTTACCCTCAGTCCTTTTGGTATGATGTCCATCTGTTTACATTTGGAAAGGAAGATGATGTCTGTCTGTATTTGTGTGTATAAAAAGATCTTCTACACTTTTCACAGTATGCATCCGATGAAGTGAGCTGTAGCTCACCAAAGCTTATGCTCAAATAAATTGGTTAGTCTCTAAGGTGCCACAAGTACTCCTTTTCTTCATGGAAACAGTCTTTTTAGAAATTTTAGGGTCCAAAGAATGTGATATAAACTAGGCAATTATCTTTTTTCCTTTAAAACAAGAAGATATATAGGATAAAAGGCACACTTCTCGGGAGAAAGAGGAAGTGTCTGAAAGCATGACATGGTGCTTGAACATTGTCTCTTTCCTTTACCTCTATTTTAACTTTCAAATCACACCTGGGGCAAAAGTGAGCTCTGTTCTATCCAGAGGGGTAACTTGAGATTTGGAAAGTTCCATTTATCGGAAAGCAGGTGATGTGTGAAGGGCAGGCCTGAGGTACCCAGAGCTGGACACTGAAAATCCCCAATGTTTCTTCCAGATAGAGCTAGTCAAAAATGATAAATATGTTTGTAATATTTTCTGAATTCATGTTTTCAACATTTTTCACAAAAGAAAATTCAAAATGTAAAAGAAAAAATATGTTTTAAAACCTAAGATGAACAATTTTTGGTTTTTCTATTTTTGTTTTTTTCTCTCCCCACTCCCTGGTCTTCCTCTTTCTCCACACTTCCAATTTTTTCCTTTTCTGCTTCTGAAAAAGTGAAAGAAAGAAGAAAGAGGGAGAGAGAAAGAGAAAGAGAGAAAGAGAAACAGACAGAAGAAAAAGAAGAAGAAGGGGGAAAAAATACCAAAAGAAAAAACCCCAACATGTTTTGGTTTTCCAGATTTTGTCTTTTTCATTGAAAAAAAATGAGAAAAATTAATCCCCCTAAGTTTTCAACTTTGAAATAAAGCCCATTTTTATAAAAAAGTTTGCACGATTTTTTTTTTTTTTTGGACCAGCTCTACTTCCAAGAAGCAATAGTGCTCATTTGTGGCATTTGGGAGGCAGAATGATTTTGTAGTTAAGTTCCACAGGCTGTTCTTGACCTAGTGGTAAAAACCGTAGAAGATGCCAAAACCTTACCCATACTAGGACTCAAACCAGAGCTAACACAGTGCTCAACCTGCAGCACCAGTGAGAATATTTTTCTACATTTCCCTAGTGTAGGACTGTCACAAAGTGTGCTCCCCCACACCCTGCATCTAGAGTTGTCAACTTTCTGATTGCAGAAAACCAAACACCCCTGTCCTGTCCCGCCCCTTCCTAAGGCCCCACCCCTTCTCCAAGGCCCCTCTCACACTCTCTCCATCCCCCTTCCCTCCGTCGCTTGCTCGCTCTCCCCCACCCTCGCTCATTTTCACCTGGCTGGGCAGGGGGTTGGAGTTTGGGGGGGGTTCAGGCTCCAGGATGGGGCCAGAAATGAGGGGTTCAGGTTGCGGGGGGCAGGGGGGGGTTACTGGCTGGGGCAAGGATTTGGAGTGCGGGGGAGGGGGAGGGCTCTGGATGGGGGTGCGGGCTCTGGTGTGGGGCTGGGGGGTTCAGAGTGAGGTAGGGGATGTGGGCTCTGGGATGGAGTTTGGGTGCGGGCTCTGGGAGGGAGTTTGGGTGCAAGAGGGGTTCCAACCTGGGGCAGGGGGTTGGGGTGCAGGAGTGACTTCAGTGAGTTCTTACACCATGCGGCTTCTGGAAGTGGCCGGCATTTCCCTCCAGCTCCTAGGCAGAGGTGCAGCCAGGCGGCTTTGCATACGGCCCTCATCCGCAGACGCCGCCCCCGCAGCTCTTATTGGCTGCAGTTCCTGGCCAATGAGAGCTGGAGATCCAGCGCTCACAGTGGGGACAGTGCACGGAGCCCCCATGGCCACACCTCCACCTAGGAGCCAGAGGGAAATCCTGGACACTTCTGGGAGCCACACAGAGCCAGGGCAGGCAGGGAGCCTGCCTTAATCCCACTGTGGCACTGACTGGACGTTTAACAGCTCGGTCAGCGGTGCTGACTGGAGCCACCAGGATCCCGTTTCAACTGGGCATTCCAGCTGAAAACCAGATGCCTGGCAATCCTACCTGCGTCTCACTTTGCAAGCAATCCTCATACGCTCCTAAGTTCACTACAGTATGCTTTATTTATGTCTTGTACAGTTTCATGTCCCCACAGTATAAGACTTTCCCCAGGCTTCACCCTACTCCCTAGGTGCAGGATGAGGAGGGGAAGGGATCTTCCCTGTCTGTGGCCAATTCTACATCACTCAGGGGTGTGAAAAAATCCCCACTCTTGAGTCATGTAGTTATACTGACCTAACCCCCCATGTAGACAGCACTATGTTGACAGAAGAAACTCTTCCATAGGTGTAGTAGAGTCTAAACTAAGCACTACAGTGGCTCAGCTGCACTGGTGCAGTTGCACCCCTGTACAAAAAGACAAGCCCTGAAATCCAGGACTTCTTTGCCCTTCCTATCTCCCTTTTAACTTCCCCCCCCACTGACAAGCTAAATTCCCTTGTCAACTGGTTAATCATCCAGTCCTTCACCAATTATCTCCCAATTTAGCCCATGTGGGGAAACTTACAACCTGTACAGAGTTGTGAGTCAGACTTAGACTGCTCGCACCCTGTCACAAGGCCATATTTAGCTTGTGATCCACTATGACCCCCAGATCCCTTTCCACAGTACACCTTCCTAGGCAGTCATTTCCCATTTTTTATGTGTTCAACTGACTCTTCCTTCCTAAGTAGAGTACTTTGCATTTGTCCTTATTGAATTTCATCCTATTTACTTCAGACCATTTCTCCAGTTTGTCCAGATTATTTTGAAATTTAATTCTATCCTTCTAAGCACTTGCAACCCCGCCCAGTTTGGTATCATCTGCAAGCTTTATAAGTGTACTCTCTGTGCCACTATCTAAATCATTGATGAAGATATTGAACAGAAACAGACCCAGAACTGATCCCTGTGGGATCCCAATTGATATGAGCCAACAGAGTAGCACTGTTGCAAAAAAAGCAAACATCATTCTGGGATGTATTAGCAGGTGTTGTAAACAAGTCAGAAGAAGTAATTCTTCCACTCTATTCCATGCTGATTTGGCCTCAACTGTAGTACTGTGTCCGGTTCTGGGTGCCACGTTTGAGTGAAGATGTGGACAAACTGGAGAAAGTCCGGAAAAGAGCAAAAAAATTATTAAAAGTCTAGAAAACATGTCCTTTGAAGGAAGATTGAAAAAACTGGGTTTGTTTAGTCTGGAGAAGAGAAGACTGAGAAGGGACATAATAACAGTTTTCAAGTACATAAATGGTTGCTACAAGGAGGAAGGAGAAAAATTGTTCTCCTTACTTCTGAGATTAGGACAAGAAGCAATGGGTTTAAATTGCAGCAGGGGCAGTTTATGTTGGACATTAGGAAAAACTTCCTGTCAGGATGGTTAAGCAATGGAATAAATTGCCTAGGGATGTTGTGGACTCTTCATCGTTGGAGATTTTTAAGAACAGGTTAAGACAAACATCTGTCAGGGATGGTCTAGATAATACTTAGTCCTGCCATGAGTGCAGGGGATTGGATCTCTCGAGGTCCCTTCCAGTCCTATGATTCTATGATTTGCAGCAAAAGGCCATAGCATCCTAAATGCCCTCTAAACTGTGCGGCTGCCTATTAAGGAGAGATGCCTCTCCCTGCTGGCCCCAGCCCAGCCCCGGACCTGCAGCGGCCAAGGGAAAGGCACCCCTCCCCCGGCCCCAACCCAGCCCCAGACCTGCTGCAGCCGGAGGAGAGGCATGCCTCCCCACCAGAGAGAACTGTGGGGAGTCCTCTCTCCCCTCCGTAGCATCCTGCAATCCAAGCCCCTCATCCCCGGCCCCACCCCTGAGTCCACAACCAGAGCCCTTCCCCCCCCCGCACACCCCAAGCCTCTGCCCCAGCCCTGAGCACCTTCCTGTACCCTAAATCCCCCATCCCTGGCCTCACCCCAGAGCCCTCACCCTCAGCCGGAGCCCTCACCCATCGCACCCAACCCTCTGCCCCAGCCCTGAGCCCCTCATCCCTGGCCACACCCCAAAGCCTCCCCCACCACAGCCAGAGCTCTCACCCTCCCACAGTCTGAACCCCTCGGCCCCACCCCCGCCACATTAATTTTGTTATGTGCACCAATATGGAGGTGATGTTTCCACAGTATGCATCCGATGAAGTGAGCTGTAGCTCACGAAAGCTCATGCTCAAATAAATTGGTTAGTCTCTAAGGTGCCACAAGTACTCCTTTTCTTTCTGTCAGATTATGGCTCCAAATTTTGCTGTATAGATTTCATCCACAAGAGGTCTCTCCAGCATCACATAACTGGCTGAAATGTTTGGATCTGTTGGAGTTTAATGCGATAACACACTGTCTTTCTTAATGAAAGCACAGATGGATTGAGAGGGCTGTAATTTGGTTTTGGCAAAACCTCAGTCGCTTTGTGTAATGTTGAATAAGGCCAAACTTTTCAAACTTGGGTTCCCAAAGACAGGCACCTAAATATGTGGCTTGATTTCAGAAGCTCTCTCAGCTCCCAGTGGGTGCAGCTCCACTCGGGTTGGATTGGAGGCAGAGCTAGTATAGAGAAGGCACTGGTGGCTGCCAGTGTTTTCTGCACTGTGTTGTCTAGTCCTGATCTGAGCTGGTTTAGATGACAGACTGCTTAAAACACGCCATCTGCTGAGCTTTGTCTACTACTTGTATTCTTAAAAGTTACATATATACTTGTAAATATGTACATGACTGGTTAAAAGTATACAAATAAACTAACAATAAAAATAGACTTTTATTGTATAATTGGTTTTGTACCATTTTCACTTGAGTTATTTTATTGATAATTCAGTCAATTACCCTATTTCTCCCTAGGCCTCAACCAGGTTGAATCTTTGCCACATACAAGGTGTAATCAAGGTGCATCTCAGCTTCATTTTCCAGCAGGGACTGACATATGTTTTTCTAAACCATGTTTGAACTATATCTTGATAGGAATCCAGAAGCCTTCAGGCATAGGCATCCTTCAGATAGAAATTATTATTATAAATAATGGTTCTAGATAAAGAGCAAAGGTGACCCTTACCCTGTGCAGTATTCAGCAACATGAAAGGACAAAGCAGGTGGCAGCATACCAGCTTCGCAGTTGGTTTTGACCAACTATGTATTTCAAATGTTGCCACAAATATTTTTTGACTTTGTAAGCATTATATAAGACAATTACATTTCACATTAATCATCAACACAGAAAAAAACAGCCAGGAGAGGACTGGCTTGGTGCTACAGTTATAAAGAGATATAGGTTCATTCCCGCAAAGTGTGGTGCATTCTGGCTCTGAGCAAACAAAGCACATGTTTTAACTTTAAACACCTCAATAGTCTCACTGACTTCAAATGAAGCACATACATAAGTGCCATGCTGAATTAGGGCCAGAGTTCCCAGCACCTTGCAGGATTGAGATCCCACCCCCCACTCCCCCCAGACTGTTCATTTTGATGCTGCCTTTTGTGGCAATCTGAAAACCTGGTTACTCAACCTCCTGCTGCTGGTGCCACTGTACACTGAGGCAACAGATCAAGAAGTATGTTTGGGCCCCAAGCCTACAATGTGCCTGCACAGTCCTGGTGAAGTCTCTGAAGGTCTGCCTATATAGAGTTCATTGCAAGATCAGGGCCTTGGCTCAGAGATGCTGGAACAATTTGTATAGTGGAAGCGCTGAGAGCCATTGAACCAAACTGGTTTCAGAGTAGCAGCTGTGTTAGTCTGTATTCTCAAAAAGAAAAGGAGTACTTGTGGCACCTTAGAGACTAACATATTTATTTGAGCATAAGCTTTCATGAGCTACAGCTCACTTCATCAGATGCATTCAGTTGCTACTCTGAAACCTGTCATTATCAAGGCACTGAATTTAGCCATATGGAGTGGAAATCTATCCCACTGAATGCATCCGATGAAGTGAGCTGTAGCTCACGAAAGCTTATGATCAAATAAATTTGATTGAACCAAACTGTAAACCCTGTATCTGATGGAAACCACTTCAAGACAGGGGGTGTGGCAGCCTATGCCTTGGTTGCAATCGTCACACACCAACCTGAGGCAAAATAATTTCACTCTTGAAGGTCAAAATCACTGTTGCAGCTGCAGAATGATTTTAGCTTAAATAGTGCCTTTCCTGACAAAGTATTCTGAGCTACTTAAAGCCACCAACACCTCATGAGTTGCTTTTGTATATGCCACTGTGGAACTCAAAGAGAAATGCTCAAATAGATAAGGATGCTGACCTAATCAGTTTATTAACTAATGTTCTTACAGGGCTCTCTGAGCTCCTCAGATAGAAGCAAGGTTCAACATAAGTGCAAAGTAATATTAGCAAGTCTTCTTGTTGTGTCCTCATACTCCTTTCCACCACATCCATGCACATGCAATGGACTAGTAATTGCACTCTGTCAGGTCACTTGGAGAGGATTCATGCTCAAGCAGCTGGCATTGCAGGAGATGCTTTATATTATCAAGCGAAGCTGATGAACTTGCTAGAATATTATTATACCTCAATATGATACCTCAATAACATAACACATTAGTAAAAAGAAAAGGAGTACTTGTGGCACCTTAGAGACTAACAAATTTATTTGAGCATAAGCTTTCGTGAGCTACAGCTCACTTCATCAGATGCATGCAGTGGAAAATACAGTGGGGAGATTTATATACACAGAGAACATGAAACAATGGGTGTTACCATACACACTGTAACAAGAGTGATCAGGTAAGGTGAGCTATTACCAGCAAGGGGGGAAGGGGGACCTTTTGTAGTGATAATCAAGGTGGGCCATTTCAAGCAGTTGCATGGCTGAGGTTATGGAGCAAGTGATGCTGCTTTTCCACAATTTCTGCCCATGCACGTCGGCGGAAACACTCTATGTAGAAGTCCAGTCTGTTGTTTCGACTTTCAGGAGGAGTCCACCCAGAATCCTTCTTTTTTTAGTCTTGGTAGGAAGGTCTCTGTGGGTTAGTATGTTGTTCTTCAACAAAAAAACTTCAAAACCAGACTCCAACGAGAGACTGCTGAATTGGAATTAATTTGCAAACTGGATACAATTAACTTCGGCTTGAATAAAGACTGGGAGTGGATGTGTCATTACACAAAGTAAAACTATTTCCCCATGTTTATTCCCCCCTCCCCCCCACTGTTCCTCACACATTCTTGTCAACTGCTGGAAATGGCCCACCTTGATTATCACTACATGTTAAGGAAAAGTTAGTATATGTGACTCCATTTTGGTTTGGGGCCCACCATTGTCTAAAAGCAAGCACATCATGCACCAGGAGGAGTGTTCCTTAGATACTGCATTCCTGTGAAAACCCTCCCCCTTGTTTCCACCCTGTCTCGACTCCTGGTTTCTGTTCTTTGTCTGTTCCTAACTCCCTGCCTCCTGGCCTTGTGATGTGGGCCCCCCATCCTGATAAGAAAGGTTACTGATGCATTGCTTTAGGACCATGTTATGTAGTTGAAATAATAGTTTAGCATGGAGAATGTACCTAGTAGGGATAGGTGGTAGACAAGGAAAGGGTTTGTCTATTGTCTATTGGCTAAGGTTTCCAATGCACGAGGGCAACATGCTTTGCTAAAAGGTATATAATCTTTGTATAACCTGCATTCGGGGTCCCCTTCTGACTAGCAGGGGGGCATCACGCTCGAGCGTAATAAACTTAATATCTTTGGGAACTCTGCAGTTGTGGACTTTGATCGTGTGCCTCAGCCTAGACTCGAACTGCGCGTGACCTATCAGGTATAATTTGCAACATACAAAAGGTTTTTCCCGCTCTCCTGCTGGTAATAGCTCACCTTACCTGATCACTCTTGTTACAGTGTGTATGGTAACACCCATTGTTTCATGTTCTCTGTGTATATAAATCTCCCCACTGTATTTTCCACTGCATGCATCCGATGAAGTGAGCTGTAGCTCACAAAAGCTTATGCTCAAATAAATTTGTTAGTCTCTAAGGTGCCACAAGTACTCCTTTTCTTTTTCCGGATACAGACTAACACGGCTGCTACTCTGAAACATAACACATTAGTAGACTCTGCTACACAAAGCACAGTACATGTATTTGCATGTAACTAGATATAAAAGCTTATGCATTAGCACTGGAAACCCAAGGGAAAATGTGAAGTAGCTTTGTAAGGTACTGATCAGAAGACAAAAATGTTATCCTGCCAGCAGACCACAAGTGAAGGGAATAAATTTACAGACCAAAGACCTGAACTAAAAGAAATTATTTGAACTACCTTCTGATGCTAAAGCAGAAAATATATCATGCTTTTGGATAGTATCCATCACTGCAAAACTACTGTAAGGTGTGCCAGGAGTCATGTTTGTAGTCTATTTATCACTACAAAGAAGTTCATAAGGAGAAAGCTTACCCAAAGGCAATAATATTCTAAGAATCTGGAGTAATATTTTGTACTTGGTCATGCACTAAGTTCTAAATTATATGAAATGTTAACTCGACTTATAGCAATAATGTGTCTTAACATGACACCAATTTTTTGTTTGGAATATAGTGAGGCAAGAAAGAACATATTTTTCAGTACCACTTAAAATATTTTGCTTTTTTAAAACAGAAACCAGTAACTGACCCTTAACTATGGCAGAGCTATTGAAAAGAGATAGAGACCAACATTTTCAAAAATAGGTCCATAAAGTCAGGCTCTTAAATCTCTATTTAGACACCTGCCCAATTTTTAAAAGTGCTCAGCGATGAGCAGCTCCCACTGAAGTGAGTGGGAGATGGGTGTTCAGCACTTTGGAAAAATCTAGTCACTGATTTAAGATCCTAAGTATGGACTAGGAACCCTAAAAACTTTAGGAACCCATTTTTGAAAAATCTTTGCCATAATGCAAAAACCAAACAAAATCCACATGTAGATATAAGCTGCAACGTAAGAAAAAAAGATGAAAAGTACCTCCATAGATAGGAGAGAGTGCACATCTATCAGCTGATAACCATCTATTATCAAGCACGTTATTTTTACGAAGTTTATTTATTTATTTACTTTGACATTTGTGGACTTTTTTTATTTCATCTTTGATCATGTATGCATGGTACAAGATACAGTATTCTACAGTAATGGGAGAATTACACTTGCCAGAGTCTACTCACAAAAGCATATGTACATTCCTTTCCTTGTTTTCTGCAGGTACAGAATGAGTCTAGGACACAGACACACTGCTGCTGCTGCTCTTTTGGGGCTCCAAAGATTTTTTTCCAATCAACTCATCAACTGCTTGTTGGGAGCTCCTCTTATGTAAGTATAGGAAGGAGTTCCTTAAATAGTTACCCTCATCTGTTGTTACTGTATGTTGCTCTGATTGCTCAATGATATATTTTTCCTACCTTATACATGGGAATACAATACTAAATAAAAGAGAATTCCCTCATTACAGTTACTCTATTTTTTACCAAGCAAAGCCCATATATTATAATCCATAGGCCAAATTCTGTTCCATAGGAAAAATTCAGCCCCTGCCTGTCTGTCTGGGATGGGCCAACTGGCAACAGAACCTGTGCAGTTCCACTGCACAAGGAGGTGGAACATGCAGGGGATGCAAGCGGTCTCTGCCCCGTGGAATGTTCATGTGGGCTATTGATGTGGCAGGGGCAGACAGGACAGGGTTGGCCAGGGAAAGGGCCTGGGCAGGGACAGAAGATCCTTTGCTCTGTGGATCCTCCAGTTCTTCCTCCTCTCCATGGTGAGCCCCACAAAGGCTATTTCATCCATTAGACTGAAGTACCTCCAGAGTGGCTCTTTAGCTGCTCTATGGCCCAAAGTATAGGACTTCTTTCCACCCCAACATGGACATACCCAGTAGATAGCACTGAGTCCTTGAAGCTGACCCTTAATTTTCATTGGTATAAATTCAAACTCTGTTGACATTCAAACCCTGTTGCAGAAAAGGACCTAGGGGTTACAGTGGACAAGAAGCTGGATATGAGTCAACAGTGTGCCCTTGTTGTCAAGAAGGCTAAAGGCATTTTGGGCTGTATAAATAGGAGCATTGCCAACAGATAGAAGGACATGATCATTCCCCTCTAATCGGCATTGGTGAGGCCTCATCTGGAGTAGTGTGTCCAGTTTTGGGCCCCACACTACAAGAAGGATGTGAAAAAATTGGAAAGAGTCCGGCGGAGGGCAACAAAAATGATTGGGGGCTAGAGCACATGACTTATGAGGAGAGGCTGAGGGAACTGGGATTATTTAGTCTGCAGAAGGAAAGATTGAGGGGGGATTTGAAAGTTGCTTTCAACTATCTGAAAGGGGGTTCCAAAGAGCATGGATCTAGGCTGTTCCCAGTGGTAGCAGATGACAGAACAAGGAGTAATGGTCTCAAGTTGTGGGGGGGGGTTAGGTTGAATATTATGAAAAACTTTTTCACTAAGAGGGTGATGAAGCACTGGAATGGGTTACCTAGGGAGGTGGTGGAATCTCCTTCCTTAGAGGTTTTTAAGGTCAGGTTTGACAAAGCCCTGGCTGGGATGATCTAGTTGGGGATTGGTCCTGTTTTGAGCAGGGGGTTGGAATAGATGGCCTCCTGAGGTCCCATCCAACCCTGATATTCTGTTATTCTATTGCATTAATGAGGTGCAAATTACAGCAGAATTTGGCTCATTATGTGTTTGGTTTGCTGGCGCCACAGCAGTAGTTAATAAACCAGTATATAAATATGTGCATAATATTAACATTTATGTTGATTAGAAGGCACACTGAAATTAAAATAATGTATCCTCTTATAGCCTGATTCTTTATGTAGCCACAACTCTCAAAGATAAAGTAGTGTTTGGTTTGAAGAAGGAATGTCAGTTTTGGCTTACAGTATCCACAGGACTTTCCTAACTAGGGAAATAGCTTTACTACAGAATTTTTCAGGAAAAGTCACAGACTGATTATGGTAAAAGGGGTATGGGTCAGAGGAAAAACAGACATCAAACCCAAGTATTGTTTTGTACCCAATATATCCATTAATTTTAATACAATCAAGAGTTTGAGAATTTCTAGTAGTGCTGCAGTAAACCATCCATCATATTGCATATGAGTCTCTCTTGTTTTCGAAAGTAAATACCATACATTCCAAAATGTGATGCCTTATCAATCTCTTGTCATGTCTCAAGACTGCTCGGTGTATTAAAAATGAGAGCTCTACAAAGTGTTGTTCAAAAGAAACAAAAAACTTTTCAGTGTAGTAGTAGGACTCATTACTGGTTAGTATGTCTGCAATTTTGTTTGTAAACTATCTGGTACATTTTTGGTGCTGGTAAAATTCTACTGCATATAGAGGAAAGCTAGTCTTGTGGTAAGGCACAGTACTGAATCTCCAGAGGTCTCTATATTTTGCTTGGCTTTGCCACAGACTGTGTGTGAACTTGGGCAAGTCACTTCATAAGGATTTGAGAGACTTGAACCTGGGTCTGCAGTGCTTCCATGCCACTACCAGGCAAGTCTTGGCAGAGCCACAGTCAACACACCATACATCTCGGGAGACCAGTCACTATCGGAAGTGCCACTCATGGTAGAGATGACTCCAGACTTCTGCTACTGACTCTGGCTTGACCCCTCAGGCCAGAATGCCTACAGCTTTAACCACTGTATCCGACCACCCATGCCTTGGCTCCTGACGCACATACCCTGTGTTTGCCTTAGCTTCTCATCTGTATAATGGAGATACTAATACTTCATTTCTCTTTTGTCTATTTAGATTGCTAATGTTTTGGGGTAGTGACTGTCTCTTGCTATGTGTTTGTACAGTTCTTAGCACAATGGGGCCCTGATCTCAGTTGGGGCTGCTAGCCACTAATGTAATTAATACACACAAAAATACCTTTGTTGTGAAGCAATTAGGGTAGCTACACAAACAACATACCTAACACAAAAGCAAGTAAATGAAAAAGTTAAACCACCTTACAGTACATATCCTCCACTCCTCTACCCACTGCAACATCCCAGACCACTACTACAACTACCATACATGATGCACCACAAACCTAAATCCAAAATGTTTTATTTTAAAAAACAACTCCACATTGCACCAGATGTACTCAGGACATACCTCTCTCCCAATGTGTTGTAGACAGACAATGGTTTTGAAAAGAAATCATTTCACCAATGAAAAGTAGGACTCCCTTGTCAAAGAAAAATTTCTACTGGAGCCCATTTTCAAAGACTTCTTATGTAAAGAAACCCAACAAAAATGCCATTAAAAATTCAAAGGGCATAGAAGTGTAAACTTTCACCCCAAAAGGTCTTCTTTTAAAGAAAATCAGGAATTTATACCCATTTTAGAAGAAAATTCTATTTCTGTAGTCACAACCAGATACCTCCCTAATACAAATAAACGACAACAAGAACCCATGGACCTTAGCCTCCTCAAAATGGAGTACGATATTAAAAAAAATTGGTAAAAGGTGGATTGTTTTGTTCATTTGTTTTTCTGAAATCACATCCATGATAAACCTAGTCTTAATTATAACAATTTAAGGTAGGTCAGATTTTTGGCAAGAAAACTTTAAACTGTGAACTATTTTTGTCAAACACAATGCTATGGGAAAATGTGCACAGATCAGTTTTATTTGGTAATTTCTAAACATCTGGACACCTGCTTCTCATTTACAATATTGGATTAAGTTCAGCTCGTCCTCAAGGCAGGAAAAGAATAATCTGAATCCATCTGTAAGAAGCTGGATTAACAATAATTTATGTAAGAATGCAGAAATTCTCTTTCAACTAGATGTAAGTAAAATGAGTCACTGGTAATTAGATTACAGTGATAAAATGGGCTGCCTATCATTTCAGAATGTGACTGTAGACAACACATTTCACCACCATGTTTAAGCAGCAAATCTGACTGAACTAATGGCAGTGTCCCAGTTAACAGGTGAACAAATATCAGGATGGAGCGGTTACTGCGTCTGCCTGGATCATCATATTTTCTTGTGAAGCAAAGCATAAAATGGGGTGATTTTTTATCCTGTAAATAAAATATGTGAATACGACTCTAAGGTCCTGTTTAAGGAGATGGGACAACATATTTTCAGTCTCTAATTTCTATGATTCTGTGGATCTGCCATCCTGTACTGTACATGTTACTTATCCACGGTGTTCTCAGAATGTAAAAGAGAACCATAACATGCGGGGCCAGACCCCACATTCCTTGTGCACCAATTAAATCAATGAGTGTTTTCGGCTGAACAAGGAATGCAGCAGAACCTTTGAAGTTCAGAAACTCATTACTTTGGTGTTGTAACAAAAGCATACATAGTTCCACTCATGGTGGCTCTATATAAACAACTGGGAGCAATGAGCATTCTACAGGAAGGTCAGAGAATGGAAGTGAATGGTAGGTCTTGGAATTTGGTACCTAAATGTAAGTTACACTTATTCCTTATTTCACCAAGAAAGAAAATGGACAGAAAGTAAGAGATTTTCTCATTTAAGACTTCAATCCTAAGAATAGCAGTTATTCTGCACCTCAAATAATATAACAGCAGCTACAAACATACACTACACCAGTATCACTAATTTACAGTTATATCAATGTACCTCAAATGGTATTTTTGTTCTGATGTACATGGAATTACCTCTCATTCCTCTTACAACAGTAATGGAGTTGAGCAATCCATGGAAATCTTACTGGAGAATTTCACCATTGATTTCTACAATAATTTTTAAACAAATGAATACAATTTTAAATAAGGAGCTGTTGCCACATATCTGATCTCACTCTAAATATAGAGATATTACTTGGCATGATATTCATTCTTCATATAATGAAATATGTGCCAACCTCCAATGGCGCATATTATTACTCCTGGGAGAATTCTGCGTCACTGTGCGTGCGCAGAATTCATGTTCCCCTGCAGATTTCTTTGCTTCCCTGCAGAAGAATGACTTCTGATGGGGAAGCAAAGGGAAACCACAAGAGCTGTCACATGCTCCTCCCTGGAAGTGCAAGCAAGTCAGTTCCGGCACCCGGAGCAACCAGTAAAAACGTAAATCACCACTGTGGGGGGATAGGTAGTCATGCTTGTGAGAGAGAGAGAGAGAGAGACACTCCATCCCTCTCACTTGCTATTGCAGCACACTCGGTGTGGAGGGGCAGGGCTTCTGCGCATTTCTGAGGAGGTAGGAGTGGGGCAAGCTCTGTCCCCTCAGACAGAGCAAACATATACTCCTGGGGGAATTCTGCACCACTTTGCAATGCAGAATTATGAAGAAATTAACGTGCGCGTAGAACTTCCATTCCCCCACAGTAATGGACCGCAATACTGCTAGCTGCCACTAGACCAGGCAGAGCCCAGCTCGCACACAGAAGACACTGCTGTGGGGAGGGAGAGGGAGCTAGGGGGTTCCTGGCAGCTGCAGTTCCCAGCATGCTCTGAGGGAAGGAGAGGGCAGTGCCAGGAAACTCCATGCAAGCCTGGTACCAAGCATCAGGCTGTTTCTTCCTCTGGATCCCTGGGCTCTGCAGGGGGAGGTGGTAGGTGTTTGGGCTGGGGGGAGGCCACAGCTGGGTTCTGGGGAGAAGGGGTGTGGGTATCTGTGCTGGGGGGCCCCGTGGCTAGGATCTGGGGGGGAGGAGGCTTGGGTGTACTGGCTGGAGAGCCTGTGGCTGGGCTCGGTGGCGGGGGGAGGTGTGTAGCTAGGGAGGGGAAGGGGGCAAAGAAACGGGACTGGGTTGTGATAGGCGTTTCTTTAACTCTCTACTCCTGGTGGAAATTTTCTGTTTATCTGTATTGTCATAGACATTCTTGCTGACAGGTATTTTGAAATAAATTACCAAAATTATTGAAAGTAGCATGATTATGTAGTGTTATTTTGACAAATAAAATTTTCAGAATTTTGCAGAATTTTAAAATATTCTGTGTGGAATTTTTAATTTTTTTCTGGGTGCAGAATGTGCCTAGGAGTAGCATATGTTCACAAACATTAGTCCTGTTTATGCATTAAAAAACCCTGCAGTGCATATTGTCATTGAAATAAACAGAGGAAAAACAGGAAACTGAATGCCAAAACTGTGCTAAAGCAATGTTTTGAGTCAAACACAAAAGAACAAACATTTTGTGTTAATGTTGTGTCTCTAATTCATCATATTGTACAAATATAATAGCACTTTTTTTTACTAATTTCTATCGTGTTAACTGCCTTGGCAGCTAAGCACTTCAGTTATAGAAAACAAGCACAAATAAAATAATACAGTTAATCAAGTGCTAAACAAAATGGAAATGACTTCCTGAAGGGCCACCATGAGGGCCTAAGAACAGTGGTTTGTCTTACATATCATACGATACACCCTGCAATACTGGACATAAAAGAGTAATAAAGTGAAATACATAGTACCAGCACAACTTTAACAAACAGTTTCTTACCTGGATCAGGTGATTTTCTAACTTATCAATCTTGGTGCTCATTTTCTTTCTCATGAATATATCAAAGCACAGTGAGAAGCCAAATACAATGTCTGACACATACAAGTTGGTGGGATAGTTTTCATAGACACATTCATTAGGATTAAACAAGCAAAATGTGCAGCTGCTACGGGCTGACTGAAGACATTCCAAATTCTTCTTTTTTGTTGAGGATCTTTAGAAATCATTGTTTCTACAGATATCTGCCCAACATGTCTCTACAGTTTCTTTATCTCATATCAGCTGATAGCAAAATGTTGAATGTATTTTATTAATAATAATAAAACTCCCTTACATGGCACTTTACAAACATAGGGACAAATTCTGTTCATATGAGTACTCCCACTGAAGTGAGCAATCTGTGAGTACGAGGAGCAGGATTTTGTCATTAGGATAAGAGAAGGTTACTGCAGTAACGGAGGTTCTTCGAGATGTGTCCCCCTGTGGGTGCTCCACTCTAGATGACAGTGCGTCCTGGCGCCGTTGATTGGAGATCTTCGGGAGCAGTGCCTGGTCGAGTCGCACGTGCAGAGCTGCTGTCTCGTGGCATTGTTGGAGTCTATTCAGTATGCGCGCAGCCCAACCCCCTCAGTTCCTTCTCTACCATAGAGTCCTCTTTTTTGAACTCCAAAGTAGAGAGGAGGAGGGTGAGTAGTGAAGCACCCACAGAGACACACATCTCGAAGAACCTCAGTTACTGCACAAGGTGAATAACTTTCTCTTCTCCTTCAAGTGCTATCCCTGTGGGTCCTCCACTCTTGGTGAATGTAGAGCAGTAACCACTATGGTTGGGGGGACTTTGAAGTTATGTGCATGGTAGCAGCGTAGACGACAGTAAGGCCTACTATGGAATCCGCCCTAGTGTCCTGTGTAATGGCATAGTGCTTGGCAAAGATATGGTCTGATGCCCATGTGGCGAGCTTTGCAAATATCCGGAATGGGTACATTGTGCAGGAATGCCACGTTCACTGACATGGCTCGAGTAGAATGTGACTGGACTCCAGTAAGGGGTTCTATGTTCTGGGTTTGGTAGCATGATTGAATACAATCCGATATCCACTTGGAAAGTCGTTGCTTGGATATAGCAGCACCCTTGGATCGTTCAGTTGTGGAGACAAAGAGTCTAGGGCAGTGCTTCTCAAGCTATCTGATGTGGGGGACCGGCAATTTTTTTTTCCAATGTGCGTGCAGACTGGCAGCCCATGGCTCGCGGACCGGCACCGGTCCACGGACCACCACTTTGAGTAGCACTGGTCTAGGGGATTTACTAAATGGTTTTGTTCTGTCTAAATAGAAGGCTATTGCTCTTCTATCATCAAGGGTGTGTAATGCAGCCTCCCGTGGAGTTTTATGTGGTTTAGGGTAG
Organism: Chelonia mydas; assembly: GCF_015237465.2. NCBI lineage: Eukaryota > Metazoa > Chordata > Testudines > Cheloniidae > Chelonia > Chelonia mydas. Next base: position 42,261,892 of record NC_057849.1, read on the forward strand.
AACGTAGGGAGGTCTATCAGCTGATTGATGTGAAAATTGGATGCCACCTTCAGGAGGAATTTAGGGTGAGGTCGCATCATGACCTTATCCTTAAAGAAGATGGTGTAGGGAGGATTGGCCATCAGTGTGTTTATTTCACTCACCCTTCTAGCCAACGGGATGGCAACTAGGAATGCTACCTTCATTGACATGTGTAGTAAAGAGTGGGTGGAGGTGGCATGACAGCTTCATCTGGAGACGAGGAAGAGTTGTGTTCTGGTGACACCGTCTCAGGTACAGTCTCTTCCTCTAGCTCCTCCACTAGGTCCTCTGTGGCCATTGATGTAGTCGGCACAGGGGATACCGGTGGGGACCGAAGTTGTGCCCTGAATGGTGAGGAAGTATGGGCATGGTGGGCCTTATAAGCTACCCATGGGTCCCATGGTGGCCACTGCATTGGATATGGCATGTAGGCGCCCATCCATGGGGGACCATAGCATGGCCATTGGAGTTATTCTTTGTGTCATAAAGCCCCATTGGTGGGTTTTTGTGAAGGTGTAGGAGAGCGTGGTGGTGAAAACATTCCCTCCTCTTGGTCATCATTATCGCTATCGGTGAACACTGAATGTGCCGCGTGTGAAGTTGGTTCGGTTAAAATGGAACCCTCAGTGCCGAGTAAAGGCGATTCTGACACCGGCGCCACAGAGATGTCTTTCTGAGTTAAGAATTGTTGCTATGCCAGTGGGTGTGGCACCAATGACTTGCAATTGGGTGCCAATGGTTTAGGCATCTTGTATATCACTACAGTGGGTGCTGGTGGCCCCATTGTGTTGCTGTGTGCCAGTACTGGATAGTGTGGTGGTGGCGGTACCGAGGGTCGTGTTGGCACTGGAGGTGGCTGTGTGGTCGGCGCCTGTTCCAACGAGGATGTCAGTGCCATTGGCACCGAGGAGGAGATGTGGGTAGTTTGATGTCTCAATTCCTTCGTCTTGTGATTGGTGCGCCCAGTGGTGGAGGTGCTGGGAGGAGAGTCATTGGTGCTGACTCTCAGGGCCGTTGGCACCGCTGGTAGTGACCTCACAGGGGACTGCTTCTTTTTATTCAGTTCCCTGTGCTCACTTCCTATTCTCCTGAGAGGATGGAGCCATGCTCTTGATCGGTTCTGACTGGGATGGAGAACACTTGGGAGAAGGTTTAGGTACGTACTTCTCTGATCTGGGTTGGAGAGATTTCTCCATAAGGATAATTTTCAGGCTTAGGTCTCAGTCGCGCCGGGCCCTGGCAGTTAAGTTGTTACAGTGGGCGCACTTGGCTGGAATGTCCATCTCTCCGAGGCAACGCACACAGAGTGAATGTCTGCTGGAGCGTGGCATGGCCTCTTTGCAAGAGCCGCATCTTTTAAAGCCAGGAGAGCCTGGCATGTTGAAATAAAAAAAGGAGAGGTCACGGTGGACCAAAAATTATGTAGCAGGGTTTTTGCTCCTCCTGGAGCAGAGAGCAGAGCTTGAAGAAAATGGGGGGAAAAGTTGGGTTTTTTTTTAAATTGCAGTCAAACCTTGCAATAACACACCCCGCGATAACGCAAATTCGGATATAACATGATCATAAGTTGGCTCCCCTTTAAGGCCGTAATACTGTTTGTGTTTTGCCAGAGTACTTTTTTTATGACATTTATAAATAAACCAGGTTCTTCCGGTCTTATAGGATAAAGTGATTCATGGCCATTGGAGGCCCATTGCACTTAGTTCTCAGGTTGTACATGTGTATGGTGTTTGCCTATGAACTTGTTATTAATTTCCTATATTTTAAAAAATATTTTACCGTTATGGATATGCCAGTTCGCAAACGTACACTCTGGATCAACTAAAGAAGGGCAAACAACAAACTCAGCTTCCTAGAGATCTAGGAATTAGCGAGTCCACTCTGCGAGGGCAGAAAAAAGAAGAAGAAAAGCTCCTGCATTCTTGAAGAGGAAACCGGTTTACAGCGTCAAAAGGTCAAGTTTGCTAACGACGAAAGCCTAGATTCAGCCTTATACCAATGGTTTGTACAGGCTCGCTCAGAAGGAGTTCCCATTTCTGGCCCTATTCTGAAAGCTCAAGCTGAGAAATTTGATCACCTTATCAATGGAAATTAATCCAAATTTAAGGCAAGTAACGGCTGGCTGGACAGATTCAAGAAAAGGCACACTATAAGCCAAGTTCTTGTGTCTGGGGAAATCCGCTCAGCTGATAAAGAGGCTGCCAATTCCTACCCAATTGAGCTTAAAAAATTGCTGGAGGAAGGTTGCTACACAGCCGATCAAGTTTACAACTGCAACGAGACTGGTTTATGCTTTAAAATGTTACCCGATCGCAACCACGCAACCAGGACTGATAGTCACCAACGAGAAGGCTTCACGCAGAGGAAGGACCGAGTCACGCTCTTGTTTTCCGTCAACAAGTCTGGCAGCCACAAAGTCAGACCTCTGATGATGGGAAGAGTGAGGTCTCCCAGACATTTTCATCATGTTAATATGAAGGCCCTTCCCTTTGAATACACCAACAGCAAGAATGCATGGATGAATAGCTCCATATTTGAAAACTGGTTCCATAAAACTTTCGTGCCAGCCGTTCAGGCTCATTTGCGAAAACTCAAGCAGGAGCAAAAAGCTCTCCTCCTGCTGGATAATTGCCCTGCCCATCCCGCAATGGAAAATCTTGTCAGTCATGACAGCAAGATTAAAGTCTCTTATCTCCCGAAGAACACTCCATCAGAAATCCAGCCACTGGACCAAGGCATCATATCGGTATTTAAGCAAAACTATCGTCGCGAAATCATCAAGCAGATGGTAGCGGATAACAACTCCTCTGTCGACACAACTTGAAAGAAGTCTGTCACCTCGGCAGGAAAGCCTGGGATGCTATCTCTGCATGTTGCATTGAACGATGCTGGATAAAGGGTCTTGGTCCAGCTTTTCCGTCATCTACACACGATGATGGTAACGACGATGAGCCTGAATTTACAAGATTCATTGAAGATGACATACGTTTAGCCGAAGAAGCACTCAGAGAATATGAGCACAGTCATCGTGATATCCTCAACTGGTTTTCAGCAGATGACATCTGCCCCATATATGAACACATCTCAGATGACGAAATTGTTGCACATGTCAGCAGGAAGAATGAAGCTTCACCATCAGAGCCCGAAACCAGTGGCGCTAATGACGACGATGACAATGATGGCACCTCAACTCCCCCACCAAAAGTGTCCAAAGCAGTAAAGTACCTAGAAGCCAGTTTGAGGTGGCTGGAAACTCAAGACGTGGACAGCGTCAAAATCTTCCAACTCAGAAGCATTCTTGACTTTGCTAGAAGCCAACAGTCCACGGCAAATAAGCAGACCACACTAGATAGCTTTTTTAACAAGTGATGAAATTTAAAATTATGGAGTCATGCAACCAGATTGACTTTGCACTTTGTGCAATGATTAGTATAGTCGATTTAACGTGTTTCTTTCATGTACATATAATTAAATTACTACTTTTGTGTTTAAAACACGCTGGAATAACTGCTGGTTTTTTTTACAAGACTTAAACTGACCAGCTTGAAATGGTAAATTTTCGTAACCCCATTATAAAGCGACCCCACATTTATCGCAATTGAATTTTTTGGACCCCAATTATTGCGTTATAGCGGAGTTTCACTATATTAACTAACTTATCTAAAGGGAAGGGTAAAACTGGGTTAATTGTATCTAATTTTTCTGTCAATAGGGGAAGAAGCTACAATGCTGCCCTGAGCTCCGTCTTCAGCCAAGGACGCTTGAGAAGGAACTGAGGGGGTCGGGCAGTGCACATGCTGAACAAACTCCGATGCCGCAAGACAGCAACTGCGCATGCGCTGCCCAACCAGGCACAGCTACTGAAGATCTCCAATCAACAGCACCGGGATGCACCGTCACCTAGAGCACCCACAGGGACAGCACTCGAAGAAGAGCCATTTCCTATCTCCAAAAGCTTACAATCTAAAAGCCCAGTCTGGCAATGTGATGAGTGCCTCACTGGGAAGAGGAGCTGAGCATTTCTCAGGATAAGACCCTAAATCGGAAGACAAGCAAGACTAGAACTGAAACAAAGTATCAGGAAGAGTGTTGGGATTAAAAATAATAGGAAGACAGGAAGGGCTGCTTTAAGAAATGGGTTTTAAGGAGGGTTTTAAAAGAGAAAAAGGGAGTTTGTGTGTCTTACTTTAAATGTTCCGACAAAGATGCAGCTCCTCTTCCCAGCATGCGCTTTGCTACTAGTGACATACTATGAGCTACTTATGATGACAGATAGATAAGAGAATGCTAGACTTCATAGCATTAGCCATGATCAAGGATAGCAGCCTCCGAGATTTGCCTGCCAGCCCTTGTATGTGACCTATTTCTGACTGGCTTCTCAAGGAGCTTGTGAGAATTATCAGCTGTCTCCATATCTCAGCACCATTTTTAACAAGACCTACAAATGCTGAGAACATATTGTAATGTGCACATTCTGAAGAAATAGAGAGCAGATGAAAAGGGAAGCAGATGAAATATGAAAAATACAGTAATGAAAGGCAGACAAAAGAATTCAATCCACTATTTTTCATACATCCATACAGAATATATATTCAAGTATGCCTGTATCTTGTCTATGAGATATATCTAGATTTGTCTGCTCTCAATCTTTTCCCAAATGAATTTAACAGTTCTAAAATAAAGCCTAAAACAACTTCTTTTTTAGTTAAAGAAAATATATATATTAATGAATGCGGATCTGATATCCGCTGGGTAGTCCTTGCTGGTAAAATTCTGCTCTGGCACAGAAGGCTCTCTGTAGCACAAGCCCATCATTGAAGCAGCATGGAGGGACTGCAGTCAAAGTGGCCCTATAGCAGCTTACACAGATGGCTATAAATGCCCTATATGCCACTGAAAAGGTCTCCATGGTGGCCCTGAACAGTTTGTTACAGAAGGCCACAGTCCAAGGGAGGGGCCATAAATGTAGATCCAGTGGCCCCAACACCATGCAACTCACACAGAGGTAGGGTTGTCAACTTTCTCGTTGCACAAAACTGAACACTCTAGCCCCACCCCCAGTCTCGAGGGCCCGCCCCCAGCTCACTACATTCCCCATCCCTTGATGGCTCGCTCTCCTCCATCCTCACTCACTTTCACTGGGCTGGGGCAAGGGGGTTGGGTGCGGGAGGGGGTGAGGGCTCTGGGGTGGGGCTGGGGATGAGAGGTTTTGGGCGCAGGAGGGGACTCCAGGCTAGGGCCAGGGGATTTGCAGTACGAGAGGGGGCTGCGGGTTGAGGCAGGGGGTTGGGGTGTAGGAGGGGGTGAGGGCCTGGGGTGGGGCCAGGGATGAGGGGTACAGGGTGTGGGAGGGGGCTCTAGGCTGGGGCAGGGGGTTGGGGTCCAGGAAGAGGGTAAGGGCTCCGGCTGGGAGTGCAGGCTGTGGGGTGAGGCTGGGGATGAGGGGTTTTGGGAACAGGAGGGGGCTCGGGGTTTGGGGGGGTTAGGGCTGGAGCAGGGGGTTGGGGTTTGAGGTTGGGGCGCAGGCTTAACTCGGGCGGCTCCCAGTCAGCGGCGCAGCAGGGCGAAGGCAGGCTGCCTGCCTGCCCTGGCACCACGCTGCACCCTGGAAGCGGCCAGCAGGTCCAGCGCCCAGGTGGGGTGGGCAGGAAGCTTCTCTCGCCCGCAGGTACTGCCCCCCCACCCCCAGCTCCCATTGGCCAAAAAACAGCAAATGGGAGTGCGGAGCTGGTGCTCGAAAAACCAGACACCTAGTCACCCTACACAGGTGCTACAGGTACTGTTCCAACCCATAAATTGAAGTAGCAGCTGTAGGGGATGATGTAGGGACTATGCAGTAGTCTTGCTCATTGGTGCTGAGTTGTTGGCTGGATTTCACCTCCCTAAATCCTCCACACTCCAGCTACATAGAGCCTGAATGTTTATGCTCTGTGTAGGTGCAGCGGATTTCACCCTATGCAAGTCGTGCCTTTGAATCTCCAAACGAGCAGAAGTTTGCAGGATCATAGCTCAATTATTATGGGATTTTATGAAAGACTATATTTAAACCTCTAAAAAGATAATGCTGAGTACATGGAAGTGAAAAGGGTGTTTGCTGTGATAACACTTCAGCTGTAAGATTTCTGTACTTGAACACTAAGTGGGTTTATACAATCCCTATTTTTAGACAACCTCACACATAATACCATGCAATTTTCCATGTGTAGTACAACATTTGCACTGGATCACAAGCTAAGATTAATATGCAGAATATACAGCATGTGAAATGGGAGACTTCAATCACCCTGATATCTGCTGGGAGAGCAATACAGCGGTGCACAGACAATCCAGGAAGTTTTTGGAAAGGGTAGGGGACAATTTCCTGGTGCAAGTGCTGGAGGAACCAACTAGGGGCAGAGCTCTTCTTGACCTGCTGCTTACAAAGCGGGAAGAATTAGTAGGGGAAGCTACAGTGGATGGGAACCTGGGAGGCAGTGACCATGAGATGGTCGAGTTCAGGATCCTGACACAGGGAAGAAAGGAGAGCAGCAGAATATGGACCCTGGACTTCAGAAAAGCAGACATTGACTTCCTCAGGGAACTGATGGGCAGGATCCCATGGGAGAATAACATGAGGGGGAAAGGAGTCCAGGAGAGCTGGCTGTATTTTAAAGAATCCTTATTGAGGTTACAGGGACAAACCATCCCGATGTGTAGAAAGAATAGTAAATATGGCAGGTGACCAGCTTGGCTTAGCAATGAAATCCTTGCTGATCTTGAACATAAAAAAGAAGCTGACAAGAAGTGGAAGATTGGACAAATGACCAGGGACGAGTATAAAAATATTGCTCGGGCATGCAGGAGTGAAATTAGGAAGGCCAAATCACACCTGGAGTTGCAGCTAGCAAGAGATGTTAAGAGTAACAAGAAGGGTTTCTTCAGGTATGTTAGCAACAAGAAGAAAGTCAAAGAAAGTGTGGGCCCCTTACTGAATGAGGGAGGCAATCTAGTGACAGAGGATGTGGAAAAAGCTAATGTACTCAATTCTTTTTTTGCCTCTGTCTTCATGAACAAGGTCAGCTCCCAGACTACCGCACTGGGCAGCACAGCATGGGGAGGAGGTGACTAGCCCTCTGTGGAGAAAGAAGTCGTTCGGGATTATTTAGAAAAGCTGGACGAGCACAAGTCCATGGGGCCAGATGCGCTGCATCCGAGAGTGCTAAAGGAATTGGCGGCTGTGATTGCAGAGCCATTGGCCATTATCTTTGAAAACTCATGGCGATCGGGGGAGGTCCCGGACAACTGGAAAAAGGCTAATGTAATGCCCATCTTTAAAAAAGGGAAGAAGGAGGATCCTGGGAACTACAGGCCAGTCAGTCTCACCTCAGTCCCTGGAAAAATCATGGAGCAGGCCCTCAAGGAATCAATTCTGAAGCACTTAGACGAGAGGAAAGTGATCAGGAACAGTCAGCATGGATTCACCAAGGGAAAGTCATGCCTGACTAATCTAGTTGCCTTCCATGATACGAGATAACTGGCTCTGTGGATGAGGGGAAAGCAGTGGACGTGTTGTTCCTTGACTTTAGCAAAGCTTTTGACACTGTCTCCCACGGTATTCTTGTCAGCAAGTTAAAGAAAGTATGGGCTGGATGAATGCACTGTAAGGTGGGTAGAAAGTTGGGCTAGATTGTCGGGGTCAACGGGTAGTGATCAATGGCTCCATGTCTAGTTGGCAGCCGGTATCAAGTGGAGTGCCCCAAGGGTCGGTCCTGGGGCCGGTTTTGTTCAATATCTTCATAAATGATCTGGAGGATGGTGTGGATTGCACCCTCAGCAAGTTTGCAGATGACACTAAACTGGGAGGAGAGGTAGATATGCTGGAGGGTAGGGATAGGATACAGGGGGACCTAGACAAATTAGAGGATTGGGCCAAAAGAAATCTGATGAGGTTCAACAAGGACAAGTGCAGAGTCTTGCACTTAGGACGGAAGAATCCCATGCACCGCTACAGACTAGGGACCGAATGGCTAGGCAGCAGTTCTGCAGAAAAGGACCTAGGGGTTACAGTGAACGAGAAGCTGGATATGAGTCAACAGTGTGCCATTGTTGCCAAGAAGGCCAACGGCATTTTGAGCTGTATAAGTAGGGGCATTGCCAGCAGATCAAGGGATGTGATCGTTCCCCTCTATTCAACATTGGTGAGGCCTCATCTGGAGTACTGTGTCCAGTTTTGGGCCCCACACTACAAGAAGGATGTGGAAAAATTGGAGAGAGTCCAGCGGAGGGCAACAAAAATGATTAGGGGTCTGGAACATGTGACTTATGAGGAGAGGCTGAGGGAACTGGGATTGTTTAGTCTGCGGAAGAGAAGAATGAGGGGGGAGTTGATTGCTGCTTTCAACTACCTGAAAGGTGGTTCCAAAGAGGATGGATCTAGACTGTTCTCAGTGGTAGCTGATGACAGAACAAGGAGTAATGGTCTCAAGTTGCAGTGGGGGAGGTTTAGGTTGGATATTAGGAAAAACTTTTTCACTAGGAGGGTGGTGAAACACTGGAATGCGTTACTTAGGGAGGTGGTGGAATCTCCTTCCTTAGATATTTTTAAGGCCAGGCTTGACAAAGCCCTGACTGGGATGATTTAATTGGGGATTGGTCCTGCTTTGAGCAGGGGGTTGGACTAGATGACCTCCTGAGGTCCCTTCCAACCCTGATATTCTATGATTCCACTTCCTGGACACTACGGTGCTAATAAGTGATGGTCACATAAATACCACCCTATACCGGAAACCTACTGACCGCTATTCCTACCTACATGCCTCCAGCTTTCATCCAGACCACACCTCACGATCCATTGTCTACAGCCAAGCTCTACGATACAACTGCATTTGCTCCAACCCCTCAGACAGAGACAAACACTTACAAGATCTCTATCAAGCGTTCTTACAACTACAATACCCACCTGCTGGAGTCAAGAAACAGATTGACAGAGCCAGAAGTGTACCCAGAAGTTATCTACTACAGGACAGGCCCAACAAAGAAAATAACAGAAAGCCACTAGCCATCACCTTCAGTCCCCAACTAAAACCTCTCCAACGTATCATCAAGGATCTACAACCTATCCTGAAGGACGACCCATCACTCTCACAAATCTTGGGAGACAGGCCAGTCCTTGCTTACAGACAGCCCCCCAACCTGAAACAAATACTCACCAGCAACCACACACCACACAACAGAACCACTAACCCAGGAACCTATCCTTGCAACAAAGTCCGTTGCCAACTGTGTCCACATATCTATTCAGGGGACACCATCATAGGGCCTAATCACATCAGCCACACTATCAGAGGCTCGTTCACCTGCACATCTAACGATGTGATATATGCCATCATGTGCCAGCAATGCCCCTCTACCATGTACATTGGCCGAACTGGACAGTCTCTACGTAAAAGAGTAAATGGACACAAATCAGACATCAAGAATTATAACATTCAAAAACCAGTCGGAGAACACTTCAATCTCTTTGGTCACTCAATTACAGACCTAAAAGTGGCAATTCTTCAACAAAAAAACTTCAAAACTAGACTCCAACGAGAGACTGCTTAATTGGAATTAATTTGCAAACTGGATACAATTAACTTAGGCTTGAATAAAGACTGGGAGTGGATGAGTCATTACACTAACTAAAAACTATTTCCCCATGCTAATTTCCCCTCTACTGTTACTCACACCTTCTTGTCAACTGTTTGAAATGGGCCTTCCTGATTATCACGACAAACTTTTTTTTCTCCTGCTTATAATAGCCCACCTTAATCGATTGATCTCGTGAAGAGTTGGTATGGCAACCCCCATTTTTTCATGTTCTCTGTGTGTGTGTGTGTGTGTGTGTATATCTTCCTACTGTATTTTCCACTGCATGCATCTGATGAAGTGGGCTTTAGGCCATGAAAGCTTATGCTCAAATAAATTTGTTAGTCTCTAAGGTGCCACAAGTACTCCTCATTCTTTCTGCTGATACAGACTAACACAGCTACCACTCTGAAACCCATCTCAATGAAAATTTTTGAACAGGATAGTGTTTCTCTGACATGGGGAAACTAAGATTCTTTGCCAGTAGGTGGTGCAAAATTCATACAACAGGCACTTTAACCAAAACAAGCCTTGACAACTTGGCAACAGCAGGAAATAAGTTACAGAACTCTTGCTAGTTTTTGATTACTTAAGAGAATATTGCAGACGTGGAAGAGACTCTGTGAGAGTTAAGAAAGCTCTGGCTAGGAGGTGGAACAGGCCAGTGGCTGCTTTCTGCAATACTATCCCCTGCAGATTTCTCAGTTTCTGAAAAGAAATCCAAATAGGAGTTATACAGCCTTCCTGGATTTCTTTTGCAGAAACTGGGTGACCGACAGAGGACATAACTGCAGAAAGCATCCAGTTGCCTGTTCCTTCCCCTGCGTGGCCCCCAAAGTTTCAGAGAACCCTTTCTATGTGGCACCCCAGCAAAGGAAATTCCTCAGAGAGCAAGGGAAAGTGGGGGCCATGGTCACAAACTCAAATATCAAAGAGGTGTTCTGCAGCTGGAGTATGTGGAGAGGAAACACAAAGCCTGAGTTGCCCAGTTTCCTTTGTTATTTCTGCTGACAAACAAATGTTCTCCTCCTCCTAAGCTCAACCTCTCCTTCCACTTGATCTTGCAGCTGGGACACTGAGCCACATCTTGCTCATAGTTGCACTTATGTAACCCCATTGACTTCACAGTGCAGATCTGGCGCATAATGCTGAATCTGTAACACTCATCAATCCTACAGCAACAAACTGCAATGTCATAGGTGTATGATTTGACTGCTGCAAAATCAAGCACTGCAGGAGTGAGCAAGAAAAATAAATACATCTTTGCTTTTAAAACAAATCTCTAAGAAAAGGAAAAGGGGAATTCATGCATTGTCTGGTAAAGAAACTGATGTGGTAAAAAAGAAAAATCATTCTGTACATTGGTGTCCCAGTATCAAAGTTCCGCTAAGATTTCCAACTGGATCAATTATGATCTTATTTAAAAAAAAAAAAAGTATGTAAATGATGGAGAGGTCAGTAGTGCCTTTATATAGGGCCCAATCTTTAGCACTGAAGTCAGTGGAAGTTTTGGCAGTGGTGCCTGTGACAGCAACAGCAAAATCAAGCCCGTAGTTCAGGTTGAAACCAGGCTTCGACTCTAAGTAAGCCCTATTGTCAGTGTGTCTTGCCTCTCCCCACTTATAACCTTGACAATAAACCTGCTTTGGCCTGTTTATTCTCAGGTTGCAGGAGAGGGCTTTCTGGGTTTTCTGCCAACTCTGAAGGAAAATCATCAAACTGTTTTGAAATGAACCAGATGCAAAAAAAAGTCACATTTTAAAAGTGTCTGACTTTTGTGTACTTATAATTCAAAAATGGCTTAGTTTTAAAACTGCAGACTTTACACCATATCCTCAGTGCTGCCTGAAAACTAGCACACAGGCTAATGATGAAGAAAACAGGTTGTAAAATAAACATTTATTAAGGGATTTTTTCCTCTCTCTGACAGGCTTTAATCCAAGCAGCTGCAGGAGTGAAATGTTTAATCAGCTACATGATACTTAACCCTTTAGATGTCAGTGTTAATCTAAGTTTTCATTTTTAAAAAGAACTAACATTTATAGCCTTTTTCTTTAGCTCCTGCTCTTGGAATCTGGCTTGTTTGCCTGCCCCAGCCTCCCACACAATGGAATCCTCATGCCTCTTTCCCACTCCCATACCGGTTACATTAACTACATGAACTGAATTCAGGTTTCAGAGTAACAGCCCTGTTAGTCTGTATTTGCAAAAAGAAAAGGAGTACTTGTGGCACCTTAGAGACTAACCAATTTATTTTACATGAACTGAAGTGTCACTGAGAGAGCTATTATCACCCTGTGAGTCACTGGCATGGCCTCCTTTGAAGATACACTCATTGTGAGAGAGATGAGGAACTGGGGTGGGTGTCTCCTGTAAACACATCCGAACACTGAAGAAAGGAATGCTAGTGAGATGTGCCCCAGAGTTCTAAACATTCATTGAACACTAATCCATGTAAGACTGTAGTATCTATAAAAGTACAATATACTATGGGCTGAATACTCAGTCGTGCCATGCTCACAACTGGGGCAGCTGAGAAGGGGATGGTGAAAGTGACTGTCAGCCACCTTTCAATTTCCCTGATCCTGGGGCTGCTGGGGGGCCACACTGGTCCTTGGTGTCATTTAAGAGCCGCTTGGAGACTTCTCTAAATTATGCTGGCTTCCGCAAGCTCATAGGGACAGCTGCAGTACTATGTGGTCTGGAGCCCAGTTCCAACTTGGCTCTTCTTTCCTGACAAAACCCCTGCACAGACAAGGGAGGGGAGCAGGCGGTGTAGAGCTAGCTACATGAGCTTTATACCCACCAGGAAATTTTCTTTACAGCTGCCTCTTTAGAGCAGTTTAATGGAAAGTGGCTAGACAAAGGATCTGAGGAACTGACGTTTTAACATTAAAGCAAGACAGAGAAATTAACTTTTGATTTAAACTCCCATTGGTTAATATACACAAAGGTGCAGGGCGGTTGGTGGAAACAGTATGTGTGGAGAGACTGCAATGACAAACAGCAACTGCAACCTTCCATTTGGCAGGTTCCCCAGGGAACCAGTGCAGCTTGAAGAAGTTGGTGGCAATGACCACAGAGGAAGTGAACATGGCCAGGAGAATGTGCATCCCCACAGGAGCCTGTCTGTGAGGATCCTATCTAACACATGAGACAAACTAAAGCCACCGTCTCTTAATATGACCACCACCTGCCATCTTTTCAGACTGAATTTCCAGCCCCACCACAATTTGCAGTAGGCGCCTTGCTCTCAAAAGAAGGTATAATTTGCTTCTCTTTGCAATTGTGGGGGTGAATCTCATCCAGAAATGCAGGATTAAAGTTCCATTTTAAAGATTTAGTTTGGTGTTTCTATATTTATTATTTAACTTAAGTTAATAAGACGATTCAGTGACAACCTTTACTGAGACTTCCTCAACTTTGTGTTACAGTTGTGCCGCTACAACTCCTTTCACAGCCATGTGGGTAAGAGGAGAATCCTTCAGCAACCTTCAAGTTACCAAAGACTTGTGTTTGAGAATTCCATTAGCATTTCCTCTCTGGATACTTACTTTCATCTCTTATTTGGGACACAACATGAAAATGATTTTAGCGAATTGATCTTACTCTGCAAGGATTACAGCCTGCCTCACAAAACTACTACATCATTTTGTCACAATGTAGCACAACTAGGAGAACTAACAGTGGCAGGCTGAAAATAAGGAGCACTGGCCAAATGGCATGGGGAATCAATCCTGCTTGGTGCCTGCAAAAGCTAGTATTAATCCCTTATTTTCAGGAACAGCACGTTTAGTTTAGTGTTTTTAAGATGCTTTTGTATGGTACAGTATAATTATTCCATTGTATAGAATATTTGATCTTTTTGCAATGCTTTGAACTATTGATTTTTTTTGGCATTTTGCAATCATTTTGATTACAGACGCTTTATAAATAGATTAGCCCGGATTATCCTACCATTGTGCCAGCTCTGGAAATCCTTATGAGTTGATCATTTATGTCAGCGGTAATCACTGGGAAACAACTTGCCAAAACAGAACAGTAGGATTACAATGCCACACACAAATAAATGCCTATGGGTACAAGAGACTATTTAAATACATACCATAGAAGAACAACCACTATTAAGAAATAAATATATAGCACACAAGATAATTCAAACCCGGCATATCCTTACATTCTCCCTAAACAAACATTCAATATAGTGTTACATCTGCTGGCTGACTAAGGAACCTTTCAACCTTTTCATCTGTTTATTAGAATATCTGCAGTGTTACATTCTACTCCTTGGTATGTAATATTGTGTGCACACCACTGCCCTGTGCTGGGTCGAATGTCACCCATGCTCAAGTATTTGTGATTTAGTTGTCCTACAATGGCTGAACCACAAGGATAAAAGCTCCAATACTAGTCCAGCTAGCTTTTACTTTAGTTAAATGGAAGAAGCCTATGCTTTTGGAAATAAAGGTAGTGAGTTTTATCCCCTTTGCCACGTGTTCAAAACAGTCTATGACCATGATGTCTATATTATGCATAAATAGATTCATTACAATATGTCCCTCCTACCTCTGAAAGTGTCCATATTAGAAAGTCACAAAAGGATGATGTCATGCAAGATGAATTTTTCCATCACTGTTTGTTTTGTGTGTACCGTACATTCTACATCCTCAGAATAGTTTTACATCCCTTATCGCTTTCCTTCCAACCAGCTTGACCATTAACTTCTGAGCCTTTTAATGAATCAAGACTACCCTTCTTTACATGGTTTATAATGATATATGATATATTTAAATGATAATGATATATTTGTTGCTTTGATCCATAGGCAACTCAGACACATAGATGAACATAATATGGTAGGGAAGAGTCAACACAGGTTTTCTAAAGGGAAATCATGCTTCATCATTCTATTAAAAAAATTTCAGGGGGTCAAACAACATGTGAACAAGGATTATCCAGTGGGTATAGCGTGCTTGGACTTTCAGAGAGGTCCCTCAGCAAAGGCTCTTAAGCAAAGTAACCAGCCATGGGATAAGAGGGAAGGTCCTCGCAGTAACAGGTTAAAAGAAAGGAAACAAAGGGTAGGAATAAATGATCAGTTTTCATAGTGGAGACAGGTAAATAGTGGAGTCTCCCAATAATCTGTACTGGCACCAGTGCTATTCAATATATTCATAAATTACTTCAGAAAAATGGTAAACAGTGAGAAGTGAAAGTTTGCAGATGATACAAAATTACTCAAGACAGTTAAGTCTAAAACTGACTGCAAAGAGTTACAAAAAGATCTCACAAAACTAGGTCAATAGACAAGAAAATGGCAGATGAAATTCAATGTTGATAAATGCAAAGTAATGCACATTGAAAAAAACAATCTCAACTATACATACAAAATGATGGGATCAAATTAACTGTTACCACTCAAAAAAGAGATCTTGGAGTTATTGCAGATAGTTCTCTGAAAACATTGACTCACTGTGGAGTAGCAGTCAAAAAAGCTAACCGAATATCAGGAAAGGGATAGATAAGACAGAAAATATAGTAATGCCACATATAAATCCCTGGTATGCTCAGACCTTGAATACTGCATGCATTTCTGGTAGCCCCGTATCAAAAAAAGCTATCTTAGAATTGGAAAAATTACAGAGGAAGGCAACAAAAAAGATTAGGGGTATGGAACAGCTTCCTTATGAGGAGAGATTAAAACTGGGACTGTTTAGCTAGGGAAAGAGATGACTGAGGGGGGAAGTGATAGAGGTGAATAAAATCATGAATGGTGTGCAGAAAGTGAACAAGGAAGTGTTATTTACCCCTTTACATAACAAAAGAACCATGGGTTACTCAATGAAATTAATAGGTGACAGGTTTAAAACTAACATAAGGAAGTACTTCTTCACAAAACACACAGTTAACCTGCTGAATTCATTGCCAGAGAATGCTGAGAAGGCCAAAAGCATAACTTTGTTCAAAAAGAGAATTTGATAAGTTCATGGAGGACAGGTCCACCAGTGGCTATTAGCATACTCTGGATGTCCCTAAACCTCTGACTGCTAGAAGCTGGGACTGGATGACGGGATGGATCACTCGATAAAACTGCCCTGTTCTGTTAAGTCTCTCTGAAGCATCTGTCACCGGCCACTGTTGGAAGACAGGTTACTGAGCTAGATGGACCATTGGTCTGAACAAGTACAGACATTCTTATGGTCTTTGTGGTCTTCCTTCTACTTCTACTTAAAGAAATTGTGGTTTTCATAGATTTATAGCTTAAAACAGCAACTTCTCCAACTAAAGTCAATGGACGTTGAGGAGACTTAGCATCTCACAGCAGTGAATCCCACAGTGGTAACTATTTTCAATGAACATATAATAAATGCTTTTGAGTCAACATGCAATCTGTGCTTATTCCATAAACTAGACATACATATGACTAAATGATGACTACAGCACACAGGAAGTTACACGCACTAAATCGCTATTGTTAATGGGAATTCAGCTTGTAATTTCCCCTCACGTACAATGAAAACTTCATACAAGAGCTCTACAACTTTTCAAATTACATTTCATGTAGACTGTCTTGATATTATGTGCAAAGATATGCCTAAACAGAGTAGCTCGCAGTAAAACTTGTGCTACCCTTACAGCATGCAGAAGTGGGCTTTTTAAAAAATTACTCTTTTCCCCCCAAACAAAAGGGGAATTGAGCTCTGAATATGTATAGATCTATCACAGGGATTTCATTTTCTTTTATACTAATCTCTTAAATTAATCATGGGCATAAAATATCAAAGTACCCATCAGCATTTGTCTGCAACTCCTTGAAACTTCTGAAGAACTTTGAAATTTGATATACATCAGTGCTGCCTTTAAATCAGCAGTATAAATGTTGGCTGGGTTTTATGAACTGAAAAATATTACTGTTCATAACAACCTACTCTTTATGGAACAATTTAGGTTATTTTCTTTGATATCTGTACATCAAAATAATTCTAAATTTAGAAATGAGAACAAATATATACAGTATGTTGCTGCTACTTCTACATATTTTTAAAGATAGCTGATGGGAAGATGTTATGACAAACTAAGAATTTAGGGAATTCAAGAATGAAGTGGCTGATCTGATTTTTTTTTTAAAAGGACCATTATTAAAAATTAGCTACTATCCTGGATGATGACTAGGTAACTATATTTTTAAAAGGTGTTAGGGTTTGATCTTGAGAATTGCAGACCAGCAAACTTTACTTAGTAACTGATAAGCTAGTTTGAACAATAATTAAACATAGAATTTTAAAGCATTTACAAAAGCAAAAGACAGACAAATCAGTACAGCTTCTGAAAAGGAAAACTTTGCCTCCAACCTATTTTTAGAATTCTTTTAAGAGTGAACAGATAAAAGAGAACTAGTAGTTATAATTCAAGAACTAGTTGATAAAAGTATCTTGCAAGAGGCTATCAAAAAAGCTCAAATAGTCATGGAATGATGTGTATACTTCTGTCTTGAATTATGAACTAGTTAAGAGGCAGAATACAAAGAGCAAAAATAAATGGTCAACGTTCAATTGAGAAAATTCCACTGTTCTGTACTAGGACCAGTGTTATACAATATACAGTCCAGATTGCAAGTAACTTCAAGAAGACCTAAAGCAAGCTAAAACATTTGACAAAATGACAGCAGGTGATATTCACTGCAGATAAATTCAACTGCATGTTGGAAGAAACACTTTTAATTATTCAAACATATTGATTATAAATTAATTATAACTACTTAACAAAAAAAACCCTATGTTTCATTGTGTACAGCCCACTGAAAACATCTGCTCAGTGTGCTGAAGGGTAGAACAAGCAAACTAGATATTAACACTGATTTAAGAAAAGAAAAAATATTTAAAAAATATAATGTCACTATGTAAATGAAGGGTACCCCATGTTCCATTTTGGTTATCCACCTCAAAAAAAAAAAAAAAGAAGTAAGAAAACTCCAGAGATGGACAATGAAAATTAACAGGGACACGGAAAGACTTCTGCATAAAGAGAAACTAAAAAGATTAATATTATTAATTTAAAGAAGAAGCAAAAGAAAGGAGACAAAAGACAGAGGTAAATAAAACAGTGAATTGTATGGGAAAGGTAAACTGGAAACTCCTACTTGCCCTTCTCATAATACAAAAACAAGAGGGTGTTTAAGGACATTGAAAGGCAACAATTTAAAAACTGATATGAAGATACACATCACACAGTGTAAAATTAACATGTAGAACTCATTGCTCCAATATCTGCTAAGCCTTTTGTCTTGATAAGAATTTTTAAAAGATTTAGACATCTGTACACATAGTAAAAAATATCTGTAGCTAGATCAGCTAGGAAAAAAAAGATAAGGGATATCCATCTTCATGCTTCAAACACAAAGACAACCACTAGTTGTCTGGAAGTAGAAAGAAACTTCCCCCATAGGTATGATATTATAGATTCATCCATTGAAACACACTTTTCAACCTTAACTCTTTTTTCAACCTTAACTCTTCTTTAATGAGGTATTTTATTTGTGAATATGTTGCTCTAATCTGAGGTTTACAGCTTCAATATATGGGGCTCATGTGGGACACTGTCCCATCAATAGTGAAAGGAGTATTAAAAACTGAGAAAGCACTGTATGTATTTGTAAACAAATGCCTAATAGGGGGATATCTCTTTAAGAGACCCAGTTGGGGAGAAGGTAGGAGTGAGTTGTGTCTGGGTCATTGTTGCTAGGCAGATTTAGCACTCCACATCCAGAAGCTTTTGGAACTGGGTGTGGTAGTTTTGGGTCTGCTCCAGCAGGTTCCCTGTTGCTGGCTGGGGTCAGACTCCATGAGGGCAAGCACTGCAGTCAGGGCAGCTGCTTTACAAAGGGCCAAGTCCTCTGTGTGAGTTGGGAGAAGCTGAGCCCAGAAGCAGAAAGCCGGCTGTTGTCCCTAACTCTGCAGCATTTTGCAGCAGGGTTTTCTTTAAATCTATACACTTAACTGAGTGATTGGTTAATCAGTTAGCTGACTGGCTAACAGTGATTTCAGGGAGAGGAAGAGTCTGCATGGATTCCAACCGAAGATTCCTACAAGCAAGTGGAGGGAAGCAGACTGTATAGATTTGGTGATCAAAGACTCTAACTGAGACTTAAGTGAACTAAACCTACACTTTTGGGAACTCTCAGTTTCTTCCTACTGTGTTTCTGTGGGGACTGAACTGTTCAGATTTTAATTGGTTTTCCTTATTTATGTTTATGTCTAACTGTGAAGATAATGTCTGTGGGTTATAAAATAGCCATGTTATGCTGTAAAAATTGGATTATTATTGGTTTCTTTATCGTAAGATTTTATGAAGTTATTTAATTAAATTCATTTCTTTAGTTCCTTTTGGGACTTGAATGTGGGGAGGTTGACCCTGTGCAATCCTTGCTGAAAATCCTTAGAGCAGAGGTGGGCAAACTACGGCCCACGGGCCACATCTGGCCCACGGGACCCTCCGGCCCGGTGAGGCTCGCCCCTCCCACACAGCCTCAGCCCGCCGCACCACTGGTGCAATGCTCTGGGCGGCCGGGCAGTGCAGTTGCAGAGCCTGGCCTGACCCGGTGCTCTGGGCGGCGTGGCTGTAGCACCACCAGCCACCGGTGCTCCAGGCAGCACAGTAAGGGGGCGGGGGGGTTGGATAGAGGGCAGGGGAGTTGGGGGTGGTGGTCAGGGGGCGGGGGTGTGGATAGGGGTTGGGGCGGTCAGAGGGCGGGGAACAGGGAGGTTGGATGGGGTAGGGGTTCCGGGGGGCAGTCAGGAAGGAGAAGAGGGGTTGGATGGGACAGCGGGGGACAGTCAGGGGCAGGGGTTCCGGGGGCGGTCAGAGGACAGGGAAAAGGGGTGGTTGGATGGAGCAGGGGTCCCGGGGGACAAGTCAGGAATGAGGGGGGGGTTGGATGGGGCGGCGGGGGGCAGTCAAGGGTGTGCGGGCCGGTGGTGGTCAAAGGACAGGGAGCAGGTGGTGGTGGATGGGGTAGGAATCCCGGGGGGCCATCAGGGGACAGGGGGAGTTGGATGGTGCAGGAGTCCCGGGGGAGCCATTGGGGATGAGAAACGGGGGGTCAGATAGGAGGCAGGGGCCAGGCCACGCCTGGCTGTATGGGGGGAGACAGCCTCCCCTAACTGGCCCTCCATACAATTTTGGAAACCCGATGTGGCCCTCAGGCCAAAAAGTTTGCCCGCCCCTGCCGTAGAGACTGAGCTCTGGGTCTCTCCACCTACTTTCTATGGGAGTTGGGTTTTTTGTTTTTTTATTAGGCACTGGAGAAGGGCAATGAAGTGAACTCTAGCCCACCCAAAGGTTACATATTCACATACAAAATGGGACTTCAGATCAACTTTCACAATCTTTTTTTATCCAATTTAAACTGTTTTCACTTGACTGGACTAACTTTTTAAGTCTGAGTCTGTTACTTGTGCAATCATTGGAATTAGAAAAGTAGTTATTAACAGGTGCACTGCCAGATTAAAAATCTTATCTTTGTTTTAAAACAAATTTCCTTTCATTTTATTACTAATAAAGCTTGAAATTATTTTAACTGAAAGAATGTTTAAAATCTAATTACCATGCAATATACATGCTCTGCCTGCTTTCTGCACTGCACTCAGCTTCAACAAGTAGCTCTTACAAAGAAGATATAGAGCACATTTCATCTGTAGATCTCAAAGTGCTTTCCAAAGGAGAGTAAATTTCATTATCTCCATTTTGCAGAGGGAGAAACTGAGGTTAAAAAGGTTAAGTGCCTTGCACAAGGTACACCCAGCAGCAGATCAGTGGCAGAACTAAATATCGGACCCAGGTTTTCCAACTCCCAGTGTCCTATCTACTAAACCACCCTGTGCTCCCTCTTACTACAAAACAATTGTTTGTACCAACAGTCCACATTGTTTTTTAGTTCTCCAACAGTCACACCATTTAGATTGTAACACTGGAGGGGAATGTTTAAAACCAAGTAACTTCACTGAAGTTGAAAAATAATCTATTAACGTTTCCATAGTCTTTGTAAAACCAATAAGAAAAGGAGTACTTGTGGCACCTTAGAGACTAACCAATTTATTTGAGCATAAGCTTTCGTGAGCTACAGCTCACTTCATCGGATGCATACTGTGGAAAATACAGAAGGTGCTTTTATACATACAAACCATGAAAAAATGGGTGTTTACCACTACAAAAGGTTTTCTCACCCCCCACCCCACTCTCCTGCTGGTAATAGCTTATCTAAAGTGATCACTCTCCTTACAATGTGTATGATAATCAAGGTGGGCCATTTCCAGCACAAATCCAGGGTTTCACAAGAACATCTGAGGAACGGGGGGGGGGGGGGGGGGGGGGGGGGGGGGGGGGGGGGAGGAGGAAAAGACAAGGGGAAATAGGTTACCTTGCATAATGACTTAGCCACTCCCAGTCTCTATTCAAGCCTAAGTTAATTGTATCCAATTTGCAAATGAATTCCAATTCAACAGTCTCTCGCTGGAGTCTGGTTTTGAAGTTTTTCTTTTGTAATATCGCAACTTTCATGTCTGTAATCGCGTGACCAGAGAGATTGAAGTGTTCTCCGACTGGTTTATGAATGTTATAATTCTTGACATCTGATTTGTGTCCATTTATTCTTTTCTATTCTATTCTAAAACACCCATTTTTTCATGGTTTGTATGTATAAAAGCATCTTCTGTATTTTCCACAGTATGCATCCGATGAAGTGAGCTGTAGCTCACGAAAGCTTATGCCCAAATAAATTGGTTAGTCTCTAAGGTGCCACAAGTACTCCTTTTCTTTTTGCAAATACAGACTAACACGGCTGTTACTCTGAAACCTGTAAAACCAATGTAATACAAATTCTACATTTTTGGGCACTTTACTCAGTTCATTTAAGTTACTCCTTACTCACATAAAAGGCTTGATCCTGCAAACATAAGTAGCTATTTTATTCATGTGTGGAGTTCCAGTAAAATCAATGGCACAATGCATGTGATTAAAGTTACTCATGTGTGTTTGCAGGACCAGGTCTGTATATGCCCCATAGTTACATGAGTTTATAAGCATCTACCTTTTTATCTACTGAGATAATTAATAGTTGTTAAGATATCTCGGGAAGTACAACTCACAATTAGTTTATAATCAAGTCCTCAGATATTCTGCAGCAAACTGGAACTAAATTCTGTGACAAAAGTCCCTATATTCTTCAGCACTAGTGGAGATTCTCAAAATTCTGTGACTTCACATGAAGCTTTTAAATTTAGGTTTGTATTGAATTAAATATGAAAATGAATAATACAATAGCCTCCATATGTATTTTGATGCCCTCAAATTTAAATTTTCTAACATGCCATGGATTTGCATCTTTTATGTTTCAGACTCAGCAGCACATTGATGAATGAGGCAGTTCATAGCTCTTGAAGCTGTTGTTTCAGACTAACTGTAAGCTCAGACATGTCTACATGGGGTAATGTGCACTTCACAGATTCATAGATTCTAAGGCCAGAAGGGGCCATTATGAGTAAGGCTGTGAATCTTTCATGGAGGTCACGGATTCTGTGACTTTCCAGGACCTCTGTGATTTCTGCAGTGGTTGGTGTGGCTGACTCCAGGGCTACCCGAGCAGCTGGGGCAGCCCGGGGTCAACTGCACCAGCAGCTGCTCAGGCAGCCCTAGGCAGCTGGTCCTGGGCGCTGCCCCGGAGCAGCAGTCCAAGAGCAGCAGTGTTACCCTGGGCCGCCATCCTCCGCCCAGAGCGCAGTAGGGGCAGCAGGGCCCTCCACTCAGAGCACCAGTGACGGTGGGGCCCCGGGGTGCCACCCCCCAGCACCTAAGATTTAGTTAGGGCTATTTTTAGTAAAAGTCATGGATAAGTGAATTTTTGTTTATTGCCTGTGATCTGTCCATGACTTTTATTAAAAATACCCGTGACTAAATCATACCCTTAATTATGATCATCTAGTCTAGTGATAGACTGAGGCTTGCGAGCTGCAAGTGGCTCTTTAATGTGTCTCCTGCGGCTCTTTCCAGCACATAATATTAAAACACTGTGTCACATAATTATTAACCAATCTAAATTATTAACCAATCAGGGTGCTTTTAATAACTTAATTGTTAATAACATAGTAACTTATTTGCTGTGAGAACAATACACATATATACAAAATATATAGTACTTTAGTAAATGAAACAGTGAATTCACACTACTGTGACTTTTTTGAGTAATGCTGGTCACTAATTTGGCTCCTGAACCTCTGAGGTCTGAGTATCACTGATCTAGCCTAACTTTCTGTACAAAATACGCCAAAGAACTTACACAAAATAATTCCCAGAGCATCTTTTAGAAAAACATCCAAGCTTGATTTAAAAATTGTCAGAGATGGAGAATCCACCACAACTCTCGGTGAATTGTTCCAATGGTTAATTACTTTCACTGTTAAAAATATACACCATATTTCCAGCTTCAACTTCCAGTCATTGGACCGTGTTATACCTTTCTTTGCTAGACTGAAGAGCGCATTATTAAATATTTGTTCCCTGTGTAGGTACTCAAAGTCTGTAACCAAGTCACCCTTCAACCTTCTCTTTGTTAGCTAAATAGATCGAGCTTCTTGAGTCTATCACTATAAAGCATGTTTTCTAATCCTTTAATCATTCTTATGGCGCTTCTCTGAATCCTCTCCAATTTATCAACATCCTTTTTGAATTATGGGCAGCAGAAATTTATAGGCAGCCAAATACAGAGGTAAAATAAACTCTTCTATTCCTACTTGAGATTCACCTGTTAATGCATCCCAGGATTGCATTAATTTTTTTGGCCACAGCATCACACTGGAACCTCATGTTCAGTTGATTATCTACCATGACCCCCCCAAATTTTTTCATAGTCACTGCTTCCCAGGATAGAGTCCTCAATTCTGTAAGTAGGTCTACATTTTTTGTTCGTAGATGTATAAATATAAATAACATGTTTTGAATTAATGGGTCCATGCAGACCCTGCTGGTGAGCACTAAAGGTTCCCTAGGGCACTTTAACGTAGTACTGTTTGAAACAGAACTATGCTAAAGCATACCAGCAAGGTCTACATGAACCTATTAATGTGCAACATGTTAGTGTACTTCAAAAAAATCACACCCTTGTAGAGTGCATTCCTCCACCAAGACAAGCCCTGAAAAAGACAACCACTAAATTAGATTCTTATTTTCAAGGCTATTTTCTCTACCATGAGGACCAAAAACATTTCTCTGAATTCCAGAACAGCTATTTTGGTAAATTTCCAAGTGTACACAAGCCCTTAGACTGTAGATCACAATTCTGTGGAATTCATCCCTTGTTGCAACAAATTCTGTGCAAAGGACCCTGTTTATAATTTACCACTGCAGAAAGGATATAGCAATTCCTATGAGCCTACACATCTGGTTTTTCAGCATCTGCCAACACATTATGAATGGTTAATTTCTAATTATTTTGTTTTTGTTTTTATTTGTTCTCCTTTGTTGTTATGATAATATTTACCTAACTTGGTAAAGTTCTCTGGGAATCCTCACCTGAAGGGTGGTAGATTAGTTCAAAGTATTATCATCATTATCTTGATATTAAATACAATGGTTGGTAAGTTCTAATTGCATGCCAAGAATAGAGGTAAATAGTTATTTTAGTTACTTTTTCAATATTCATAATGTTTGCTCTTGCACCATAATAATGATGTTAGTTTTCAGCTCCTCTTTCTTATTTCTTTGGAAACGGTTCAGTTCTTTTCTATGAACTGGCTGAATTTCATGCCCTGTGTGCTCATTCACCATAACTTTAATTTCCTTTCCCATTCTTAATGTTTTTCCAAGTCTTTTCTGCACACTGATCAAAAAATCAGGAGACCCGACTTACTTTCTTCTTTTTTGAAACTGGTGAAGCAGAGATAGTGTATACTTAACAGTATTCAAATATATTAGAAACTAATAAAACACTGCCATATGGTATTTGTCATGCTGTGTGCCTGTGAATGTGTGCATGCTGGAACATATGACTTTTTATAGTCACATGATCACAATAGTCTTAAGAAGGCTATGCTGGCACAATAAGCTTCAAGAACATTTTATTTTTTTTCTTGTAGGTAAACTGGAGGTTAGTCAAGCATTTGTCAAAATAAAAGTACTTTATTTTAGAGGGTCACCTATAATGGAGAAATAGTTGGAGCTTTTCTGCTCTTAAAAGTATTACACAGAAGAGCTTTAAAATATGTTGGCAACGTAATGTTGTTAAAGAAGTTATGAACAAGTCTGTATCTCTTTAAAGAAATGTAGTAGAGGGGCCTACCAGACACAAGGACCAAAGCTGTCTAGAAATTTCCATACCTGTTCTATCTCCAGTACTGCAAAGATTCAGGGATTTCTGGAAGAGTATTCAAAAGATTGAAAAGCCTTACTTAAACTTTTGCGCAAACCTGATTCCATTCATTCTTACAAAAGACCTTTTTGATCCTTTTGAACACAGTAGGAGCCAAGAGGCAGAAAAACAATAGAGAGTGAGTGACTGTATTGCAGGGGTTAAATATCGACAATATACTATACATAACGCACATATCACATACTCACCACTCAGAGCAGTAAAAATCAGAAAAAGCTGGCTGTCACTCACAATTAGGATGAACAAATAAACAAAATAAACCTAATGTTAATATCTAACTGACCAAATTCTCATAAAGTGGGTAAAATCTTGTTAGAAAACCTAAAATAGTGGCCTAAAACATACACCCAACATCAGTGCCTGGAGGGTATTCTCCATGTATGGCTTTTACCCTGCCCATGGAGAAGAGGAGCTCAAGAGTATCTGTGGCACCATCCCCTCCACCAGATAACTTCATGGAGAATGCACCGCAGACCATAACAGAAGCAGACTGAGATTGAGATAGTTAGGGTCAGGGCTAGGAAGATGCACATAATCCCCACTTCAGACCAAAGGAAAATCCCTAGAAAACATAAGAAACTACAGCTCTATTATCCTTTCCACAGAGCCTGGTTTCCCTGCACTCCCAGGGGTGTCTGCTACCAGGAAACCATAATAGATTGTCTCCAGTAAACACACATTGCCAGAGACTGCAAGTGCTGACTACGAACTAAGGATAGTGTAGAGGAGCCACCGGGCTTGAGAGTGGGCCCCCAGGACCTAGTCTGATTGAGACAAACCCTTACCCATCCAATGTGAACAATCAGGTAGGAACTATGTGAGGGGATTCTCATACAGTCTTTCTAACTAAGAGCTTCTCATATGGGTTCTACCACAGAAGGGAGGAAATCGGGGCCATTTTCATTAACTAGAAAAACCTGCTTAACAGTCTAGTCTTAAAGTGTCTGTGTAAGTGTATATATAATCTGCTTAAAAGGTAAGTGTGTGTGGCACACACCCCCTCCCCCCACTTTTTAAACAGATTACATATACTCCTTTAAAAAAGATTATACACACAGACAGAAAGTATACAGAGATAATATACACAATAAAGATATACCAATAAAGATATAGTGTATTTCAAGATAGATATAAGCTTCAGGAAATGACTTTAGGACAGGACCTTGTCCTTCAGAACAAGGAATAGTGGCTTTATCTTTAGCCTAGGATAAGATACTGCAGAAAATTGTGGCATCAAAGTCTTCCCAGGTGAATAAGCTAACAGATAGTAATATATCTACAAGAGGAATCATGACAAGAAATAGCAATATTGCAAAAGTCTAACTAGTAATAGCTCAAGAGCTAAAAACCAGTAAGCTGTTCCATTATGATTGGGCAGAACTAAATAAACTTTCAAATCCTTCAAGAAGTATAAGATTTAGAACAGGGAAGAGGATTGACTGGTAGCACTAAATTGGAGAGCCTTGTACATCTATTTACAGTATTTTATACCTTGCCCTCCTACTGCAGTGAGCAAGAACTTACCTGGAAACAAGTGAAAACGTGCTTCTATAAACTGCACAGGTAACACTTTAAAGTTAAAATCTACACTAGAGTCTACAATTTAAAACTTCATGGGTAAATAAAAAGTTCTGATACTTAAAAGGGAGACCATCCCATACACTTAAACTAAACAAATGAAGAAATAACCAAAAAAACCCCAAAACCCAGCAATAAAAAAACCCAATAAATTTCCTTCCCTTTGTTACTAAAATGTTGACCTGAAAACAGAAGAAAGAGAAGTGTTTAAATCCAAGCACGAAACTAAATTACAAAGAAAAAAAATGGTTCCTATCACTAATAGGTAAGTAATTTAAAAAAAAAAAAAAAAAAAGAAACCTAAACTTGCGGTCAAAATTATCAGACCAGATATGTTCTCCATGGAGCAAGCTAAGGCCTTGTTCCTGCAACTGGATCTCTGCAAGTGAACCCCTGAGTGCTCCACTGGTTAACGAGAACATCAGAGTACATTTGACAGGATTCACAATTTTATATATGAGTTATCAACTATTATGCTGCAGGGCACAACCAGTAGCTGATTAGGATTAGGATGTGATTTCCCTTAAATGCTGGCTATTCCACAACTGTCCATGTGGGGTTCTTGTTCCTTCTTCTGAAGCATCTGATACTGGCCAATGTCAGAAACAGGATAGTGGACTGTGCCAGTGGTCTCATCTGATATAGTATATTCCTGTGTTCCTACAAGAGTCAGGAGCAAGAAAGCTAATTAAGTGAGAGGGGAAGGGTCACATTCAAGAAATTTGTTTTTTGTTTGTTTTAATTAACATCTATTTAACTTCAATGGCTCAATAAAATGTGGATAAAGAAAGTCTTGAAGAAGATTCAACAGCCCTCTCTCTTCAGTTAAGGTGAGGAGTTCACAAAATAATGTTCTGAGACATGTAGAAAGTCCTCCAGAAAAAACAATATAGACCCAACTTGACTTCTTTGATATTTCCTTAGGTAAACATTGAAGCATGGGGGAGGAGGGGACGGGACGGGACAAATTTTTAAACATTCAAGCTCTCAATATACATCAAAAAGAATACAAGCCCAGGTTATAAAAAAATCCTTTGCAGAAATCATTATGAATTCTCTCTTAATTCCCACACAAATGACCTTTTCTCTGCCTCTCTTCTTCTTTTTAAAAAAGTCCTAATGTAGGGAGGTGACCTCTTACTCTTTTGCAGCCTTTCTTCTATTGTACAGAAATAACCTCAGAAAGCTAAACAAAAGGACCTATTGTTAATGTAACCAGTTATGTAACATGTTTGTATATATAGATGCCATTGTTAAATTAAAACAGCAGCAGCAGCAGATGTCATAGCTTAAACAAACATAGGTCACACTTACAGATACGATCTCTAATTATTGGTCAAGTCTCTCCCCAGCATCAAATCCAAGTGCTGGCACTTGGCACAGGGGAACTCTACAGGAACCAGAGGTAACACAAATCTCTCAAACCACAAAACTGCAATGGAACTCCTCTACTGCTGCAAGAGACTTCCCTCTTTTGAGCATCTTCACTATGGGGAGAATGGCCAGTGATTACACAAACCATAAATCTGGGGCCCGCACTCACTGTAGCAGCGTGGAGAGTCCTTGTGGAGCTTGGATCTGCATTTCTTAGAGGTTCCAGAATCTTGCCCCTCCTTCCGCTGCAGTACATAGGCCAGGGACGGGCAAACTTTTTGGCCCGAGGGCCACATCTGGGAATAGAAATTGTATGGTGGGCCATGAATGCTCACAAAATTGGGGTTGGGGTGTGGGAGGGGGTGAGGGCTCCGGCTGGGGATGAGGAGTTTGGGGTTTAGGAGGGCTCTGGGCTGGGATTGAGGGGTTTGGAGGGCGGAAGGGGGATCAAGGTTGTGGGAAGGGGGTTGGGGCGTGGGGAGAGGCTGAGGGGGCAGGCTCCCAGCGGCGCTTACCTCAAGCAGCTCCTGGAAGCAGCAGCACGTCCCTTCTCTGGCTCCTTTGCGAAGGTGCTGCCAGGCGTCTCTGCACGCTGCCCCGTCCACAGGCACCGCCCCTGCAGCTCCCATTGGAGCCCCGGAGGAGACCATTGGAGCGCGTAGGAGCCGGAGTGGGGCCATGCTGCAGCTTCCGAGAGCCACGTGGTGCAGCCCCCAACCCTGCGCCCCAGCTGTACCTCCACAGGGGGGCCATGCCACAGCTTCCAGGAGCTGCGTGCTGTGGCCCCTGACCCTGCGCCCTGGATGGAGCGCCGGAGCGGGGCAAGCCCCAGACCCCGCTCCCCAGTTGGAGCAAGCGGGCCGTAGTTTGTCCACCTCTGACATAGGCTATGCTGCAGGCAGGGGGCACTGCATCTTCAGGGATGGCAGCCTTGGCAGGAGACAGTATTCTGCACCCACTGCTAGGCCAGACAATGCTCAATAATGGCATTACATAAAAACGAAACTAGGAATTAGAAAGCATTTCTTGGCTATATTACACATTTATGAAGTCTCTTTAATTTCCCCCTTTAAAAAGCTTTGATTTCCTACTTGCCTCTCAGATGCTCTATTGTTAAGGCTGCTTTTATTTACAAAGGGCTGTACAAGCAGTGGTAATTATATATTGTACAGTTCTACTGTGATAGGGTGGGGGCTGATGAGGAATCCAACCAGCTGCAATCTCCAGAAGCAATCTGATTCTGCCAGAATGCTTTCAAGGGTTGTTGGGGAGCACAAACCAAAGCAGAGTGGTGACACTTATTAAACAGGGTGCAGCGTGTGCTCTCCCACCCCAATCCAGCTTAATTCAGCAGGACTTGCTCAGTCTCTCTTGAGACAGTGTTCAACTGTCCCTGGTCTTTGCACTCAGGAGCACAAGGACTGGGATTTTGATTGGTGTCTCTATACAGGTACAAGGGGGCAGGTTCTTTTTAAACTCCTCTCCCTACCTGTGTGCACTCACACAGGACCAGCCATAATCAAGTTTTAAAAGGGACAGCAGCATATTACTAGTATGAATCCAAATATGAACTTATCTGTGAACTTTATTCCCTTCTAAAACAGCTAACATCTGTAGATAAATCAATGTCATAATACAGATGGAATTTTTACAGCACTGCAATATGTCCCTTAAAGCATTTCTTCTATAAAATATATCGTCCTTTTTCTTTCAACTTTAACAAAATACAGAGCTTGCCAAGCTTCATTATATCTTACAAGTTCAGCAAAAGGAACATTCAAATCACAGTATAAGAACTGACTGATTGTCATTCTTATATCTGCATAAAAGACCTTTCTTTCTCTTTCATTGTTGTGCCATTTCCCGCATATTTCAGAACACTTCAGATCTACCATGAACACTTTCCCAGTGGATTAACTCCTGTATAAACGTATGAATATACACATATCTGAAATGGGAAGGACACCAGACAACTGCAAACTCAACAGTTAAGTCAACTTTTATCCTCCTCCTGAATAAGTAGAAAATGAGGATAGTCATCCTTATGCACAGACCTTTCTGGATAGTAATTGAACGGGTCTTCAGGGATCTGCAAGGCAGGTACAATACCAGAGATAGGTGATTTGTGAGAGTTTGGAAAATTATTCAGTATATTAACGGATACTTGTGAAAATCTCAATGGCTATGTATAATTAAAGTTGTTCTCTTTCTCTTCACTCCTTCCTCTTCTGTCAAGAGTTCACTGGGGCAGAAGTAGCAGGAGGCAGGATGTTATAGTCTAGCACAGTGGTTTTCAAACTGCAGGTTGTGACCCAGTATTGGGTCGCGGAACGTAAGGCACTGGGTCGCAGCGGCTCTGCTCAGCACCACCGACTAGGCTGTTAAAAGTCCTGTCGGTGGTGCTGCCTGGCTAAGGCAGGCTAGTCCCTACCTGTTCTGACTCCGTGCTCCACCCCGGAAGTGGCCAGCAGCAGGTCTGGCTCCTAGCGGGGGGGAGGGGTCGTGGGGTTCCGCGCGCTGCCCCCACCCCGAGCACCGGCTCCACTGGCCAATGGAAGCTGGGGGGGAGGAGGTGAGGGCGTGCCTGCGGGCAAGAGCAGCGCGAAAACACTTGAGTGCCTCTGCCTAGGAGCCACACCTACTGCTGGCCACTTCCAGACCACAGCACGGTCCGCAGTGCCAGGACAGGCCCTGAGCCCGCCCCAACCCAGAGCCCCTTCCTGCACCCCAACCACCTCATCCCCAGCCCCACCCCAGAGCCTGCACCCCCAGCCCAGAGCCCTGACTCCCTCCTGCACCCCAACCCCCTGCCCCAGCATTCGCCCCCCCCCCCAAACCCAGAGCCCCCTCCTGAACCCCAAACCCCTCATTCCCGGTCCCACCGTGCAGCCCTCACCCCCACATCCCAACCCTCTCCCCCAGCCCTGAACCCTTACCCCAGCCCAAATCCCTCATTCCCAGCTCCGTTGGGTTGCAGGCATCAATAATTTTCTTCAACTGGGTCACCAGAAAAAAAGTTTGAAAACCACTGGTCTAGTGAATGGGGACTTTGTGACACAGACTAAGAGCCAAAAAAGAGTCATGAAAGTTGGGTATTGAGTTAATATAAGGCATAACAGAGACTCTGTGATAGATATTCAATCCCTAACAGTACTTCATCCGTATTACCTCAAAAGTGTAAGTCCATAGTAGTTATGTCCCAACATCCTCTGTGGTGAAGATTTAGGTAAAGAAATAATTTAGCTTATCTGCAATGTTCTTATCCTCCTTAATTGCTCCCTTTACTCCTTGATGGCCCCGAAGACCTAATAATTGTCTGACTGGCTTCCTGCTTCTGATATGCTTAAATAATGTCTTGTTATTGTTTTATTGTCTTTGGCTATTTGCTCTTCAGCTTCCATCTTAACCCTCCCACTTTCCTTCTTCCATACCGTCTGCTGTCGTTTATTTTTCTTTTTATTGGCTTCTCTGGGGTTGGAATTTCATGTTCTGAAATATGGCATGGAAGAAAATTTAACTACATTTTTGATGAATGATTTTCAGAAATGGCTGCTATTTTGCAAGAACAAATTATAGCGCTTCAAGGTCTAAATCCCTTATTTGTCAATGCAATCAAGTAACCAGATCATAGAATCATAGAATATCAGGGTTGGAAGGGACCTCAGGAGGTCATCTAGTCCAACCCCCTGCTCAAAGCAGGACCAATCCCCAATTAAATCATCCCAACCAGGGCTTTGTCAAGCCTGACCTTAAAAACTTCTAAGGAAGGAGATTCCACCACCTCCCTAGGTAACGCATTCCAGTGTTTCACCACCCTCCTAGTGAAAAATTTTTTCCTAATATCCAACCTAAACCTCCCCCACTGCAACTTGAGACCATTACTCCTTGTCCTGTCCTCTTCTACCACTGAGAATAGTCTAGAACCATCCTCTCTGGAACCACCTCTCAGGTAGTTGAAAGCAGCTATCAAATCCCCCCTCATTCTTCTCTTCCGCAGACTAAACAATCCCAGTTCCCTCAGCCTCTCCTCATAAGTCACGTGTTCCAGACCCCTAATCATTTTTGTTGCCCTTCGCTGGACTCTCTCCAGTTTATCCATATCCTTCTTGTAGTGTGGGGCCCAAAACTGGACACAGTACTCCAGATGAGGCCTCACCAAGGTCGAATAGAGGGGGACGATCACGTCCCTCGATCTGCTCGCTATGCCCCTACTTATACATCCCAAAATGCCATTGGCCTTCTTGGCAACAAGGGCACACTGCTGACTCATATCCAGCTTCTTGTCCACTGTCACCCCTAGGTCCTTTTCCGCAGAACTGCTGCCTAGCCATTCGGTCCCTAGTCTGTAGCGGTGCATTGGATTCTTCCATCCTAAGTGCAGGACCCTGCACTTATCCTTATTGAACCTCATCAGATTTCTTTTGGCCCAAACCTCCAATTTGTCTAGGTCCCTCTGTATCCTATCCCTGCCCTCCAGCGTATCTACCACTCCTCCTACTTTAGTATCATCTGCAAATTTGCTGAGAGTGCAATCCACACCATCCTCCAGATCATTTATGAAGATATTGAACAAAACCGGCCCCAGGACCGACCCCTGGGGCACTCCACTTGACACCGGCTGCCAACTAGACATGGAGCCATTGATCACTACCCGTTGAGCCCGACAATCTAGCCAACTTTCTACCCACCTTATAGTGCATTCATCCAGCCCATACTTCTTTAACTTGCTGACAAGAATACTGTGGGAGACCGTGTCAAAAGCTTTGCTAAAGTCAAGAAACAATACATCCACTGCTTTCCCTTCATCCACAGAACCAGTAATCTCATCACAGAAGGTGATTAGTCAGGCATGACCTTCCCTTGGTGAATCCATGCTGACTGTTCCTGATCACTTTCCTCTCATGTAAGTGCTTCAGGATTGATTCCTTGAGGACCTGCTCCATGATTTTTCCGGGGACTGAGGTGTGGCTGACTGGCCTGTAGTTCCCAGGATCCTCCTCCTTCCCTTTTTTAAAGATTGGCACTACATTAGCCTTTTTCCAGTCATCCGGGACTTCCCCCGTTCGCCACGAGTTTTCAAAGATAATGGTCAATGGCTCTGCAATCACAGCCGCCAATTCCTTTAGCACTCTCGGATGCAACGCGTCCGGCCCCATGGACTTGTGCAAGTCCAGCTTTTCTAAATAGTCCCTAACCACCTCTTTCTCCACAGAGGGCTGGCCATCTACTCCCCATGCTGTGATGCCCAGTGCAGCAGTCTGGGAGCTGACCTTGTTAGTGAAGACAGAGGCAAAAAAAAGCATTGAGATGTCTAACTGCTATCATACAGGCTTATAATTATTTGTGGGTGTAAAAAGAGCAACCACAGAACAGAAAGCCAAGCTGAGAACTGTTTCAAAATCAGACCTTAAAGTGCAATTACATGCAAAAGACACTGTCTGAAAACATGTTCCAATATTATTCACTAAATGTTCAAAGTAATGTGTTTAGTTTAGCCACAAAGGGTATTTCTATACAGCAAAGAAAAACCCATGGCTGGCGCATGCCAGCTGACTCAGGCTTTTGGGGCTCGGGATTCAGGGCTGTTTCATTGCTGCATAGACTTCTGGGATCGGGCTAGAGCCTAAGCCCTGGGACCCTCCCACCTCACAGAGTCCTAGATCCCGGGCTCCAGCCCAAGCCGAGAAACCTACACAGCAATGAAAAAGCCCTGCAGCCTGAGCCAGCTGGCACAGGCCAGCCACAGGTTTTCCTTTGCTATATAGACATGCCCATAGACTTGTAGACTTTAAGGCCAGAAGGGACCATCATGATCACCTAGTCTGACCTCCTGCACATTGCAGGCCACAGAACCTCACCCACTCCACTCCTGTAATAGTTCTATAACCTCTGGCTGAGTTACTGAAGTCCTCAAGTCTTGATTTAAAGAATTCAAGTTGTAGAGAATCCACCATTTACTCTAGTTCAAACCAGCATGTGACCCATGCCCCACACTGCAGAGGAAGCCTTCCATTAACATAATTTTAAGTAGTTCAGTGAAAAGTTCTGCACAACTTTGACAACTAAGGGTATATTTAATATAATAGGTTAGCTATGACTACAGATACCTCTCCAAGCTTAAAGCCTACAGTAATTCCAATAGCTTGAAAGTTGGACTATCCTTTCATAGACAATAAAACTAACAGAAAAGATTATGGAGAGTGGATGTAATAGGTTAACATGCCTGAGATATATTAATTTTCTAAGGTCTGTGGAGTTCGGATTCCTCCAAAAAAATGAGGCTGTATATCAATGAGCTATGTGCAGACCTAAAAACAGCAAAGTGTGTTTTCCTAAAATAAATTAAATTATTTTGGCTGATAATGTAACAAACCTCTCTGGCCTCTATTCACCAAGAAAGGTTGTGCTAACCTCCAGCTAATCTGTCATGGAATTTTTAAACTTCTTCCCACAAGGTATCAACACACATTATCATTAACTTTAATTACAAGCTAACCCAGTGCATTTTTATAATCAAAGGGACGTAAATGGCATCTATATTTGAATTTTGAGCTTCCAGAAAATGCAATGGTTAAGTAAATGACTTACTGAAAATACAGAACACTGCTCACAAATGGCAACAATCAAATAGAATGAAAGGCAAATTTGAATTAATTATATCCACAATTCCTTTCTTTACTTCAAAAATAAAGGACTGTACAGTAGCAGCAAAAATAAACCAGTAAAATGAACCTGGCTGAAAAGTGAAAAGTAAAAAGTATTGGGGCCACCATGTCATGTCAACATGACAACTTGAATAAAATGGCATTTTTGCAAAAAACAGTGTTGAAAAATGCCATCTTGATACTCTGTAATTAAAGAATTAAGCTTCAAAGCCTTCAAGATTAATCTTATCTTACCTACCATTTATTCTAATGTAAAAACATTAATTCAAATCCAGAGACCAACATGGCACGCTACACTACTTAGAAAGAGGTCCATAGTATGGAAATAAAATAAGGTAATATATGGAAAGTAAAATCAATCTGATCTTAAACTTTAAAATATTTTATAGAATTACATTTACTTACAAATATTCAAGTACCCTTTGGTATTATTTTTGTAGTAATAGTGTATATAGAGTGCAGCTACTCAGTCCTCAGACCTGAAAACTCTATCTTGTTTTATAGTGATTTCTAAAAAGTTCATCTCTTCCTGCTTCTACTTAAAGTTGTCTGAAAAAGAGGGGGGAGTAAATATGCACCCCCACAACTACCCATCTACCTGCCCAGTAATTTATTCTGCCACCCAACCCCAAAATTAGTCCTGTCCCCTCATCAATTCTGCCCCCACATCTGTTCTGCTCCCTCCAATCCCCCACCAATTCTGTTCCTCCAACCCACCAATTCAGCCCCCAAATCTATTCTGCCCCTTCCAGCCTCCCATCAACTCTGCCCCCCTAACAGTTGAGTCCCCACATCCATTCTGGTCATGCAGCATTCCCTGTGCTCTACCTGCAGCTCCTGGTAGGGGTGGGGGTGTCTTTACTCCCCTCTCCTAAGCCCAGGGGTCTGAAGGGGGATTCTTCCCCTGCCCAAGCCTGATGTTGCAGAGAGGGAAGGGGCGAGGGAGGGGGGAGAACAGCAGTGAAGCGATCCCATTGTTTGTAGGAAGGGATGGGAAAGGAGGGAGTGAAGCCCCTGGAGCTTCTGGGCTCATCTTCCTCATCCACCCTTCTCTGAGAATGAGGGAAGGCGGAAAGAGCTCTCACTGCTCCTGAAGCAGCACTGATTGGCTACTCTTCCCCAGGAGCTAGGCAAAGGGCAAAAGCAGCCAATCAGGGTGGGGGAAGGGCGAGGGGGGAGTTTCACCCCGACGGAACTGAAAATGTATACCCCTCAGCTACCTGGCTCGCTTCTTAGACATTTTATTTCCCAGGTCTGCAGCCCATTCCAACCTCATGCACTTTAAGCACTGCCTATACTATTCCTACTTGTACCTAAGTGTATGTGTTGGAAAACAGCCAAGTCAAACCTGTAGATGATACAAATCTGCTTAATGTTATATGATTTTCATAGAATTACATATTGTTACTGATTGCGGTACAGGTTCTTTCTATGAGTGCTGTGGTACACTAGTCCCTAGGTGTCTGGCAGCATGCAGGGTGTACCACAGGCTTAGAGGCAAGAACTGTAGGTGCACCAGGCACTAGACTCTAGCCCTCAGAGAGTTCCCCAAAACACTCACAGATTACATCTTCACTGCAAAGCTGACCTGGGTTCTTTTCCAGGTTTTAACCCAAACCCCACTACCATCCAAAACTAAAAACTGGTTTATGACCAATGCAATTTTGTTATGGAGGATACTTTGTGCTGTGTGGTAGCCTTTGCTTCAGCTGAGTGTGGAAGCCATGGCATTTTCCTGGCACCCCTTCCTCCCCTAGACATGTGTGATCCATGATGGATTCCAAATGAAGGGGGGTGGGGGGATTTAAATGTGCAACTACTGATTTATTGTACCCACACTCTTGTACGCATTCGGACCTGGGATTACAAATTTAACAAGCCTGCAGTCACTGAGCTGTGTGTGGCACGAGTATATAGGCATATCTATCTATATATACTGCACTTTCTTTTTCTCACGCTGGCAGTAGCATTAAAGCATTGTCAGAGACAGACTTAGTAATAAGTCCCATTGTGTGACCTGTGGCTGTATCAAGGGCAGAGTATTTGAAAAAGTTTCTGGGTACCGCTGGTCCGCTGTCCAGAGCAGGGGGAAGTTAAAAGGCACATTTGTTGTAAGTTACTGCATCATGATTTAGCATTCTGCTTATGTTTGTCTGAATTTTTGTCCAATCCGGGCTGATTATGCCTGAGAACTTTTCATATAGGAAAAGCTCAAGACAGCCCTGGGCATGACAAACTTCCCACCCAAAACCCTCCATAGCTTACGAGCAAATAGATGACTGGAGATGGACAGATCAATCACCAGGCGACTAAATATCTCCTTGGTGACAGCCTACCAGAGGCCTAGAAAAATTGTTCCTTCTTCCAATCTAAAAATCTCCAAAAATTAACATCTTCCAATACCACAACTGCCTGAAATAACATTAAACCATCACTGGGACAAGGTCTCTGGTGTGTGGTCTCCAACCACCAGCCAAGCCAAAAAACTATTTTTTTAATTCTTTTAAAATAAAATATGAAATATTTACCATTTTCTTACTGGGCTTGTGATCTCAGATGCAGCTGCTTCTGAGAAGGCTAATGTGAAGAAATAAAATAAAGGCATACCAAGGAAATGAAAGTTGCAACTTGTGGCCTTGTGGTGACAGAACATTAAAGGGGAGGAGCTTTTCTTTTTTCCTCTGTACAAAAAAATTATAATGTGCTCTTCCATTGCCTCTGCCTCCTATCTCTGCTCACCAATGCAACCATGCAGGCCTCTTGGGGAGAAGACCCTGAACCAGCAGGGGTAAAGAAAAAGTGCTAGGGAACAACTGCTGCAGGACATGCAGAAGGACTTGGGCTGCAGATTGGCCGTGCACCTAGAAGTGCAGAGGCAAATAATGAAGTAGGACAGGGAGAGGAAGGAGAGAATGGTGGCTGAATACTTGAGTATTACAGGCCAATGAGGGAGCAGAAATGATAGCAAGAGAGGGAACTGTTTGAGCAGCTGCTTAGCCGGACTGATCATGATACCAGTACCTGCACCTGCCCCTTTACAGGCTGCCCCAGTATAGTTACTGCCAATGGACTCCTCTCCATGCTACCACATCCTGCAGCCAGTGCAGCCACTGGACAGTTCTGGAGTGGGGTGAGGAATAACAAATGCATTTCTGGAATAGAAGTATGCATGGGCAGATGTACACTTTCTTTCTATCACTGTGCTACCACAGGAGAAGAACAGGTACACTGGCAATGTGCCATCACCAGTGACACTGCACTGATTAATATTACTGTTGGTTTTGTTTGCACTTTACACTTTTATTAACATTTGCACTCCCTGTGTAGTAGCAACTAGGCTGCCTGTTTTGTATTTTTAACTTTCTATAATTTTCTTTGAACAACCCATTTGTTGTAAGTGATTGGGAAACAAGAGAAAGACAGAAAGTTTAAATCAAAGTTTTAATAAGGTATCATAATGACTCATAATAAATTAGTATATATAGTATACGCAGATCACATTACTCCACACCACCATCTTTCTCCATGCAAAGCAAGCATATGGGCACACAGGGCACCCTCACTTCCCTTGCTCTTTTGGACCCAGTGAACAGAGCTACACTTTCTGGTTGACTGTTCCAGGCCCATAAACCAGCACTGTCTTTAACCCACTCCTGCTGAAAACTCTCCCTCTTATCTCCGCACACTTGTGCTGCCACCTGATGACATAAAGAGCAGAGTTGCCTAAACCCCCTTCAGCTCCTTTTCACCAAAGTCCAGTAACAGATTCCAGCACAGAGGGGAAAGGAGGGAGGGTCATGGAATGGGCTTGCAGAACACATCTCAAAGAACAACAATTACGGAAAAGGCAGTGACCATTTTTTCATTGATTGTACACACCCATTCCATTTTAGGTGATTGTGGTAAGGTGGACACACTCCTGCCTACTTTCTAGCCCAAAACCAGCTCAGAGACTTTCTTCTGGTGAAACACCACGTGTGGTTTATTTACAATAGTCTTTCCTCCCATCTTTATAGACCATGCAGCATCATGTACCATGGAGCTCTCAGCTCCTGAGCCTAGGAGAGGAAGAGATCGCTCATGGCTTGGACTTTGCAAGGAAGCCAACCTCTCACTCCCTCTCTGCTCCCACTGTGCACTTTCTGTGCCTTTCGTACCCTCTGGGCTAATGAATTAATTAACCTTTTAACTCTCTCCATCCCATCCCAATCTATCAATTGGGTTCTATTCCCATAGTCAGATGCGCTACAGAGCAACTAACTGGAGTTGCAGTGATCAGAGAGCTGGCTCAGCTGCTGTCCACCACTCTCTCAAGCACCTCGCCTTCTTATCTGACAGACTTCCATTTCTTCATGCTCTCTCTTGCTCACTGGAGGTGCCTCTCTTGGTCCCTAGGGTGAGCATCCAGATCAGCGGTGCTCAAACTTTTCCAGTCACACCCCCACCCCCCGTTTACCAGTAACAGAATCTGTCTGCGCCTCTCCCCCATCCATTACAGCACAGCGACGGAGTTTGGGCTGAAGATGGAGCTGGTGGAGTAGCTGAGGCTAGAGGCGGAGCTGGTCTGGGGGCAGAGTAGGAATGAGGGCAGAGCTGGAGGCAGAGCAGGGGGCGGAGTGGGATGAGGGCCAAGCTGGTCTAGGGGCCGAGTGGAGGTTGTCTGGGGGTAGAGAGGGAGTAAGGGTTGAGCTGGGCCTGAGAGCAGAACTGTTCTGGGGGCAGAGTGTGGCTGGAAGCGGGGAACAACCTACCTAACCCCTGTGGGGGCTGGTCCCAACCCCACCACATGTCCCCCCCATGTTCCTCCACACCTCCCTAGGGGCACGCATCCCAGTTTGAGAACCACTGATCTAGGTTATCCTTGTTGGTGTCCACTCATTTTCTGTCCCATAAATCACACTTTTGGTGGGGGAGGATGCCCCACAGCTCTGTTTCAGCCCACAAGTCACCACACCATGGGGACCCTGAGGAGTTGCTCTCCTTATTCTCTTCTTTTGTATCTGGCAGTGGATAGAGGGCATTCCCCTCATACCCCTGATTGCTCAGGGCCTTAGTTTCTCCCAACCCTACAAAGCGCACCTGGGCTTCTGCTCCTTGACACTGCATTAGAGGTGTCTCCATGGGTCTCTTGATCTCCACTAAAGTTGCTCAGGTTGTCCTTCTCCACTATTTCTACTTCCTTAATTCCTATCGCCTCCTCCTCAATTTCTTGGAGGACTCTCTTTTCCTCCCCTTTCACCTTAATTAGGCTCTGTTGTCTACAGTGTTCTAAATCTGCCAATGATTATTTGTTTTTTTTTTCCCTTCCCTTTGGGCTTCATTTTCTCTCTCTTGGGTTTTCTGTTTCCCTGCCTGGGGTCCCAACACCATCTTGTTTTCCTAATAGGAAATACAATACAGTGGGGGTAATCTGTCCCTTATCCCACTTGCTTCCAATTAAACCTCCCCCAGACTTCCAGGGGCATATCTGCCATAGGACAGTGCTTTTTATCCCCACAGACACATACTATTCTCACACTTGGTTCTAGAACCAGCCAGTGAAGTTTCACCAACTGTCACCAGATCAGGGAGCAAGCAGAGGCCATGTCAACCAGGACCCTTTCATGTGTCCAGTAATAGTGGGCAACTTCTTCCCTTTTTTCTTTCCTTCTGTCCAGGCTCAGCTGCAAAACTACATTCCATGTACACGCAATCCTTTTTTGTGTGTCACTGACACCCACACTGGAAACGTCAGGGGGGCAAACTCTGGCCGCAGCATGTCTGGGCTCTTTGTTCTTCTTCTCCACGCCCTTGGCAGTGGTGGATTCCCCAAACTTCCTACCAAGTTCCAGTCCTGTATACGGTTAGCTCACTTTGCTGGGAAGGTCCACCTCCACAAACTCCTTCATCAATTTTACCTCCACATCCAAAGTGCCCAGTTAATGCTGTCTAACCCCCAGCTTCATATTCTCAGGGAGGTCCTGAAAGAACTGTTCCAAACACCAAAGCATCCATTACTTCCCCTACCATTTGGGTATCTGGCCTCACCCAATGAATGGCTCAATCCATCAATTTTGGGGTGAATGCCTGGGGCCATCATACCCCACCCAGTCCACCTCACACCTTGGAATTTTTGGCAGTGTTTCTCGGTGGAGAGGCTGACTTGATCTAGGATGGCCATCTTGACACCCTCTTAGTCTCTGCCTTGCTTATCGTCCAGCCTCCCCCATCAAATAGGGGACTAGCAGCAGGGCCTAGGTTTCCCTGTCTCAGCCTGCACCCATGTGGGCACCC
The DNA here is from genome assembly GCF_015237465.2 of Chelonia mydas. Lineage (NCBI taxonomy): Eukaryota > Metazoa > Chordata > Testudines > Cheloniidae > Chelonia > Chelonia mydas. The sequence continues at coordinate 42,302,827 of NC_057849.1, forward strand.
TCTCAGAGGTACCCAGGAATGCATCAGGGTCATTGTCAGGGCCCATCTTATACAGACCCAGGCCTGTGCCTGGTTGCCATTCCCCACCATAGGACTCACCACCTTCTGTAAAAGCTACTGCTGCATGTTGGCTTGTTCTCTTGTAAAGTCCTGCAGGCTCTTCTGTTGCTCAGCTTGCCGGGCAAGCAAGGCTTACCTCTCCAGATGTTGAGACTACTGGAAACTTAGCAGAGTTTTCTGTATCTACTACAGAAACCCTCATGCTGGCTAAGATCCTGGACAAACTCTCACATGTGACAGGATGGGCTCACTCCTGCCTGCCTTCTAGCTCACAAATGGGTTGGCTTCTGGTGAAACACCAGGTGTGATTTATTTACACTGTTGTCTTCTGCCACCTTTACAGACTATGCAGCATCATGTGCCATGGAGCACTCAGCTCCTGAGGCAAAGAGGGGAAGATTTCTCGTGGCTCTTGCTCCCTCTCTGCCCCCATTGCACACTTCCTTCCTATGCCTTGTGTATCCTCTGGGCGAATGAATTAATTAGCATTTTAACTCTCTCCAGTCATCCCAATTTATCAACTGGGCACAGTTTCCACAGTCAGATATGCTTCAGGGCAACTAATTGGAGTTGCAGGGATCAGAATGCTGGCTCAGCAGCTGTCGCACAGCACTCTGACACAGTGACTCACAACCAGTTCAGAATGGAGGAGGATTTCAGAAGCTACCTGAACAAGAACTGCAGCACAAGTCTTCCAAATCTAGCATCATCTCCTGAGGCTTTGGTGTTAGCATAAACAGATAGTGAAAGTATGTACAAATGATAAAGGTGACCAAGTTGCATCACTGCAAATGTCACTGATGGGCATCTGACCGAGCACTGTAGATGGTGCTTGTTCTCTTGTAAGATATGTTCAAGGCCTTTCGTTTTCAGTTTTTATTTTGTTTAAAATTTCCAAAGAATGTATTGGTGTTTATTATAAAATGTTTTAAAAGGGTGAAAACTGGTGCAAAAAATTAACTTCACAGTTTTCTTCTTCAATATTGGGATTAATATTAGGGGACAAGAGGACAGAAAAAAATCAACAAATAGAGAAAAGTAAGAATATTGAAAGTAAGAGCAGTTTAATGCTTTGGTTATTTCATGCTCTGTACATTAACAGTATGTACACATATGCATGCGTGCGTGCATCTTCCACTATATTGCCTGGCTTCAGACAACATTTCATTTATACCTAGACTAATTGATTATTAATATAAACACATCTACCTAATGCAATGTATTTAATTTTCTAACAATCAGCATTTTCCTGTACTCGTGGGGTCCAAAATTCGGGTGGGGAAAAAACTGAATAGCTTTTGTAAAAACCAGGGATATTTTGGTAAAAACTGGTTAACACCACAAGTGAAGAACCTTAAATGTGCAAAAACTCTCTCAGGTGCAGGAACCTTAACAATGTCATAGCACAGCAATATGGAGGATGAGAGCCAGTAAAATATTGTCTGTGAAGAGACGCCTTCATTCTGTCAGCAAAGGAAACAAACATCTGAGGAAACACTCTAAACTGTTCAGTCTTGTCCAAGTGAAAGGCTAATGCCTTGCAGATGTCCAAAGTATGGAGCCTCTCTTCATCCTCCTGAGAGTGAGGCTTTGGGAAAAAAGCTAGTAATCAGACTGATTAAAGTGAAAGTCCGACACCCCACATTAGTTAAAAATTTACAGTGAGGTTGTAAATAAACCATGTCCTAATTGAAGGCTGTCTATGGGTGGTCAGCAACTAATGCTCATAGCTCTGCTACCCTCCTGACTGAGGCAATAGCTACAGGAATGCTACTTTCATGGAGAGATGTAAAAATAAACAAGCAGCCATAGGCTTAAAAGATGGACCCATTAACACCAACAAAACTAAATTTAGATCCCACGGAGGCATAGGGTCTATCACAGGTGGAAAGAGACTGTCCAATCTGTCATCGAATCAGAAACTCGAGAAGTGTGCTGCTTTCCTGGAGCTAGAATTCAGGATGTGACCAAGTGTCTGCTGAGACTGATCAAGCCCTTGGACCGCTATCCCTTCCTACTTCTCCACGTAGGCACCAATGATACTGCCAAGAATGACTTTGAGAGGGTCACTGCAGACTATGTGGCTCTGGGAAGAAGGATAAAGGAGTTTGAGGCTCAAGTCGTGTTCTTGTCCATCCTCCCTGTTGAAGGAAAAGGCCCAGGTAGGGACCATTGAATTGTGGAGGTAAATGCATGGTTGCGCAGGTGGTGTTGGAGAGAGGGCTTTGGATTCTTCAACCATGGGATGTTGTTCAAGGAAGGAGAACTGCTAGGAAGGGATGGGATCCACCTAACAATGAGAGAGAAGAGCATCTTCGCACGCAGGCTTGCTAACCTAGTGAGGAGGGCTTTAAAATAGGTTTGCCGGGGGATGGTGACCTAAACCCTGAGGTAAGTGGGGAAGTGGGATACCAGGAGGAAACACTCCTGATTCATATTGAGAAAGTAGGGCTATCAGCTAGTTATCTTAGGTGCCTGTACACAAATGCAAGAAGCCTGGGAAACAAACAGGAAGAATTGGAAGTCCTGGCATAGTCAAGGAGCTATGATGTGACTGGAATAACAGAGACTTGGTGGGGTAACTCACATGACTGAAGCACTGTCATGGATGGGTATAAACTGTTCAGGAAGGACAGGCGAGAAAGAAAAGGTCGAGTTGCACTGTATGTAAGAGAGCAGTATGATTGCTCAGCGCTACAGTATGAAACTGGAGAAAACCATGTTGAGAGTCTTTGGTTTAAGTTTAGAGGTAAGAGCAACAAGGGTGATGCTGTGGTGGGTGTCTGCTATAAACCACCAGACCGGGAGGATGAGGTAGATGAGGCTTTCTTCGGACAACTAACAGAAGTTTCTCTGTTCTCTGGGGGACTTCAACCACCCTGGTTCTTATGGTGGACTTCAATCACCCTGACATCTGCAGGAAGAGCAATACAGGAACTTTTAGGAGAGTGTTGGGGACAACTTCCTATGCAAGTGCTGGAGAAACCAACTAGGGGTCGTGCTCCTCTTGACCGGCTGCTCTCAAACAGAGAAGAATTGGTAGGGAAGTAGAAGTGGGTGGCAACCTGGGGAGCAGTGACCATGAGATGGTCGAGTTCAGGATCCTGACAAAAGGAAGAAAGGAGAGCAGCAGAATACGGACCCTGGACTTCAGAAAAGCAGAATTTGGCTTCCTCAGGGAACTGATGGGCAGGATCCCCTGGGAGGCTAATATGAGAGGAAAAGGAGTCCAGAAGAGCTTGCTGTATTTTAAAGAAGCCTTATTGAGGGTGCAGGAACAAACCAACCCAATGTGCAGAAAGAATAGCAAATATGGCAGGCAACCAGCTTGGCTTAACAGAGAAATCTTTGGTGAGCTTAAACACAAAAAGGAAGCTTACAAGAAGTGGAAACTTGGACAGATGACTAGGGAAGAGTATAAATATATTGCTCGAGCATGCAGGGGTGTAATCAGGAAGGCCAAAGCACAATTGGAGTTGCAGCTAGCAAAGGATGTGAAGGGTAACAAGAAGGGTTTCTACAAGTATGTTAGCAACAAGACGGTGGTCAGGGAAAGTGTGGGAGGAAACCTGACTGAATGGGGGAGGCAACCTAATGACAGATGATGTGGAAAAAGCTTAAGTACTCAGTGCTTTTTTTGCCTCGGTCTTCACAGACAATTTCAGGTCCCAGATTGCTACACTGGGCAGCACAGTATGGGGAGTAGGTGAGCAGCTCTCAGTGCTGAAAGAACAGGTTAAGGACTATTTAGAAAAGCTGGACATGCACAAGTCAATGGAGCCAGATCTATTGCATCTGAGGGTGCTGAGAGAGTTGGCTGATGTGATTGCAGAGCCATTGGTCATTATCTTTGAAAACTCATGGCGACCGGGTGAGGGGGGAGGTCCTGGATGACTGGAAAAAGGGAAGAAGGAGAATCTGGGGAACTACAGACCGGTCAGCCTCACCTCAGTCCCTGGAAAAATCATGAAGCAGGTCCTCAAGGAACCCATTTTGAAGCACCTGGAGGAGAGGAAGGTGATCATGGATTCACCAAGGGCAAGTCATGCCTGACCAACCTGATTGCCTTCTATAATGAGATAACTGGCTCTGTGGATATGGGGAAAGCGGTGGACATGATATATCTTGACTTTAGCGAATTTTTTGATATGGTCTCCCACAGTATTCTTGCCAGCAAGTTAAAAAAGTATGGATTGGATGAATGGACTAAAAGGTGGATAGAAAGCTGGCTAGATTGTCAGGCTCAGCGGGTAGTGATCAACAGCTAGATGTCTAGTTGGCAGCCGGAATCAAGTGGAGTGCCCCATGGGTTGGTCCTGGGGTCAGTTTTATTCAACATCTTCATTAACGATCTGGATGATGGGATGAATTGCACCCTCGGTAAGTTCGCAGATAACACTAAGCTGGGAGGAGAGGTAGATAGGACAGAGGGTAGGGATAGGATCCAGAGTGACCTAGATAAATTGGAGGATTGGGCCAAAAGAAATCTGATGAGGTTCAACAAGGACAAGTGCAGAATCCTGCACTTAGGACAGAAGAATCCCATGCACTGCTACAGGCTGGGGACCGACTGGCTAAGCAACAGTTCTGCAGAAAAGGACAGGGGATTACAGTGGACGAGAAACTGGATATGAGTCAACAGTGTGCCCTTGTTGCTAAGAAGGCTAATGGCATATTGGGCTGCATTAGTAGGAGCATTGCCAGCAGGTCGAGGGAAGTGATTATTCCCCTCTATTCGACACTGGTGAGGCCACATCTGGAGTACTGCGTCCAGTTTTGGGGCCCCCACTTCAGAAAGGATGTGGACAAATTGGAGAGAGACCAGTGGAGGGCAACAAAAATGATTATGGGCCCGGGGCACATGACTTAGGAGGAGAGGCTGAGGGAACTGGGTTTATTTAGTTTGCAGAAGAGAAGAGAGAGGGGGGATTTGACAGCAGTCTTCAACTACCTGAAAGGGATGGGGTGGGGAGTTCCAAAGAGGATGGAGCTAGGCTGTTCTCAGTGGTGGCAGATGATAGAACAAGAAGCAATGTCTCAAGTTGCTGTGGGAGAGGTCTGAGTTGGATATTAGGAAAAACTATTTCACTAGAATAGGCTACCTAGGGAGGTGATGGAATCTGCATCCTTTAGAGGTTTTTAAAGACCTGCCTGACAAAACCCTGGCTGGGATGATTTAGTTGGGGTTGGTCCTGCTTTGAGCAGGGGGTTGGACTAGAGGTCTCTTCCAACCCTAATCTTCTATGATTCTATGATCTCAATGTCCCTCAGCAAAATCTCAGATTCACCTGCAATGGAAACAGTTACTCTGCAAAAAATGCCACTTTCAAGAGAATCATAGGCCTGGCTCTGAGAATTTATCAGATGAATGTTGAACGTACACCCCAATGAATTTAAAAACAACTATTTAGCTCTTAATAGGAGAGACAACATGATTGATATCATTGCCCTTCAAAAACCCATTCGTAAGATGACACTCAAAAACCATGTTACCATATTGCTGGTTATAGTCTCATTGCCACCCTCCATCACCTGAAACATGGCCTTGTTACATACATCAATCACGACATCAAGGACTATGACATGATAGATGCCAAGAGCAATTCTAGAACTTTCACCATCTCCAAAATAAGCAGCAAGGTAATGGTGGCTCAAGTAAATAAACCACCAAATACAGATTGTCCCTCTCCCCCATTACCCACAGCAGTGGTCCCCAAACTTTTTACCTTACACCTACCTCACCCCTGTCCGCCCCACCCCTACTCCCCCGAGACACAATTGGGATCTGTGGCTGGGAGCGGGGCTGGGATCTGTGGCCGGGAGCAGAGCCACGGTTGGCCCAGGGCCTGCGGCTGGGGGGGGAGGAACTGGGGCTGCAGCGAGGGCCAGAGCTGCAGCCAGGTGTGAAGCCACAGTTGGGGCCAGAGCTGCAGCTGGGAGATGGGGCCGGGAGCAGAGACGTGGCTGGGGGACAGGGACAGGGACAGGGCCAGAGCAGAGCTGGGGGCAGAGTGGGGCTCAGTGTTGCTCCCTCCCCGGCCCCCATGGGGGCTGGCCTGGGCCCACTGTGCCCCCAAAATGTTCCTCTGCACCCCCTTAGGTGGGCACACTCACAGTTTGGGGACCACTGACCTACAGCTATATATTATTTCAATAGCCACTACATGATGTGGTACTATAATAGTAATGATAATGCCGACAAAGCACTTGTGGAATGGTCATCAAACAAAGATACATGGTTTCTTTTTCATACATAGCTTCTTTTTCATGCAGAAGACAGAGGTACTGTCCACTGCAACAGAGACTACAAGCCAGATATCTGTTTCCTCACCAAAGACCAGTTTGGAATTCCTTACAACACCCTCCAGAGCTATTCTTGGCTACTTTCCACATAGCCAGCATCGACTTGTGATAATCCACATTGGGACTGAAATCCCAGTATCATGTCATAGCCCAAATTTCAATGGAATTTTCGAAAGACAAATTGGCCAAGATTCACTGTGACAATTGAGGCCACCACCAATGAGATTCCCCTGAAGCCTGAAAATTTCAGTCATTTCACCCAGCTTATCCAAAAAGCCACAAGAAAAAAACCTCTCTTATGGATACTAAAAAGGATACACCCCATGATGGAAACCAGAAACAGAAAGGCTACTATAGGAGTACCAAAAGTTTGGTGACCCAAATCTTAGACTCACTGAACTTAGTGCAACCATCAAAGATAGATCAAGATGGTTGAAGTGCTGGAGTTCACTTACTCCAGCCGCAAACCTTGAATACCGTTTCATCAGCTTCTGGCTGCAAACCAGTGAAATATCAAAAGGCTGAAGTCTCAGCTGATGTGATCACAAGAATGCTCCTTATGAACACAAAAGCTCCAAAGGACAAGTATACCAAGTGCAAAGTGTGCAGAGAGCTCCAACAAAGAGTCAAGCTCACTACCCGTCTCCTCACCCATATCACTGGCCTTCACATTTACCTTCACAAGGTAAACAAGCCCTCTCACTCATGAAAGCTAAAGGACCTGATGGTGTCTTTCCAGAATTTCTTAAAAACCTTGGAGCCCAGGGATAGAAATGGCTGGCACACTATTATCCATTCCTCAGGGCTCATCCTGAGGATCTGGCACAAGGCTATAGTTATCGCCAGTAATCCCTCATCATACGGTTTTCTGTCACTCTTCTACACATCATACAAGTTCACGGAAGGAATATTACTGTAAAGAATCATGTTGCTGGAAGAAGCCATGTTCCTGAATGAACAAGTGGGTTTCAGCCCAGGCTGTAACTACACTGACCAAGTATTAGTCTTGACAACACACATTGAGGCGGGATTCCAGCAAAAACTCAAGACTGGGGCAGCTATCTTACACTTATCTGCTGCCTACAACACCATGTGGAGCAATGGCCTCCTCCTGACAACCAACAAAATTATGCCATGCAATGCAGTGATAAAATTCTTTTGAGAAGTTCTGAGCAACTGTATGTTTCACGTTTCCCTTGATGACCAGGGTCAGCAGGCCATGCACTCTCAATGATGGCCTATTACAGGGATCTGTTAGCATGGATCCTGTTTAATATCTATACCAGCAACCTTCCCCAAACATCATCACAGAAATTTATGCTGATGACAATTGCTTTGGCCACACAGGCATGGGATTTACTTACCATAAAACAAATCCTAACTAAGAACCTTAGAATCATGGAAGAATATTTCTTATACTGGCAGCTAAAAGCAACCCTAACTAAGACTGCTGTGTCAGCATTTTATCCAAACAATTGAAAGGCTAGGGCAGAACTGCACATAGATTTCTATGCACAGCAGATAAGACACGATCCCACCCTAAAATATCTTGGGTGTGACATTAGGCCTAAGCTCCACATACCACCAGCACTGGAAAAACATTCATGGCAAAATAAAGATGCATGTAACTCTCATCCAGAAACTGGCAGGAATGATTTAGGGAGCCAGTGCAAAAACCTCACTGGCTCTTGTCTACTCTACTGCAAAATACAGCTCACCCATCTGGGCACACAGCTCTCAGACATCTTTTGTCAATTCTCAACTTAACAAAGTTATGCAGATTATTACGAGAATTTTTCAAGGGTTCCATTGTAGTCAAGGGAACAAGAATCTTTAATTTATGGCAACTTAAATAATATATTGAGATTTCAACTCAAATCCAGGAAACCTTTTTGGCTTGCCACTCAAGAGCTCAAAGATTTGGGGTTTTCCCCTGGAGATCCACAGCAAGCAAGGTGGAAAGATGCCAACATCCCAAATAAACACCTCATCAAGGACCCAACTGAAGAACCCAGTGGCTTTTCACACACATAGAAAATATGGTCCACTTTGAATGATATCTGCATATCACATAGAAGATGTGTCTACCTTCTCGATTAATGGGGACTGAGACACAATCTTATTTGTGACCGTGGAAATGGATTTCACCCTAGGAAACACCTCATTAATCAATGTCCGAAACAATCATATCCTGATGGTATCTCTACCATCCACTTCACATCTCCTGAAACAAACTAAGTGGATTGCCAACCTAGACTTGGACATCTAACATTGCTACGTTTAAGCCATACAAAAGAAGAAGAACCCAGAAGAAACCACTGGGTTGGCAATAAAGAGATAGGAGTACGGAATGCAGAAACAGCCACCAAGTGAACTCTCAGGGAACTCATGGAGAACCCTTTTCCCTTTAAGTGAAGTAAATATTGCAGAAAAAGGTGTGCAGAAGGAGGAGTACCCTGCTCCTGGGACCACACCGAGAAATGTTTCAATTTCATCATGTAAGTGTATCTGGTGGATGGTTTTCTACTGTCACAGTCACAGTCAGTCTCCTGAGCTATTATCTGCTGACCATCTAAGCTGCCAGAGGCTGGGAGGGTTGGGATGTAGCACCTGGCCAGGGTTCTGTGAAATTATATCTGTGACTTGAGGCAAAGTTATGGGATCCCAGATGGAGAGACTAAAGAGGTCTGAGAACCAATGCTGCCAAGGCCAGGCTGGTGCTATCGGGATTAGAGTGGCATAATCCTGTCTGAGTTTGCATTACACCCTTGGAGGAAAGACATACAAGAGCTTGTCCTTTCACAACAGAAGGAAAGCATCTGAAATAGATTCTGGGCTCTGACCTGCCTGGAACAGAACAGGTGACACTTCCTATTCAATCGCATATCAATCAGATAGATATCTGGAATTCCCCAAGCCTGAAAAATAGATTTGGCTGTGTCCAGTTTAAGGGCCCATTTGTGATTCCTAAAGAAGGTTCTGCTGAGATGATCTACCAGACATTTCTGATCACGCAGGAGGTATGAGACTTTGAGTATGACAGCATTTTTTATTAAAATAACTCAGAAATCCATTGCCTCTTGACAAAGGTGATCTGACTTGGCATCTCCCTGCCTATTCAAGAACATAGCTGCAACGTTGTCTGAGAGGACTTACATGGTACAACCTTTGATATGCTGAAGGGAAACCCAATATGCCAGATGAATTACTCATTTGAATTGCTCATTGTTCATTGTTTGAACATTTATGTGGAGAGAGAGTTCTTGATCTGATCTAGGTCCCTGGTTGCTTAGGTCCCCCGAGTGAGCCCACCATTGTATGGATCAGGCATCTGTGATCAGAGTCATGGAGAGTAGAGTCAGGGAAAAAGGGAACCCTTTGCATACAGAGGTAGGGTCCATCTACCAATCTAAGGATTACAACACACTTGCAGATACATGAGTCAACATGTCCAGTGCATGACGAGATGGATGGTAGACAGACTTCAACCACCCCTGCATGACTCTCAGGTGAAATCTGGCATGTTGAGTCACATATGTGCAAGCTGCCTTGTGGCCTAGAAGTCTCAGGCAATTCCTTACTGTTGTACAAGGATGGATCTTGAGGCCTAGGCACAGGTCCAATATTGCTCCAAATTTGGCCTGGGATAAGTGTGCCCTTGGCAAACTGGAGTGAAGAACGGCTCCCATAAACTTGATTCTCTGCACAGGCAAAAGCACTGACATGCCCTGTTGCCAAAGGGAGGGACAGGAGAGATTAGATCTTGACAAACTGGTACGCTGGCCTCAATTAAGGAGTCAAAAAGACTCTTTCAAGGTTGCAAGTTTCCTAGATGAAGGTGAACAGAAGCAGGAAGTGGCAGTCTCCTTCTTCGGGGCTTATGACATCTCTTCATTTACTCAGAGTACCTTGGTGTATAAGAAGGATGCCTCTGCTTAGTATGAGGACACAACCGCTTCCTCTTAAAACCAGAGGTGTAAATGCCCAGACTCGTAAGTGTTGCCCTAGTGTCTTTTAGTGAATGCAGCACTTCATCTGTCCTCCCAGAAAACAAATTAAGACCATCAAAAGACAGCTGCAGCGGCACAGGAGCTAGCAGACAGAGCTGTAAACAGGGGAGTGTGAGTGGGAGTTCTGTTGGAGGAGTTTGTCTTGTGGTGCTTGTTTTTTGCTGTGGGTGGTGGTGTTTTGGTGTGGTTTGTGTTTCCCAGATTAACAGGATTTAGGTGGGAAGGCAATGACAGATACAGAGGTAGCAGTGGGAGTGACCCATGTAGCGGAAGACACAATGAAGATGACGGGATGTGGAAGCTGTGGTATGTACATGATCCTGGAGGGGGCACCTGGTAAGAGTTTTGTCTGTATGAAGTGCCGTCTGATAGAGCTGATGGAGGAAAAGATCCGAGGTTTGGAGATGCAGGTGGAAAGTCTGGTAGAGTTTAGGAAGGGGTTTGAGCAGATTATGGAGCAAAGACATGAGGTATCTGAAGGGAAAAGCTCAGACTTGCAGATGGAAACAGGATTGGGGAATTCTGAGGGGAGACGGGGTGAGGAAAGTGGTCAGTGGAAGCATGTGACTAAAAGAACCAGGCAGAGTAAAAAAACGGGCTAGTGAAGGAGAAATAGAGCTTAAGAATAGGTATGCAGAGTTGGAAAATGAAGAAGGGGCTCAGCAGGTAGTCACTGAAGGTGGAAGGGCAAGGAAGAAGAGAAGAGCAGCTAGTCCTATAGGAAAAGGGGAAGAGTTAATGGAGATTACACCAAATATGAGCCCCAGGAGGATACAGGATGGGTTAAAGAGGATTACAAGGGAGAATAGGAATGGAAAGAACTTGCAGCCAGAGGGAACAGGGGATAGACTGGAGAATAGCACCGTCACTAGGAAAAGACAGGTCTATGTGCCTGGGGACTCTTTACTGAGAAGAATAGATAGGCCTGTAACCAGAGCTGATCCGGAGAATAGGAGGATGTGCTGTCTTCCAGGTGCTAAAATACGGGATGTGGACCTGAGGTTGAAAAGGATTCTAAAGGGAGCGGGAAAGAATCCCCTAATTATCCTTCATGTGGGAACAAATGATACGGCTAGATTCTCGCTGGAAAGTATTAAGGGAGACTATGCTAGGCTGGGGAAGACGCTTAAGGAAATTGAGGCTCAGGTGATCTTTAGTGGGATTCTGCCTGTTCCTAGAGAAGGGCAACAAAGGTGTGACAAGATTATGACTATCAACAGATGGCTTAGGCAGTGGTGCTATAAGGAGGGCTTTGGGACGTATGGCCACTGGGAGGCATTCATGGATAGAGGACATTTCTCGCAGGATGGACTTCATCTGAGTAGGGAAGGAAATATACCTCTAGGATGGAGGCTGGCACAACTGATTAAGAGAGCTTTAAACTAGGAATTAGGGGGAGATGGTTGGGAGATGTCCAGGTAATCTCCACACCAGAATTTAGCATTGAGAGGAAAGAAAATGAAGTAAGAGTGGATACAGCCGTGGGTAGCAGGAAGGGCAGTGTAGATACAAGTCTAATAGGTTATATTGGTAGTAAAATGACCGTGCCTAATAGGGTACAGAATGTGAGTGAGGCCAAACAGCAAAAATTAAGATGTTTGTACACTAATGCGAGGAGCATAGGTAACAAAATGGAGGAACTAGAGCTACTGGTGCAGAAGTGAAACCAGATATTATAGGGATAACAGAAACATGGTGGAATAGTAGTCATGACTGGGCTACAGGTATTGAAGGATATGTGCTGTTTAGGAAAGACCGAAATAAAAGGTAAAGGTGGTGGAGTAGCACTGTATATCAGTGACGAGATAGAATGTAAAGAAATAAGAAGCGATGAAATGGATATGACTGAGTCCGTCTGGGCAAAAATTGCATTGGGGAAGAAAACTATTAGAATTTCCCCTGGGATAGTGCTTGGGGTGTGCTATAGACCGCCAGGATCTAATCTGGATATGGATAGAGCATTTTTTAATGTTTTTAATAAAGTAAATACTAATGGAAACTGTGTGATCATGGGAGACTTCAACTTCCCAGATATAGACTGTGCTAGTAATAATAATAGGGCTCAGATTTTCCTAGATGCGATAGCTGATGGATTCCTTCAGCAAGTAGTTGCTGAACTGACTAGAGGGGATGTCATTTTAGATTTGGTTTTGGTGAGTAGTGAGGACCTCATAGAAGAAATGGTTGTAGGGGACAAGCTTGGCTCAAGTGATCATGAGCTAATTCAGTTCAAACTGAACAGAAGGATTAATAAAAATAAATCTGCAGCTAGGGTTTTTGATTTCAAAAGGGCTGACTTTCAAAAATTAAGGAAATTAGTTAGGGAAGTGGATTGGACTGAAGAATTTATGGATCTAAAGGTAGAGGAGGCCTGGGATTATTTTAAATCAAAGCTGCAGAAGCTATTGGAAGCCTGCATCCCAAGTAAGGGGAAAAAAAATCATAGGCAGGAGTTGTAGACCAAGCTGGATGAGCAAGCATCTCAGAGAGGTGATTAAGAAAAAGCAGAAAGCATATAGGGAGTGGAAGAAGGGAGGGATCAGCAAGGAAAGTTACCTTATTGAGGTCAGAACATGTAGGGATAAAGTGAGACAGGCTAAAAGTCAAGTAGAGTTGGACCTTGCAAAGGGCATTAAAACCAATAATAAAAGGTTCTATAGTCATATAAATAAGAAGAAAACAAAGAAAGAAGAAGTGGGACCGCTAAACACTGAGGATGGAGTGGAGGTCAAGGATAATCTAGGCATGGCCCAATATCTAAATAAATACTTTGCCTCAGTCTTTAATAGGACTAAGGAGGATCTTAGGGATAATGGTAGCATGACAAATGGGAATGAGGAAATGGAGGTAGACATCACCATATTTGAGGTAGAAGCGAAACTCAAACAGCTTAATGGGACTAAATCGGGGGGCCCAGATAATCTTCATCCAAGAATATTAAAGGAATTGGCACAAGAAATTGCAAGCCCATTTGCAAGAATTTTTAATGAATCTGTAAACTCAGGGGTTGTACCGTATGATTGGAGAATTGCTAACATAGTTCCTATTTTTAAGAAAGGGAAAAAAAGTGATCCGGGTAATTATAGGCCTGTTAGTTTGACATCTGTAGTATGCAGGGTCTTGGAAAAAATTCTGAAGGAGAAGATAGTTAAGGACATTGAAGTCAATGGTAAATGGGACAAAATACAACATGGTTTTACAAAAGGTAGATCATGCCAAACCAACCTGATCTCCTTCTTTGAGAAAGTAACAGATTTTTTAGACAAAGGAAACGCAGTGATCTAATTTACCTAGATTTTAGTAAGGCATTTGATACCGTGCCACATGGGGAATTATTAGTTAAATTGGATAAGATGGGGATCAATAGGAAAATTGAAAGGTGGATAAGGAATTGGTTAAAGGGCAGACTACAACGGGTCCTACTGAAAGGTGAACTGTCAGGCTGGAGGGAGGTTACCAGTGGAGTTCCTCAAGGATCAGTTTTGGGACCAATCTTATTTAATCTTTTTATTACTGACCTTGGCACAAAAAGTGGGAGTGTGCTAATAAAGTTTGCGGATGATACAAAGCTGGGAGGTATTGCCAATTTAGAGAAGGACAGGGATACCCTACAGGAGGATCTGGATGACCTTGTAAACTGGAGTAATAGTAATAGGATGAAATTTAACAGTGAGAAGTGTAAGGTCATGCATTTAGGGATTAATAACAAGAATTTTAGTTATAAGCTAGGGACGCATCAATTAGAAGTAACAGAGGAGGAAAAGGACCTTGGAATATTGGTTGATCATAGGATGACTATGAGCCGCCAATGTGATATGGCTGTGAAAAAAGCTAATGCAGTCTTGGGATGCATCAGGAGAGGTATTTCCAGCAGGGATAAGGAGGTTTTAGTACCGTTATACAAGGCACTGGTGAGACCTCACCTGGAATAGTGTGTACAGTTCAGGTCTCCCATGTTTAAGAAGGATGAATTCAAACTGGAACAGGTACAGAGAAGGACTACTAGGATGATCCGAGGAATGGAAAACTTGTCTTATGAAAGGAGACTCAGGGAGCTTGGCTTGTTTAGCCTAACTAAGAGAAGGTTGAGGGGAGATATGATTGCTCTCTATAAATATATCAGAGGGATAAATACCAGAGAGGGAGAGGAATTATTTAAGCTCAGTACCAATGTGGACACAAGAACAAATGGATATAAACTGGCCACTAGGAAATTTAGACTAGAAATTAGACTAAGGTTTTTAACCATCAGAGGAGTGAAGTTTTGGAATAGCCTTCCAAGGGAAGCAGTGAGGGCAAAAGATCTATCTGGCTTTAAGATTAAACTCGATAAGTTTATGGAGGAGATGGTATGATGGGATAACATGGTTTTGGTAATTAAATATTCATAAATAGGCCCAATGGCCTGTGATGGGCTATTAGATGGGGTGAGATCCGAGTTACCCAGGAAAGAATTTTCTGTAGTATCTGGCTGATGAATCTTGCCCATATGCTCAGGGTTTAGCTGATCGCCATATTTGGGGTCGGGAAGGAATTTTCCTCCAGGGCAGATTGGAAGAGGCCCTGGAGGTTTTTCACCTTCCTCTGTAGCATGGGGCACGGGTCACTTGCTGGAGGATTCTCTGCTCCTTGAAGTCTTTAAACTACGATTTGAGGACTTCAATAGCACAGATATAGGTGTGAGGTTTTTTTTGTAGGAGTGGTGGGTGAAATTCTGTGGCCTGCGTTGTGCAGGAGGTCAGACTAGATGATCATAATGGTCCCTTCTGACCTAAATATCTATTAATCTAAATGGACACTTCTCAATCATCTGCTGGATCTCAGATGATTGCAGCCAAGAGGAATGATGCATCATGATTATAACTGCCATCACACTAATCTGCAGAGTTTTCACCAAGACTGCCTGAAGTGAGGTTCTAGTACCAGAAAGCTTTTATTAAGCATGCCCTGATACTCTTGTTTGGCGTCATCAAGTAATTTGTCCCACAAATTTAGCCATATTATCCCCAACAGAAAAATCATATCTGGCTAAGAGAGGCTGGAGATTTGCAATTCTAGTTTTTTATATTCTCTATTTTTAGAGGTGGATTTGGAATGTCTTGCCTTGAGTTGTCATTGACCATAGTCACTACCAAAAATCTTAGGGTGGGGTGTGAACAGAAGTGTTCTTGGTGCCTCCTCTCTGTTCTCTTAGCCATGGGTGGAAGAAATGCAAGAGACTGCCATACAATTTTTGTGGGCTCTAGGATAATTTCATTAATTGGTAGAGCTACTCTACCAGCTCCTGAAGCATGGAAGGTATTCACTAATTTATATGGATTGTCCTTCACCATTTTCACCTGGATACCCAGGGAACTAGCTACAGTTTTTAACAGTTCCTGGTAGGTAATTGTTTGGATTTGGGGAAGATGACAACTCTGACACTGTTGCCTCATCAGAAGAGAACAATAAAGTGTTCAGTGGTGGCTGTACAGGTTGATCATGTACAAGTGCTTGCACTGAATCTATATGAGATGAGTCAGGTCCTGTCTGTGCCACCTCTACTACCTGCCTTGTACTAAGGTTGGTACAGGGATCATCACTGGGTATTTCTTGTTGCCTTAAAGAAGACAGATGGGTGAGGCATTGGAGAAGCTTGCAAAGCTAGAAACATGTCCCCTGGGTTCCAACATGGCCAATGATAAGATATTGGGTCCCACTTATAAGCATCCTATGGCATTTTATCCCTAGACCGGCTCTTGTGAGAGTGTTAGTGACAAGATCTGGATCTCTGTGAGAAGGTTAAAGGCAAATTTTGAGACCTCCTGTAATACGATGTATAAGATCACACCTCCACTCCGAAGAATTGTAGAAGTAATCAGAAGGTTTGGGAGGTCGAGCACCAGCTGGTGTAGAAGGAATTGGTGACAGGAACCAATGAACAGAGGTCTTAGCTACTGGTGGAAGCATCGGAGGCTTACCTATAGATGGACCAAAAGCTGAGTTGAAGTTGTGCCGAAGTCTTGGTAGCAGCTGTAGGTACCAAGGGTTGCTGTGCAGAAGCCAATGTCAAATGAGCTGGTGCCTAGGATGCAGATGGTACCAGCACTTACAACAAGGAAGATAGTGCTGAGACTGCTACATCTTGTAGAAGCAGAGTCCAGTACCAAAAGACAGAAGAGGTCTTTGGACACTGAGTACTCCTCTGGTGTTGTCAGCACCGAGAGCATCAGGTGGATAGCAGCACACAAGAGCAAAGTCGACACCAAAGAAGGCCCCAAAAATTCAATCAGCCGCAATGGTACTGAAGATGATACCAGAGTCAATAACTCGCCATGTGTTGCTGAGGAATTCTGTGGTACTAGGGAGTGGGAAGCCAGAACTGGTGCTCTGACCTTGGTACCTGACTTGTCCTGGGGGCATCCA
The DNA here is from genome assembly GCF_015237465.2 of Chelonia mydas. NCBI lineage: Eukaryota > Metazoa > Chordata > Testudines > Cheloniidae > Chelonia > Chelonia mydas. The sequence goes on from NC_057849.1 coordinate 42,319,605, forward strand.
TCAGAAAATGAGACCTGCTCAATGAAAAAGGCTTCTTAGGCTTAAAAGAATGCAAGGTATCTGACTTCTGCCTCTTTCACAGCACTGGAGACCGAGAATAATGCCTCCACTCTGAATCACTTCAAGGGGCAGGGAGGGGAGCTGACACATCCAAAGGTGTCCTCTTTGAGTGGAGTCAGCACTACCGTGTACCAAGTGGGTGAGTTCCAACACGGGACAGAGCGACTTCTGTAGGTAGGTACCAGAGCATCATCTCCCTGGACTTCTTGGTTTTAATCTATGCTTGATAAAGATCTTGTAGGTGTTTGTCTCTGTCTGAGGGATTGGAGCAAATTTGTTTGTACCTTAGGGCTTGGCTGTAGACAATGGATCATGTGATGTGTCCTGGATGGAAGCTGGAGATACATCACATGATCCACTGTCTACAGCCAAGCCCTAAGATACAACCGAATTTGCTCCAATCCCTCAGACAGAGACAGACAAACACTACAAGTTCTTTATCAAGCATTCTTAAAACTACAATACCCACCTGGGGAAGTGAGGAAACAGATTGACAGAGCCAGAAGAGTATCCAGAAATCACCTACTACAAGACAGGCCCAACAAGGAAAATAACAGAACACCACTGGCCATCACATACAGCCCCCAGCTAAAACCTCTCCAGCACGTTATCAATGATCTACAACGTATCCTGGAAAACGATCCCTAACTCTCACAGACCTTGGGAGGCAGGCCAGTCCTTGCTTACAGACAGCCCCCCAATCTGAAGCAAATACTCACCAGCAACTACACACCACACCACAGGATCACTAACCCAGGAACCTAACCTTGCAACAAAGCCCGTTACCTACTCTGTCCACATATCTATTCAAGGGACACCATCATAGGACCTACTCACGTCAGCCACACTATCAGAGGCTCGTTCACCTGCACATCTACCAATGTGGTACGTGTCAGCAATGCCCCTCTGCCATGTACATTGGCCAAATCGGACAGTCCCTACGTAAAGAATAAATGGACACAAATTGGACATCAGGAATGGTAATATACAAAAGCCAGTAGGAGAACACTTCAATCTTCCTGGACATTCTATAACAGATTTAAAAGTAGGTATACTTGAACAAAAAAACTTCAGAAACAGACTTCAAAGAGAAACTGCAGAACTAAAATTCATTTGCAAATTTAACACCATTAATTTGGGCCTGAATAGGGATTGGGAGTGGCTGGCTCATTACAAAAGCAGTTTTGCCTCTCCTGGAATTGACACCCCCTCATCTATTGTTTGGAGTGGACTAAATCCACCCTGATCAAATTGACCCTGTCAACACTGGTTCTCCACTTGTGAGGTAACTCCCTTCTCTTCATGTGTCAGTATAATAATGCCTGCATCTGTAATTTTCACTCCATGCATCCGATGAAGTGGGTTCTAGTCCACGAAAGCTCATGCCCAAATAAATCTGTTCGTCTTTAAGGTGCCACTGGACTCCTCATTGTTTTTGTGGATATAGACTAACACGGCTACCCCCGATACTTTCTCATGCAGAAGTTCTGGAACCACTGCTGGTTATCACAGATCTTCATGACAATGTAGTCCCACCATCCTGTGCATGTGGATTCTGTGCCCCAGAACTGCCAGTCAGCATAAGGGGATTTCACAGTTATTAAACCCTCCATCAGCTGGCTCCACTCTGCCGCATCTGTTTCAAGCCTGCATAATCTCCTCACAGTCACCTTCTAAGGGTGACAACCTGCTGTCAAAATGGCTTCCACTGTGTCTCATGCCTTCAATCTTTCTCCAACCGCAGAAATGGGCTGCGCATTAACAGTGCCAAACACTGGAATAGTCCTGGATTCATGCTTTGACACTTGCTGGAGCGGAGATCACAGACAGATGTAAGGAGCGTTAACAGCCAAAAGTGCTTTAATTCAACGTTGTTGGAGGGCGAAGAACAGTTCCACACAGGGGCCCAAGGATAGACAAGTGCTCCCACAGTACACTGTGAAACAGTTCATAAAGTGGCGCTGCTTAGTCAGTGTTAAGAACCATAAGATATGACCCCAGAAATCCTGGTGACTAACTTGAGTTACTGCAATGCTAATGTGGACACGGTTGTAATGGGTATAACTCAAGTGTGGTTTACCAGTGTGGATGCCTGCAGCTGGGCTTGGCTTACCCAGATTCCCATACCCGGGTGCCCAGATTTGGGTAAACTCTGCAGTGAAGACACACCCAACAATCTGACGAAGAAACAAAGAATTCCTGTACTAGGGCTCCCAGAAATAAAAGTAGCAATTGCCCTAGGAACTTACTTTAAGTTACAAAGGAACGATAAAATGGACATTACTTACTTGTAATTGGAGTTCTTCGAAATGGAGTCTGCAAACTCACACTCCTGCTTGTGCCAGCTGGTGCATCTTAGAAGGTAGAACTTTCTCACGGCAGTACCGTTGGAGTGCTCAACCCCCTTATTCTTCCCCATCAGTGCTATTGAATGTTCTGAGGGTGAGGCTACAAAAGGGGGAGTGGCACCCTATACCACCTCTGTTCCTTCCAACACAGCAGCAGATCGATGTGAACCTCTTCGGATTGCTCAGATCCAGATCCTTCTTTCAGGAAGTTAGTGCCTTAGATAGTGCTTATTACAGTACAGTGTAAACAGAATAGGAATAGTTAGTCTTAAGGACCTTCTTACTGTTTGTTAGTTATTAGCTGTTACAACTCTGCCTACATTCTCCATGGTGGATCCAAAGGCAAAAAAGGGCATGTGAGTGCTCCAGCAGCACTGCTATGAGGAGGTTTCTCCATAAAGGCTGCACCAGCTGGCACAACCAGGAGTGGGCATATGGAGAGGACACTTGAAGAACCAAAAGTTCTCAGTCCAAGGATTGTCCAGTAGAAGAGAATACGGGTAAACCAATCTCACGGAGAACCTCCATGCTGTCCTCCTGCAGTTACTGCTGTCCCCCAGCCAGTAGCAGAGTGCGTCTGTCCAGCTCTCCAGTTGCTTACAGGCCCTCGAACTTCCAGGCTGTCTGCTACCCAGGCAGCTCCCAGGCTGCTGGCTGTGACCTGCTGCTCCTGCTCCTGCACAGGCTTTGGCTCTCTCCTGAGGCAGTACCTCTGACCTAAGGTTGTACTCCTGTTTCCTGTAACCTAGATGTCACGTAGTTCTCTACTTGCTGGATGTTTACCTGAAGGTTCACACAGTGCCTCGCAATAAGCCAGCAGGTTCAGTGTGGTGTATTATTATTAGACACATTTATAAGGCCAGAAAATCACTTGAATCTAGCTAAATCTCACATATTTTAGAGAACTACCCATGTTTCCATTCTCACTAATGTCAAGTGCATTTTTAAATTACCTAAATAACTCTGCAATACATAGCATTGGACAGTAAGTCACATGTACTAAATAAGCAACATTCCCTATTCCAAGTAGCTTACCGTCGAAAAACAAAACAAATACAACATAAGACAAACACAGAGTTATGTTACAGCATTAGATCATGAATGTTTCACAGAAAAGGTGGGTTTTTAGAGGGTATTTTTTAAGGAAGTCAGCAAGGAGTTGACATATAGTAGGTGGGAGATAGCAATTGCGGCTTCACCACCTCTCTTAGTAGTCATTCCACTGCTCAGTTGCTTTCATGATGAGGAACATTTACCTAATATCTAGGTTAAATGTTTTCTGCTCTTGCTTCTGGTCATCGCTTCTTGTCCTACCATCTTCTAGAACCGTGAATAATTCCCTTTCTTCATTTATATTGTTACTTTGAAGGTATTAACAGACTTTGTGATCACATTCCTTAACTCACCTACATTTAACTTCCTTGTTGCACCTCACATGTTTATCCTTATCTCATTTTGTTGCTCTTCTATTTTGTTTTTTTGTTTTATGCAAGAGAAGATGACAGAATTTTACGGTGCGGTAAAGTAAAGTGGGGAAATAAAACAGGGAAAACTAATTAAAGATTTACAAATCATGGACTAGGAAGAACATGTCCAAACTATGTCCAGTAATCGAGACCAAAACCAGATGAGTAGCAACTGAAGAACAGCTATGTTGACAAACTGGCACTGAGTGTCTACTGAATCTGATGCTTTTAAAAAAATCTGTAACACGATCTATTGTTTCTCTGTCTTCTTATTATTTTAGGGAGACAAGGCAGGAGAGGTAATGTATTTTATTGCACCAAATTCTGTTGTTGGAAGAGACGAGCTCGAAAGCTTGTCTCTTTCAACAAGAGAAGTTGGTCCAGTAAAAGATATTACCTCACCCACCTTGTCTCTCGAATATATGGGAACAACACAGCTACATCAACACTACAAACAATTCTTATTCTTTTGGCATTTTTATGTTTGCAGCTAATATGCAAGATATCCTGTAAACTGAAGAACATTAGCTTTTACTACACCATACTGGGAAATTATAGCTCATTATATCATATTAAAGACAAATGATTAAAAATAATCAAATCCATCAACTCCCTCAGGATAAAATTCGGTGAATAAATGAGACATTGAAACCAGGGCTCTAGAGAACTGGTTTAAAGACTTTTCCTAGTTATCCTTTCCTTAACGTATCATCTTTATTCAGATTTGGCTACCTATTTGTTAAATAGATTTAATAGTATTTAGAATGGTGGCTGTCTGTAACGAATTAGTCTTTTTTTTCCTAAGTGTTCCTGTCTTCCTTCCTTTATCCTCACAGAAGAATTTTATTTTTTTACCAGACGTGAGGAAAAACTCATCCAAAAATGACACCAGTGCTGCTCCATGAGTCAGTTGCATTATCTTCTCCTGGTGAAAAAAATGGTTGTTTGTGTTTAAACTGAATCTTCATAAACAACATGTGGGTCAGGCCCTAATTCAACAATCTGTTCCTATTCAGCAAAGCACCTAAGCATGCGCTTAAGTCCCATTGACTGCCATGCGCTTCAACTTCAGCACATGCTTAGGTGCTTTGCTGAACAGGGATGGATTTAAGCCTAAAATCATAGGGTTAGAAGGGACCGCAAGGGTCACCTAGTCCAGGGGTTCTCAAACTGTGGGTCGGGACTCACTTTGGGTTACATACCCCCCTGCCCAGGCCAGAAGCCCTTGGGCTTCAGCTTTGGACCCCTCCACCCCCTACCCAAGGCAGCAGGGCTTGGGCAGGCTTGGGTCCCTCTTCTGGGGTTGTGTAGTAATTTTTATTGTCAGAAGGGGGTCACAGTGCAATGAAACTTGAGAACCGATGATCTAGTCTAACCCCCTTAAATCCTTTACCAAACAAAGCCTCAAGTTTTCTTCTACATCTTCCTCTTTAGCTTGGTATCATTATAAATAATAAAGTCCATATTTCCAAAGGTGACTTGTAGTTTTTGAATGCCTCAATTTTTGAGTGACCAACTTTAGACTCCTACGGCCTAATCTGCAGAAGTGTTGAGCATCTGCAGCTCTTACTGACTTCAAAGGGAGCTCCAGTACTTAGCACAGCAATTTCTGAAATTGCGACTGGCTGCTTGTACTGCATGTACTTGGAGTACACAATTTAAAATACAGGGCACAATATTTTATGCCATTTGCTACAACTAAGTCAGAAGACCCAAAATAATGCCAACTTAAGTACTGATAGGCCTGAACCTTATCTGGTATGTACTGATATAACTCTGTTGAAGTCATATAATCAACGGAGGATCTGGATCATTGTATTTACAGCTTTAGGCCTTGCTTCAGCAAGGCATGTGCCTATTAATTTTAAGCACGTAGATAATCCATTGATTTCAATAGGATTACTCGCATACTTGAAGTTAGGCATAGGCTTAAGTACACCTTGCTGAACTGAGGTCTTAGATTGCATAGCAGATTTCATATAAATTGTATCCCAAAATATTTTCCATCTAGAAATAGAATGTTAAAAAATAATGGCAGAGAGAGAAATATTTTACCAAAGATTTGAAAAAAATGGAGAGCTGATAAGATAGAGCAATAAAAGAAGGCTGCTCTCTACAACAGAGGCTAAAGGGGAGAAGGCTCTCATAACAACAGTGATGAAACTGAGTGATAAGAGAGCCAGTGCTTGATAAGACTGACGGAAAAGAGAACAGATTATAGGAGGGGAAAGGAGTAAATACAAGATCTATAAAACAGATTGTGGTGGGTTTAAAAAAACTGGGGCAATTTTGAACTGGAAAGTGAAAATAACGGTAAACAAATAGACTTGTTTGAAGATGGAGATGTGGTCATGTTTCTCAGGCTGTGTTTAAGGTCCCCCAAAAGTTAACCACAACTAGATAGCAAACATTGCTTTGTCGCCACTAATTGCTACATTTTTTCAGCTGAAAATCCTCTCTTCCGATTGTTTGCAATTGTTTTGCTACAGTAAATTGCCGAAACGAAATACTTATAAATACATGTTTTCATAATGACTAGGCAGATAGCCAGCTGTGACCACTAACACTATCACTGACCAGCTAATTGTACACGTCTTATTGAGTTTGTCAACTGGTAGCCCCAACTCCACCTTGTCTGTTTGTCTCACTCACACGTTGTTACATCATCTTTTAGACTGTACGTTCTTTGAAACACAGATTGACATTTATTATTTGTTTATATAAAGCACAGCACAATCTGGCCTAGCCTGTTTGAGGCTTTTAGGTGATACCAGAAAATAAATATTAAATAATAACAATAAAATGTTCCTGAGATAAAGGCACTCTAATGTAGAAATAAATTTATTTAAGTTAGACTGAGAAAAATAATCCTCTAAAAGCATCCTCCAAGAACACAAATTTCAAAATCTTGAGTCTATCCAGTTCTCCTGTTCTACCTACATTAATAACATTGTTGATCTACCTTCAATAGCCTTGGGGAAGACAGTTCATCAACACAACAGTACCAGTACCTCTGAAAAGAATGTTACATTATTAAAGTTTGCATGCTGGTGCAAAGAGCTTCAGAAACCCCAGCAGGTAGAAAGTTGCAATAGATTCTCTCAGTGAAGGAGCGTTAAAAACCCTTAAAAACATCTTAGCTTCTCACTTAATTAAGCTATAAGGCACAACCATGAGTGCATTCCTTTGCCATTGGTGAATACTTTGGATATCTTGTGAGAGCACAGCCAAAGGCTGTGTTGCCTTCAGACACTGAAAAGTGCACCAATGCTTCAGTAATGCTTATTAATATTAAAGTATGCTTTAAAAGAGCGGTAAAAACGTATTTTGGTAAATGCATAGCTTTTCTACATGATAGTTTTCACTTCTATAGTACCTTTCAGCTATGATCTCAATATACTATTACAAAGATTAATTATTCTCACAGTACCCAATGAGAGATTTTTTTTTTTAAACAAATGGAGAAATCCACAGTGGGCCGTATCTTCAGATGGTGTAACTTGTCATTGCTCCATTGATTTCAATTCAGTTATGACAATTTATACAAGTTGAGGATCTGGCTGGCCCAGTGAGGTGAAATGACTTGCTCCAGGTCACACACAGCAAGTGCCAGAGCCAGACATAAAACCACAATTCCCGATTCCCAGTCCTATGTTCTAACCACTAATTCACACATAGATATCATATAGGTCAGAAAAAAATACTAACAAAATAAAAATGAGACCTTTTATATGTAGAGACCTTTAAAATTGGTGTTTTTATATTATCTATCAATAGGCATTTCTCTAGAACCATCATTATATCTAGGGCTAGATAACTAATCTTTATGGCCCTGAGCCAGCAAAGCACATTCTTCACTTTAAGCGCGAGTACTGTCCTGGGGCTTGATTCTGCCCTTACTAAAGTCAAAGGCAAAACTCCTATTGATTTCAATGGTGCAGGACCAGACCCCAGCGAATAGTCCAACTAGCTTTAATAGGACTACTCATGTGTTTAAAGTTAAGCACATGCTTAAGATCTTCACTGGATCAAGGCCTATAATGGTTTGAGCAAATGGGAGTCAAGAAATCTACAATCTATTTCTGGCTCTGCCACTATCTGGCTGTGTGAAAGTCATTTAACGTCTGTACATATCAGTTCTCCTTGCGCACAATGGGGATAGTAATGTTTACTGACTTTTGAAAAGTATTTTGAGATATTTAGAGGAAATGAATATAAAAAGGCAAAGTATTCTTATTATTAGTTAATAACAGCCGCTGATCCAGTTGTGAGGAATCAGCAGAATAGGGAGAGGGCGGGTTTCTCAGACTGCTGGACTCCACATAGAAAAAATACTCTGTAAGTGCAAAGTACAATTATTAATTATTAGCAGTAATTTAAGATTACAAACCTTAGTCTTCCAGTCTTTTTAAAGCTTATGAAACAGAGAACAAAGAACAAACCTTTTAATCTTTACTTTTATTTAAATCCAAGAGAAGTAAAGGTGTTACCTTTTGCAAACAATCATTGTTTCCAAAAGAAAGCCCTTTGAAGTGAACAGTGAGGGTTCATTCCACTCTCTATACCCTCATCCTCCCACTTCATTTCAATGCTGGCAGTTCCAGTTTTTGCTATGGAGACATGGAATGGAATTGTCATCAGCGGATGTTCCCAAAAGAAGAAATGTGTGTATGTAGGGAGAAGGGTATAAATGAAAGTTAAAATAGGAGTCAGCAATTTTGGTAATTATATTTAAGGAAGAGTAGAAAGTGGAAACTAGAAAAAGATGCAGTGACTTCTAGTTTGCTTCCAGTTTTTCCAGTAATGTATTATTTGGGAGTTGGTTCACAGCTGTGACATCATACCTTGCAAATTTACATATTTTCCTTAGTATCTTGATTACTATACACAACACCAAAGAGCCCAACTGGCATGTTAAAATATTATTTTGGACCATCTACATCCAAACAACAGGACTTCATGTTTCTATAATACCTTTTATAGGAAGAACTCAAAGCACTTCGTAAACGTTAATTAATGCTGTAATGAGCCTAACCACTCAGTATGCAATGGGTTATTTCCACTTCAACATTCAGCCAGTAGAGGGCTCCTAAATACTCAAGTACAGAAAAGGAAGAACAGACTGAAGTCAGAGGGGACAGGTGCAGGAGAGATTTGGGGCTGTGTGAAAGCAGGAAACAGTAACTGTCTGGGGAGAGAAGGCCAGGCAGCTCATAGGCTGAGAATGTCGAGAGCTGTACAGACTTACTCTTTAACACCATATCAAGAGGACAAGTGCAGCCTATATGCAGGATGGAGAGGCAGGTCCTGATAAAGCTCTTACCTTATTACCCTGGTATTGGACTGCTCTAGGACCTGTGTTAGGAACTGCTGACTTATCTTTTGTTCTAAGCATTAAAACAATTGTATCTAAGGTATATGCACCTTTTATTTTTGGTAGCCCTGGTAAAGGAATCTTCATATGCTCAAAGTGTTTATCAGAACCCACCAAACACTAATGTCTGGCGTGCCTACGAACACTTGCGTCTGAGCATGTGGTACAATTGCCAAAATCCAGGGAACTGGTACACCTGGACAACCTGCAGCAACACTAGATACAATACTAACAACCACGCTATAAGATGTTATATCTATTTTACAGGGGGTTACAGTGAAGCACAGAGGGCTGAACTCATCTGTAGACCAAAGTTGTCCTTGGGCTCAGGGACCAGGAGACCGTGAACTTCAGTTTGCCACTTTTATATCTCCACTGTACTGAAGCTTGCTAGGAACCAGTTCAACCCCCAGTGCAGATCCAGACAGTATTTTGAACTGCATGCAGATCACACCCTGAATGTCTGTGTACTAGACAACCCCGGTTCAGCAACTCTGACCCCAGCATCCTGTCTACAGCCCCACTTTGGCTTCTACCAGCCTTGGTTACAACCATCAATGACTATTAGCCAGGATGGGCAGGAATGGTCTCCCTACCCTCTGTTTGCCAGAAGCTGGGATTGAGTGACAAGGCATGGATCACTTGATGATAAACTGTCTGTTCATTCCCTTTGTGGCACCTGCCATTGGCCACTGTCAGAGGACAGGATACTGGGCTTGATGGACCTTTGGTCTGACCCAGTATGGCCGTTCTTATGTTATGTTCTTAACCAGCAAGGTGATCCCAACACACTCCCAGTCCTGAATTTCCCCAAAACCCATGTGATCTGCAGTGTCTAGCCTTTTCCTGGACAGTTCAGAGAAAATGTCACAAAAAACATGACAGCTTATTAACTTGGTTCATGGTTAAAATGATATAAATTTAACAACAAAATACACATGGGATTAAGTGAGTTCAAGTATAAGTAAACCCAAACAAAATACAGTAAAGTTGTTCCAGTTAACGTTGTTTCTTTGCTGATCAATTAGGGAACATGCTCGTTTAAAGTTGCACAACGCTCCCTTATAACGTTGTTTGGCAGCCGCCTGCTTTGTCCACTGCTTGCAGAAAGAGCAGCCCATTCGAGCTAGCTGGTGGGGGCTTAGAACCAGGGGGGACCAGCAGCCCCCCTATCAGCTCCCAGTTCCCCTATGTTCCCTGTGTGGCAGACGCCCAGCAGGCTATCAATTGCCAGGCAGTTCTGCTGTCCCTCCCCCCACTGCCCTGAGCTGCTCCTGCCCTCTGACTTGGAGCTGCTCCTGGGAGCCTCCTGCTTGCTGTGTGGGAGTAGGAAAGAAGGCTGCAAATATCAAGGTGTCCCCCTCTCCCCTGCTCCTTTACCCCATCTCCATAGAGCAGGGTGGGGACACGACAGGGCTCAGAACGAAGGGAGCTTGCTGGCAGCAGCTGCTGTCTCAATTTGCTGATTTACTTAAAAGGGCAGTGTACTTAGAGTGGGGTCAGTGTACTTAAAGGGGCAATGCACATCTCTCGCTCACACCCAGTGTGTGTCTCTGTCTTTTTCTGCCATGCTGTCTGCCCTCCCTCCATTCGTGCTGCCTTGTAGAGTGTGAGGCTACATTAACAACAATGTGTTAATCCTTGAGGGCTCAGCCGAGTGCTAATTCATCATATAGCAGTAAGGCATTCCCTGGGAAATATTTTCCACCCTCTGACTCCACCACCTCAACCAAGCTTCACTATCATCATTGCTGTGTAAAGTATTAAATTGTTTAAAACTTATCGTGTGTGTGTGTGTCTTTTGTCTGGCAAAAAAATTTCCCTGGAACCTAACTCCCCGTATTTACATTAATTGTTATGGGGAAATTGGATTCACTTAACACCGTTTGGCTTAAAGTAGCACTTTTCAGGAACATAACTACAACATTAAGAGAGGAGTTACTGTATGCTTCTAAAAGTCCAAAACTTAATCTAGCCAGGCTTTGTTCAAGATGGTTTCTCACCAGTCATTCTTCTTCCCAGCCATGACTGATTTTTCCCCAGTCAGAATCTTCCACAGAAGTACAAGATGCTGGCTTCCCTTGTCATCTTAGGTGCAAGAGCTTGGCTAACTAGGTTTCTCATCTATACTCAGCTCCAGAGACTTCAAATCCCCCTCCCCTTGGTTCAAGGACGCATCTTTCTCAGCTTGCACGACTCTTGTTTCTGCCCATGATTATATCTTCCAAAGTTTAATAACTTTGCTTCAAGGGGCAGGATGACTTCATGCTGTTCTTCCCTTCCTGTAGGCTTCCGTTGTTTTCAATTCCACCATGCTTAATTTACATAGGAGACAGGTAAATACCTATGACATTCCCTCCTGTCCGGGCAAACTATAGAGCCTAATATCAATAAGTATCCATAATTCTTTATAGAGTGTTAATACATACATTTAATAATGATATTAATCGACAGAAGCTGGGAATGGGAAATAGGGGATGGATCATTTGATGATTACCTGTTCTGTTCAATCCCTCTGGGGCACATGGCATTGGTCACTGTCAGAAAACAGGACATTGGGCTAGATGGACCTCTGGTCTGACCCAGTATGGCCGTTCTTATTCCAGCATATCATTAGTTTTCAGAAAAGACCATCCTCTAGATACACTTTTACAATACAGTAATATTGTATATAATCAGTTGATTCAATGATTTATCATTTAAGGTTCAGCCACCCACCCCCCCTCCCCCCCCAATCATATCTTTACAGACCAGTAAACCTTTGAAATTGATTATTTTAAAAGTAAAAGCCAGACCGAGGTTCTCTCTCCTGCTGGACGTATACACTATGCTATCTTCTCCCCCACTTATTAGTATGAGGTTTGCCTCTACCTTTTGTTGGCTTGAAGGGTCTGTTTACTGCTTATATGTAAATTGAGGAAACACACATCCTTGTTTAGAACAGACCTGACATACCTGGTTACACAAACTTAGGTGTAACTCCAGCATGTACTTAATACCACATTACATACATACATCACGAGAATATTCATGATCAGTGAGTTACTAGTTTTCACATGATACGTCACAAGGCATGTTCTGCATAAAGATTATTACAAAAGTGTGTATGGTGTGAACACAGGGGTGCTTAGTGTCACACTGACCTGAGCCCTGGTGCAGACACCCCTAGGTCAAGAGAAGACTTCTTCCATTGACCTAGGTACCGCCTCTTGGGAGAGGTGGATTTACTATATTGATGGAAGAACCTCTTCTATTGCTAAAAGAAAAGGAGTACTTGTGGCACCTTAGAGACTAACCAATTTATTTGAGCATAAGCTTTCATGAGCTACAGCTCACTTCATCGGATGCATACTGTGGAAAATACAGAAGATTGTTAGGGGGCTTATTCCTTCACCCGCTTACTTCCCTGGTCCTTCTCGCATGAACAGAGACCAACAATACCCGAAGTCCAAAGGTGCAAACAATTCGATGTTTATTGGGGTGAACTTCCAGCAAGCATGATTCCAGTTTCCTTCCTAGTTGTGCCCATTCCCAGCTCTGACACCACAGAGCCCTCCACCTGTGTCCCTGTTCCCATTCCTGCCCTTAGCCAAACAGGATTCCAGTTTCCCCAGCCCCATTCCCTGTTCCCATTTCCCCTTTCAGCAAACCATGGTTCCAATTTCCTTACCCCCATTCCCTGTTCCCATCTCCCCTCTTTAGCAAAACATGATTCCAATTTCCTTACCCCATTCCCTGTTCCCATCTCCCACCCACGCCCACTCACTTCCTCATTGACTACAGATTATATAGTAAAACTTGAGTTCTGCTTAGCTATACCTTAACCAATCATTTTCCTGAAATTTAACTAACCAATCCTAACATATTGTAACATGATTATGTAACCAATTATATCCCACCACCTTAATTAGTTTACACCCAGCAAAATTAATTATACAGCAGACAGGAACAATCACAGAACCAGACAGAGATTATACAGACAAACAATAGCAAAGTGGGAACTATAATGACAAAAACAATACAGAAGTGAGGATTTCACATCCCAGTATTGATAAGTGAGTTCTTGCCAGACAGGATGCTGTTTCCTTTTACATTTTCTAGGCACTTCCCTTTCTCTGGAGGTGATAGGCATTATCAGGACAGGATTGTATTCCTAACAGCCCAATAGCACCTTATTTCAATGTGACTAGTTTGGAATGTGAGGATGTGGACCGTTCGCTTAGAATCATAGATCATAGAATATCAGGGTTGGAAGGGACCCCAGAAGGTCATCTAGTCCAACCCCCTGCTCAAAGCAGGACCAAGTCCAGTTAAATCATCCCAGCCAGGGCTTTGTCAAGCCTGACCTTAAAAACCTCTAAGGAAGGAGATTCTACCACCTCCCTAGGTAACGCATTCAGTGTTTCACCACCTTCCTAGTGGAAAAAGTTTTTTCCTAATATCCAATCTAAACCTCCCCCATTGCAACTTGAGACCATTACTCCTCGTTCTGTCATCTGCCTACCATTGAGAACAGTCTAGAGCCAATCCTCTTGGAACCCCCTTTCAGGTAGTTGAAAGCAGCTATCAAATCCCCCCTCATTCTTCTCTTCTGCAGACTAAACAATCCCAGCTCCCTCAGCCTCTCCTCATAAGTCATGTGCTCTAGACCCCCTAATCATTTTTGTTGCCCTTCGCTGGACTCTTTCCAATTTATCCACATCCTTCTTGTAGTGTGGGGCCCAAAACTGGACACAGTACTCAGATGAGGCCTCACCAGTGTCGAATAGAGGGGAACGATCACGTCCCTCGATCTGCTCGCTATGCCCCTACTTATACATCCCAAAATGCCATTGGCCTTCTTGGCAACAAGGGCACACTGCTGACTCATATCCAGCTTCTCGTCCACTGTCACCCCTAGGTCCCTTTTCCGCAGAACTGCTGCCTAGCCATTCGGTCCCTAGTCTGTAGCGGTGCATTGGATTCTTCCATCCTAAGTGCAGGACCCTGCACTTATCCTTATTGAACCTCATCAGATTTCTTTTGGCCCAATCCTCCAATTTGTCTAGGTCCTTCTGTATCCTATCCCTCCCCTCCAGCGTATCTACCACTCCTCCCAGTTTAGTATCATCCGCAAATTTGCTCAGAGTGCAATCCACACCATCCTCCAGATCATTTATGAAGATATTGAACAAAACGGGCCCCAGGACCGACCCCTGGGGCACTCCACTTGACACCGGCTGCCAACTAGACATGGAGCCATTGATCACTACCCGTTGTGCCCGACAATCTAGCCAGCTTTCTACCCACCTTATAGTGCATTCATCCAGCCCATACATCCTTAACTTGCTGACAAGAATGCTGTGGGAGACCGTGTCAAAAGCTTTGCTAAAGTCAAGAAACAATACATCCACTGCTTTCCCTTCATCCACAGAACCAGTAATCTCATCATAAAAGGCGATTAGATTAGTCAGGCATGACCTTCCCTTGGTGAATCCATGCTGACTGTTCCTGATCACTTTCCTCTCCTCTAAGTGCTTCAGGATTGATTCTTTGAGGACCTGCTCCATGATTTTTCCAGGGACTGAGGTGAGGCTGACTGGCCTGTAGTTCCCAGGATCCTCCTTCTTCCCTTTTTTAAAGATGGGCACTACATTAGCCTTTTTCCAGTCATCCGGGACTTCCCCCGTTCGCCACGAGTTTTCAAAGATAATGGCCAAGGGCTCTGCAATCACAGCCGCCATAGCTTATGGCTGCCTCTGCTGCTTAGCCAGAGATCTCAGCCTAAGCACAGGGCCTCAGACTATCACAGTAAGAAAAGGCCCTTACACCGGCAGACAGTGATTTTGATTCTCTTTTGTACCTCTATAACTAGCCAAGTGATAAGAATACACCTAAATTCTTAGAGTACAGGCCTTTACAGATAGGCCTGAATATCTATATCCTAACAAAGATGTTTGTTTTTATACACACAAATCATGAAAAAATGGGTGTTTATCACTACAAAAGGTTTTCTCTTCCCCCACCCCACTCTCCTGCTGGTAATAGCTTATGTAAAGTGATCACTCTCCTTACAATGTGTATGATAATCAAGGTGGGCCAGTTCCAGCACAAATCCAGGTTTTCTCCCCCCCCCCACACCTCCCCCCAACAAACCCACTCTCCTGTTGGTAATAGCTTATCTAAAGTGATCACTCTCCTTACAATGTGTGTAATAAGTGTCTACATTACAGCACTACAGAGGTTCTGCTGCACCACCGTAACATTTCTAGTGTACACATAGCCCTACTTTCACCTGGCAGTCAATGGTCCCTATGGACCATTCCAGTCGCCAGAAATAGCAAGGGTACAGTAAAGCCCTGGTTACACCTCTCCCTCCCCCAACAAGCCTCCCTGTGCTGAAGGTGTAAAGATGACTACTTTGATTGTATACCTGCCAGCAACTGCCCCTATATCCAGAGAATTTCTTGAGGGACACTTTACATAAAGGAGCCACAAGGCACAGTTGAATCAGGCCCTGAGTGATTAAATGATTTGCACAACACCACACAATAAAGAAGTGAAGTGAAGAAGAGAACCCAGGAATCAGTGCTGGTCTCATCACTACCAATCAAAGAAGTTAAATGGTAATTCACAATAGGATGGAAGTGCTTCTCAGCTTGGAGTTTCAGCTGTTAAAATTTAAGACATCTTTTCCATGAAGCTTTTCCATCACCAGTAATGTGTGTAGGCGGGTTTTGTTTTTGTTTTTGTAATTGCTTGGCAGCTGTAAATAAATCACTGTGTGTTCAACAGCCAGGCCTTTGTGGGAAATTGTGGGGTTTTTTCCAAGGGTAATGCTATTAAATCCCCTCATTTTAAAATTATCATGAATCTTATCACACAAAATACTTCTAGCATTCCATTTCTTTTCTTGGGAGGAAACTTACAGATAAACTTTGAAATGAGCCTTGTGCTTCTCACAATGTGCCAACCTGGCTAGAAATCATGCAAACTTTTGTTGCTCTTTAGCTGTATTCCCCCACAGGCTGTATTATAGCTCTCTAACCAGTCCCACAGCATTGAATGATGTCATGGGATCTGCAGTTCAGTGAGATGAAAGGGATAAAGCGGAACCCGCTGGCACTGGAGAAAGCTTCCAACACACAATTCACAACATAGCTTGGGAACTGAATCCAGCCACTCAACTCTAAGCATGTAAGTAAGAATCATGTACATTCTGCTATCACAAAAAAGTGAGAGGGCAGGGGAGAACTAAAGTGATCCATTTTTAAACAAAACAATTTGAGGATTGGAAGGCAGAATTTAAGAGTACAACTACCTGCTGAAAAGAGAGCTTTTTTTCCTCTCCAAAGCGCTGCCTTTGATGTATGGCAACTGATCACTGATCAGATTACAAGCATTTGGTCTCGGTGCTCCTCTGCCTTTGATCTGCACGGTTAATTTTATTTTCCTGGATTTGGAGTTTCGTCTGGGCTTGTGCTGACATACTTACTCTTTTAAAAAAAAAAAAAAAAATAGTAAGTTAAAAGCAGTTAATACAGAAGCTCTGGCAGTGTGGATTAAGTTGCAGAAAAGCTGGCTATTGGAAAAACTTCAGCATATAGCAGGTACTGCATTTAGTATTTCATTGCAATCTTTTATTGCAGGATTTTTCAAAACTGACAAAGCTAGTTTATATTAGAATGAAAAACTTTGCATATCTTGATTGAAATGTACACAGTTTAAAAGACACAGACCTATGTAGGAATGCAGTAAGCAGTTCATGCAGCATTTTTATTTGGAAAATGTATTATGCAAAGTTTTATTGAGGACAAGCTACCTAACAGATACAAAATCAGAGATCTAAACAAGACTAAATTAATTTCAACTAATATTCTTGGTGTATTTTATACTGTAGGGTTTATAGCCTTTGTCTTTAGCTTTGTCAATTTTTATTTATTTAATACAAAGGTTATGGGACTTAGAAGTGCATTACAGATTTTTTTTAATTAATGTAAGAACAGATTAATTATGTCTCATGCATACCATGTATACTTTATTCTCCCACCTCCTCCCAGGCCATTTATTAGGTCTGTATACTATGCATTCTCCAAGCAATACTTTTAGTTGTAATAACTGTGGACTCGGGATACATTTTGAAACAGCAGGTATGTTTTAACTATAAATAATATGTTGATTTGTAAATGTCATGACGCTTTTAAGTGCAAAGTTGTTCATCTTAGCATTTAACATTAGTAAAACTATGTAGATTCCCCCACATACTTATTGATACAAATAACACCTCAGTCTGATATTAGCTTCTATTAAGGCATTTTTAACAAAATATTAAAAAATCCTTAAGCACATCCAGAGTGAAATCCTGGCACTAATGAAATCAATGGGAGTTTTGCCACTGAGGTCAATGCAACCAGGATTTCATCCCTAATGTTTTCTATTCAGGCCTCCAAATTCATGCTTAAATGTAGTCAGTTAGTGTGTGTTTTTAAAAAACAACCACTAATTCCTATAATATGTTTGAGGAATATCCACTCATGGTATTTAAGAATTATATAACATGCACTAGCATATTTAAGAGACAGAATTTTAGATGAGGTCAGTCAAGTTTTCACATGCTCAGCACCCACAGTTGGAACCAGATTTTTAATAGGAGCTGAGCTCTCATTTATGAATCTAAGGAAGGGCCAGATTTTCAAAGGAGTTCAGCATCCAAGTGCTGAGCATTTTTGAAAATCTGCCCCTAAATATCTATTTGAATACCTTAAACTTTAAATTATCTACCTTGAGTATAGCATTTTACTACAAAACTGCAGGTGACAAACAGAGCCGATACAAATCATGATATATTGAATATTCAGCAAAAAGGGTGCTAAAAAAGGACACCAACAGTTTAGCAATCTATTAAACATCAAACAGAAAAATCTTTATACTTTACTAGAAATTTATATGCAGCTACAACAACTTGTAAAAATATTGTCCCCATCTTGGATAAATTTAAGTAAGAAAAGATAAAATTATCAGCACTTTTTAAAAATATGCAGGCAGACTTCATTAATCTGTATCAGTCTGCAAACTTCACTTCATTCCAAATTAAAAATCAACCAGCTATTCTAGACTATGTATATAAAGCACATTTAATTTTTTTCAAATACCCACAGATTCTAATAAGTCAGTCTTGGATCAACCAGGCCTGATTTCAACTAATTAATTTCCCACACCACTAATTAGATTCACATTCATTTTTAGAGAGACCATTACGTTATAAGAAAGGCAATTAGCACTGTATGAATAATACATTCTCAAGACAAGTTATTATTAAAAGACATAGCTAGGATAAAAATTCAGTATGTTATTTAGAAAAAACAATTATTGTCTTAATGGATTATTTTTGGTGTGCTTAAAGATGTGTTCCCTGTTTTATTCTGCTGAGCAGACATGTTTTTTTGATCATCATTTTCTCCATTTCTTGTTATTTTATTGACTTGTACTACCTATTACTTTTGGAAGAAACCATTTCTAAATCTTCTATTTGCTGTCAAGTAGTAAGAAAAATGTAAAAAAAACCTACTGTACTTCACTGGTTTTAGTTCACATCAGAAATCAAAATAGTTATTTCAGTGTATTATGAGCCAAACATAAATAAAATGTGATTGTAAGGGCCTGATCCTGCAAACACTTTCATAAGTGAGTAACTTACTGAAGTCAACAGGACTGTTAATGTGAATAATACTTACTCAACATAAGTAACCACTGAAGTATTCGGGCCCTAACATTGCCAAGAGATGCCAGCAATTTTAAGTAATCTTGCCCAATTGTTAAACATAGATACATTTCAAGCCATTTAAACTGGAAAAGGAGTACTTGCATACAGCAAAATGAGCACTAAAAAGTGAGAGTGCAGTGGGATATACCAAAGTACAAGAAAAAAAACGTAGGCATTTTGTTACTTTAAAAGCAACGCTATAATAGTTTAGCCTTTCATGGATCCGGCTTTTAAAGATTTAAACAATAATAATACTTGGCATTTTTAGGGCTTTACATTTACAAAGCACTGTATAAACATGGATTAATCCTCAGATTTAATCTGCGCAAACAAAGAATTCACATTGCTTTTTTTAAGCAAATCTGGCTAGGAGGACGACTCTTGTAAATATTACTTATTAAACAGGCTTCAGCAGTTCTTGGTTAACATTACTGATCCATTTCCACAGATTGTTTTAGATATCTTAAACATTTTGAGATTTGTAATAGTTAAGAATATCAAAAGACACTATAAGGCTATGCTGACATCAGTTTCCAACAGCTGTCATAACAAGTGAAGATCTATATTAATCTTTGAGATATACAAATACCAATTTCCTATTGCTGCACAATTCTTGCTTTCACAACAGATATGTCATGCAACTTCGCCCTATCAAAAGGGTCAACCTAAATTACTTCCCAACTGTTTCTCTTGTGCCTTCCCTACAACAAGAATCTGCTTTTACAATTCTTGCCAAGGCCTAAAAAGGAACTAGCATTTTTTTAAACAGAGATCAAACATCACCTCATTTAAAATAATGCTTCCAATTTTCAAAATTCACTATTTGCATGGAATTGACTCATTCATTTTATGTTCATAGGAAAAATCAATGATATCTAAAACTATATTACTTTGAAATAAATATCTGAATCTCAGATGGTTAGGAGTAACTCCACAGAGAGAAACAAATATTTACTGGATTTACAGGTGTCAACACAAAATAGATAACATACTTTTAACAGCTGTCTGTAAATAGCAGAAGGATGTAGAATTCTCAGTGCTCCACAACAGCTGTCACTCACAACAGATGTACCATGGTTGTACTATATAGTATGTCACTCTTTATAAAAATTCCAGTGTCGTACACTGTTCCCTTTGTCAAGGGTGCTAAAACAAAGTATTCCTCATTAGGCACTTTTTCCCATTAATAAAATTGCTCAAGTATATTTTTAAAATGTATAAACTACTTATTCTTGTTGGAACCATTTGGCTCTTATGACCCAACTGAATATGTTACATTCTCTTTTTATCATAGTCAGTTGCATGACTAGTGAAAGAGAACTCTGTTTTTATACCATTATAAAAACTGTAAAGTTTGAGTTCTATGGATGAAAACTGCTAAATAAAAGCTAAGGTGGGTGAGGTAATATCTTTTATTGGACCAACTTCTGTTGCTGAGAGAGACAAGCTTTCAAGCACAGAGTTCTTCCTTTCCCAGACCTGAAGAAGAACTCTGTGCTTGAAAGCTTGTCTCTCTCAGCAACAGAAGTTGGTCCAATAAAAGATATTACCTCACCCACCTTGTCTCGCTAATATCCTGGGGCCAACACAGCTACAAGTACACTGCATCCATAAATAAGAGGTAGGTATCTGTTCTGGAGGACTTGAAAAATTCTTTATTACTGAAAGATGGCAATTAGCTATCTAAAATTCCTATTATTCATTGCATTTGTTGATTCATAACTTCCAAGTCCATTTCCAATGAATTTGTATTCACCCTCTGCAAAGTTTTAGTAATTTCATCAACTGGTTCATTAGAAACCAAGAACCTTGAAATCAAATATTGGCAGAAAAAGTCTTTGGGCTGGATCTCATCTCAGCCTGTTTCATCTTAGGTGAAATGCCATTGACTTCAGTAGTTATGGATTTACACTAGGGTAAGTGAAAGGAGAATCAGGCCCCTTCAGTTTACCTGTAAATGGAATATTGTACATCAGGAGCTGGATTCCATTTAGCAATGTATTTTAATGTTTTTCCACTGAAGTGATCATTTAAAATCCTACAGAATTCAAACAGTTATTTCAGGATATGGAAAAAATAAAAAGGAGAGAGAAAAAATTAAAACGTGGGAAGGAGAAAAACAAGGTGGTACTGTGTGGAGGAAGAACTATGAGGTGGAAACCTCTTTCCCTGGCCCCCTGCTCTCCTGAAGCAATCAGTATTTTAATATAGACACAGTGCCTGGGGGATTTATACTAAGTTAGATCAATGCAGCTGCAGGCCCCAAAGCTCAATCAGTTGATGCTAAATCAACAGGTACCAGCATGTGATGCAGCCACGTGGGAAACCTGGTTTTGAAGAGTTGAGTGAAAATACCCCAGTAAGTCATCCAGCCTCATTACTGGACTCTCGGGAGATAAGGAGTGGGCTCCACGCCTAGGGATCTCAGAACACTGGCCAGGCTCTCGAGCAGGGAAACCTCGGATCGTTTTGCTACCCGAGTCCCGAGTGGTTTGATCAGACGCGCCTCGCTCAATGCGCCGGAGAGTCCCTGGCCTGCCCTGGAGGCAGTTTCTTGTTCCCCTTCACCTAGCACAGTGACTGTCCCCTGCCGACGGGTCCCCACAGCCAGCCAGGCCTCCCACCCAGCGGCCGTCCCGCCCGCCCACCCACCCCTGGGTTGCTAAAGCCCAGCGGCCCGGGCTTTTCGGGACTCCTAGGGCAGGCGGAGGCCGTCGGGACACTTGGCAGGCAGAGAACGGCCAAGCCTGACTGGCTCCCAAGCCCGTCCCCCGACACGAGGGGGCCCCAGCATCGCCCACTGCCCCGACCCGCGCGCAGCCGGGCGTGCCGGGCTCGCCCCCCTGAGGCGCCTCCGTACCAAAACGAGGCGCCGCGCCAAGAGCCCAGGGCTCACGCGCTACCGACGCGCGCCCCCCGGCGCTGTGGAGCTTTCTTGGCTGAAACGCGCGTGCTGGAACCGACCCAAGAGAAACCCGCCGGAGCCTGCCCAACCGCCGCCGCCCCGGCATAGCCCTCGCAGCTTCTCCCTCCTACCTCGGCAGCGCCGGTACCCACTCCGGAGCGCCTGCTCCTGAGACGTCACGTGGCGCCCGGGGGGCCGATTGGCTGCCCTGGGTCACCTGAGCGTACTCGAGTCCAACCAGCGAGGGGGAGGGAGGGGAAGCGGCGGGCTGTTGCCTAGGCTACGGGAGAGCGGAGAGAGCGCTGGGCAGAGGTGGCCGAGGCGGGCGAGCTGACTCCGTGCGGGACCATCGCGGCGGCAGGTGTGTGAGCGCGACCCTCGCGGGTAGGCACCCCCCACCTTCCGGGGGGAGCGCGACGGGTGGGAAGAGGAGGAGGCGGCGGCGGCTGGGGCAGATAGGAGCAGGGGCGGCGGGGGCTGAGTTGGGTGGGTGATGGGGGCTGAGTTGGGTGGGAGCAGGGGCCGGGGGCTGGTAGGAGGTGGGGCAGGAGGCCTGAGGCGGGACTGGGGCTGGGTGGGAGTAGTAGGTTGTAGCGGGGGCAAAAGGCTGCGAGCAGAGACTCTCCAGCTCCCCCGAGAGTGG
Organism: Chelonia mydas; assembly: GCF_015237465.2. Taxonomy (NCBI): domain Eukaryota; kingdom Metazoa; phylum Chordata; order Testudines; family Cheloniidae; genus Chelonia; species Chelonia mydas. The sequence goes on from NC_057849.1 coordinate 42,342,143, forward strand.
CCTTGCCCGCCGGGGGCCAGTGGCTGCTAGGAGCAGTCCCAAGCGCCCCTGGCGTGTCCCGATGCCTTCACCCTCCCTGCTCCCCTCATCGTGCTGCTGCCATGAACCTGCCTGCGCTGCGGCACCAACAGCAGCCCTTGCATTTCAAGAGGCAGTACGGGAAGTGATGGAAACAGCCTTCCTCATGAAACATGCTCTTTTGGTTTATTTCACTTCATTTGATCTGTTCCATAATGTATCCGGCTCTGCCCCCTCCGAGCTCGTATCCAAAAGCACTTCAGAATTTATGTGAAAGATGCCAAGCAAAATAAAGGCTCATGATAATGTGTGGTAGCTATCTATGAGCTCAGCCCTGCAGATCTCAGCAGCGAAGAGCTACTTCTCCAAAGCAGACAAAGGGGTTTTGATCAGCCTGAGTGAGGTACTGAAAGCAAAATGTTTCTGAAAGACGTGTCTTACTTTTCATGATGATGTTTTATTTGTAAAACTTTAATACATTACTATTTACTTGAAATAATTTTGGGGCAAGGGATAATAGGACAGAAACTGGCACAGTCTCTTGAGGCTGGGAGGGGGTTGGAAGTTAAAAATTCACAATTGTGCCCTTTTGAAAACCCTTTGGTTATTTAAAGAGACAGACATCATAAAATTTATCTAATCTGTCCTTGGAGATAAAGCTTTAGCTCAGTCAAACTGAATGAACAGTCCTGACAGTTGATACTTGTTTAACATTTCTACATTTACTGTATAGTAAATCTTTGACATGAATGGTTTTATTGCATTAACAATAGGGTTCAGTTGTATTAAATATGAACAAAAAAAGACATTTATTCAGGTCTGTGAACAGGTTGGGTAATTACTAGGTAATCTTACTCAAGTACAGTTTCACTTTTATCACATTTTAAGACAACTTCCTATATATAAACAGGAAGCTTTTCTTTGTATAAACAAGGTTTATAGAAGTGGGATTAAGTTTGTTTTTGTATGATTATTTATCATATTTTATTTCAGAGAGTTGTACTCTATTAGTAAATGATTTTCTGTACTACTTTAAGAATGTTAGCTGTTTGGATTATTGACTAAGGAGATAATGATTTAATTTTACTGATTTCCCTCCCCCCTTCTTATCTTACATCAGCTTTTTAAGTATGACTGATTCCCTTTATTCTATATTTTCCAGTTTGAGTCCCAATATAGGAGAAGGCTGATCATACTAACCCAGTTCAGTGCCTATCCCAAACCTCTCAAAAATGGCCTGGTTAAAAGTAACACAGTAGGATCTTTTGAAAGTGCAATAATACATAAAAGCAGCTCTTGTAATTTTTTAGATAGATACAATAATCATAAGGTTAAATATTGAGTGCTTAATAGAGCAGGACACTTCTGAAGCAATGTTGATTAAAAGAGCCAGCAGTGTATAGTAATATAAGTGGAATGCAAGAGCATCATATAGACATTTCCATTTTTTATTGTACTGAAATGCATTCATGGGTACCTACAATTGAAGTTCTAATATGAGATCGTGCAGGGGGTGGAGCGGCACTATATGTGAAAGAAAATGTAGAACCAAATGAAATAAAAATCTTAAATGAATCAACATGTTCCATAGAATTTCTATGGATAGTAATTCCATGCTCTAATAAGAATATAACAGTAGGGATCTATTATCGACCACCTGACCAGGACAGTGATAGTGACGATGAAATGCAAAGGGAGATTAAAGAGGCCATCAAAATAAAAATCTCAATAATAGTGGGGGATTTCAATTATCCCCCTATTGACTGGGTACATGTCACCTCAGGACGAAATGCAGAGACAAAATTTCTCGATACTTTAAATGACTACTTCTTGGAGCAGCTGATACAGGAACCCACAAGGGAAGAGGCAACTCTCGATCTAGTCCTGAGTGGAGCTCAGGATCTGGTCCAAGAGGTAACTATAACAGGACCTCTTGGAAATAGTGACCATAATATAATAACACTTAACATTCCTGTGGTGGGAAGAACACCTCAACAGCCCAACACTGTGGCACTTACTTTTAGAAAGGGGAACTATGCAAAAATGAGGAGGTTAGTTAAACAGAAATTAAAAGGTACAGTGACTAGAGTGAAATCCCTGCAAGCTGCATGGACACTTTTCAAAGACACCATAATAGAGGCTCAACTTAAATGTCTACCCCAAATTAAAAAACACAGTAAAAGAACTAAAAAAGAGCCACCGTGGCTTAACAACCGTGTAAAAGAAGCAGTGAGAGATAAAAAGGCATCTTTTAAAAAGTGGAAGTCAAATCCTAGTGAGGTAAATAGAAAGGAGCATAAACACGGCCAAATTAAATGTAAAAATGTAATAAGAAAAGCCAAAAAGGAGTTTGAAGAACAGCTAGCCAAAAACTCAAAAGGTAATAACAAAATGTTTTTTAAGTATATCAGAAGCAGGAAGCCTGCTAAACAACCAGTGGGGCACCTGGACGATCGAGATACAAAAGGAGCACTGAAAGATGATAAAGTCATTGCAGAGAAACTAAATGAATTCTTTGCTTCAGTCTACACGGCTGAGGATATTAGGGAGATTCCCAAACCTGAGCCGTCTTTTGTAGGTGACAAATCTGAGGAATTGTCACAGATTGAAGTGTCACTAGAGGAGGTTTTGGAATTAATTCAGAAACTTAACAGTAACAAGTCACCGGGACCAGATGGCATTCACCCAAGAGTTCTGAAGGAACTCAAATGTGAAATTGCGGAACTATTAACTATAGTTCCTAACCTGTCCTTTAAATCAGCTGCTGTACTTAATGACTGGAAGATAGCTACTGTAAAGCCAATATTTAAGAAGGGCTCTAGAGGTGATCCTGGCAATTACAGACCGGTAAGTCTAACATCAGTATCGGGCAAATTAGTTGAAACACGAGTAAAGAATAAAATTGTTAGACACATAGAAGAACATAAATTGTTGGGCAAAAGTCAACGTGGTTTCTGTAACGGGAGATCATGTCTTACTAATCTATTAGAGTCCTTGGAGGGGGTCAACAAACATGTGGACAAGGGGGATCCAGTGGACATAGTATACTTAGATTTCCAGAAAGCCTTTGACAAGGTCCCTCAGCAAAGGCTCTTACGTAAATTAAGTTGTCATGGGATAAGAGGGAAGATCCTTTCATGGACTGAGAACTGGTTAAACGACAGGGAACAAAGGGTAGGAATAAATGGTAAATTTTCAGAATGGAGAGGGGTAACTAGTGGTGTTCCCCAAGGGTCGGTCCTAGGACCAATCCTATTCAACCTATTCATAAATGATCTGGAGAAAGCGGTAAACAGTGAGGTGGCAAAGTTTGCAGACGATACTAAACTGCTCAAGATAGTTAAGAGTAAGCAGACTGTGAAGAACTTCAAAAAGATTTCACAAAACTAAGTGATTGGGCAACAAAATGGCAAATGAAATTTAATGTGGATAAATGTAAAGTAATGCACATTGGAAAAAATAACCCCAACTATACATACAATATGATGGGGGCTAATTTAGCTACAACTAATCAGGAGAAAGATCTTGGAGTCATCGTGGATAGTTCTCTAAAGACGTTCACGCAGTGTGCAGCGGCAGCCAAAAAAGCAAACGGGATGTTAGGAATCATTAAAAAAGGGATAGAGAATAAGACGGAGCATATCTTATTGCCGTTATATAAATCCATGGTACGCCCACATCTTGAATACTGTGTACAGATGTAGTCCCCTCATCTCAAAAAAGATATACTGGCATTAGAAAAGGTTCAGAAAAGGGCAACTAAAATGATTGGGGGTTTGGAACGGGTCCCATATGAGGAGAGATTAAAGAGGCTAGGACTTTTCAGCTTGGAAAACAGGAGACTAAAGGGGGATATGATAAAGGTATATAAAATCATGAGTGGTGTGGAGAAAGTGAATAAGGAAAAGTTATTTACTTGTTCCCATAATATAAGAACTAGGGGTCACCAAATGAAATTAATGGGTAGCAGGTTTAAAACAAATAAAAGGAAGTTCTTCTTCACTCAGCGCACAGTCAACCTGTGGAACTCCTTGCCTGAGGAGGTTGTGAAGGACTATAACAGGGTTTAAAAGAGAACTGGATAAATTAATGGAGGTTAAGTTCATTAATGGCTATTAGCCAGGATGGGTAAGGAATGGTGTCCCTAGCCTCTGTTTGTCAGAGGGTGGAGATGGATGGCAGGAGAGAGATCACTAGATCATTACCTGTTAGGTTCACTCCCTCTGGGGCACCTGGCATTGGCCACTGTCAGTAGACAGGATACTGGGCTGGATGGACCTTTGGTCTGATACTAGTATGGCCATTCTTTTGTTCTTATGTTCTTATGAGATTTTACTCAGCAAAGTAATTTCTTGTAGAAATTGAAGAGTAAGATAAGTTAAACATGCAGCAATATTACAGCTACAGGCCTGATCCCAAAACACATGAGTAATAATTACTCACATAAGTAGTCCAATATACTTCAGTGGAATTGGGACTCCTTCTCTGAGTAAAAGTCTGGCCCTGTAAGATCTCTCTCTTGATGTAGTTATAGACAACACTTCACCATTTTGTGCTTTTCTCACTGAAGGATTTCCTTAAAAGAATAATTTATGTTAGTCCTGGATGATGATGAACTAATATAATACTGTGGTTTGAGCAGCATGTATTTGGATTGGCCACATCACTCACAAGTAGCAAAGCCAAGGATGAATGGTACAGTTCTGACCCAACTCATGCTGATAAAACCTTTATGCCACACCTAACCACGGTGTATTCTGCAAATATGACATGATAGATAAATCCTGTTTTAGGATCACTTTTAGAAAGTTTTAAAAAACATTACACTTTTTTACCTTTGCCTTTGTTAACTATGATTCCAAGAATACAGTGCTCAGAGGAAGAAAATGCCTCACAATTTATGTGAAAAACCTCTAAAAATGGTCTAAATTAGCTTTTCTAGACATTGTAATGTCACAGTTTTAAGGTCTGGTATCCCAGGCCTGTACAGAGGCAGAAGTGAGTGCATTGCTGCCAAGTTTTGTGTAGCTCCATGTGTGACATTTTATGCAATATATGTGATTCTAACATGTTGATTTAGTGGTGGTGAATGATATCTGATAGGCGCCAAATTTCCCACACAGGCTTCCCTGGAGTAAAGAGGGTAAGTGCAACCAGGCAGAACCTTATTCCATGCACACTTTACTCCTGGGGGCATTCTGCACCAAAAAAATTAAAAATTCTGCACCAAAAAATTAAAAATTCTGCAAAAATCTTCAATTTTTATTTGTCAAAATAACACTACATAACCACACCAGTTTCAGTTATTTTGGTAATTTATTTCAAAATACCTGTCAACAAATATCTTTGTAACAATACAGACACACAAAATTTCCCCCAAGAATAGAGAGTTAAAGAAACCCCTATGACAACCCAGTTTCTGTTTCTCTGCCCCTTCCTCCCCAAGCCCAGCCGGGGGGCCAGACACCCACAACCCCTTGCCCCCCCCCCCCCCCCCCGAGCCCAGCCACGGCTCCCGCCCAGCCAATACACCCAAAACCCCTTACCTCCAGACTCAGCTGTGGGGCCCCCTGGCTCAGATACCCACACCCCCTCCCTTACAGAGACCAGCCATGACCCATCCCAGACACCCAACCCCTCCCAGAGCTCAGGGATCCAGAGGGAGAAACAGCCTGATGCTCAGTACCAGGCTTGCATGGAGTTTCCTGCGCTGCCCTCTCCTTCCCTCAGGGCATACTGGGAACTGCCAGGAACCCTCTAGCTCCCTCTCTCTCATCCAAGCAGTGTCTTCTGTGTGCGAGCTGGGCTCCGCTGGGTCCAGTGGCCCCTAGTGGCAGCTAGCACCACTGCAGCCCATTACTGTGGGGGAAAGGAAATTCTGCATGCACAACATTAATTTCTGTAAAATTCTGAATTGCGCAGCGGTTCAGAATTCCCCCAGGAATATACATTCTGGTCTGCCTGAGGGGACAGAGCTTGTCCCTCTCCTGTCTCCTCAGAAACACCCCAAAGGCTGACCCCTCCATGATGAGTGTGCCGCGATAGCGAATGAGACAGTCTCTCTCTCACATGCACAGCTGTCCATCCTCCCGCACCAGCGGTGTTTTACATTTCTACTGGCTGCTCCGGGTGCCTGAACCAACCTGCTTGTGCTGCCACTTCTTTACCGCTACTGCTCTTGTGTCTTCCCTTTGCTTCCCCATCAGAAGTCATTTTTCTGTAAGGAAGCAAAGAAATCTGCAGGGACATGAATTCTGCACACACACACTGATGCAGAACTCCCCCAGGAGTATCACTCCATAATAAGTGAGGGAAGGCTTGTGAGGAGCTAGAGGTAACCAGGGGAGTCTGGGGGGAAGTGATGTTGCTGTGTGGGAGGAAACAAACAGGGGGAGGGGTTATACAGTGGTGCAAGCTCCATTAGTTCCTTCCTTCCTGTTAGTTTGTGTCCCTATCTTTTGTCCATTAGCCCTTGTCCCCACAACAGGTCCTGCTTTTCCCTTTGATCCTGACCCCCTTCCCCTTGCTCACCTTTCCTGCCTGTAAGGCGCTGATTCTGCTAATGCCACCTCCTTCACGCTCTGTGGCCAAGAACTGGCATAGAGAGTCGTCAGAAGTGGAGACAGAAAAGCTGCCTGCTGAGCAGGTGTCATAGTGGTCTGTGGTGGCAGGCAGGATAAACTGCAGCCCAAACTTCTTGCCCAAAGCCCAGCAGCAGAATGTATGCATTCACTCTGGGCTATGGGAATGCATGAGGAATAGCTTGCATGTATGAGTGTCAAGTGAAGTGTGTGACATTTGGCAAATCTGTGAATGATGAGCCCACTGGGAAGTTTGGACTCTTCCCCATTCCTATGATCTAAAATCCCCTTTACCAAGCATCCCAAGCCATAGGGTAGCAGTTTAAAAATCATGACACTTATTGAAAACCTGTTCTGGGTCAGAACTTAATCTCGCCAATCCTGAGTTGCAGGCTGGTGTGTCTTTGCTGGTAAAATTCTACATTTAGGAGGAGAAGGAAAGAGATATTTCTGTGAAAGATTAAGAGCTGAATGTTAAAATAGATTCTGAAAGACAAGGGATTATTGAACAGAGGGCAGGTGAGACAGTCTAATGTGCATGTTAAATTTATTACATGGCTCTTTCATTTATTTTATGATCTCACACTCACCACATATGAGGAGGCACGTGCATATATAATGGGCTATATATGGCCATAAAACTGTGTTCATTAATATTTAATATATATGGGAGTTCTTTTACAAATCGAGTGCAATGTATGACCTTTGTTCACATTTCCTAATATAGTTTGGGTTAATATATCACTGTGCATTTGTACATGGAATTACTTTTTGACATCAGTAACATGCGCCATCATTTTCAAATGTCCTTATTTTCATAAATAAAAAAATCCAATGGGGTAGATTTCTAAGTAGTAGTGGTGTTTATGGGAGAGAGGGAAAATCTCTAAATCTGTTGAACTAATATTTGAGGGCACTCACTCAAGACTTGGAGAAACATCCATTAGCTACTTGTTACTTTGAATACACAGAATAATTGGCTAGTGTCCAGCTGACATCAATGTAATGCCAAGTTGATACCAAGAGAGAACAAAATTGCCTAATGGCAACCTATTATTAAACACTGCAATGTCTACTTTTTAAGCAGCACTTTCAAGTTTGAGACAGAAACATGTAGCTGGCACAGTTATGTCGCTTTCAAGACTTGCTTTCAGGTGAGTCAGTTATTCATGTACCTCAACCACTCGGATTATTTTTATCTACATTTCAGCAAGAGAAATGAAATTTTTTTACTCTCTACTCTTGGTACAGAAGTCTTGTGTTGTACACTGATCATTCTTCTTACATATAATAGCTGATATCTCTCCTGGGATTTTGTTTTAGAGGAATTGGGACAGTAACTTAAATAATTGCATGATCTAAAACCACAGTCATACATCTCTGCTGAAAGGATTTGAATACCTTTTACACCTATTAAGCCTGACTGAGTGTCCCTGAAGTTTAAGAATCAGATGTTCACAAGTTTCCTTTGCAAGTTGTGATATTTATTTAGAGCTTAAACCCAGATATCCTTTTGATAATTTATCATTTTTAAAGCTGAGAAAAACTGGGAGATTGGTAGCATTATTTATAAACTGAACAGTCAACGTCTGGTACAGCAAAACATGTAGATGAGTTGTGAAAGTCTGATAGTTATATGTCAGTTCAAAAACACTTGATTTTTGGAACTTGATTCTGAGTTGTAACATTTTGGAACTCCTGATGTTTGAAGGTGTTAGGTTTGGCAACAGAGTTATAAAGCTGGTAGATTTTTTGTCAATAGAAAATATTTCACAGTTGCAATAAGAAAAACATTTCTACACTTAAGCCAACAAAAATGTGTCAATTTAATACAGTGTGTGCCTCTGTATGCTTCTTAGATTCTAAAAATCTACAAGCAATATCCTGTAATAGGATAATTTCACAGTGACTCCAAAAGCTAAGATATAGGAATGTATCAGAAATGAAAGGTTACTGTCAGTCTTTACAATAGAATTTTCTGTACTGATGAACAGTCTTTGCCATCTGATTTTTAAGGTTTGACCTTTGTTTTAATCCACTTTTGATTACAGTATAACATTATAATAGTCAAAATGTATTTATATCACTGGCTTTGTTTCAACAGTAGTTTTAATAAATTACATGTTTGCCAACTGATTTTAACACTATTAAAGTTTCAGGTTATTGCATATTGGAAAAAATGTATAGTATGAATGGGGCTTCATTTCACAAAGTTCATATAGTTTTACTGCAGTAAAACTATTACCTATAGCAAGTGCTACATCTGGTAGCTAATAAATCAAGCTGTTCTTAAGTTATGGAAAAATAAAGAAGAGTTTAAGTGATTTGCTCTGAAAAACTATCCAGACTGTTTAGATTATGCCACAGCTTCATATTTTGGGTAATTTTTAGTACACTTTAGCAAGATCATTTAGATAGGTCATTTTATATAGAAGTGTGAAAATAGTTATCAAAACAACAATTTTACATTTTTAAACTTCTGTTTTTACATTTCACAGATCTATTTTCACAATGAAATAAAACTTAGACAAAAGTACACATTTTCTCAAAAGAGAATTGCTGTTTTTAATTTTTAAAGAAAACATTTAAATGAAAAATCCCATATTTGAACTTTGTGATAGTGTTGTGATTATGGAGATCACTATTTAGTGTGTTATAGATTCCTAATTATATTCATATTATGTTTTGTTTATCCCTTGTCAAATAAACTGTATTACTGAGGAATAGACTAAATGGTATAAGTGCACATAATTCACTAATCAAATAATAATTGAACAGTCAAATCAAAGCAATTTAAAAGCTATCAATTTTCAGTTTTATGTTTAGTTCAAATTATTCTTAATTGCCTGACTTAATGCTTTCCTGCCTTTAAAGCATTAAAGAAAATGAATAATTTATTTAATTTTCTTCCATGAGAATATGAATTTTTGATACCGGAAAATGGAGTAGAGTTAAATTCTGCATCTACTGAAGCCAATAAGAATTTTTGCCATTGACTTAAGTGGGACCAGGATTTCATCAGTGTTGTTTATTTCAAAGAGTACAATAGCCATCTTAAAGTTCATATTCTATTGTTTCCTTAGTTTTTTAAAATTTACCCTATATAATAAAAAATCCACATTCATGGAGTTTAAAGCCAGAAGGGACCATTCGATCATCTAGTTAAGGAATCTCAAACTCAAGTCACCACGAGGGCCACATGAGGACTAGTACTGCATATCTGAAACCTTTTCATACAATGATACAAAAATATTGTCAAAGTTTGAAAAAAATGAAAGAGTAATATAGTCTGCTATTAAAAGTATGTATTAACTTTTTAAAAACTGTAATGTGAAGAGGGGTTTTAATGAATTATATAAAAACACCTGTAACTATTCCTTATGTGGTCAGTAACACTGATGATGATCTACACCAGTGGTTCCCAAACTTATTCTGCTGCTTGTGCAGGGAAAACCCCTGGCGGGCCGGGCCAGTTTGTTTACCTGCTGTGTCCGCAGGTTTGGCCGATCGCAGCTCCCAGTGACCGCAGTTTGCTGCTCCAGGGCAATGGGAGCTGCTGGAAGTAGTGGCCAGTATGTCCCTCAACCTGAGCCGCTTCCAGCAGCTCCCATTGGCCTGGAGCAGCGAACCTCGGCCACTGAGAGCTGCAATCGGCCGAACCTGCAGACGCAGCAGGTAAATAAACCGCCCTGACCCGCTAGGGGCTTTCCCTGCACAAGCAGCGGAACAAGTTTGGGAACCACTGATCTACACTAATAGTCTATCAACATAGCTGTAATGGCAGGAACTTTTTAAAGTAACTATTTAGACAAAATACGTTGCCACTTTTAACAAACATTCTTCCCAACTACTCACAGCAAAAAATCATACATGCTGAACTTCATACTTAGAACCAGCTGAGCCCCTTTCCTACTCCTCCCAAAAACACATGCAGCAAGGCTTTTAATAATTTTCTTCCCTTGTTCCTTTTTTTAATCCATTTTCCAAGATGGTGGTGTACTGAAATGTGACCAAATTGATCATTTATTCTGAATTTCACAGAACATTTGCTTAGCATGTGATGCAGTTCACTGAACGAATCGCATTAACTTCAGTGGATTTTGGATCAGCCCCACGAAGCAATAGACTGGTTTATATGTCTATTTTCCTATATTTACTTGGCATCTTCCAGGTATGCAGCACACTTTAAGTCAACTTCATGCATTGGAAAACAGTTCTGTCAATGAGTCTTGATGTTCTCCAGTTGCAGTTGAACAGCAATATCATATTGTTCTGTGCCTGTTCTGAGTATTTATTGAAGTGAATGGAAAAAATTGCATAGAAATTGAAATGATATATTGCCTTTTGTCTATATAGCCACTCATTCTAAAAACAAACAAACAAACCACAATTTGTAAATTAGGTATTCATTATTTTGGCTTTTAGGAATTATTTAGCTGAAACATTTGAGCAATGTTGACAAATATCTATTTCAGCACACTACAGTATACTATAATGCTGAATTTTACATAAATAGTACATCCAAACCTGGGGATTTTAAATCATTGTCCAACCTGGGGATTTTAAATACTTTCCTTTTTTCTTTTGATTTAGTTCTTCATAAGGGAGAGAGGTTTAACCCTAAGAAATGGGCACTGAAGGATTACAAAGACAAGATAAAATAGTGAAGATGCTTATACTATTATTAGTGTATTTGGTAAGTAAATAATGAGAACTTCCTTTTCTTCATCATGAATGTTGGAAAATAATTGCATAAACTAGTGAGGTGGAGTAATTTATATATTTTAATACAACTATTAATATACAGAATGCAGTATTTTGAGCATATCAGTTTAAGTCAATGACAATTCGTTATAGGCTCTTCCAGTTTAAAAATTACTCTATTCAAATTGCATGTGACACATCTTTCCATCCCACTTTTCTGCCCCTCTGCCCCCCAGAAATCCACCTCTCTCTGAATATGCCCACATGAAGGATGGTTTGATTGGGCAGAATAAAACATATATCAGTTTAGTGCTTGTGCAACATGTCAGTCTATTGACTTCTGAAGTTGGAGCAAGGATCCCCAGGGTTACGCATGAGTATATCATTGATCACCGCTCAGTGCAAGGCGCCAGATTTAAGGCATAGGAGTCAAGTACTCACTCTATTTATGCAGAAAACAGCAACAGCACAATTGGCAGCAATGCAAGCTTCCACTGTCATTTCAGCGTGCCTGAACTCTGACCCAGAGAGACAATCTGTAGGAATGAAGATAGTTCAGTCTCCATAGCAGATTCGTGCTTTGGCCTTACTGCTGAAACTACCAAACAGGGAGATAACTGAATGGCAACTGTAATGTGATGTGGATGCCCTTCCACTTGGAACTAGACTGACTACCAAAATCATCTTTCAGAATGTGCTTTTGATGAAAGTGATTAACTGGGCCTTAGTCATTTAATCAAAAAAGTGTGTGTGCACTTGAGACAGAATGGTAAATGTACTGAGTTTGATGCTGCAGTAGGATTTGCTCATGGAGACCCCTGCACCTCTGTAGGGTCCCACTGATTTTACTGAAACTGTGTAATGGTGTTTCTGCTTGTGGTGCAGATTGCAGCATCAGAGCTGTAGCTTCTAGTTTGGTCATAAGCTGTAGTTAGAAATCGTGGAAGGTAGAAATTGCATCTCTATGTGTATTTAATGTATTAAGCAAGAAAATAATTGTGTGAATATTAGTGCAAATTTTCAAAAAAAAAAATTTTTTTTAGTGTTCGTCCTAAACTCTAGGTGCCATTGAAAATCTCTTTAAAAATGTATACTTAAATATACAGATTCTATTCTTTTTCCCTGATTACAATATCCAGATGTACAGATGGTTTAAATAAATGAAGCCCACTCTTGCAATTTAGAACAAATTAGAGGTATAAAAATATAGGCCAAAATTTTCAAAAATGGGTGCTGAATTTAGGACATAAAACCATATTTAGACACCTGAATAAGTCGCCTAACTCTTTTTTTTTTCCCCAAAAGTACTAGTCACCCACAGGTCCTATTGAAGTCAGTGGGAGTTGCTGTATGCTGTGCACTTTTGAAAATCAGGCCACTTATTTAGGCATCTAAATGTGAATTTAGGAGCCCAATGTTACACTCCAATATTTGAAAATTTTGGCGATATTCTAGAAAGATATTTCCACGGAGTTGGCATTAACCGAGCCATCTTGCTTACAGAAAAGACCTTTTCTCAAAGTGAATTTAAAATAAGAAATTATTATTTTAATATCATTTTTAAGTAGTATTAAGTAATAAGATTTGTGTTGGGTTAAAGTAGATATAATTATACATTCTATTTTAATTAATTTTATACGATTGTATAGTGTTTAAAATCAATTATTTGCCCTATATGTAAATGTCCAGATTAACTGTAAAGCATTATTGCTAATTTTTTTTAACTATTTGATTTTTTTTTTTTTTTTTTTTAAGTTGAGTGAAGTAATTTGTGAGACGGGGGATTGCAGAGAGCAAGAGTTCAGGGACCATGCAGGAAACTGTATCCTCTGCAAACAGTGTGGACCTGGAATGGAACTGTCAAAGGTAGGTATGGCATATACTGCCATGTGACACTTTCTCGATTTCTTTTTCCCCACAAATATGTTCACATATGTGGTTAAAATAATCAGTATCAGTTTATTCATGAAAGAACTTTTATGGGGTTCAGCTTGTTGTCCACATGTATCACTTTATAAAAGTATGCAACTTTTAGTTCCTATACGTAACCCAAGCCTATATGGTTCAGAAAATAGTGATGCCATGCAATACCCAAACAGCAATGATTAAGGCAATTTAATCAGGAACCATAAACACTACACTGGTTTTTAAAGACATTAGATTTTTTTTTCATTTTTTTCTCCCTCATAGCACTACAGCATAAGAGTGTTGGGTGCCTTACCTGTGCATTTCTTATCTCAACACATTCGAATTTCTTTCAAGTGTAACCTTGTATCTGAGTTTCCTGAGTTTATAATGCTTTATTGTGGATTAGTTACAATATCTCTATAATATTTTTTTTACTTGTAAATTACTGATATATACTATCAACCTAACTCCATTTTAACATCCTTTTTCTCTGAGAATTTCCTTATTTTTTAAAAATTAAGACAAACACTGGGTTTCTTGTTTAAAGAGAATGCTACCATGTGATATTTCCAATGGATTTGAAGATATGTTATATAGTATAAATCTTAAAACATGTTTTTAAAATTTAACTTTTAAGGGTGAATTCATCAGGACATGAAAACAACATAAAGCAGCCAGTTTCCACGAGCTGGTTAAACCATATTTATAGCTGCTTTTCATGATAACAGAAAGCAAGTAGTGTGTACTGGTCTATCTGGATCTTAATTTGCAATTGGCTTATTGATTTAGAGCACTGCCCGTGAGACCTGCACAGTCCCTGAGTCCCAGTGTCACTATGCTTTGAATTCCCCCAGCAGTGTTGCCTCCAGCAGGGCAGCCTCAGTGTTTCTACTTTCCCATGCATTCAGCTGCAATATCCAGCCACCTGCTCAAGGGGTGGAGGAACTTGATGGGGCCAGCGGTGAAAGAGAACAGTCCCAGCAGTGAGGGAGGGAGAGACTCGCTGAGGGACATCAGGCAGCTCCTCTCCCTCCTTTCCCAGGAGTCTCTGGCATCAGTTGTCCATCTGGGGGGAGGTGTGCTGATTAGCCAGCATTCCCCCGCGCCCAGGATTTATCTTGGAGCAGGAGCCATGTGGAGCCTCTTTCAGCTCTGCTCTAGCAACTGTAATAAGAATTTCCGTGTGTGTGTGTGTGTGTATATATAGCACATGAGGCAGTGTGCTTTAGTGCATGGTCTTGCAAATCCTTACTTATGTGAGTAGTCCTATTGAAGCAGTTGACTTGAATAGGACTTTGTGTGAGAAAATGTTTGCAGGATTAGTCTCAGATTATGATGTCTTTGGAGCATGTTACATAATCTTCTGTGATTTTTACAGAGCTATGCACAAATCTGACACTTTATAAATTATATTAATACATTTTTAAAACAAATTAATTATTAATGTAACCATTACTACTCTATTTTATATAGTGCAATAGATGTGCTTGCCACTTAAAAGGCAAATAAAAAAGACAAATTCCTGCTGTAATGAGTGTACAATCTAATTTAGGTTTAACAAAGAAAACTAAACAAAAATAGAATGGCCCTGGCTTATGACAGTAAACAGATCAAGCTATATGGTTTTGTTATATAGTCTTTCAAGTAGTTCCAAATGCTCAAGAGAGGCAATTAGTTTAGCGATGAATAAGTTACTATAACTGTCTGTTTGTACAAATGCGTTATGACATTAACCATTCACTAATTGTATCAGGAAGCTTTATCAATACATCTAATTGTAACTATAGTATACAAATACATTAGAAGCAAGGGGTAGACAAAGAATAGAGTAGGCCCATCAATCAATGAGGATGGGAAGACAGCAATAGAAAATGCAGCAGTGGCCTGTGCCAAATGCCTCTTTTGTTTTAGTTTTTACCAAAAATGTTAGCAGTGATCTTACAACTAACATAGTGAACATCAGTGTAAACAAGGTAGAACAAGTTAAGAATTACTTAGACAAGTTAGGCCTTGTTTACACTGGCAAGTTTCTGCACAGCAAAGCAGCTTTCTGTGGTGTAACTCCTGAGGTGTACACACTTCCAAGCCACTCATGTTTTGCAGCGCTGTAAAAAAACCACCACGACAAGAGGCGTACTTCTTTCTGCACCCAGGCTACAGTGCCACTGTAGACACCCTGGTTGATTATAGTGCTGCAATTGGCTTCCGGGAGGTGTCCCACAATGCCTGTTCTTGCCTCTCTGGTCATCAATTTGAACTCTACTGCCCTGTCCTCAAGTGACTAACTGTGGGCCCCACCCCTTAAATTCCTTGGGAATTTTGAAAGTCCCCTTCCTGTTTGCTGATTGACACATACAGTGGTCTCAGCGTATCTTTCCAGGTGACAATGCCTCCTCCACGCACCAGGCGATCCCCCAGTTTGCCTTGTGGTAGGCGTTCCGTTGCTCCTTTGCTTTGACCCTGCACTGCAGTGTGTCTCTGTCATGGCCCCTTTCTGTCATGCATCGTGAAATCTGTCCATAGGTATCATAATTCCTATGGCTGGAGTGCAGCTGGGACTGGACAGCCTCCTCTCCCCAAATGTTGATGAGGTCCAGCAGCTCAGCATTGCTCCAAGCGTGATGTCATGATGCACTCCGTGGCCTAAAACCAAGAATTGAAGGAGTGGCGGGACAGCAAGAAGAGGGACCAAAAGGAAAAGGCGGTCCCCCAGAACAAAGCCACGGAGCAGCTCTTAAATGTTATGAAGCACCAAGTGGACACGCTACTAGCACTACCACTCCGCGCCCACGCTCCCCTGCAGCCGCTGTCGCAAAACTCTTTCCCATGCGCCCCCCAGACACTGCCAACACACTCTTATCAACCTCCTGGCTCCATTCTGTACCCACTGCATTCCACTCCTGCCCTGTCACAGTCAAGCTGTGCGGACTTCCAGTACCCACTGCGCTCAACACCCATCCCTCTGCAGTTTACCCCTGCTGAAGTACAGTACCCGCTGTACCGTACTCCAAAGGACAAGGTTGCATATGATACCTGGACATACACAAATCTTTAACTGTCCCAGGACCCCACCTTCTACTGGGACCCTCCCTTCCCCCATCTCCCACAGTGCTGATGTGTTTTTTGCCTGTCTCTCTCCTCCAGTTGTTGTTTTTTAATAAAATAATTGTTTTGGTTTGAAAGAAATCTTTATTCCATTAATTGAAAGCAAACAGAGCCCTGCAAAGCAACAGGCAATTTTCCTTAAACCTTCACAGTGCATCGTCTGCACCAATCACAATCACCTCCTAACATTACAAGCACTGTACTCCTGAGCATAGTAACAAATATTAGTGGCTTTCAGCTTCAAATTGCTGCCTCAAGATCTACCTGATCCTTATGGCCCCGCACAGTGCCCCTCTAATAGCCCTGGTCTCTTGTTGTTCAAATTCAGCCTCCAGGCGCTGAGCCTCAGTGGTCCAGCCCTGAGTGAAGCTTTCACCCTTCCCTTCATAAATATTATGGAGCATACAGCATGCGGCTATAATCATAGGACTATTGTCATCGGCCAGGTCCAGCCTCCCATATAGGCAGTGCCAGCGAGCCTTTAAGTGGCCAAAAGCACACTCAACAGTCATTCTGCACTTGCTCAGCCTGTTGTTGAACAGCTCCTTGCTGCTGTCAAGCTTCCCCATGTATGGCTTCATAAGCCATGGCATAAAGGGTAGGCAGGGTCTCCCAGGATCACAATGGGCATTTTGACTGCCCCCACGGTGGCCTTCTGGTTTGGGAAGAAAGTCCCTGCTTGCAGCTTTCTGAACAGGCCTGTGTTTCGGAAGATGCATGCATCACGCACCTTTCCGGACCTGCCTGCATTAATGTCTGTGAAATGCCCATGGTGATCCACAAGCACCTGGAGAACCATAGAGAAATACCCCTTCTGATTAATGTACTCAGTGGCTAGGTGGTCTGGTGCCAGAATTGGAATACGCGTGCCATCTATCGCCCCTCCGCAGTTAGGGAAGCCCATTTGTGCAAAGCCATCCACAAAATCACGCACGTTGCCCAGAGTAATGGTCTTTCAGAGGAGGATACGATTAATGGCCCTGCACACTTCCATTAACAGGAATCCAACGGTCAACTTTCCCACTCCCGACTGCTTAACAACCAATTGGTAGCAGTCTGGAGTAGCCAGTTTCCACAGTGCAATCGCCACACGATTCTCCAGTGACAGGACAGCTCTCATTCTCATGTCCTTGCACTGGAGGGCTGGGGCGAGCTCATCACAGAGTCCCATGAATGTGGCTTTCCTCATCCGAAAGTTCTGCAGCCACTGCTTGTCATTCCTGGCATGCATGACGATGTGATCCCACCACTCAGTGCTTGTTTCCCTAGCCCCAAAGTGGCATTCCACTGTGGTCAGCACCTCTGTGAATGCCACAAGCAATCTTGTGTTGTAGCTACTACACGTGGCAAGATCTATGTCGAACTCCTCTTGCCTTTGTAGTTTAAGGACTAACTTCACTGCCCCTCGTGATGTGTTAGTCAGAGTGATATTGGTCAATAGTGCAGGATCCATTCCTGCAGACCAAAGGGGCAGCACACGCAGTACACAAGCCGTTGAAAGAGGGCACCAAATGCGGACAGAAGCACAGGTGCTGGGATGTGAAGCAATGCATCACGGGGCATTGGGACAGGACTCAGGATGCCCCGTGACCCCCTCCACCTTCCCACAACTCTTAGTGGCAGAAAAGGAAGAGATGCTCTGTGGAATAGCTGCCCAGAGTGCACCGCTCTGAATACCGATACAAGTGCCACAAGTGTGAATATGTTATTGCGGAGGCAGCTGACAGTGTGAACACACAACAGCAGTTTCCCTTCAGCACTCTCTGAGTGGCGCTGTAACTGCCGGCGATGTAAATTTGCCAGTGTAGACATACCCTTTAGATGTCTTCAAGTTGGCAGGCCCTGCCTAAATACATCCTAAAACACTCATGGAACTGGCTGAAGAGATCTCTGAGCAATTAGCAGTTATCTTTGATATCTCATGGAGGACTGGAAAGATCCCAGAGGAATGGAAAAGGGCAAATATAGTTCCTATCCATAAAAAGGGGATTAAGGACAACTCAGGGAATTGTAGACAATAATCTTAACTTTGATACCCAGAAAGATAATGGGAGCAAATAATGAAACAATCAGCTTGTAAGCACCTAAAAGATAATAAGGTGATAAGTAATAGTCAACATGGATTTGTCAAGAACAAATCATGTCAAATCAATCTAATATCCTCATTTGACAGGGTAACAAGCCTTGTGGAGGGAGGGAAGCAGTAGATGTGGTATATTTCGACTTTAGTAAGGCCTTTGACACTGTCTTACGTGATCTACCTGTAAGCAAACTAGGGAAATTTAGCCTAGGCAAACTTACTATAAGGTTGATGCACAACTGGTTGGAAGACACATGGTTATCAATGGTCAAGCTGGAAGGGCATGTCAAGTGGGGTCACACAGGGATCTGTCCGGAGTCTGGCTCTGTTCAGTGTCTTAATAAATTATTTGGATAATGACATAGAGAGGACACTTCTATAAAGTTTGCAGATGATACCAGGCTAGGAGTAGTTGTAACTGCTTTGGAGGACAGGATTAGAATTCAAAATGGTCTTGACAAACTGGAGGAATGGCCTGAAATGAATAGGATGAAATTCAGTAAGGACAAATGCAAAGTTCTACACTTAGGAAGGAATAACCATTGCACAAATACAAAATGGGAAGTTACTGCCTAGGAAGGAGTACTGCAGGAAAGGATCTGGGGGTTATAGTGGATCAAAATCTAAACATGAGTCAACAAGGTAATACTGATGCAAAAAATAAAGTCATCATTTTGGGATGTATTAGCAGGAGTGTTGTAAGAAAGACACAAGAAGTAATTCTTCCACTCTCCTCTGCACTCGTAAGGCCTCAACTGGAGTATTATGTCAAATTCTGGGCGCTTCAGGAAAGATGTCGACAAACTGGAGAAAGTCCACAGAAGAGCAACAAAAATATGGTTGAGGAAAGGTTGAAAAAATTGGGTTTGTTTAGTCTGGAGACGAGAAGACTGAGGGGGCCAAAAGGATAACAGTCTTTAAGTATGTAGAAGATTATAAAAAATAAAGTGATAAATTGTTCTCCTCATCCACTGAGGGCAGGACAAGTAGTAATAGGCTTAAATTGCAGAATGGGAGATTTAGGTTTAGACATTAGGAAAAACCTTTCTAACTGTAAGAGCAGTTAAGCACTGAAACAAATTATTTAGGGTGGTTGTGGAATCTCCCTTATTGGAGGTTTTTAAGAACATGATAGACAAACACCTGTCAGGGATGGTCTAGGGGTAATAATTAGTCCTGGCTTAGCAAAGGGAATTGGACTAGATGGCCTATCAAGGTCACTTCCAGTCCTATATTTCTATGATTCTGTATAATACTGTTGAATAGTAGCATCTGGAAATAAACACATTATATCAGTTTATGGCAGAACTAAGGTTTTTTAAATGTACTTGTATTTGTAAAGTGAGAAATATATTGATAATTTGAAAACTGTGCAGTTATAAATTCTGTATACAATACATTCTCACATAAAAATGTTATAACACTATTTAACTATAAGAAATACATGTGATACTTGAAATATTTTAACCTTTGACAAGATTTTGAGGCTAGGTCACATGAAAAAGACATGAATTGTATGTACATGTTATTTTAAAAATATATTAAATTGCACTTAGTGAGCTGTATTTCTTAGACATCCCCAGAGATACATTATATAAGTTACTATCGGGAACTTTATCTGTCTCCAGAGGAGAAAACTATATTGCCAGAATATATCATGCATATATGCTGACAAAATTATTAATGACTTATAGAAAAAGTGTTGTGTATAAAAAGTGTAAGACATACTGGATCATTATGACAAGGAAGTTAGTGCACGTATATAAGAATAAAAATGTTACCCTAAGTATCCAAAACAACAGTTCTCAAATATACTGGCATGAATTCTTCTAATCATGTGGAGTCCTATTGATTTCAGTGGGACTCAGCACTAGTGCATCAGTTTCTAGGATCAACCTTAGGTCTAAGATTTCAGAAAAAAATTGTACAATGTATTGTAGTTGGCAATTGCATTGTAGAGATAATGCTTTGTGATCAACTTTTAATTTGTACATGTATTGATTTTTGAAAATGAAATACATTTTAATGTTGCAATAACAAAAGCGAAAAATATGTTAATCGTCCTTTCTTATTTTAAAAGGTTTAAAAAACACTAGGAAAAATCTAGAGTTGTTATGCTAGAGGAGCTGATAAGACCTTCAAAAAGTATGAAGACTTCAAAATATCAGCTTCTGCATTCAAACTTGGCCTGCGTAAATAATAGCTATATATAGCTATATATAACAAATAGGATATTAAAGAGGACAACACTGACTTGAAATCTAGCAAATGTTAAATTATAGTTTAAAAAATAGTTTCAGATACTGTTCTGTTCAGGTAGTTGGATCACTCCTATCACCATGACATCTGAGCACCTTCCAGAATTAGGGCAGTTAAATAAGGAAACTAAAATCTATCAAATGTAGTTCCACTGCATTTCCTCCTATTTCACAATGGAAAATGTTGTGTGAAGTTCTATAAAGTTATGTACATGCTCATTTTATTTTTCAAATAAGCAACTGTTATATGTTCTGTTGTTAGGTAAGATAATGTCAAAATGTACTTTCATTTGGGCTGGAGTGTTGTGGGATTTGTGATGGTACTTGGTTTCCGTAGGAGAAAGTTCTGTAATCTGGGGCCAGGCTCCCAAAAATCCCTGTCTCCTGCATAGATGCATTTCACCCTTTATGGTGGACACTTGCATTGTTCCTAAGGAGTGGGGCTATTGAGGACAGTCCATGGTTCCAAAGGATAAAGTGTTTTTTTTAGGTATGCTGGGCCCAGATCATTTAGTGCTTTGAAAATAAGGATTGAGAACTTAAATTTAACAAAGTGTTCAATGGACAGTCAGTGAAAAGAACAGAGTAATGGAGTAATATGCTGTCAGTAATCTGTGTCACTAATGAGGTGTACTGCTGCATTCTGCATCATCTTCAGTTTTTTCAAGTTTGTTGTTTTTTCAAACCCATATAAACTAACTTGTAATCCTGAGAGTATACAAAGGTATGTGTTTGTCATGGCCAGATCAGCAGCAGCTATGAGGCACAGTCTCTTAGCCAGTTAGAGATAACAGTAGAAAGCATTTTTCTTGGATACTGCTATAAAATGGCTTAGCATCAATGAGGAGTCTACAGAATTGCCAAACTGCAGATTGTCTCAACAATCTGTGAGTTTACATTTTGGGGCTGTATCTATGGAAGCCAGCTCTTTCAAGATGTTTTCCCTCTGCCTTCAAATGCCTCTGTCTTTCTGGTATTCAACTTTAGCCAGCCCTGTCTCATCCAGATGCTGACTCACAGCCAGACATTAGGGTAACTTGGTGACTGTTCAGTGTAGGTTGCAAATGACATTTGTGTGTCTTCTGCATATTGTTAATGCTTGACTCTGAGAAGTTTCACCATGTCTCCCAGTGGCTGCTATGACCAATGTGATGCTATGGAATCATGGACTATTCAAAGACTATAGTATCAACTTTATAAATGTTATATGTATCTTTATGGGCTGGTTACTGATTGTGTTCCTGGATAAATCAGTAAAATAAGGTATGCTTCCTGCAGAAACTAAAGTCAACTGGGGTAAGGGGGAGAGGTGTGGAATTCATGCAAAATCTCCAATTCTGAAACAATGTGGGAAGCAAGGGGCTTTGTACTGTTTCTCCCTGGGGTGAAACTTCACAGATTGGACTGACTTGGTTCAAAGATTTAAGAAGGCAAAGAACTTGACATTGTACAAAATAGCAACCCTGACATAGGGAAAGGGTCACTCATGCCATCTGAGAACTGACAGGTATAAGACTCTGACCAACAGAACCAGGACCTGCAAGCGGACCTGAAGTATTTTAGAACCTACCTACCAGGGTCTCCAGGTGATCGATGGGTAACCTGGTAAGGTAGGTGTGATATACGCTATTTGTTCGTTTTTTAAATTATGTTTTCTCTTAAATGCATTTGTTCTGAATAAATAGTTACTTTGTTTTGTGGAAGCTACTTGGTTGCTGGTTTGCCCTAGGGAGAAGAGAACTACAGGTGCTGAATTGAAGTCAGACCTGCTGAGGCGATCACAGTGAATTGCAGGG
This sequence comes from Chelonia mydas, assembly GCF_015237465.2. Taxonomy (NCBI): domain Eukaryota; kingdom Metazoa; phylum Chordata; order Testudines; family Cheloniidae; genus Chelonia; species Chelonia mydas. Next base: position 42,364,593 of record NC_057849.1, read on the forward strand.
GTATGTAGCTAAGACCCTGGACTAGTGGGAGAGAATCATGGGATTCTGTCCCTAGAAAGATGATGGCTGGAAACCTAAGACCTAGATGGGTGGCCCTAAAGGAAAATATGTGGTGGTCATGGGTGCAGTTAACCCAGGATCTGTGACTGCTGCATGTAAATATTGGATAGAACCAGAGAAAGAGTTAATCCCTGTGGCGCATGAAGGGCCTGGCGGCATAGATGCTGTTTCCCAATACTGCTATCTCAGCACTTGAGAAAGGATTCAGAACATTTATGAGCATTGCCTGGATCTCTTCCTCCCTCAGGTAAGATATGGCATCCTGTGGAGAACCATATCTAATGTTGCAGAGAGGTCCAGGGGTCTGGACATTTGCCTTAACACTATAAATTATTATCTTAGGGCATGAATATTATCTTAGGGCAATGTTATGTCTATTCTGAATCTTGGCCTGAAACCAGGTTATGAGAGGTCTATGATAGTGGCTGTGGAAACATATGTTTGAAGGCATCTTTGTGCAAGCTTAATATGAAGCTTGCACAGAAACGGGTGATAGACTGGGTTGTAGTTGGCTGTGTCTGTTGCATCTAGCCAAGGTTTCTCCATGGTTGTTCTAACTGTAGTAAGGCTTTGATGTAGGAAGGAAGATTACATCTACAAATGAAGTATTAGCAATGTCAGCCAACGGATTTGTTAATGATCTCTTTTACTAACTAGGAAGGGCAGGGACCTCATTTTCAGTTGCCTCTCTGAGTATGTCCAACATTTCGTATAACATAAACAGGCTGAATTCATGAAATGAAAGCAGTCTTTTTATGGGATCCAGAATCATACATCCTGTCAGGCTATCCTGGATGTGGGTGATCATTTCAGTTAAAATAGTCGCAGCACATAATGGTGAGTTCTGCTGTAGGCACTCCAGGGTAGTGAAGCAGATCACCACTGTGTATAGTTCTTTTCTGTTTTGGTAGCTTCTGCAGAGATGGAGAAGGATGTATTGCAGGCCAGGAAATCAGTCTATATATAGGTCTAGAGGGAGTGTTTTGATCTGTTTCCTTCTTAGAATTGCATTATCATTTTCTTTTCACCATATTCTCTTTCACACTTGTGTGGCTTCAGTAATATATGCATAGTTCTCAAATCATCTCTCCCCTGTTGCTATTTTACATGCCTACACAGAGGGAAGCTTTACTAAGCTGAATCTAAGTTTGTGGACACGTGTTCTTGAATGTGCGCATTACATTTTAAGAACGTTAGTTAAAAATGTCATATAGACTCTTTGATGCCATCTTGAGTCCCCAGCCTTAATATCTAATGGGGGTTGTTGGAGGTTCCTGATGGGCCAAACTAGGGTTTGTCAGGACCCAGATTGCTAAATGAGGCTTGTCAGGGAATAAAATGACTACTAAAAATTGTGAAGGGTTGGGAGTAGCCCTGATGAGCATTCTTAAGGCTTGTGTGTGGTTGGGAATCTAGACAAGTGTTTAAGATTCACGAGGAGGGTCAGTGAGTCTTCTCCCCTCCTCCCCCATGGACCTCAGGAGAGTCACAAAAAGGGGAAATGCCTCTCTTGTGGTCACCTCCCTGCAAATACTCTGTTCTTCACCCCTTACCCTCATTGCAGAGCTTCTGAGGCTTGCAGGAGCAAAACTCTCCCTTCCTACAAGATCTTAGGAGGTTGCTCAGTAGTGTTCAGGGTGGTGGTGGGAGGTGTTAGGAAAGAAGGAGTTGAGGAGGCCAGTCCTTGTCCTATACTACAAGTCACGCCGACAATCAGAAACTTGTATAATTGCATTGCTTGTTACATTTCACAAAATCTCCTCTGTTGGCAGAGCGAGTCCACAGTTGGCGCTCTAGCATTGACAGAGAGAGCAGCGCACTGTGATAGCTATCCCACTGTGCTATTTGCCACCTTTCTGCAGCTAGGAATAGTGGGAAGGGGAATGGATCACAATGTATCATGGTGTGGGGCTCAACATCCCTTGATGCAGTTTTTTCTGTCCCATCATTCCAGGGGCTTCCAATTGTGTTTCACTGCATTTTTAACAGCCCCTGTTTACTAATGCACCTGCCTCTCTGCCTGAAAGGATGGATCCCACACTTCTTTCTATTGTTTGTGGTAGCTGTTATGAACACATTGCGGATGGTCATGCTTCCAATATGAAAAGGAATCAGAGTTGTTTGACCTGTTGTGTGCCATGGAGAGAAACAACACCAGATTACTTTTGACATTCATTGAGCAACTGCACACCGTTGGACTGTCGCTTTTGAGCTCGGGAAACAAGCACTGAGCGGTGGGATCGCATTGTTATGCAGGTCTGGATGATGATAAGTGACTGCATAACTTTTGGATGCGGAAAGCCACCTTCCTGGAAGTGTGTACAGAACTCACCCGAGCACTGCAGTGCAAGGACACCAAAATGAGAGCTTGCCCTCTCAGTGGAGAAGTGCAAGGCGATCGCTGGGTGGAAGCTGGCGACTGCAGACTGCTTACAGGTCAGTTGCGAATCAGCTTGGAGTTGGGAAATCGACCAGTGGGGCTGTGTTAACGCAGGTGTGCAGGGCCATTAGTCGCACCCAGCGACGAAGGACTGTGACTTTTGAAATGTCCATGAAACACTGGATGACTTTGTGACAACGGAATTCCCTAACTAAAGAGTGGCGATAGATGGAATGCAGATTCAAATTTTGGCCATTTGCGACCATTTGCGACAGAGTACATCAATAGAAAGGGGTAGTTCTCTATGGTATTTCACTGACATCAATGCCTGCGGAAAGGTGCATCTTCAGGAACACGGTACAGAAAGCTACAAGCAGGGACTTTCTTTCCAAACCAAAAGATTCCAGTGGGGGATGTTGAAATGCCCATAAGGATCCTGGGACACCTAGTATACCTCTTATTCCCATGGCTCATGAAGCCTTACGCGAGAAACCTAGACAGCAGCAATGAGCGCTTCAACAATAGGCTGAGCAGGTACAGAATGACCATGGAATGTGCTTTTGGCAGATTAAAAGCATGCTGGAGCTGCCTTTATGACAGGTTATACCTAAATGAGGAAAACATTCCCATAGTCATAGCAGCCTGTTGCATACTCCATAATACTTGTGAGGCTAATGTGAAAAGTTTTTCCCAGGGATGGAGCACTGAGGCAGATCACCTGGCTGCTGATTTTGAGAAACTGATTTTGAGCAGCCAGATACCAGGGCTATTAGAGGGGCATGATGGGGGGCTATTTGAATCAAGGAGGCTTTGAGGCACCATTTTGACAATGAGCTCCAGTAATGTGTCTTTCTATAAAGCATTTTGTCATGCTTTGTTAACTTGCCGCCTTGCATGAAATGTTGATGATTCCTGATCATGATTTGAACTCAGCAAATGATCAAATTCCCACTATGTATTAATTCCAGCAGCAACCACCATGTGTAGAACACAAATAAAGATTGGTTATCTTTCAGAAAGTATGTTTTTATTAAATTCCAATTAAGAACACACAAGGCTTGGTGGGAAGAGAAAAAAACAATGAAGGGCAGTGTAGGCTCTTATAGCTGTGTGTAACTCCAGCTATTGTTTTGGAACCTGTCCAAAGGGATGGAGTGAACGGGGTACCGAGACGGGCCAGGAATTTGCAAGGAATGTTTGGGAAGGGCATGGAAAGCAGTTCTGTATCGGCTATAAGGGGGCTGAACACACATTAATTCTGCCTGCAGCGTGATTAGAGATTTCAGCATCTCTATTTGCTCCTCCAGCACTTTTATCATCTGCTCCTGGCCCATTAAAATTCGTTCCTGACTCTCCTTTCTGTCCTACCTGTCTATTTTATGCTTTTCTTTTAAAGTCTCTTTCCATGACCTGTGTTCTTGTTTTTCGGCCTCTGAGGGTTGAAGCACCTCTCAAAACATGTTCTCCGTTTTCCTCCTTGGTTGCTTCCTTATCCGGCAGAGGCACTCTGCCAGTGTGTAGGCAGTTCCTCTGAAGGCCACATCTGCAGAAGCACAAGAAACAATAAACAGAAGCATGATTGTTAGTGCATGCACAGCATTGAATCATTATAGTAAAATGCACCTTTTTAAAATAGTAACCAGTTTCTCATGGTCCCTTGGCAAGTACACAGCTTGGCGAATGCCCTAAACATGGTGAGTTCGACCCAGGGCTGGGGGATGTTCAACGTAGGGCAAAGGGTCTATGTGGTTTTTTTTAAGGGGATCATTGCAGGCGACTAGAGACAATATTGTAAATTCTGCCACCATTTTCCACAGGTGGAGGTCATTGAAGTTGATATCTCACTCTTGAGGGTAAGCAAAGATTTAAAGGTGAATCTCTTGCATGCATGCAGCTTCAGACTGGGTCCCTATGCTGCTTGCCAGTGTGCCTCTTTGATCCCTGCACAAGTGATTGCTGATTGTGGTGGGAAAGTTTCCTACAGTGCGGGAAGGAACAAAGTAGCTCTGACAAGAAACCTTCAGCAGAGGATTGGCAAATACCTCCAGGAGTGTTTCCTCGAGATCTTTCTGGAGGATTCCTGTGAAATCTTGGTGTGCATTAACACTGTTCCGTCACACTGCATAGCCGCACAAGGGAATGTGAAGTACAGGCAAACACAGCTAGTCTTCTACATTTCTATCCTTTCACCCACTTCTAGAATATACAAAGCAAAGGGACAGCTCTACCTCATAATAACCGAGCAGCAACAACTCAAAAATATCACTTACCAGAGCTCCCCTCTCCCTGCATCATGCATACAAAAGATGGACTGCTGGGACTAGCTAGACCTCTCCGGAGTGGAAAGCAGGTCCTGACTTGTCGTGCTACCGGACGACCCTCCCATGTGCTCCGTATCATCCTCCAACTTGACCTCCTCGTCCATGACTTCATCCTTGGAGTTGAGTCCTCTGTCTCCAGCCCTGCTGACGTATCCATGAGGCTCTTGGTGGTAGAGGTGGAGTTGCCGCCGAAGACTGCGTCCAGCTCCTTATAGAAGTGGCAGATCTTCGGCACAGCTCCAAAGCAATGTTTGACTCCCTTGCCTTCTGGTATGCATGCCTCAGCTCCTTCATCTTTGCACGGCACTGATGTGTGTCCTATTCATAGTCCTTACCTAACGTGTCACAAGAATCTGACTGTAGGTTTTGAAGTCCCTACAACTGGAGCAGAGCTGGGACGGTAACAGCCTCCTCTCCCCACAGTGCCAGCAATCCAACAACTCAGGCATTCTCCAAGCAGGGGAGCATTTGCTGCTTGGAGTTGCCATGATCAGCTGGTAAGATCAGATGTGAGCTCTCCATGCCAAGTAAACAGGAAATGAGAATTTCAAAAATTCCTGGGCCTTTAAAGTGGGAGAGGCAGAAGCCTGTGTAGCTGGGTTCAGGGCAGCAGAATACTGACCATACCAGTCAGGATGGACATTATGGGACATCGCTTGGACATCGCTTGTCATGTACGTGACATAACCAAATGCAGCGTCTACACCAGTGGCGGGCACCTGCGGCCCATCAGGGTAATCAGCTGGCAGGCTGCAAGACAGTTTGTTTACATTGGCATGGCCACCCGCAGTTCCCAGTGGCCGCAGTTCGCCACTGGCGGTTTGGCCAGTGGGCTTCCCACAGCTCCCATTGGTAAAATATCCCTAGGGAGACACCGCTGTTTACCTCACTCCAGTCTGAAAAGTGACCATTTATTCCTACCCTTTGTTTCCTATCTTTTAACCAGTTACTGATCCATCAGAGGACCTTCCTTCTTATCCCATGACTGCTTACTTTGCTTACTTTGGCAAGGGGCCTTGTCAAAGGCTTTCTGAAAATCGAAGTACACTATATCCATTGGATCACCTTTATCCACATGCTTGTTGACCCCCTTAAAGAATTCTAGTAGATTGGTGAAGCATGATTTCCCTTTTCCAAAAACCATATTGACTCTTCCCCAACAAATCGTGTTCATCTATGTGTCTGACAATTCTGTTCTTTACTATAGTTTCAACCAATTTGCCCAGTACTGAAATTTAGGCTTACAGGCCTGTAATTGCCAGGATCGCCTTTGGAGCCTTTTTAAGAAATTGGCATCACATTAGCTATTCTCCAGTCATCTGGTACAGAAACTGATTTAAAAGATAAGTTACATATCACAGTTAGTAGTTCTGCAATTTCATAGTTGATTTCCTTCAGAACTCTTGGGTGAATACCATCTGGTCCTGATAGCTTATTACTGTTAAATTTATCAGTTTGTTCCAAAACCTCCTCTAATGATACCTCAATCTGAGAGAGTTTGTCAGATTTGTCACCTAAAAAGAATGGATTAGGTTGAGGAAGCTCCCTCACATCCTCAGCCATGAAGACCAATGCAAAGAATTCATTTAGTTTCTCCACAGTGACCTTATCCCCCTTTGGCATCTTGATTTCCAATGGCCCTAGCAGGCTTCCTGCTTCTGATGTACTTAAAAAATAATTTTGCTGTTACTTTTGAGTCTATGGCTAGCTGTTCTTCAAATTCTTTTTTGGCCTTCCTCATTATATTTTTGCACTTCACTTGCCAGAGTTTATGCTCCTTTCTATTTTCCTCAATAAGACTTAACTTTAATTAAGTAACCTTTGACACTGTGCCATAGTCTTAATAAGAGGAGTCCAGTAAAGTAGAGTTTTACAGTGGTGGGGTGATCTATGAAGTGGCAGAAACATATTACACTTATTGAATTCTGTTGAACATCTTTGGTTTTAGAGCGTGGTCTCTTTTCCAATATGCTTCAAATTTGATAGAAAAGGTATGCTACTCTGCACCTAGCTGTAACCTTACCCATATAAAGACTAATATACTCTTTTCATTAATTTCAGAGTGAAGCCAAAATCAGAATTAAAAATGGAAACTCAGTAGCAATCCTTATCTATGGTCAAGCAGTTGCAACTATAAAATTGCTCCTGTACTATTGTAGAACTGACTATACACTGTGCTTTCAAATGCACTGAGTAAGCAAACTGGAAAAAAAAAAACCCTTTTCTCCTCTAATTTGGGCTACAGTAATTGTAGTTTAACTTGTAAAAATAGTAGGTTTGGGAAAAAAATGAGAGAAATGTGATTTTAAGTTGTCCCTTTTTTAAATAGAATTGTAGCTCTCAGTATTAACAAAAATTACTACACCGTGTATAGAAAAGGAGTACTTGTGGCACCTTAGAGACTAGCAAATTTATTTGAGCATGAGCTTTCGTGAGCTACAGCTCACTTCATCGGATGCATGAAGTGAGCTGTAGCTCACGAAAGCTTATGCTCAAATAAATTTGTTAGTCTCTAAGGTGCCACAAGTACTCCTTTTCTTTTTGCGGATACAGACTAACACGGCTGCTACTCTGAAACCGGTACACTGTGTATGCGAAACCAACTTTTTAAACTGCTTATAGCTTATTTTTATTCTTTTACTCGTGGTTGGCCAAGAGCACTTCCAGTTTCACAGCCTCCCCTTTGGTCTCGTTACATACCTAGGGTGCACGAAAAGTTCTCATTGTAGTAGCAAACCAGATGCGACACCAGGGCTATACGGTTTTTTCATACCTGGATGACTGGCTCCTGGTAGGCCAATCTCATTAGGAAGTCATAGCAGCAGCAGGTTCTTTTTGGTACCTTCTTGCTACCTTAGCTGTGGCATAAATGCAGGGAAGTCCGTTTTGTCACCCACTAGGACAATAACATTTGTAGGAGGATGGCAGCACTCAGCCTCTGCGAGATCCTTTCTCTGCACAGACAGATTTTATGTGATGTGCAACTTGATCCCTTGCATCAGCCACAAACTGTGGTGTGCCAGTGTTTCTCTGTTAGGTCACATGCACCTACGTTAACGTCATTCACCAGACTTTACTTATGGTGCCTTCAAACTTGGCTACACTGCACCTGCTGACCAAGCAGGAATCGCATTGTCTCCCACCATGACTGTTCTCACCAGAGTTCTCACCTCCCTTGCATGGTGGTCCAACCCAAGCAAAGTCATGGTGGGGACTTGTTTCAGCCCTCTCATACCAAAGGCCACCATCCTGACAGATGCCTCCCTTATGGAGTGGGGCACTCACCTGGACTACCATATTGCTCAGAGTACCTGGACCATAAACTTTCTGGAAATGAGAACAGTCTGTCTTGTGTGCAAGACCTTCCTTTTCCTCATTCTCCTCATACACTTGCTCCATGTACAGGTAATATTAGACAATATCACCACAATGGTGTATATAAATAGGGAGGAGCAAGATCCCGTCTCCTATGCCTAGAAGCAGTCAGGTTTTGGAACTGGTGCATCAGAAACAACATTACGATACAGGCCACATATCTCCCAGGTGTACACAACTCCCTGGTAGACAAATTAAGCAGAAGTTTATCTGCAGACCACAAATGGGAGATCCACATCACAGTTTTAACCAACTTATTCACACAATGGGGAGCTCTGCTATGGGACCCCTTTGCATCCCATACAAATAAAAAGCTTCCCATGTATTGCTCCAAGGAAGCTATAGGCCACGATTCCCAGGTCAACATTCTCCTGCTTCCTTGGATGGACGGTCTCAAATACGCCTTTCCTCCCATCTCTCTACTACTGCGAATTCTATGGATGATCGGTTGCAACAGAGCCACTACCATCCTCCTAGCACCCAACTGGCCCAGACATTTCTGGTTCATGGAACTCTCAATGATGTCCACATGCTCACCTATCAGGATGTGCCCATTTCAGGATCTCCTAACTCAGGCCGGGAGTAGCGGGGGAGGGAGATCAAGCACCCCAACCTTTGCTCATTCCGGTATTTGATGGGTGTTGGAAATAGAATGTTCAGGTTTCACATCTGTTCAGGAAATCCTTAATCAAGATAGAAAGGATTTTACTAGAGCCTGCTACCTGGCTAAATGGTGGCACACTTTTGGCCTGGACATGTCACCACAACAATCGCTAGATGCCATAGGTGTTCTAGTTATCCTAGACTATCTCCTCTCCTTAAGAACTTCAGGTCTAGCACTTAATTTGCTGCAAGTACACTTAGGGTATGTCTATACTACCCGCCGGATCGGCGGGCAGCAATCTATCCAGCGGGGGTCGATTTATCGCGTCGTTGACCCCCGAGCGCTCTCCCGTCGACTCTGGTACTCCACCAGGGTGAGAGGCACAGGTGGAGTCAACGGGGGAGTGTCAGCAGTCGACTCACCACAGTGAAGACACCATGGTGAATAGATCTAAGTACATCAACTTCAGCTACATTATTCACGTAGCTGAAGTTGTGTAACTTAGATCGATTCCCCCCCGCCATGTAGACCAGGCCTTAGTAGCAATTAATGCCTTCCTCCGGCAGAGGGACAATTTGTCTTTACACATCTGGCTCCTGTGAGACTTGTGAAGTGCTTGATCAGGACTTTGCCACTGGTCATTATACCTGTACCTCAATGGGATCTCAACTTTGTCCTGTCAACATTCACAGGTACACCCTTTGAACTGCTCTCCGACCCAGTACCCATGAGGCTGCTGGTTCCTCAGGTACCCAGGGCATGATTAAGCCTAAGACTATAAAGTCCTATGCTCCGAGAGGTAATCAGTACCATCAACGGAGTGAGGCAGCAAGAAGAGTACTGCCTCTTCTCACTCAGTACCTAAGAAGATGATGGAGATGATGATCTCCAATACTTGCGAGGCCATAGACCTTTTTCTTCAATTGGACCTGCAATTGAACATTCAAAAATCCACCTTACCCCCCTATGCAAAACTCTGAATTCATAAGAGCTCATTTTGGTTCAGTAGCAGCAAGAGCCTACCTCCCAATGCACAGATTCATGGCCCTATTCAACATAGTCAATACAATCCAGATCAGCCTTCAAACTATGGGCCAGAACTGTCTTCAGCTATTGGGACATATAGCAGCTAGTACTTTCGTTATGGATCATGCAAAACTGTGAGTGTGATGCCTTCCGGGTGGCTCAGGACCGTTTATTCACTGAACAGATACAGTCTAACTACACTGCTTTCCATACCCATCTTCATAAAGGAATCTCTCAATTGGTGGAAATACCCTCACAATGTTTGTGCAGGAGTCCCTTTCACTTGCCCTGCCCCAGCAATTATAATGACAGATGCATCCCTGTTGGAATGGGGAACGCATCTGGACACCCACACAGCCCAGGGCAGGTGAACATCTCAGGATAACACTCTGCACATCAACTCCAGGAACTCAGTGCAGTCAGATATGCCCATCTCCAGTTTCCACTACTAATCAATTGGCAAGGAGGGGCAAGATAACTCTCCCTCTGTGCCAAGACGGTCAAACTTTGGAATTGGTGCATATGCATTCAGATTATCATCACAGCATCTTACTTCCCAGAAGTTCAGAATGTGACTGTGGACACACTCAGCAGGCATTGTTCTCAAGATCATGAGTGTGAGATAGATTCCATTATACTTCACCACATATTGCAGCAATGAGGCACACCTCAAATAGACATGTTTGTCATGGTAGTAAACAAAAAGAAATGTGCTCAGTTCTGCTTCAGAGGTGGGCTGGGTCACCAATCCTTTGGGGATGCTTTTTTACCTTCAGTAGTCGTTGGGTCTACTGTACATGTTTTCCCCTAAATGCCTCTAATAGCCAAAGTTCTACTCAAAATAAAAAAAGGACAAAGATAGAGTTATTCTAATAGTCCCAACCTAACCCACACAAACATGGTTTCCTTATCTGATACGTCTGGCTGTTAGTTACCTTTTGCAGCGTGCTAACAGATAAAGACGGAAGCACTCAGAAGATAAGACCCCTTCCTTGTCCTACCTTAATTTTTTTAATAAACATAGCCATTTAGATTATTCAGATTATAACAAGTCACCATTAATGCAAACAAAAAGTACATTTAGTGACAGTAAAGATTGCATTAGGACACACCCTTTCCATCCAGAACATGAATATCAGGAGTGAAAGGAAAAGTCTCCTGTAATCCTTACCACCTCCATATTACCTACAACATTGGTCCTAGGACCAATCCTATTGAACTTATTCATAAATGATCTGGAGAAAAGGAGTAAACAGTGAGGTGGCAAAGTTTGCAGACGCTACTAAACTGCTCAAGATAGTTAAGACCAAAGCAGACTATGAAGAACTTCAAAAAGATCTCACAAAACTAAGTGATTGGGCAACAAAATGGCAAATGAAGTTTAATGTGGATAAATGTAAAGTAATGCACACTAGAAAAATAACTCCAACTATACATACAATATGATGGGGGCTAATTTAGCTACAACTAATCAGGAGAAAGATCTTGGAGTCATCGTGGATAGTTCTCTGAAGACGTCCACGCAGTGTGCAGAGGCAGTCAAAAAAGCAAACGGAATGTTAGGAATCATTAAAAAACGGATAGAGAATAAGACGGAGAATATCTTATTACCCTTATATAAATCCATGGTACGCCCACATCTTGAATACAGCTTACAGATGTGGTCCCCTCATCTCAAAAAAGATATACTGGTATTAGAAAAGATTCAGAAAAGGGCAACTAAAATGATTAGGGGTTTGGAACGGGTCCCATATGAGGAGAGATTAAAGAGGCTAGGACTTTTCAGCTTGGAAAAGAGGAGACTAAGGGGGGGCTATGATAGAGTATATAAAATCATGAGTGATGTGGAGAAAGTGAATAAGGAAAAGTTATTTACTTGTTCCCATAATATAAGAACTAGGGGTCACCAAATGAAATTAATGGGTAGCAGGTTTAAAACAAATAAAAGGAAGTTCTTCTTCACTCAGTGCACAGCCAACCTATGGAACTCCTTGCCTGAGGAGGTTGTAAAGGGTTTAAAAGAGAACTGGATAAATTAATGGAGGTTAAGTTCATTAATGGCTCTTAGCCAGGATGGGTAAGGAATGGTGTCCCCAGCCTGTGTTTGTCAGAGGGTGGAGATGGATGGCAGGAGAGAGATCACTAGATCATTACCTGTTAGGTTCACTCCCTCTGGGGAACCTGGCATTGGCCACTGTCAGTAGACAGGATACTAGGCTGGATGGACCTTTGGTCTGACCCAGTCTGGCCATTCTTATGTTCTTATTGTCAATTACTCGCTCACTCCAGCACTCCCATATGACTTTCACTTGCATCTAAAAGCACTACATACACTTACGTTACCAAATTTGCACTGTAACCCAAAAGAAACTGCAATCTTATACACTCTTTTAACAACAAATCAGCACATCTGATTGTGGCACATTCTAAGTATTTGGGAAATTAATCTCTTTTATCATTGCTAAGATCACAGTTAAGATTTTGCGATACAGCACAAGTTCGATGAAGTTGGAGTATGTATTTCATTTTGGGATGTTGCAGATGAAAGTGAAAGCTTTATGGGAGTGGGTTATTAGCAGTGTTGTTTGGCAATATGAAGGTGGCAAGGAATGTGGCAGACTTTAACTTCTGATTTCCAGCTTTTAAGGTTTTGTAAAAAGAAAAGGAGTATTTGTGGCACCTTAGAGACTAACAAATCTATTTGAGCATAAGCTTTCATGAGCTACAGCTCACTTCATCGCACGCATGCAGTGGAAAATACAGTGGGGAGATTTTATATACACAGCGAACATGAAACAGTGGGTGTTACCATACACACTGTAACAAGAGTGATCAGGTAAGTTGAGCTATTACCAGCAGGAGAGAAAAAAAACCTTTTGTAGTGATAATCAAGGTGTGCCTTTTCCAGCAGTTGACAAGAACGTGTGAGGAACAGTAAGGGGGGGGGGGGAAATAAACATGGGGAAATAGTTTTACTTTGTGTAATGACACATCCACTCCCAGTCTTTATTCAAGCCTAATTTAATGGTGTCCAGTTTGCAAATTAATTCCATTCAGCAGTCTCTCGTTGGAGTCTGTTTTTTGAAATTTTTTTGTTGAAGAATTGCGACTTTTAGGTCTGTAATCAAGTGACCAGAGGAGATTGAAATGTTCTCCGACTGGTTTTTGAATGTTATAATTCTTGACATCTTATTTGTGTCCATTTATCTTTTACGTAGAGACTGTCCAGTTTGGCCAATGTACATGGCAGAGGGGCATTGCTGGCACATGATGGCATATATCACATTGGTAAATGTGCAGGTGAATGAGCCTCTGATAGTGTGGCTGATGTGATTAGGCCCTATGATGGTGTCCCCTGAATAGATAGGTTTTGTGTAAATGGGGTGCAAACTTAACTGTCACTAAATGTAGTTTGTGTTAATTTCCTAGGGCTTTTTTTATATGGAGTTGGTGTACCTCAGCAGATAACTTCCTAGGGTTAGGGATGGGAGAGGGGAGAAGGGGAGCTGCGCTTCAGCTGAGAAAAACTGCATTGCTGAAGCTGCTCCAGGCTTTATCAGCTCTCCTAAAGAGCATGAGAGGCTGCAAAATACCTCAGCAAGTTTTGTCTGTCTAAAACATTTTATCCCTGCTTAAAGGTTACTGAAAGTAAGTGCACCAAGAGAAACCCACCATATTTAGCAGTGCCAGCATAACCTGTTAGGTGGAGGGAAGCCCCATAAAGGAGTGTGTCTTATCTCACTTTCTGAAACATGCAGTAGCCTCTCACTGATACCTGGAAACTGGATATAGCCAGGAGCAGCTGCAGCAGCATGGGGCTTGCTCTTCCTCCACCTGTCTAATTTGCTCCTCCTCCTGTCTGTACTCTGTTCCTTCCAGTGTGAAGCATATCTCTCAATCTTTTTAGCCTGCCATTGCGTGTAAATCAAAATGCATAACAAATGCGTGTATTTAGTGATTCACACCATGATTTTCAGATTACCATGTTTTTAGGTACAAAAGCTGTTTTAGAGATGTCCTCTTGCTGTGTGAATCACATACAACTATAAACCATCTCTCCCAATAGAGGTCAACTATCAGGGTTTGAGCCTAGATGAGGACCCTGTCACTTGAGCTTCCAGGAGAAGTTGCTCATCTCTTTCAAACCAATCACTAAAGGAGGACTTGATACACATTTTCTGACTGGGTTGCCCAACTCTTTACTAGTCAGTAGTAGCATAATGGAGATGAGGAACCCTTGATTCTGTCCCTTGCTCTATGAGAAGTGTGTAAGTTTAGTTGTTAGAAACTGACTTTCAGCTTTCAATATTCTGTTTGGAAGGTAATTGACTGAGTGGATAAGTTGTACGTTTGCCATGATAGAGACCCTTGTTCTGTTCCTGACTGCCTGGCATAATCTCTCTGGGTATGTCTACACTGAGATAAAAGATCTGCAGCATGGCTGTGGCTGGGCTTGGTTAGCTGAACTAGGGCTTGGGCTGTGGTACTATAAAACTGCAGTGTAGACATTCAGGCTTGGGCTGGAGATCAGGGTCTGGGATAAGCGAGGGAGGAGGGTCTTTCAGCGCAGGGTTCTAGCCCAGAGGTGGGCAAACTACAGCCCGTGGCCACATCCGGCCCATGGGACTGTCCTGCCTGGCCCATTATGTCCTGGCCGGGGAGGCTAGTCCCCGGCCCCTCCCCTGCAGCCGCGACGCCGCCACGCGGGGGCAGCGGTCTGGCCGCTCTCTACACCGCTCCTACCGGGCAGCGCAGGGAGCCGCAGCTTTGGCTCTCAGCCTGGGCGGCGTACGCCTGCTTGCTCTGAGCAGAATGGTAAAGGGGCAGGGTGTCCCGGGGTGCAGTCAGGGAGGCATGAGGCCAATTGTGATGGGGCAGAGGTTTCGGGGGGAGCAGTCAGGGGACAGGGAACAGGGAAAGGGTTGGGAGTGGGGAGTCCCCGGGGGGCCTCCTGTCAGGGAGGCGGGGGTACTGTGGATAGGGCAGGCGGAGCAATCAGGGGAGACAGGAAGGCAGCGAGTTGGATAGGGGTGGGAGTCCGGGGGGCCTGTCAGGGGCAGGGTTGTGGATAGGAGTCGGTGGGAGCAGTCAGGGACAGGGAGCAGGGGGGGTTGGGTAGGGGGTGGGGTCCCAAGGGGTGGTTAGGGGACAAGGAGTGGGGGGGGGTTTGGATGGGTTGGAGGTTCTGAGGGGGGCAATCAGGGAGTGGGAAGTGGGAGGGGCCAGATAGGGGGCGGGGGCCTGACTGTTTGGGGAGGCACAGCCTTCCCTACCCAGCCCTTTGTACAGTTTTGCAACCCCGATGTGGCCCTCAGGCCAAAAAGTTTGCCCACCCCGGTCTAGCCTGAGCTTGAATGTCTATGTGCAGTTTTTAGCTCTGCAACCCAAGCCTGACCCATCTGACCCAGGCTCTGAGACTCAGTGCCACAGGTTTTTTATTGCAGTGTAGACATACCCTTTGTTAACCTATCTGAAAAATTAGGGAGGGCTTGTGTGCAGCAGCTCAAACTTGATTGCTTTCTGTTGTTCAGGTTTGTGGCCTTGGCCAGTAATAAGCATATGCTGAAGTGCATGATATAAACAGCAGCTATGTGAGCATAGCCAACTGGGGGGAGGGGAGGCTTTAGCCCCCCTCAAAAATTTTGGGATTCCATTAATATATAAAGGAAACACTGACCATGGAACATAGTTGTTTATGTCACTTTATTAAAAGTGGACAGATTTAGTCACGATACAAAACTACTAATTAAAGGGATATTCAACAGCTATTATTTTTTTAACTCTAGCCCCACCTAATAAAAACAAGTTGTCAATATCCCCAAGTTAACAGAGGTAAGATTTAAACCCATGATCTCCTATTTTACAACTCAGGGAACTTTCCCATAGGCTACAGGGGTTTTGGTGGAGGACTGTCCTTCCCTGTATTGTCTTACTGGAACTTATTCAGTGACTGAAGAGGTTTTTCACCAGCAGACATGTAACTTCAAATGTGGTGTGTTTGTCTTCACACACAATTGCACTTATTTCTAAAACATGACAAAAAGCTATATAGACAAAGGCTAACTAAGTATAATTGCTAATGTTGGAACTGGCATGCAAGGAGCAATATGTGGAACAAAGCCCAGTGCCCATAGTACTTCAGATATCTTGCAAGGGGCATCTGAAAAAAGGTGAGACAGTCCAATAAGAAAAAGTACCAAAAATGATTTCAGAGTACATATTCTCTTTGTACCGACCAATTTTTCATCAAATCACTGTGAAATATTCAAAGAGTACTCATTTTGCATTTTATATTTTGTTTACCATTCTTATGAAACTTGTTCAAAATAAAGGTTTAAAACTCTCTTTGAGCTGGAAACTCCAACACAATCTTGACTGCCACAAACTTGACAGTCACAACCAACTTTAGCACAATATACATATTCTGATGAGAGATAAGAATGGGTTAATTTTAATTATTGGTAATTAGATAATCATTGTTGATCATATCAATTCCAATTTACCTCTTACAGAGATATTTTCCATTTTTTAACACACAGACTGCTCTTACACCGTGTTTGATAAGTGACAAAGAAAATTCTCAGATAAAGCTAGCAGTCCACCCTTAACTCACCATTTCATGCCTAGGTATTTCAGGTATCTTATACTAGTATATTAATTGATATTCTCAATACTTGTAATTTTTGGATACACCACTCTCCTGTCCTGTTGTCCTAGCTGCTTTAACTTGGCATTTTCATTGAAGGGTTTTTTGTTGTTTGTCACAACTTTAAATCATATTTATATCTACTTACTAATATTTGTTTGATTATATACTCCTTGGGGAAGAGATTTGTTTTTCTTGCACTGGGACCAAACACTTCTAACAAATACTACTGAAGTATGATTCTGTGGACACACTGATTACTCCTGGGGGAATTCTGTGCCACTGCTCATGCAAAGAATTTATATCCCCTGCAGATTTCTTTGCTTCCCTGTCAGAAAAACGACTTTCTGAGTCCATTGCTGAGTCCATGTCCTGGGGGGGGAGCTGCACAGTGATCTCCCACCTCTGTGCAGCCAGTGGCCTGTGCTCCCCAATGCCATGCTGGAGCTTCCACATTCATTTGACAAATAACATTTGAAGAATTTTAAAATATTGTGCGCAGAATTTTTTGTTTTGGCGCAGAATATTTAATTTTTTGGCGCAGAATGCCCTCAGAAGTAACTGATGTACACATAGCTTGTGACTAAGGCCACTGGAAATCTGTGGGAACCTTTTGAAAAGTTCTGTAGAAGCACTAACAGCAATCAGGGCCACTACCTGTATATTGCCCCAGTTGGTCCATTTATATACCCCACCCTCCCTCCAGTGCAAGGGTCTCCTTCAACTCTGGGGTCAGGAGAGACAGAAGAAAGCCAAATGGAAAATGCCATGTTGAAGGTTGTGCCCCTTGTGTGTATGCATTTTGATCCAGTCCTTCAATTACATGATCACATACTGTTTTTCCCCCTCATTCAGTGCAAGAACTATGGTTGCCCATGCAACCTTAAATGTGGAATTTCACAAATTTTGAGTGCTTGATTTTGCAATATAAATACATTATTTTAACAGCTGTTTGTGTGAAATTATGTTTAGCTGCACAATAAATAGGTACACAAAAGGACATGAATACACAATATACCATTTATTATATCGTATATAGATCTATGTGTATATCTGTGTGTCCGTCTGTACCCTTCTGTGCAAGCTGAGGAGAAGTTTCTATGGCAGATCTTGTAATTTTGCTACAGAACGGAAATGATGGTGGGCTTGTTCAATGTCTTGAGCAGTTGTGCAAAAATCTCTTGTGAGGTACAGAAAATAGTCAGAATCCTCTAATCTTCCACAGTGTCTTTGCTAGTGGCCACAGCCCAGGTCTGCAGTCAGTCTAGGTGGTTGGGGTGCTAAGGATTCCATTTGTCATTCACCAATGTTTTTCTAGGTGAGCAAAGCCATTCTTTCTCTTTCTCTCTCTCTCTATTTTTGCACAATCTGGCCTTTAGTTTGTGACTAAAAATCTTTATAAATGTGCAGTTCTTCAAGTGATTGCAAATGTCCATTACACTGTAGGCACGTGCACGCCCAGTGTACAGACTGCTTCAGTGTGCTGAGCATGCACAATGAAATGGACATGTGCAACACATCTTGAAGAACAACAGTTACAGAACAGGTAAGTAACTAGGATTTTTTTGGGAGAGGGGGTGGGTTTTTTTAGGACTGTGCATTTACAATATCTGTTCTCTCTCTCAAAACAGTTTGGGCCTTTGTCTTGTCTTTGAAACTTGTATGTGGAGAGGGCATTCTATTCATGGTCTCCCCATGCCTGAAGAGAAAATTTGGTGTTTGGTAAAGCATCGCCTGTGCAGTATAGTAGTTGCTGTCCCTTTGCAGGGTTGAGGAGGTATCCATGTATGGCTAAGAGTATGTGACTGGTTGGGATGGAAGGATTTCATTTTGTAGGTTGTTCTTACATTCCCCAGAACAAAAAACAGCACAGAAGTTGGGGAGAGCCACAAACAATTGTCTATAAGATCCTATATTAATAAAATGCTCTTAAATAGAAATTGTCATATCAGTTCATACTTGTAATCTGTTCTGTTCAGTACCCTGTCTCCAATAGTGGTCAGCACCAGTTGCTTCTGAAGATGGTGTAAAACGCCTAAAGCACAATTTGCAATAACATGCCTGGTGAGCACTGTTCCCTCTCAGCTGTGCGCGTGTGCCCGCGCACAAAGATCCTAAACCCCGCGCACATGGCGAAACACCGCGCACACAAAAAATGAAATACTACATCGGAACCAGGCCAACATATCATTTACGGGCGACTTTTGACATTGTTCACCTGCCATCTATCAACACAGCCAGATTCTACTAGCTGGCAAGGGGGGGAAAGGGAAAGGAGGGCAATGAATCGTACCCCTCCCCTCCAGCATTTCGAACGTGGAACGTTGAGCACGTCGGGACGGTCAGGACCCCCACATCTCCTTGTAGTCTGTTCATTTGGCTGTGTACAAACTCAAGTATGTGTGAATAAGTCAAAATGCCTGGCTGTAGTTGCTAAGGAACTGCAAAGATTTCCCAGAAATGAACTAAGGTAAGTGTTGTTTTCGTGACTGAAATCTTTCAAAGGCATTGGACTTCATACATTTACTCATGATGTTTTACCATTTCCCCACGTTTTTTTTCTGCAGATACATGGATGTGATCGGAGCTATGCACAAACTTCTGGTATCCTGATCTGAATGATCTCCCATTTGCCCTTTTGTCGCGTCACGCTGTAAAGCGCATTGAAATAGTAGCTATATAATAAAAGTATAATTTTAAATAAACCAATCTGGCAAAAAATCAATCCAAAATGTCACTGTCTAGAGGTCTAAAGCGTAAAAGAACAGCGACTTCATTTAAATCTGGATGGCTGGATGAGACTATAGAGACAGTTACACCGAAGTCACATAGTGTAATGCTTGTTAAACTTCGTGAAATATTCACATATGATGAGGACAACAGAGTGGTTTGTGTATATTGTCGAGATGCCAGAGCTTCAGGACAATTTTCAACAGGAAGAATGTGGAACGATGTATGGAAGTTGGATTTCTTAAAGCGTCATCGGTCAAGTAAGTTTCATATAGATGGTGTAACAAGACTTAGAAACAAAAACCCTTCCTTATGGAGTGGATTGCTTAGCATGATTCTTGAAAGTCCAGCTGAAAAGCAGAGGAGGCAAATTAATTTTGAACGCAAGTGCTCAAACCCAGAAGAAATTCAAGGTACTTATTGACAGTGTGTTGTTGGCCATTAAATGAACAGCTCAATGCTTTCTGTTCAGGATATTAATGACCATATGGAAAAGTATGTGCACATACCAGCGAGTTGGGAAGTAAAAATTATGCTTTTGAATTCTTGAAATTTATCAAACTGCATTGTCCAAAATGACCTCATGCATGAAATAGCATTGCAATGTTTCATACTCTAGTTGTTGATGAAAGCACTGATATATCCATTAAACAGATACTGGATACTCTACTTTTAAATATAGAATCCATAAATTCTGCCACAACTATAAAACTTCGTTTGGTGGTCTACTACAATTGCAAGAATGTGATGCTGTTTTCAATAGTGTCTGCAATCAAAGAGTTTTATAAAGAACACCAACTTGATCTAATGAAAATGATGATGTTCACATCTGATGGTTGCCTCTGTGATGTTGGGCAAATTCAATGGCGTGGTGGCTCAGCTGAAATGTGATATTCCACACTTAGTCCAAGCAACATTTGCGTTGCACACCGGGAAGACTTGGGGATTTCCGATGCATGGAAAGAGGTCAACTGATAAGAGACATCAAACCCTTAATGAGAACTGTCTACGTGATGTTCTGTGGTCATCCAGGAGAAATGCAAATTTCAGGAAATAGTGGATCCTTCTGAATGTGAGTCAGTGGCTTTCAGGCCACTCAAATGAAGTGCGCTGGTATCTAGGCACTTTGCCACTTCAAGCAATTATTCACAACTATAATCCTCTTCTGGAATATTTTGAGCAAGACGCAAGATACTGACCTGGTTTCTAAATACTGCCACAAAAAAGCTGAATACCATGAAATACCGAATAACATTAGAAGTTTTGAATGATGTTTTGTCAGAGCTGGCTTCACTATCCACACTGCTACAGAAACGGGCACTTACACCTCTTGAAGCATTTTCACCTTGCCCAAAGTAAACTGAACAAGATCAGAAGACAGTACCTTGGAGATTCAGTCTTATGGAGTGACAAAGTTAAGGCTCTCTTAGATATGAGCTCTCAAGAAAATAATGAAATTGATAACCAGTTCCATAATAACTTTCATAAACATCTTGTGTGCACATTTGGCAGACAGGTTTCCAGAGGATGAAGTCCAGGAGTGGTCCGCTTTTGATTCTGCAGCAATAGTTAAGTGTGACTTCAATTTTTGAAATTCATCAGGTCAAATCCCTATGTTCAAAATACAAAGACTTTCTTGCTGAAGAGATTATTATAGTCAGTCAGTACAATGACTTCAAGTTTGCAGTAGCTGAAACAATCAAAAGCCAATTGGTTTTAAGTTTCCCGGATATGGTGACATTTGCTCACCAAAATGAACAGTTTCAGGATCTTGCAGAGTTGATGGATATTGGAGGAACATTCCTAGCATCAAGTGCAGAATGTGAGTGTGGCTTTAGCTTAATGAACACTCTAAAAACAAACTACGGAATCATTTACAAGTAGATCATTTGGACCTGCTGATGTGTATTAAGAGTTACCAGCTGGATGGAGGACTAATAGATCTGGACAGAGTTTATATTGAATGGGCAAATGAAAAAGATTGCAGGGAAAAACAGTAAAGTTAGTTTAGCAGTCTTTGACATTTTGACCAATAAGGAAATTAAAATGCATTTGTAATTACATATCTTATTCTTGGCTGATAATCATGTATTGATATTTTTTAGGAACATTTTAAATTTAAAACACAAACTCTTGTTTTTCTTTTTTTACTTATGATGTCTCTATCTGAAAACCCATATAAATTGACATAATGGCATACTTATTAAATTGTCTTTATTCTATGTTTATCAAAATCTTTTCGGACATGTGTATAGAATGAAAGGTGAAAGTGGACACCAACAGGCAGAAGCCTATGGACTGATAATGATCAAGATTAATATGTGCTTGATATATGATCATGATTCTCAAAAAAAGATCATAAAATGTAATGCTTGAAACTAACTTCTGCTTCATGAAGAATGGTTAAATTTCCTTTTTCTAAGTATTTAAAAATTACATTTACAAAATAACATGGTGTAAAACTATTATCACAAATTTCAAATTAAAACTTTTTAAATGTATAAGCATTTTACTTGCTTGGGCGCATTTGCCTCATGGCGCACAAATTTGAACTCTGCTTCAAAAATTTGCACAGAAGAAATTTTGTGCACACATGGCCTGTCAAAAATTAGAGGGAACATTGCCTGTGAGGGAAGTGTCTTCCTAACTTGAGGCAATAAAAGCTTTATGTCCTAAAGGATGAGACTTATTATGCCATATACATTTTTATCCTAGCTCATGTAACTGTTTATTTTTATATAAATGTCATATCCTTTTTAAAATTTGAATAAGCTCTCTACCTTGATAATATCTTGTGGGAGTGAGTTCCACAGATTATTGAGTTACATTTGTTGCCTTTCAGTTTTACTTGGTGTCTGTTTCTTCATGTAGCATGAGAGAGGGAAAATGGGCACATCTGAATTACCTTCTCTTTATCCTCATTTTATGCCTCTTGTTCATTTCCTCTTCACATTAGTACTACTTAAATCTTTTAAATCTTTCCTCATATGGGAATCATTCCATAATTCTCCAGACTTTTGTTACTTCTGCTATAACCTACATTTCGATATCATCTTTATTTTTGTATTCCTACCCATTCAAAAATATTTCCCAAAATTGTGGAAATTAAAAACTAATTTCTTTGCACAAATTAGTTGTTGGGGTAAGTAACCAGCTCTTGCAATATTCAGATTTAATAAATGCCATCACCTTCTCCTGATTCACAGAGGTCTTGCAGCTTTTCCAGCACTCCCACAATTGTGTTGGGAACTGTTGGTTAAATAGGAGATAGTTAAATTACTAAAATTCTTAGTGGGTAATGAACATTTCAAGCCCTTGTTCTCTGTGTCCATTAACCAGCCCCCTGTTGTATTTACCAACACAGCTTTTAAACCTTTGAAGATTTGTCCTCTCTTCAGCAATTAACTTTGTTCACCTTAGCTATGCACCTTAATATCAAAGTGTTCCTTTCCTGTTTTTGTAAATGAATAAGTGCCCAAATACTGCATTCGTCCCAGGTTCTGCACATTCACATGACCAGCTGAATTAAAAAACAGACAGCTCAATAATTCTACCATAAGCTGCTAGTAATGAAGCAGCTGGAGTCCCTGAAGTCCTTTATCATTGAAATGCTCAGTGGTTTCTCAAATAAAGTGGATGACTCAGTATTACTTATAGAAGTAAGGGAGATTATTAGCAGTGGAAGACACATTTGAACTTGCTGAAAAGATGGCTTTTGTCTCTAGAAACACCAACTCTCAGTAATAATTAAGCTCCCAGAAGTCTCTCCTTATTCACACATTCAGTGTTTGAATAGCTTGCTATTGCTTGTTAATCCCTGCAGGAATGCGGCTTTGGATATGGGGAGGATGCACAGTGCATGACATGCAGGCTAAACAGATTCAAGGAGGACTGGGGATTTCAGAAGTGCAAACCTTGTCTGGACTGTGCAGTAGTTAACCGGTTTCAGAAGTCCAACTGTTCTGCCACCAGCAATGCAGTGTGTGGGGATTGCTTACCAGGGTGAGTCAATTTCTGTAGATGAAACTTGAAATACAAAATTTAAAACAATTTGCATTAATATTTATTTGTTTGTGTGATCTGGAGAAATGAGTACATAATTGGGAGTCAGAAAATCCAGAGTACTAATTCTGACATTGTCAACAATTTAGTGTATGGCCCTGAGCAAATCACTTCACTTTTCTATCTGTTTTCCCACTTGTAAGATGGGGATAATAATACTTACCCACCTACCTCACAGGAGTATTGTGAGGAGTAGTTCATCAATGTCTGTACAGTGTTTTGAATACAAAGTGCGATAAAATGCTAAGTATTATTATTACTGTTGTTATTTCTTAAAGAAATCAACATCTGATTAGACATTTCCAAGCTGCAAATAAGTTCCAATTTGACTTCTTCCTCTTACCTCTCCAAACGAATTTAAAAATTATTATAAATATATTATCACCCCAACACTGAAGTAAAAATATTTTTGAAATTCTGAGGAAGTCTCTTTAATCTTGAAATTTTATTTGTGGGTTAACCCTAACATGTCTCATTATCACTGTGATATTTATGATATATTTTTTTGCTTCTGAAAAATATTAAATATGTTTAGTCATCAGGTTTTTACATCCTAAGACTTGGTAATAGGGAGCTAAATTCTGTGCTCATTGTGCATGCTGTATTCCTTACTTTGAATGGGATGTCACCCACCACTAAAGGCACAATTTGGTCCTATGAATGCATATAGTCACTAATATTGATATCATTTACAGAGTGTACTATGAATTACCTGCAGTGGTTTAATGTAAGTGAGAAAGAACTAGATCTATATATTTTCTTATCATGATTGAAAGTTGATACTCATTTCTAGTTCTAATTCCCATGGTCTCTAGAAATAGGATTTCTATAGGATTTAAATAGGTTGTGTTAACTAGAGTACCCATTTGAAAATCTTACCAAGAAGGAGTAAAACTTACTATTTATATGTATATGCATTGTGCTTTAAAAAGTAATAAAGCTACAGATTCCCTGCCCAAGAAGTTTTCAATCTACAGCAGCAAAGAATGAAAAAATGGGGGAATGTTGAAAAATAATGGCTACAACAGTGAGAGATTGAATTATACTTATAAGACCTGATCCCTTGAAATGAGTTGAAAGAGTCCTGTTAACTTGAGTGACTTGGGTTGGGGCCCATCTTGTTTGTGCCTGATTCCCCCCCCTCCCTAATACAGTATAGCTTGAGGCAGTGTCTGGAGTGAGGTTTGATAAGTTATAAGTGGTCATTATAGCAACTGAGAATGTTAATCATTTATGCCCTGATTCTGCAAAGACTTGTTTACATGCTCAAGTTTACACACTGTGAGTTGTTCCACTGAGATCAATGCAGTTTCTCTGTGTAAAGTTGAGTGCATGTATAGGTCTTTGCAGGATCACAGTGCTATTTCTTATGGTGTGCAGATTCATTCCATAGCTACCATCAGGTCTAGATTGTTAGGACTATTGGGCATGAATTTATGAACATATGATTTATCTTCTTCAACACTGGCCAAAATATTTGTTTGCTTACCACCGCTACCCCTAGGCCACTGCACATCCTTGATTATTCATATTTAATATTTTTAACTCAAGACTGGTGGTGATGGCTTGTGCTCAGTCCTCCTTATTCTTACACTAAGTTGATGAATCAGTGAGTGTGATCTTGGTGGTTGTCAACTGTTGAACATTAAGGGATCTGGACAAAATTCACGGAGAATTGGTCAAATAAATGAACAGATCAATTCATCAACATGGCATCAGTGTTGGGAATCTCCTTTTAACTAAGCAAGTGACAAACTGGGACTTATGGTTATTTCACAGACCTTGCTGAGTTTGTCTCATCTTCTTAGTCCCACACTATCAATCTGTCTCATCCATTTGTAAAACTAGATTGTAAGATATCTGTGGCAGGGGCTGTTTTTGTGATTTGTTTTTACAGCACCTAGTACCTCAGGATCCTGATCAATGATTGGTGACCCTAGGCATTACCATAATAAATACAATAAATAATTGCCAAGGACTAAGTCACCATTTTATTCCTTCTTGGCAATTGTATAGCAATTCAGATCATTGTCTTACCTGTGAGTCATGTATTTTATTCCATCACTAAAGGGCTCCTAATTAGGCTTTCACACATACCCATACCAACTACAGGCAGTTTTTTAGCACCTCTGGGATGTGGGCTACCTGTGCCTTTGAGAGAGTGGGCAAACTTTTACCTCTATCCCTACTCTGTCTCCAGTGAATCCAGAAGTGAGTTTTCTTCCTCTAGGAACACTTAGCAATGCCTAAGCAACAACAATTCCAGTTGTTTAAATAATATGAGATATATTCAATAGAGAAAATAAAGAGAGAGGAATTAAGCATAATAAAAAATGGCGAATTTAAAGACTATGAAAAGCATAACTAGCCAAATGGTTTAGCCTATGATTAAGGAGAATTAAGTTTTGCATCTCAGCAATGGTCTGTACTGCAGTTGCATCCTGGCTTTTAACATCCTTCTATTCTATCTAATGTGTGCTTCCCCTGTTCATATCACAGCATCATACTAGTTTGTTGAGCGGTTGATATATTTTATTTTAATGGGTTCATCGATAATGGTTTTTTTAAATATTAAAAAATGTCTGATTTGTAGGCAATCACGTGATCACCAACTTGGTGCCAGTACAATCAGTACTTTGTGTTATTTTAGATAGATCATAAGTATGCTAGTCACATCAAAGTAAACATTTAATCCAGGAAGTTGCTCTGAAGAAACCACAACTTACATGATTCAAACCTAGTACAAGGCTTGAAACAAAACTAAATAAGTTGTTGAGGTGTTATATGCTGTTATACTCTGGCACAGGTTATTTTAAAACCAAAGTCTCAAAAGCATGTTAGGAAGTTCTCATATAGCCTCTGCTACTTCTCTTATCTGTCTTAAGATTGTATCCTGATGCCCATCACCGTAGCTAGCATCTGAGCACTGTGCACAAAATCAATAGCAAAGTTCCTAAAGTCTCATTCAGGAGTTTTTTCTTTGTTTATTTTTTGTTCATTTGTTCCTCCACATAGCCATCCCTGTTGTTTGCTGACCCCAGCCATCTAACTTACTCCTCATGCCCTATGTTTCAACCCTGTGTATTGCCTCGCCTTGCTTTACTTAGCTTATAGATTCATAGATATTAAGATCAGAAGGGACCATTATGATCATCTAGTCTGACCTCCTGCACAATGCAGGCCACAGAATCTCACCCACCCACTCCTGCGATAAACCTCTCACCGATGTCTGAGCTATTGAAGTCCTCAAATCATGGTTTAAAGACTTCAAGGAGCAGAGAATCCCCCAGCAAGTGACCCGTGCCCCATGCTTTGTTTGTGAATAAGCTCTAACATGGGTGACAGATTCAAGTTGTAGATTTATCTTATTTTATTTGTACCATGCCCACAGATGTGCTAAATGCCTCATAAATAAATAGACAGGTCCCTGCCCCCAAAAGCTTACAGTCTAGAATTTAAATATGATATGAGTGACAGCACAAAAGGGAATGGAGTGAGGGTGAAACATGGATCATAGGGTGACTTGGCTACTTCACATTCATTCTTTGATGAGTTTTGTAACATAAACATCCTCCTAGTTCATTTCTTGTACAGTTCACAACAGAATTGTGTTTGAGAGAATCATCTTGCTTTTCTGAAGGTTTTGCATGTTCTTCTTCAGGTGCTTGCTCATGTCCATTCCCATGTATGTGTGCACACACTGTGTACACCATTGCCGAACGGTTTTTCTGAGTGGTATATTTTGTGTCGTTTCCAGTGCCCCCTGGAGTCATGCCTTCATGATGCTGTATATAGGAGCCTGCCGCCCCCTCACTTCCTTCTTTCCGCCTGTGACAATCGCTGGAACTGCTTGTTTTTGCTCTGCAAGTTCTCTCCCCAGTGGACTTCTTTGTATTTTTTCCTGTAAATAGTTATAAAATGTTAGTAGTCAGTGTTTGCAGTTAGTTAATAGTTGTTTGTCTAGAGTAGGACCCTGCTTAATGGGGTTCTTTCCACCCCGGCATTGGGGCATGCCTCAGTCTCCAGGGTTTAAGTTGTGCAAGGCTTGCCACAAGCCTATGCCTCTCAGTGATGCCCACTCAACCAAAGTGTTTGGGCGAATCCCACCTGCGTGATCATTGCAGGATCTGTAGAGGATTTAAGCCCCAGACTCAAAAGGAAAGGGAGCAGAGACTTAAGTTCCTCCTGATGGAGGTGTCTCTTCATCCCTCGGAGCCGGGTCACCCCTACTCGGCCCTGAGCACTTCTGCCTCTTTGAGGAGTGTGCCAGCTTCCATGAGGGACAGGCACCGCAGCCCAGCCTCCTCGGCACTGAGAAGAGACTCCTCGTCAGCGTCGCATGGCTCCCAGCACTTCCACAGTTCACCAGTATAGTGGAAGTCCGTGCAGGAGAGCATCCAGCGCTGCTCCCATTTTCCAGTACTGCGCAAGAAACAGCGTAAAACAGACAAGGGGCACTCCTCTACCCCAAAGCCTGCCAGTCATAAGGACTCTGGCAGAGTGAGATCCACCCAGGGCCACTCTGGCTCAATGACTGCTGCTGTGGCACCATTGACTCCAGCCCAGAGAGAGAGCTGTCAAGTCCAGTGCTATTGGAGTCTCTCCCGACAGAGAGCCATAGGAGTGCAGGGCTGGCGCTCCTGTCCGCAACTAAGGTGTTCCAGGCAACACGGGATCTGATGCCCCTCCCAGTAACATCATCTAGACACGAGCCAGCACCAGAGGCAAGGACAATTGTGGTACTGATGCCCCAGGTGCCATCCAAAGGAAAGCCGGCAATAAGGCAGCAGCATCGGTCTCCCCCAGCCCAGCACCGCTTGCAGGCAACATCCGGCACCGCCCCGCCGTCATCTCGCATAGTGAATCCTTGGCATCAGACTCAGAGCCTGAGTCCTATACCTCAAGAAGGAGCCGGAATCGGTTGCACCAACTGTACTGAATGGATGATATGAACCAAGGATTCCCACCTACAGGCTGGCCAGCACAATGGCAAATGCCAGTGCAATGGCCCTTTTGGTCTCCGTGGGCTTTTCATCAGGTCCAAGGAACTCAGTCAAGGAGGCCCTATTTGGTGGCCTCGGAGAATAAAGCCCCGCCACCACCACCTCTTCTAGCGATGCTGGGATTGGACCAAGGCACCAAGCCAGGTACCATGCTTCAGGGACCAGTATCAAGGGACCCATCAGAAGCAAATGGACAAGAACAAAGACCGGTACTGGTCCTAGGATCCTCTTTCCTCCTCACCGGACAAGGTGGGTGCAGGAACCTCAAGGGCACTCACTTGAGTTGACCACAAGGCCCATCAGGAGCTGCTAAAGAGGGTTGCCCAAACCTGTCGATCCACGTGAAGGAAGTTTCAGAGTCCTCCCACACCTTGGTGGACATTTTGGTAGCCCTGCCCTGAATAGTGCCATTTTAGAACCAGTCAAGGCATGTGGTAGACTCCATCCTCTCTGCACCCTACGGCAAAGAGGGTGGAGAGAAAATACTTTGTTCCACTGAAGGGGTTTGAATATCTTTACATTCCTCCCCTCCTGGGTACCTAGTAGTCTCAGAAGCAAATGAGCAAGGGTGACAAGGGCAGCGGGGTCCCCAAAGCTGGACCTCTTTGGCAGGAATATCTATGCTACAAGGGGGCTCCAGCTTCACCTTGCAAATCAACAGGTGCTCCTTAGCCAATACGATTTTAATACTAGGGCAATGACAAAGTTATTGCCCCAGGAGTCCAGAGCAGAATTCTTAGCCTTGGTCAAGGAGGGTAGGGCGGTGGCCAAGGCGTCCCTGCAGGTGTCTCTGGACGTAGCCATCTCAGCAGTTGTTTTGCGAAGATCCTCTTGGCTACAGGCCTTGGGCCTCCCTCATGATGTGCCTCAGACTATCTAAGCCCTGCCTTTTGAAGGCACAGTGCTATTTTCTGAGCAAACAGATGCTAAGCTGCACAGCTTGAAGGACTCCAGGGCTGTGCTGAAATCTTTGGATCTGCACACCTTGGCCCCGCTGAGAAAACATTTCAAACCGCAACCATTACCTTGGTTCTACCAGTCACAACCGAGGCAGGACTATGGTAGGAAGCAATGCAGGAATTACAAAAGGAGGCCTCCTCCCCAACCTTCCTTAACCCAGGGATCTGGGCCCACCAGGCAGTTGGCTAGTGCCAAGCAGGCGTTTTGAGGGTGCACCCAAGGATGGCTTATCAGAGCTATACCTGGATCCACTATCTTTGTGGACCAGCTATCCCACTTCTATCGGGGCATGGGCCCATATCACCTCAAACTGCTGCGTGCTACGCAGGTAGGACTAGGATATACTCTGGAATTCAGTTCTTCCCCTCCTCGCCCTCCCTCCCCGTCCCTCTTCAGGGACCCTTCTCACAAGCAACTTCTAATTGAGGAGGTGCGAATGCTCGTGCAAGTGGTAGCAGTAGAGGAGGTTCTTCTGGAGTTAAGGGGAAGGGGGTTTACTCCTGATATTTCCTAATCCCCAATGGCAGTCTCAGACTCATTCTGGATCTTCAAAACTTCAACAAATTCATGAAGAAGCTGAAGTACCACATGGTCTCCCTGGCCTCCATTATCCCTCTTTAGATCCAGGAGACTGGTATGTCACCCTCAACCTGAAGGATGCATATTTTCACATATCCATAGTACCAGACCACAGACAATTCCTGCGATTCGTTGTGGGGCAGGTGCACTACCAGTTCACAGTATTGCCTTTCAGCCTATATATGGCCCCTCAGGTCTTCACAAAGTGCCTCGTGGTAGTTGCGGCCTTTCTGAGAAAACAAAGAGTACAGGTGTATCCCTACCTCGATGACTGGCTGGTCAGAGGCTGGTCCAGAGGTCAGGTGGAAGCACACATTCAATTAATATTGTCAACCTTCCAGAGGTTAGGCCTGTTGTTGAATGCACAAAAGTTGACCCTTATCCCCATCTAAAGGCTTGAGTTCATAGGGCCCGTTCTTGACTCAATCCAGGCCAAGACCTTCTTACCAGAAGCCAGGTTACAGACACTGAGCTCAATCATAGAGAACCTCAGGAAACATCCCACTACCACTGTGAGGACCTGCCCAAAGCTCCTGGGGCACATGGCATAGTGCACATATGTGGTAAAGCACATGAGTTTGAGACTCAGACTGCTTCAGGCCTGGCGAGCGACAGTGTACCAGTCAGGCCAGGACTGCCTGGATAAAGTGCTCACACTTCAATGCTCTCCTCTTGTGGTTGCCCCCAGAGGTGGTTTGCGCAGGCGTTCCATTCAGGAGACCAAAACCGTCGATGTCTCTAGTCACCAATGCTTCCGAACTGGAACGGGGAGCTCATCCAGGGGCCCTCAGGACACAAGGCTCCTGGTTTCAGGAGGAGCTCATGCTACACATCAATGTGAAAGAGAACTCATATTGGTGTGCATTGCTTGCCAAATGTTCCAGCCCCACTTAGAAGGCAAGTATATGTTGGTGCTTACAGACAACACAACAGCGATGTTCTATATCAGGGGTCAGCAACCTGCGGCACGTGTGCCAAAGATGGCACGCGAGCTGATTTTTACTGGCACACTGCTGCCAGCCAGGGTCCTGGCCGCTGGCCCCGCTCAGCCCGCTGCCTGTCTGGGTGAACAGAACCCCAGGCTGGCATCAGGCTGAGCGGGGCCGGTGGCTGGGACCCCGGCTGGCAGGAGCCACCGGACAGAACCACAGACCAGCGGCAGGCTGAGCCGCTCAACCTGCCATCGGTCTGGGGTTCTGTCTGCCAGCCCCGCTCAGCCCACGGATGGTCTGGAGTTCCTGCCGCTGGCCCCTTGCCAGCCGGGGTCCCAGCCAGCTGCCCCACTCAGCCTGCTGCTGGTCTGGGGTTCCAGCCACCCAGCCCCCTGCCAGCCAGGATCCGTGCCTCCGCCCCGGCTCAGCCCTCCTGCTGGTTTGGGGTACCGGCAGCCAGCCCAGGGCTCTGCTCCTGGCCTGGGTCCAGAGCTCTGCAGCCCTTATCAAAAATTGCACTACAATTAGCTTAAAAACTTGAAAACTTAAAAACTTTGTGTATCACAGTAATTGTTAAAAAATGTATAATGTTAATAAGTACATAGGTTTGATGAAACAAAGTAGTTGTACTTATGTGCCTGTGCTTAATTTGTGTTTTCGATTATTTACCTTCTAAAAAAATCTCGCGTGCCTCGCACCCCCCAACATGTCTCGCATGTCTCTATATAAACAGACAGGGTAGAGCACGTTCCTCTCACCTATGTCAGGAAGCCCTCCTATGGGAGTTCTGCGTAATCCACTCAATTCACCTTGAGGCTTCCTACCTTGTGGGGGCCCAGAACAAGTTAGCAGATCATCTCAGCAGGTCCTTCTCCAATCACGAATGGTTCCTTTGTTTGGAAGTCATGAGGGGCATTTTCCAGAGGTGGGGAACTCCCCAGATAGACCGATTTGTGACAAGGTACAAGAGGAAGTGTCTGCAGTTCTGCTCCTTTGAGAAGCACAGTCCAGGCTCGCTCGCAGATGTGTTCCTTCTCCCCTGGAAGGACCACTCATTTCGCTCATACACAGGGTCCTGCTGAAGGTCAAAGGTGATGGAGCGAGCCTCATCCTGGTACAACTGGCCTGGCTATGCCAGCATTGATTCACCATGCTCCTGGAGCTCTTGGGCAAAAAACCAATCACCCTACTGCTGTTTCCAGACCTGATCTCCCAGGACCGCAGACATCTCCTTCATCTGAGCCATGAGTCCCTTCACCTGATGGCTTGGAAGCTCCATGGCTGAATCCTTCAGTGTTAGCATCCTCAGGTCCAGTTCAGGCATTTCTGTTAGGTAGCAGAAAGTTATCCAACAGGGCCACCTACCTAGTGAAATGGAAAAGGTTCTCAATCTGGGCAGGACAGAAAGGGATCTTGCCCATGCAAACGACAATACTGTGCATTCTGGACATTTGTTACATCTAAAACAGCAAGGGCTGTCGGTGTCTTTTTGATTAGTGTGAACCTTGCAGCTGTCACAGCCTTCCACCCAAGCGTGAGCAGGAGGTCCATCTTTGCTAACGCACTCTGTAGCTGCTTTCTTAAAAGATTGGACACGCTGTACCTGCTGGTGAGACAGCCAGTCCCGCTTTGGGACCTTAACTTGTTCTCTTGAGACTCACAGGGGCATTGTTTGAGCCCTTGGCGACATGCTCTTTGCTCTACTTGTCATGGAAGATGGCCTTCCTCGTGGCAATCACCTTGGCCAGGAGTGTGTCAGAAATTAGGTTTTCATACATGGTTTTCTTCAAGGATGAGTTCCAGCTGCACCCCCACCTGGCCTTCCTCCCAAAGGTGGTGTCACAGCTCCACAATAACCAGGACACTTTCCTCCCTGTCTGGTTCAGAAGCCACCTGCCAGTAGCCAGGAGCAGAGGTTCCACTTGCTAGACGGGTGCTGGCCTCCTTCATAGATAGGACCAGATCGTTTAGGAAGACTACTCAGCTCTTCATGGCAGTGGCTGATAGGATGAAAGGCCTCCCTGTCTCGGCCCAAAGAATTTCCTCATGGATTACTACTTATATTCACATGTGCTATGACCTGGCAAAAGTCCCTGCTCCAGCATTGTTGGCACACTCCACAATGGCGCAAGCATCTTCAATGGTGTTCGTGACACACATTAGCATCCAGGATATCTGTAGAGTGGCAACGTGGTCTTCAGTCCACACCTTTGCAACCCACTATGCCATCACACAACAGGCTACAAATGATGCTGGATTTGGCAGAGCAGTGCTACAGTCCGCTTGTCGTTGACTCCAAACCCACCTCCTGCATTTGCTTGGAAATCACCTACATGGGAATGGATATGAGCAAGCACTTGAATCAAAAACTTTTAGTAAACTTTCCATAACCATTGTTCTTCAAGATGTGTTGCTCATGTCCATTACCAAACCCACCCTTCTACCACTCTGTCAGAGTTGCTGGCAAGAAGGAATGAGAGGGGTGGCAGGCTCCTATGTACAGCGCCATAGAGGCTTGACTCCAGGGGGCGCCGGAGCCGATCTGACCCGACAGGTACCGCTGAGGGAAAAATCTTCCGGTAACAGTGCATGTGGCATGTACATCCGTACATGGGAATGGACATGAGGAACACATTTCACAGAACAACAGTTATGGAAAGGTTAGTAACCGTTTAAAAAAAAAACTTTAATACTTATATCATTCTACATAATTATACAAACTAGCCATATTGTAAGTGGTCCTCCAGTTCTGAGCCAGACAATGCTTTATAGCTCTAACTAGAAAATGTCCATATCCAGTACAGAACATATTGTCAATATTAATTTCTTTGTAATATCTTGTTTGTTGTAGTTAAAACAGAAATGCTTAGTAGATTAACCAATTCCATTCTGATTTTACTGTATGGCTATAAGAGGATTCCACAGCATGTGAGTTTATTATGTTTCTGTATAAAATATGACATTGAGCTCTAAATGTATTTGATCTCCACAAGTTTTTATTTCTTATGTGAATGATTTATTTGGACTAAAAGGTTCACAAATTTTCCTAAATTTATTTTAAATCTACTAACTATACCTAATAATTTAGAAATTATAATATTATTCTGAGAGAGAGAGGCCTCATGGTCCAACGGCTAGTGCAGTGAATGGGGATTCAGAAGACCTGGGTTCTATTCCTAACTCTGCTTCTGGCTGGCAGTGTGACCTTGGGCAGTCACTTTACCTTTCTGCTTCTGTTTTTTCTCCCACTTTGTCTTTTCTATTTAATCTCTTCAGGGCAAGAACTGTCTCTTACTGTATGTTTGTACAGTGCATAGCATAATGTTAGACCCTCCAGACACTACTCCTGGGAAATTCTTTGCCAAAAAAATTAAAAATTCTGCACACAATATTTTAAAATGCTGCAAAAGTCTGAATATTTTTTCAAAATAACACAATATAATCATACCAGTTTCAATTATTTCGGTAATTTATTTCAAAATACCTGACAGCAAGTATATTTGTAACAATACAGACAACAAAAAAGATTCAGGAAATGTGTTTTGACAAATAGATTCCTTAGTAAGCATATTAATACAGAACTTTGAGTAATAATTAATTTAAACTTCAATACAGAAACATATTTCCCGTACCCCTCAGAAGCAGTGCAAAGTCTTGGGGGAGTCAGGGATAACAGAGGATCTGAGGGAGAGGGAAGTAATTGCTGGGCAGGAGCCTGGGAGTGAATCTGGAGGGTTGTTGGGTATGGGTGGGAGAAGTATGGAACAGGTTTCTTTTGGTCAGGGGAGTAATTATCAGGGAGTTGGAGAGCATCTCCCATGCAGATCCTGGTTGACCCCTAGCCTCCCCCATTCAGTCAGCCACATCTGCCCCTGTCCCTATGTGTCCCTGCACCCCTACTAGTCCTTCTAAGTCCCAGTCTGTGACCTCCCAGCATGTCTTGCTCTGTCTGTCCCCGCACCGTATTCCATGCCTCCTCATCTGGCCGCACCGGCAGGAAGGTGTGAGGAACGCAGCCTCTCCCTGTCCCTCTCTGGGGTTGGCTGAGCCAGCTGCCTTCTGTTCTGGTGCCATAATAGCTCCTGGTGGGTTAAAGGAGAAACTGCAACACCTCTCTAGCAGAATGTATTTTCTATGGAGAAAAAAAAATCTGTGGGGGACATGAATTCTACACACGCACAGTAGTGCAGAATTTCCCCAGGAGTAAAGACTCTACTGTAATAAAAAAAATAATAATTACAAGCTGTTCTTTTATCTTCTAGATTTTACAGGAAGACGAAGCTTGGTGGCTTTCAAGACATGGAGTGTGTTCCTTGTGGAGATCCCCCTCCTCCCTATGAACCTCACTGTAAGTGCTCATTGTGTTCAAATTAGAACAGGACCAACTTTTGGCCTTGTACATTTTTTCCTACTTTTATCTAGAAAGCTCAGCTAAGTGTACTTTCATGGCTGAAACTAACCCACTTGCTTTCTCTTTAATCAAGTTTGCTACCAAGAAAGTAAACATCTTTGTTTCAGTGCAGTTGCTGTGTTATAGTATGCCAAAACCCAGTTGATTCAGCCCAATCCTGCAACAAAACATGGATGACTTAATTTTTTTTGTCTTTTTCTGTAAATATCGAGTTCTTCTTCAAACTGTGGGTGCTCCATTTCAGGTGTTGGTGTGTCCCTGCATCTTCAATCAGAGAATTTCAGCAGCAGTGACCGTCTGGGTTGCGTATGCACAGTCCCCGTCTCGTGGCGTCATTGGCGCCTCATCTAGCACGCGCAACGTGACCCCTTCTGTTCCTTCTCAAGTGTCCTCAGCCTGAGACTGAGTTCCCAGCAGTGTCACAGTTAGCTCGTTTAGTGTTGAACTAGTTTATCTAGAGTAGTTTAGTTTAATAGTTACTTCCCTGTTACTCTAGCCCAGGAGTAGGCAAACTTTTTGGCCTGAGGGCCACATCTGGGTGGGGAAATTGCTGGCAGGGGGTTGGGGTGTGGGGGCAGAGTGCGGGGTGTGGGAGGGGGTGAGATGTGCAGGAAGGGGCTCAGGGCAAGGGGTTGGGGCAGAGGAGGGGTGCAGGGTGTATGAGGGGGCTCAGGTCAGGGGGTTGAGGTGCAGGAGGGGTGTGGGGTGCAGGAGGGGGCTCAGGCAGAGGGTTGGGGTGCAGGAGGGGTGTGAGGTGCAGGCAGGGGGCTTAGGGCAGGGAGTTGGGGGGTGGAGTGCAGGAGGGGTTCAGGCTCTGGCCCGGTGCCACTTACCTAGAGTGGCTCCGGGGTGGCAGCGGCATGCACCGGGGCCAGGGCAAGCTCCCTGCATGCCTGCCCTGGCCCCATGCCACGCCACTCCGGGAAGTGGCCAGAACGAAGTCTCTGTGCGGCCCCTAGGGTGGGGGGGGCACAGGGCTCCACGTCTTTCCCTCACCTATGGGTACCTCCCCCGAAGCTGCCATTGGCCGTGGTAACCCGTTCCTCACCAATGGGAGCTTTGGGCGAGGTACCCACAGGCAAGAGCAGCGTGCGGAGCGCTTTGCCGCGCCCCCCGTGCCCCTCTCCACCCCGGGGCTGCAGGGGCATAGTGTGGCCGCTTCCCAGAGCGGCGCGGTGCCACAGGGGTGGCAATCCTGCAGGCCAGATCCAAAGCCCTGAGGGGCCGGATCCGGTGCACGGGCTGTAGTTTGCCCATCCCTGCTCTAGCCCTTAAACAAAACCAAAAAAACGAAAACAAACTTTTTCCTTAGATTAGTTAGGACTCACCCTTACGGTGGTAACCACAGTTATTCAAGCTATTCCTGGCTCACCAGGATTCAAGTGTTGCCTTTCGTTCCGGAACACCATGCCAGTGTCGGACAGCCTGTCCACTGTTTGGGTGAGTCGTGCATCTCTCAAAAATGTGCCCACTGCAAAACCTAAATGCTTGCGCTAGAAGGGACAGAAACTTACGTCTCAAACTCATTCTCATGGAAGAGTCCCTGTGTCTGGCTTCAGACCCTGGCCAGAAAACCCCTTCTAGACAAAGGTCCCTGGAGACTTCACCCTCATCACAGAGGAAGGCTTATTCTTTTAAAAGTCAATGAGGAAAAGAGGCAACTTCTCCTCAGAGAGAGCTGACCAAAAAGAAATAGTCTCTGGCTCGGTCCCTTTCCTCAGTACCGACCACACCACAGCTGAGTACCTATGAGGCACTGGGATCCTTCAGCATTGCCCACACCATGGCTTCTGCCGATCCCAGGCACACTGACTTGGAGTCGAGAGGCAAGCACAAGCCTATCTCCTCCACAATGGCACTGTTGACACTGCTTAAGGAAGCAGCACTCAGACCTTCACCACAGGCGATGCCACTACCATCTATTTTGCTAGCTACAGTGGCACTGATGACCACATCTGCGACGACACAATCGTCGATGACAACTTTACCATCCGCATCGAGACCTACAGTGCCAAATACATCAGCAATGAAACCACCAGCATTGCAACACTTTCTTCATCATAAAGACCTTTTAGTCCTGTTGATACCGGAATCACCACTCTTTGGCACTAACGGCTCTCTGGTGCGCGCAGTATGAGAAATATCTGATTCACCGCTAGCTTCTCCTCTGTCCAGTGAGGAGGAGGAGGATGTGGAAGAAGGTGTTTTCTCTTCAAGACACTCTTCCCCTGCCCGACCAATGCCAACCTCTGGACCCCTACAACGTAGGCATTATTATGGATAAGACATGCACCCATGGTATAGCCACCCATGGATGGGCCCACCTATGCTGTTCCCAACACACTGGCCTTACTGGGACCCATGGGCCACTTATAGAAGGCATCACAGCAGCACCTGAGCCCCTACAGGGAGGGAATTAGATTCCCACCACCATCATCAGTGCCTGCACAGTCAGAACCCACTGAGGATACAGCTGAGGAACGTGAGGAGGCTCTAGAACAAGACACTATATATATTTGCTACCCATAACTCATCCTTTGCTACCCATCCTCTTCCCCAGATGAGGCCATCATGCCTCCCCCACCTACAGCCACTGACAATTTTAAACAGTTTCAAGAGCTCTTCAAATGGGTGACAGACGGTCTAGAGATCCCTCTTGAGCAAGTCTTGGAGGAACAATATAAGTTGTTGGATATCCAACAAACCTTGACTTCCAAAATAGCACTCCCAATCAATGATGCACTAATGAAACCAGCCACAACAGTTTGGCAGACTCTGGCCATCATACTACCTATCTGTAAGAGGGATGACAAAAAATATTATGTACCCTCAAAAGGTATGGATTTCCTATTTTCCCACCCTGCACCAAATTTTCTCATAGTTGATGCCATCAATCAGCACGGTAGATAGCAACAATACAGGTCCATGCCTAATGGCAAAAAGCGGAAATGCCTAGACCTTTTCAGCCACAAGGTCTATTCCTATGACCACAGCAACTACTCAAAATTTATTAATGATATCCCGGAGGATAAAACAGGTCATTTTAAATCTCTTATATCGGAAGGACAGCTTGTGACCGGAACCGTGTTACAGGCGTCCTTAGACATGAAAGACACAGCAGCAAGATCCACAGCCATTGTGGTGGTCATGCGTCAGGCATCCAGGCTCCATTCTTCAGGCTTTCGTAGGGAGATACAGTCCACTGTAGAGGACCTCCCGTTCAATGGACAGAAACTGTTCCTGCAAAGACAGAAGAAGTCTTCCATGCGATGAAAGACTCCCACGCGACCCTCTGTACTCTGGTAATTTGCAACCAAGAAAAGACAAACCAAAACAGGAAGCACCACTTCTATATGCATTCCCACGGATACCACTGTTATCAAGGATGATACACAAAATACAATCGACAAAGCAAAAGTCATACTGATAGCCCCAACATGGCCCAGACAGACTTGGTACTCTTACTTGATGCGGATGGTGGTATGTGCAACACGCATTCTCCGACTCCAGCTGGACCTTCTTTCACAGAACTCCGGACAGGTACACCATCAGAACCTGGAGAGCCTTCACCTGAAGGCGTGGCTCCTATATGGATTCCATCATGATGAACTAGCCTGTTTGGAAGAGGTTAAACACTTATTACTAAATAGTAGAAGATCAACCACGCACAATACTTACCTTTAGAAATGAAAGAAGTTCTCCATATGGTGCCAAGAAAAATGAACTCCTCTAGTTTCCACACCTCTGCCACTGATATTGGACTACATCCTGGAGCTGAAACAGTTTAGACTATCCATTCATTCGATCAAAGTATATTTAGCGGCTATTACCGCCTTCCACCATAAGATCGACGGGACATTGCTGTTTGTGCACCCAATTACCAAACATTTCCTTATGGGCATTCAGAATGTTTACCCTGAAATACGTGCACCCTCACCACCAGGGGACCTAAACCTTGTGTTACGGTGCATCACCAGGCCCCGTTTGAACCCTTAGCGACATGCTCTCTAACACACCTCTCAATGAAGGTGGCATTTTTAGTAGCTATTACATTAGCCCGCCATGTGGGTGAGCTAGAGGCTCTCATGGCCCATTTTTTTCCAAGGACAAGGTACCCTAAGACCACATCCCAAATTTATACCTAAAATATCTTCATTCTTCCACATAAATCAGCCAATCCATCTCCCAACTTTCTTTCCCAAACCACACGGGAGTGCACAGGACTCTGAACTACATAATCTGGGCATCAGACATACACTAGCATTCTACCTTGACAGAACTAAACCTTTCAGAAAATCCTCAAGCCTTTTCGTTTCCACTACAGAACATTCTAAAGGATCTGCAATCTCCACACAAAGACTGTCAAAATGAATCTCAGGGTGCATTCACTTCTGTTACTAGCAAAAGAACTGCAACCCCATCTGGGATCAGAACTCATTCTACCGGATTGATAGCAACTTCAGTAGCCTTTCTGAACAATGTTCCACTCATAGACATATGTAGAGCTGCCATCTGGGCCTCTGAACACATGTTCACAAGTACTATGCAATTGGTCCAGAGCTTAGGCTCAGATGCACTGCTAGGACTAACAGTGTTATCTTCACTCACTCATGCAACTCGGAAGCTCCTTCCGCCAAAGTGGGACACTGCTCTACAGCCACTGAAGTGGAGCACCCAGAGGGACATCACTCAAAGAAGAAGAGAGGGTTACTCACCTTGTGCAGTAACTGAGGTTCTTCACAATGTGTGTCCCTGTGGATGCTCCACTATACCCCCTTCTCCCCATCTACTTCGGAGTTCAATCCTGGACTCTACAGTAGAGAAGAAACTGAAGAGATTAGGTCACACGGTGGCTAGATGAGGCGCCAGTGGCACCGCGAGACAGGGACCATGCATGCACGACCCAGACACTCACTGCTGCTGAAATTCTCTGATCAAAGGCGCAGGGATGCTCCAACACCTGAAGTGGAACTCCCACAGGGACACACATCTCAAAGAACCTCAGTTACTGCACGGGCTGAGTTATCGTCTCTTATCCTTTGTATTTAAATAAATAATCAAGAAATCTTTCAAAACTGAATAAGAAACATAACTAATGTGTTTGCAAAACAAATTGACGTGTCTGAAGTTCTTCGATATCCTCTTCTTTACACCATTTCCAGAAAAATAAAACTTGCCAGATATCGAATAAACATTCTTCATACTTCCATTCAGTCTAATTCAAAAACTAAAAAGTATGTAGATTTGTACCCAAAGAAAAAATATTGATTTCAAGATACTTTTTATCTTAGCTTAAGTCTTAGGCTTTGTCTACACTAGCACTTTTGTTGGCAAAACTTTTGTCAGTCGGGGGTGTGAAAAAATGCATTCCTGACCGACATAAGTTTCACCAACAAAAACGCTGCTGTGGACAGCACTATGTCTGTGGGGTATGCTCTTCCACCAACATAGCTACCACTGCTCATTGGGAGTGGTTTAATTATGCCAGCGGGAGAGCTCTTTCTGATCAGCATAGAGTGGCTACACAAGAGACCTTACATCAACACAGCTGCAGCGGTACACCTGTGCCACTGTAAGGTCCATAGTGTAGACATAGCCTTATAAAAAAGTGAAGTGCTGAATCAAGTTTATTGTGTGAATAGAAAGACAAGTTGGATGAGGTAATATTTTCTATTGGAGCAAATGATACTGGTGAGAGAGACAAGCTTTCAAGTTTACACAGAGCTCTTCTTGAGGTGTGGGAAATGTTCTCAGAATGTCACAGCTAAATACAAGGTGGGAACAGATTGTTTAGCATAAGTAGTTAAAACATATTTCAAAGTACCATTCAAGGTGAAGTGTACAGTTAACACCCCTCCACTCATGGGAGGAAAGCAGGAAAAAATTGCTGGGGATGGAGGGGGTTTCGTGGGTTATAGATTGTTGTAATAAGCCATAAATATAGAGTTTCAGTCCATGATTTTTAGTGTCTAGCAAATGTTATGAATTTAAGCTTCCAAGCTCATCTCTTGAAGCTGTTGTGCACTTTTCCTTTGAGGGTGGGGACAGAGAGGGTAGATATAAATTGATCGCTTTGTGAAAAATTTCCAAATGAATTATGTTGCCACTCTAATTTTAGCGACTTTTGTTCTAACATATGTATTCTAGGTCATTTTTCCTGACTAAACCAGATATTCAGGCAGTATCTTGGAAGGCAAAAGTTTTTAAAATCTGGCTTCTCCTGGATTTCTGCCATGGATTCCGAGCAGTATATTACATGACTCTGAGTCAGAATAATTCAATTTTTATTCAAGATTACAAAATTTGAAACTATTAAGTCAGATTTCTACAATAGCAAGAATAAATTAAGCAAGTTATTAACGTTGTAATAATTCCCTTCCAATTATGATGTATGTCTAGAAAGGAAATTGAATCTTTTTCAGCTAGTTTTGTAGTGTTGAGTGTTTGATAAGTTAACATTCTTGCAGGAAAATGTGGTCTTTCATAAGAACAAGACTATATGTACAGTTTTGACACCAAGGAATAAATTCTACTCTGACTTACCTGGAGTAATCACCTTGAACAAGGGAGTTGCATAGGATATTTCAAGGTATAATTTGGTCCCGAATAAACAAGTTGGTATAGTGAACCTCTTACCTCAAGGAAATAGAGGCCAGAACTAAAACTGATCCCTCAACTATTTTTATAATATACCCTTGTGATACAAAAGAAAAACATAACAGCCTTCTGAAATGAAGCCTGCAACAGTATTAACTTCCCAGCTGAGTAACCCTAACTGCAGCACTCATGTTGTGCAATCTTTCCTGTCTTCCCACCTAGTCCATTCCTATAAGAAAGCAGGTTTCAGAGTAGCAGCCGTGTTAGTCTGTATTCACAAAAAGAAAAGGGGTACTAGTGGCACCTTAGAGACTAACCAATGTATTTGAGCATAAGCTTTCGTGAGCTACAGCTCACTTCATCGGATGCAGGATACTGAAACAATAATTCTGCTTCCTGAAGAACTCTGAGGCAGGTGAGAGAAATGGATTGCTCTGTCTTCCTTGAGCTCAGACTGCAGCTAACCATTCATATACAGTTTTCCCACTGTTTGTTTAGGGCCACAAAATAGGCAAGAATTTCCCTTCAAAATCAAGCCCTTTTAGTTGAAAGATTAAAAAAGTAAATATAATAGCTTAATTTGTGAATGTTCACAAGCTTCTGCAAATGTTGATTCTCACAGATGGGTGAAAGAATGAAGATCAGTCCTTTTTGAAACAACTGAATTGTTGCTGTCTGTATTGTTTAGTTTACACGACTTTAGCCTTTCATTAGAGAATAGGGTTTGAGTCTACACATGGAGCCTAAGGTAGACAAATTAGGTAGACTCACACTGGTCATTAGTGGGCAGAAAACCATATTGCAGAGAAGAGTGCTTTCTTTGGCACAACCTGCAGGAGTGAGCCCAAATCTTAACTGGAGATTTTTTTATTCTGTCAACTCAAGGTTGATGGTCTTTGTCAGGGTTCCCTCCCCACTCTGAACTCTGAGGTACAGATGTGGGGACCCACATGAAAGACCCCCTAAGCTTATTTCTACCATTTTAGGTTAAAAACTTCCCCAAGGCACAAATCCTTTCCTTGTCTTTGGACAGTATTGCTGCCACCACCAAGTGATTTAGACAAAGGTTCAGAAAAAGGACCACTTGGAGTTCCTATTTCCCCAAAATATCCCCCCAAGTCCCTTCACCCCCTTTCCTGGGGGTGATTGAGAATAATATACCAACCAATTGCCTTTAATAAAAGTACAGACCAGACCCTTTATGTTTAGGACACTAAAATCAATCAGGTTCTTAAAAGAGGAACTTTATTATAAAGAAAAAAGTAAAAGAAGCACCTCTGTAAAATCAGGATGGAAGGTAATTTTACAGGGTAACAAAAAGATTTAAAACACAGAGGATTCCCCTCTAGGCTCAATTTCAAAGTTACAAAAACAGGAATAAACCTCCCTCTTAGCACAGGGAAAATTCACAAGCTAAAACAAAAGATAATCTAATGCATTTCCTTGCCTTTACTTACAATTTCTGTAATTTTAGAGGTATCGTTTCAAGGTATCTTTTCAAGAGATGGTTTACCTGCTTGGTCTCTCTCTCTCTCTCTCTCTCTCTCTCTCTCTATCCAGAGGGAACAAACAAAGAGAGCACAAACAAAACCTCTCCCCCTCCCCAGATTTGAAAGTATCTTCTTTTTTTATTGGTCCTTTTGGTCAGGTGCCAACCAGGTTATTTGATCTTCTTAACCCCTTACAGGTAAGTGATTCTGTACCTCTGGCCAGGGGGGATTTTATGTTACTGCATACATAAAGGTTGTTACCCTTCCCTTTATATTTATGACA
Organism: Chelonia mydas; assembly: GCF_015237465.2. NCBI lineage: Eukaryota > Metazoa > Chordata > Testudines > Cheloniidae > Chelonia > Chelonia mydas. The sequence goes on from NC_057849.1 coordinate 42,408,052, forward strand.
GTCTTCAACAAAATAACATGAGGAACCAGTGCAGTTACTTGTTTCTCATGTTTCCTGTAGCAAGTTATAAGAATTTGTAACTGAAGCATAAATAGCTGTTGACTAAACCTATTCAAAATCCTTTATTTGCGCTAACTAAACATCTTAGAAAACAATTAGATTTTTTTCTAATCTTAGAAAAAAATAAATATAGTATGTCACTGCAGTTACCAGAAGTAGCTTAGAAGGAACTTCTAAGTAAAAAAACAGATAAAAACCAAGGGTGATATCATGGTAGGGATCTAGTACAGACCACCTAAGTAGGAGGAAGAGGTGGATGAGGCTTTTTGTAAACAACTAACAAAATCATCCAAAGTACAGGACTTGGTGGTGATGAGAGACTTCAACTACCCAGACATCTATTGGGAAAATAACACAGGAGGGCACAGATTATCCAACAAGTTCTTGGTATGTATCGGAGACAATTTTTTATTTCAGAAAGTGGAGAAAACTCCTAGGGAATAGGCTGTTCTAGATTTGATTTTGACAAACAGAGGAACTGGTTGCGAATTTCAAAGTGGAAGGCAGCTTGGTGAAAGTGATCATGAAATGATAGCATACATAATTCTAAGGAATGGTAGGAGGGAAAACAGCACAATAAAGATAATGGATTTCAAGAAGGCAGACTTTAGCAAACTCATGGAATTGATAGGTAAGATCCCATGGGAAGCAAGTCTAAGGGGAAAAACGGTTCAAGAGAGTTGGGCAGTTTTTCAAAGAGACATTATTAAGGGCACAGGAGCAAACTATCCCACTGCATAGGAAAGATAAGAAGACCATGCTGGCTTAACCAGGAGATATTCAATGATCTAAAATTCAAAAAAGAGTCCTACAAAAAGTGAAAACTAGGTCAAATTACAAAGGATGGATATAAACACATAACACAAGTATGTAGGGACAAAATTAGAAAGGCCAAGGCACAAAATGAGATTAAACAAGCTGGAGACATAAAGGGTAACAAAAACATTCTACAAATACATTAGAAGCAAGAGGAAAACCAAGGACACGGTAGGCCCATTACTCAATGAGGGGAGAAAAACAGTAACAGAAAATGTGGATATGGCAGAAGTACTAAAGTTCTAAATTTGTTTCAGTTTTCACCAAAAAGTTTAGTAACAACTGGACATCTAACGTAATGAATGCCGGTGAAAATGAGGTCAGATCAGAGGCTAAAATAGGGAAAGAACAAGTTAAAAATTACTGAGACAAGTTAGATGTCTTCAAGTCTCCACAGCCTGATAAAATACATTCTAGTACACTCAAGGAGCTAACTGAGGAGATATCTGAGCCATTAGTGATTATGTTTGAAAACTCATGGAAGACAGGTGAGATTCTAGAGGACTAGAAAAAGGCAAATGTAGTGCCAGTCTTTAAAAAGGGGAATAAGGACAACCTGGGGAATTAGACTAATCAGCTTAACTTCTGTACCCAGAAAGATAGTGGAGCAAATAATAAAGCAATCAGTTTGCAAACACCTAGAAGATTATAAAGTGATAAGTAACAGTAAGCATGGATTTGTCAAAAATAAATCATGTCAAACCAACCTAATAGCTTTCTTTGAGAGGGTAACAAACCTTGTGGATCGCAGGAAGCAGTAGATGTGATGTATCTTGACTTTAGTAAGGCTTTTGATACTGTCTCATGTGACATTCTCATAAACAAACTTAGGAAATACAACTCAGATGGAGCTACTATAAGGTGGGTGCATAACTGGTTGGAAAATCGTTCCCAGAGAGTAGTTATCAGTGGTTCACTGTCCAGCTGGAAGGGCATATCAGGTTGGGTCCTGCAGAGATCAGTTCTGAGTCCGGTTCTGTTCAGTATCTTCATCAGTGATTTAGATAACGCCGTAGAGAATACACTTTAAAAGTTTGTGGACGATATCAAGCTGGGAGGGGTTGCAAGTGCTATGGAGGATAGGATTAAAATTCAGAATGATCTGGACAAACTGGAAAAGTGGTCTGAAGTAAATAGGATAAAATTCAATAAGGACAAATGCAAAGTACTCCACTTAGAAAGGAACAATCACTTGCACACATACAAAATGGGAAATGACTGCCTAGGAAGGAGTATTGTGGAAAAGGATCTGGGGTGTTGTAGTGGATCACAAGCTAAATATGTGTCAACAGTGTAACACAGTTGCAAAAAAAAGCAAACATTATTCTGGGATGTATTAGCAGGAGTGTTGTAAGCAAGACACAAGAAGTAATTCTTCCATTCTATTCTGCGCTGATTAGGCCTCAACTGGAGTATTGTGTCCAGTTCTGGGTGCCACATTTCAGAAAAGATGTGGACAAACTGGAGAGTCCAGAGAAGAGCAACAAAAATGATTAAAGGTCTAGAAAACATAATCTGTGAGGGAAGATTGAAACAATTGGGTTTGTTTAGTCTGGAGAAGAGAAGACTGAGAGGGGACATGAGAAATGTTTTAAAGTACATAAAAGATTGTTACAAGGAAGAGGGGGGAAATTGTTCTCTTTAACCTCTGAGGCTATAACAAGAACCAATGGGCTTAAGTAGCTTCAAGGGCGGTTTAGGCTGGACATTAGAAAGAACTTCCTAACTGTCAGGATGGCTAAGCACTGGAATAAATTGCCTAGGGAAGCTGTGGAATCCTTGTCATTGGAGATTTTTAAGAGCAGATTAGACAAACACTTGTCAGAGATGGTCTAGATAATACTTAGTCCTGCCTTGAGTGCAAGGGATTGGACTAGAAGACCTCTCATGGTTCCTTCCAGTCGTACAATTCTATGATTCACATATGCTGTCTAGCTAAGATCTCAGCTCCATTTATGTCAAGTTTCTTAAATTTCTGTAAAATATACACAGAAGTCTAATCTTAGCTCAAATTGCATTTAAAATGGTATTTCAGGTGGTCTGTATGTATGTTACCATTTTTAATCTTAAATTCACAGTGAAATTGCATTTTACAATTTGCTTTAAGAAAAGCCAATATTTGGAAATAAATATAATTGATACCTTATCAGAATTTCACATTCTTCGTAGCACATAATACCTTAAATGAAGTCAGGTGTAGAAATGAGGAAAACATGAAGAAGGGGAAAAGATTTTGTTATATTGTAACTATTCACAACTAAATGTTCACAAATTCAGTGTCACATTTCAGCATGTGAATGAAGTAGGTAGAGTCCCCACATTTTGGTGCACCTTTCTGAAATAAAATTGTACATAATTAGTCAGGAAAAGAAAATACTTTTACTTTCCTTATCACACATCAAAATAATAATAATTTCTCTGTCATCTCTTATATAGCAAATAAGTGTCCAATATACCTTTGGGAACTCAAAACGCACCAATAAAAGTATGTTTAGACCACATGAAGGCTGAATTTTGTGTTTCACTCCTGAAGTCTAGATTCCCTGTGTTCTTTGCAGTCTACAATGATTGAAATATGGGGTTATATCATTCCTCCCATGAAACAGCCATGAAAATTTTAAAAATTATCCAAGAAGTTCTTGATTTATGTACCTGAGTAGGAAGGGTTTGGAGGCCTCCAAACTTGGATGTCTTTAGATCTGCAAGAAAAATTCTTGAGGGGTCTTGACATCTGATATCCAGACTGTCTACAGATTTTGTAGGAATTTGTTCTTACAGGAGTAATATTAGCTTTGGAGGTAAGATGCCATGTTTATCTGCTGATGAAAAGCACAATAAGAATTAAGTATTATTATTATTAGTCTAGCTGAATTTGTCAGGCTTCACCTTCCAGGAACTGGAATTTGTCGTCCGTATCTGTTAAAGAGCCATCTGCTATCAGAAATCTCCCCATATAGGTACTTATAAACTGTGATTAGTCATTTCAGTCTTCTATTGGATAAACAATGTAGAATGAGATTCTTAAGCGTCTCACCGAATCAAGATTTTCCAGACCTTGATTCATTCTTGTCTACGGTAGCACTTTTAAGAACATAAGCATGGTCATCCTGGGTCAGGCCAATGGTCCATGTAAGCTGAGTATCGTGTTATCTGACACTGGTCAGAATGACAGGTTTCAGAGTAACAGCCGTGTTAGTCTGTATTCGTAAAAAGAAAAGGAGTACTTGTGGCACCTTAGAGACTAACCAGTTTATTTGAGCATGAGCTTTCGTGAGCTACAGCTCACTTCATCGGATGCATAGCATATCGTGGAAACTGCAGAAGACATTATATACACACAGAGACCATGAAACAAAACTTCCTCCCACCTCACTCCCCCGCTGGCAACAGCTTATCTAAAGTGATCCTCAAGTAGAGCCACTTCCAGCACAAATCCAGGTTTTTTCACCCTTCCCCCCCCTCCCCCCCCCACACACACATACAAATTCACTCTCCTGCTGGCAACAGCCCATCCCCCTTAAGATGCTAAGAGACATTGATGGACCTATCCTCCATGAACTTAGCTAATTCTTTTCTGAACCCAGTTACACTTCTGGCCTTCACATCATACCCTATCAATGAGTTCCACAAGTTGACTATGCTCTGAGTGCTGTACTGCTTTTGCCACTATTGGAACTGAGCTGGTGGCACTAACTTGGAAAATTCTAGCAAAATTTAGTGTAGATACACGATCAATTGTGTTTAATGGTATTATAATGAGAACAGAATGCTTATGCAGATACCATGTATTTTTTTCCCCTGTAAAAATCAAAGAAAAGTTTTTAAAAAAATCCATAGCTACTGAGCATGATTCGAAACAAGGACTAAGTCTATACCAGTGCACAATTCTTAGGACAATATTTTAGTGCATTTTAATTTTAACTTTGTCTATATATGTGTAATATAAAATGGTCAGTTATTTAATGGAAATTCTTCAGTCAGTGCAATATTTCTGGTATGATATGTGAACTAAGGGGTTGAGTAGTCTGATCTTCGCCGGTCTCTGACATGAGCTTTCTTGCTTTAGGAATGTCTTGACTCCAGTCCTCAAAGCAGAACAGAAGGTGTATATAAGGGACTGATAGGGAATTCTCAAAGAAGAGGTGAATAAACTTTTGTCTTGTAGGGTTCATGTAACATTAAAGGGAAAAAAGTCTCTCTTTTGAGTCTTAACTAGAAAACACAGTGGTGTTGAGAAATTTAAATGACAAAATATAAAAATATGCTCCCCCCCCCCCCCAATGCTAAGTACTGTTTGGCTTTTAGATGTCTAATCATGATAATTTTGTTAATTGAAACTACAGGGAAACAAAGCATTAGAAATGTGTGAAAAATTCTGAATGATCAGAGTAGAATTCTAATGCACTATCACTCCTTAATCCCTTTATTCTTTCAATGTGAAATAGAATGACAAATATTTGTGCAGCTAACTCTGTTGAGCTATTATAGAGGAAAAGGAAAAGTTTGAATGTCTTGCTCCAATAAATCAACTGTCTTGTGAGGTGCTTTGGCAAGTTTGTATTTGCTTATGAACACTACCATAAGGGCATGAACTTCCTGGGCTAAAGGTTCATAGTAAGTCTGAGCCATTGATGAGGACCTCTGTGTATGGGGAACAGTTGATTATTACCTAGTTAGCTATAAATCTAAGTTCTTGCTTTTATCTTCTGTCTTTCTGCAGACATTTTAAAACAGAAATTTGGTTTAAATATTTACTCCTGGAAAAACAGGTTGTGGATTGTTAAAGATGAAGTTGAAAGGGTTCTGTAATGGACAAGTAAAGAGTGTTAAAGGCCAGGAGAATTATCACCTTTGTGTAAACTTTCAAGGGCAAACAATGAATTCTCTGTGTAATTTGGCATAATAGAAAATTAAATATACATAGATATAACTATATTTTAAAATATTGAGTTCAAATAAACTATAAATAAGCTCCCCTACATTTTGGTGCAGCAGTCCAACATTAGATTAGGAGTTGTCATAAATATAAAGGGAAGGGTAACCACCTTTCTGTATACAGTGCTATAAAATCCCTCCTGGCCAGAGGCAAAACCCTTTCACCTGTAAAGGGTTAAGAAGCTAAGGTAACCTCACTGGCACCTTAACCAAAATGACCAATGAGGGGACAAGATACTTTGAAATCTGGAGGGGGGGGCGGGGGGCGGACAAAGGGTTCTGTCTGTCTGTGTGATGCTTTTGCCGGGAACACATCAGAAATGCAAGCCTTCCAACTCCTGTAAAGTTAGTAAGTAATTTATCTAGAAAATGCATTAGGTTTTTTTTGTTTAATGGCTGGTAAAATACGCTGTGCTGAATGGAATGTATATTACTGTTTTTGTGTCTTTTTGTAACTTAAGGTTTTTCCTAGAGGGATTCTCTATGTTTTGAATCTGATTACCCTGTAAGGTATTTACCATCCTGATTTTACAGAGGTGATTCTTTTACCTTTTCTTTAATTAAAATTCTTCTTTTAAGAACCTGATTGATTTTTCATTGTTCTTAAGATCCAAGGGTTTGGGTCTGTGTTCACCTGTACCAATGGGTGAGGATTATTATCAAGCCTTCCCCAGAAAAGGGAGTGTAGGGGTTGGGGGGATATTTTGGGGAAAGACATCTCCAAGTGGTCTCTTTCCCTGTTCTTTGTTTAAAACGCTTGGTGGTGGCAGCATGCTGTTCAAGGACAAGGCAAAGTTTGTACCTTGGGGAAGTTTTTAACCTAAGCTGGTAAGAATAAGCTTAGGGGGTCTTTCATGCAGGTCCACACATCTGTACCCTAGAGTTCAGAGTGGGGAAGGAACCTTGACAGGAGTGCTTGGTGTATTTGTGCATTCATTTTCTAAACTGAAGTGCAGACACAGTTACAATGTATTCCTAGCAACTACATGAATGCAACTGGTACTCTTCATCTGTCTCCGCTAGAGAGCTAGTGTCAAACACAAACAAACACTATAGGCTGTGAAGGGAAAAGTAGATGTGAGTCTAACCCTGACCTGTCCATGTCCAGTAATGAAATTATGACAGAGTAAATGAGATACTTGCAGCTAGTCTTGCTCTCATCAAATAGGAAATAAAGGAAAAACTAAGGGCTTGTCTACACTGCCACTTACAGCGCTGAAACTTTCTTCTCTCAGGGGTGTGAAAAAACATTCCCCTGAGTGATGCAAGTTTCAGCGCTGTAAAGTGGCAGTGTAGATAGTGTTACAGCTCTGGTAGCCAATCTCCCAGCGCTAGTAGCTATTCCCCTCCCGGAGGTGGGTTTTTTACAGTGCTGGAGAGCTCTGTCCCAGCACTGGAGCCACAACTACACAGCCACATTAAAGCACTGCCGCGGCAGCACTTTAACGTCAGCTCTGTAGACATACAATTTGCTTTCTTTGGGTATCAAATAAAGCATACAACTGAACAATCCTACTGAAGTCTTCTATTTTGAAGACGAGCTGGCAGACTGGGGCAGAACATTTACCAAAAAGGCATTTTACTTTGCTTTACCTATTTTTTCTATGTGGATAAACGTGTTTGAATAAGAGCTTTCTTCTTCACAAACCCTTATCATCTGCGTTGTCCTACAGTCAAGTTTTTAGAAATAATTTGTGAATGCCACATTTATCACAACTTTATTTCAAGATCATTAGAAGATGTACTTGTGTGTGTTTTGCAAAGGATAGGATTCTTGGTTGAAGGTGGAAGATTGATAATTAACAAGTAAAAGGAAAGCTATGCAAAAACATTAATTTCTATCTCTTATTTCTTTTCAAAGGATAAAATTTTGCCTTAGGACACTTCATTGTGTTTGAGTTTCCAAACTACTCTCAGAATAATATAGGCAATCACACTCCAACTTTGAGAGATATAAAACACACACATACTTAATTAAAAGCACCTATTTTAGTGTTCACTGAAATACTACCCAGAGTGAGTCAGTTCTGAAGGATCTCTCCATCTCCTGGGAAGTCAGTCATCCTCTTATTTGGGTTGACTTGTTACACCTCATGTTTAATGTGGGACCAGTAGGAGGTGTGTGAAGAAGTATGAGTCATGTCTTCAATATGCTAATGACATTCAAATCTATATATTCATTTCTTTCACTGTGCTGGTGTTTTATGTAGATCTAGTCATGGATGAGGGCTAGTTGTCTAAGGCTCAACCAAAACTATATAATGTCTGCGAGATGAAGAAAGCTTCATTACAGTAAATGAAAATTGAGGGCATTCACAGGTGCTTGTATGTTGTACCAGTCTAGAAAATTGGCTGATGCTTTAGAAACAGCTCTTTAGTGGAAATACAAGTATACACTTTTAAGGCATCAGTAGAATCAAAGAATCATAGAAATACAGGGCTGGAAGGGACCTCAGGAGGTCATCTAGTTCAGTGTTTCTTAGCCTTTTTGATACCAGGGACTGGCTTGCTGCCTTCCTAAACTGTGTCAGGGAGATCTCAGGGACTGGTGCCAGTCCACAGACCAGTAATTGAGAAACACTAGTCTAGGCAGTATACCTGGACCATCCCTGACAGCTGTTTCTCTAACCTTTTCTTAAAAACTTCCAATGATGGGGATTCCACAACCTCCCTTGGTAACCTATTACAGTAATTAACTATCCCTGAAGTTAATTTTTCCTAATATCTAACCTCAATCTCCCTTGCTGCAGATTAAGGTAATTACTTATCCTACCTTCAGTGGACCTGAAGAACAACTGATCACCATCCTCTTTATAACAGACCTTAACATATTTGAAGACTATCATCAGGTCCCCGTCCCCGCAGTCTTCTTTTCTCAAGGCTAATAGTGCCGAGGATTTTTTAACCTTTCCTCATAGGTCAGGTTTTCTAAATTTTTCATCATTTTTGTTGCTGTCCTCTGGACTCTCTCCAATTTGTGAACACCTTTCTTAAAAGTGTGGTGCGCAAAACTGGCTACAGTATTCCAGCTGAGGCTTCACCAGTGCCAAGTAAAATAAGCGGAACAATTGCTTCCTGTGTCTTAGATACAACACTTAATACAACTCTGAATAATATTTGCTTTTCTGCCATTGCATCACATTGTTGACTCATATTCAATTTGTGGGCCAATATAACCTCCACATCCTTTTCTGCATACTACTTCCTAGCTAATTATTCACTGTATTTCTGCATTTGATTTTTCCATCCTAAGTATAGTACTTTGCACTTGTCTTAATTGAATTTAATATTTAAATATTTAGAATTGGGGGAAAGCAGGTAAACAAATGAAAAATTTTGGAAAAATTGAAAACAGTGTTTTCTCCACTAATAGTAATGCATTTACCAATAAAGAGGCTGATTACAGTGGTCCATTCTGGCCTTGAAATCTATGTATCTGTATATTTCAAGCTTATTATTTAAGAATTTTCAAATAGTAAAACTGTTTAACTGTGAAGAATTTATCATATGTTTTGATTGATTACAATCAAGGAACAAAAAGCTAATTTAGATGAGGATTACAAAAGAAGAAGAAATATTAGAAAAGAGCCAGTCCCTGGAGAATAGCAAAGGACAGAATTGAGTACATATCGGTCTAATTCTGGAAAGAGTATAGAGAATACTTCTCTACGAATTTATATATGGGGTTTATTATTATCATTAAATTATTTTGTATTGCAGAAGAGCCCTTGTGAGGGCCCATTGTATGCTGTACAAAAGCACAGTAAAAGACAATATATGACCTGAGGAGCTTTCTGTGTAATTTAAGGCAAAACCCAAGTGGATGTAAAAGTCAGACTAAATAGAAGAGGAATAGGAGACCTGGTTATATAGATTAGTTACATGCACAGCTTGAGGATTTCAATTCAATTTATTCTAATATTTTTAAGTTATAAGATACAAATGCATTATTTCAATATAAAAAGGCCTTAATCACCATTTACTGATCTGTTATATTTAATAGTAATTTCTTGTCTACTAGCCCAAGAAGGAATTGGCTTCAGTAATTCTGAAAGCCGATGAAACATCATATGACTGTACAAACTTTAACAATAGTCTTGAAATAGTTTTCTCAAATATAATTCAAACAAATTCTAAGGTAAGGATTTGCATAACCACCAGTGGGATTATTAGTCTCTGTTCAATTTAAAAAGGGCACAGAAACAGATGTACCCTCTACTTCCCTACACATATAGCTCTTAAAACTTTAGCTGATACAATCTAACAGAGCTCTTAAAGAATTAAGATAAAAGTAGGAGGTAAGGAATATAAAGAACAGATGTACCGTATGCTGATGATAAAACAGACTCCTATCCTGACAATGCAGGTTATGTGTTATATCTTATTATGCATAGATCCTTAATCTGAGATTTACCCATTATAAGAGGATGTTTCAGAACACACTTCAAAAACTGTACTTGTGAGAATGTGCGGTCTCCTTAGCAACCAGAAAGGGAAAAAATTAGCAGGTATATACAAGATGAAGGAGAGAAAGATGCAGCAATCAGTTGTAAAATGACATCTTTAGGACTGGATTTCTTTGGCTCTGGAACATTTAAAGGGCCAGCCCCAGAAAAATATGCTGGGGAAAAAGTCACCAAATAGGGATAGTTCTGGGAATCAGGCAGTTGCAGATGAAGTTGTTCCTGGAAAAAGGGTTATTTCCATGTTTTGAATACCACCACTATATCACAGTGCATGAGATGAGAGTCTGGAGGGGATCAAGTACTTTGGATTAGTCATTAGCAATAAACCAACAGATGCAATAAATCAAAATATATAGTCAAACCAAAGCTTAATTTGAGAGGAAAATTGCTTGTCTTCCTTAGCCATCTTGACTTTTCCTACAGAGGGTTCTCTTTCTACTGTTCAATTTAGGAGGCAGAACCAGAACTGTCAGTTATGGGTATACAGCATAACTCCACTCCCTTTGGAGCATGTACTCTACAGAGGGATCCATCCTTATCATGCTCCATTGTATATGTGAGAGCTGATATACTTAATTTCATTTTTCTGCTTTAAACCAATTCTGGAATAAAATTCTGGGATATCTATTGTGCCATTTGGATAACACTAAAGCAGTTTTGACTTTCTAATCCAGTCACACACAGTCACCAGGATTTGTGTGCACACATTTGAAGGTCTGTTTTTTGTTTTAATAATTTGTGACTGTAATTTGGACATATTCAGAAATACTCACCAGAACAGTTCCAAAGGCTAAGCCTAAATATCAGTTTAAAAAACATTTATTTTTCTGTATGAAACAGATATACATCATGTATAAAAACACTGAGTTAAAGTAAATGAAACCTTAAGCAGATACACCACTGAGTGTTATAAATGCAAAACATAAACACTTGTATTTGATTTTTGATCTGAGTTCTGTTGATCTGCAAATATGGTAAGCTTCTAAGGGTGAGAAGTGAAAGTCAAACCACAGATCGCTCCATGTAGAAGACAAATAAATTAAATAGCTTAATTAGATGATGATGAACGCATTACAATGCTGATGTGCTGATGTCTAATTTTATTCTACTGAAATGGTTTATACCTTAATGAATATCTTTTGCATTTTGGCCACCTCCATTGAGCTTTATTTCTGTTTACTTTTCATTTTTCTGTAACATATTAGTTTTCTCCTTGTTTCTAAATGTTCATGCGTTTGCACTTCTGATAAATATCTAGAGCAACTAGAGTGTAGGAACCATTTTTTAATTAAGAATGGAAGTGTTAAGTTTCTTTGTGCCAGTAGATTTATGCCTCTTTTACGTATGTAAATGTACATAGAGGGTCATAATGTCAAACTAAACAATGTGTCTGTAAAGCATTGATAATTTCTCGATAGTACAAGGGGCGGTTTCTACAGAGACTTCATTTAAGCAACTTCTTTGACTGTTTCCATGGTGTGTGAGGAAACAAACTGAACCATGCAATCCTGTAGAGTTATTTATCCTCTTCAAGTCTAGAACTACTATTAGAGGTAAAACATATGGAATCCTCTTTTTGAAATAACCAATATTTCTGTTTTTTTTAAATAAATTTGTAATACAAAACTCCACGTACTATGCACTGTGACAACAAGTTATTTAATTTAAACATCCACGTTGATGTCAAGTTAAATCATCAGAGATCAGTGGTTCTCAAACTTATTTCATCATGCCCCCCTTCCTTGCGTCTGTAATACTTTATGCCCCTCCTGCCATATAAGTGCATATACCAATAAAAAATGCAACTCTCACTAAATATTAAAAACAGTAAGGCATTGATTCAAACAGAGTCAACAATCCATTGTAATAAGAGCAAAAGATTACAATTTAAATGTGCACACTACATTATAGCAAACGGATTAACGTACAGATGGCAACAACTTTGTATAATGCTTTGAAAGCTTAATAAATCCATAAAAATGCACAGCACCATCTAGAGTCAAATGCACAGCGCCATCTGGGGACCTGATATGTCTGGAGGAATCAGCTTTGCTAGTTATTCATTGCTGTGGATAAAATGTGTGCAGTATGTTTTTTTTTTCCCTAAAGCATCTCACACACACACATGCACCCCGAATACATTTTGTGCCCCTAAGTTCTAAGACCATTTTCAGGTACCCAAATAAGTGGTCTGATTTTTCAGAACTTCTGAGCAGTCTATATTTTAGTTGACTTGGGTGGAGCATGCCAAGTGTTCAGCACTTTTGGAAATGAGGCCAGCTTTATTTAGGTATCAAAATATATAATTAGGAACCTTGCTTTAAGTGACCCAGTTTTTAAAAATCATGGCCCTAATAGTTTATTTCTAACAGGAAAAATAGTCATGTAGCTAAAGCACATGGCTGGAGTCAGGAGTTGTGGATTCTGTTATCACTGATCTACTAGGTGGCCTTGCGCAAATTACTTAATGTCCCCATGCCTCAGTTTCCTCATCTGTGAAATGGGAATAATGATACTAATCTACTAATGAAAGTGCTGTACAGAAACTAGGTGGTATTATTATTATAGGCTCTTGGGACTTTTTGTTGATCTTGTCCAAATTATGTAACCTTTCTATATATCAGTTGCCCCATCTGTAAAACAGATATAATGTAGGGCAGTCGGTTAATCACAGTTAACTCATGCGATTAACTCAAAAAAAATTAACTGTGATTAAAAAAATAATCGTGATTGACCGCACCATTAAACGGTAGAATACCAATTGAAATTTATTAAATATTTTTGGATGTTTTTCTATATTTTCAGAGACATTGATTTCTGTTACAACACAGAATGCAAAGTGTACAGTGCTCACTTCATATTATTTTTATTACAAATATTTGCGCTGTAGAAATGATAAAAGAAATAGTATTTTTCAATTCACCTCATGCAGGTACTGTAGTGCAATCTCTATCGTGAAAGTGTAACTTACAAGTGTAATTTTTGTTTTGTTTCTGACTGCAGTTTTTGAGTGTAACAAAAAATGTAAAACTTTAGAGCCTACAAGTACACTCAGTCCTACTTCTTGTTCAGCCAATTGCTAAGACAAACAAGTTTGTTTACATTTACAGAAGATACTGTCTGCTTCTTATTTACAGTGTCACCTGAAAGTGAGAACAGGCATTGGCATGGCACTTTTGTAGCTGGCGTTGCAAGATATTTACTTGCCAGATATGCTAAACATTCGTATGCCCCTTCATGCTTCAGCCACCATTCCAGAGGACATGCTTCCATGCTGATGATGCTCATTAAAAAAATAATGCTTTAATTAAATTTGTGACTGAACTCCTTGTGGGAAGAATTGTATGTCTCCTCTTCTGTTTTATCCGCATTCTGCCATACATTTCATGTTGTAACAGTCTCAGATGATGACCAGCACGTGTTCGTTTTAAGAACACTTTCGCAGCCGATTTGACAAAATGCAAAGAAGGTACCAATGTGAGATTTCTAAAAATAGCTACAGCACTTGACCTAAGGTTTAAGAATCTGAAGTGTCGTCCAAAATCTGAGAGGGACGAGGTGTGGAGCATGCTTTCAAAAGTCTTACAAGAGCAACACTCAGATGTAGAAACTACATAACCCGAACCACCAAAAAAGAAAATCAACCTTCTGCTGGTGGCATCTGACTCAGATGATGAAAATGAACATTCATCAGTCTGCTCTGCTTTGGATCGTTATCAAACAGAACCCGTCATCAGCATGGATGCATGTCCTCTGGAATGGTGGTTGAAGCATGAAGGGACATATGAATCTTTAGTGCATCTGGCACATAAATATCTTCTGATGTGGGCTACAATAGTGCCATGTGAATGCCTGTTCTCACTTTCAGGTGACACTGTAAACAAAAAGTGGGCAGCATTATCTCCTGCAAATTGTACCAGACTTGTTTGTCTAAGCTATTGGCTGAAGTAGGACTGAGTGGACTTGTAGGCTTTAAAGTTATACATTGTTTTATTTTTGAATACAGTTTTTTTAATATAATTCTACATTTGTAAGTTCAACTTTCATGATAAAGAGATTGCACTATGGTACTTGTATTAGGTAAATTGAAATATACTATTTCTTTTGTTTTTTACAATGAAAATATTTGTAATCAAAAATAAATATAAAGTGAGCACTGTACACTTTGTATTCTGTGTTGTAATTGAAACCAATATATTTGAAAATGTAGAAAAACATCCAAAAATATTTAAATAAATGGTATTCTATTATTGTTTAACAACATAATTAATCACAATTATTTTTAATTACACGATTAATCGCGATTAATTTTTTAATCACGTGACAGCCCTAGTATAGTGCTGTCATACATGGATGTGGAGGCTTAATGACCCAGACCCTCAAAGTTATTGAAACACCTAACTCCCAATGATATCAATAGGAATTAGACAGCTAAATAACTGCAAATCTGGGCAAATGTTTATGAAATATTCTGAGTTCCTCCAACGGACAGCACTATTTAAGGAGAAAATCCTGGTAGTCTGCCTTTCCTCCACAGAGTTAGAAGGCAACAAACAGTGCAACTAGTATAGGGAGGGGAGACTTTGGAATAAGGTTACTCATGTGAATAAATTTGTGCAATATTGGGACATAAGGATGAGATCTTTTAAACTCTTTTTTGAAGTAATGGTAGTTTAAGATATGCAAGAAATTTAACATCAGATCAACAACTGCTCAGGCAGCAGCAGCAAAAAGGGTAATGATCAAAACTGGAAGTTACAGTCCAAATAGAAAAATTACAGGATCACAAAATAAATATTTTTTAAAATACTCTTTAAAAAGGAAGATGCTTGCTGGCTGCAGATCTGCTCTGTAAGAGTCTACTTTTCCCACTAGACATGAGGGACTTTCCTTTCATGTCAAACTTTTTTTCAGTTTTTTCCCCCACTGATTCTCTTTCATCAAGCATATTTATAGTGTTTTAACTTGAGGGTATAGTTTGGATGACATGCAATTCCATAATATTCCCTCTGTTTATATAATGGTATTTCCTTTCCTGTGGTCTCATTTTCTTTTAACATTTCAGAATTTTGTGGTTTGAATTTTATCAGCCTCCAAATGAACATTTTTGTCAAATATCAAGTAAAGTACTGAGCTTTTATATTTGTTTGTTTGTTTGTTTGAGAGTAAAGCAGACATTTAAAAAAAGGCAAGTCGAGATCAGAAAAGTTATCAGTAGGACTTTATGCAAAATTGTGTAGTTAGTTGCAGACCAGTTAATGCTTCAATCTGTGAAATAGCTGCCGAAAGTATTTAATGGGTGAAATTATTTGGGGTTTATGGCAACTTGTATGTCCATTTTTTTTTCAGTTTTGTTCCTTATTTGAGATTATATCACTACCATCTTCTTTTCATAGCCCTCCTTGCCATCACATCGAGAATTGTGATAGAAAGAAACTGCAACTTTCTATAAGTCTTTCACAAAGACTTATTGTTACCAGAGAGGGGAACTCATAGCACCATTTCATTTTCATATTCATTAGACCTTAGCATTAGTTTATTATGGAGAGACTAGCTTTCTATTGTAAAACTGATTTTAAAAGACACACGACCCACCGTGCCACCCCAGCTTTTGCCAAAATGAAATCAACCCATCCAGTATTTTTCCATATGTGACCTGATGCCAAAGTAAAACATTTTCAGGAAGTCTGAGACAAATTTGATATGATATTTCAGAGATATGAAAATTGTTTTTCACCTCCTATAAAGCTTTCTGACTCTATTTTATTTCTTTTACTCATCATAGATCAAAAATAGTTTGTCCTAGAAATTATAAATGATTTCATTGTCTTGGCTTCAATAAGGACTGGTGTGCCTCTGGCCTGTTATCTGATATAAATCCAGCTGGCCTCTCCTCTCCCTTAGTTTACCTTTCCCATTTGCTTCAGGTGTCCCCTCCCTCAAACAAAAAAGCAACAGACAGAGGGTGACGACTTTTTCTCTTCAGTTTTCCACTGATCAGGCAGTATGGGAGTGACCATTGCTATGTGTTGTAAAGGTGTAAATATTTTTTAAAATTGGGAAAATTGTAGAAGAATTATTGCATATTTTATAACTTTCCATAATTTTCTAAAATCTCTGACCTAGAGCAGGGTTATCACTGTGATCTATTTTTTCGCACACACGCACCCCACTAACTTATACTCCTTATTGGTTTTCATTACTTCACATTTCTATGCCACTAGCTATATTAGTCCTTCATTATGTAGATTACTTATCATTTAAGACATACTATAGATAACAAAAAGAGCTGTCCAGAAACTGGAATTCCTTTTCTGAGGCATTTTTTTAGTTCAGTTCCAAAATCCAACAAAAATTAAAATCCTGAAATTTCCTACAGAATGGGAATTGCAAAATTTAATTTGAAAAAGTTTAAATGACATTTGGGTTCAACCTCTTCTAAATATTTCCAAAACTCTATGATTAGTCCAGGGAGCCCTGTCTCCTTGGCAGTGTACCTGGCAGGCTGGTCTGAAACTGGGGACCGTGGAAGCCTGGGCTGCTGAGGAGTTGCAAGCCTGGAATTGGAGACCAGAACTTCCATCCTGGCTCCCCATAAGCCAGGTTTCTGTCTGAATTTTGTCCAAATTGAAACATTCCCACAGAATGTTCTGATGTTGATAAATTAGGATTTTCCAAAAGAAAAATGTTCCCTCAAAAAATTTCCGACCAGTTCTAATAATAAAGCCCAAGGCTGAAAACTGATATTTGTGTGAGTAGGTGCCATTAAAATCAATGAGACAACCCACTTGCTTAATGACAGCTTATGAGAATAAGGGTTTGCAGGATCTGGCTTTGACTCTGAGTTATGAGTCCTTTTCATTTGAATCTATTCACTTTTAGTTATCTGAATATCTTCATCAGTTTTAACAAGTTTCTTGAAGCATGCTGCTTCCCCCCAGTAGAGCCTTCCCCAGCTGCCAGAGCCTTTCACTGCAGCAGGGAGACAGTGGGAGATTACACTGCTAAAAGTTGCAGTGTGGGTGTGGGAGGCACAGCTTGGGCATTTAGAGAGCTGTGTGAAATATATATTTTAGGGTTCCGGCATGTAGGGCACTCTACTTGCCTAAGCTGTGCCTTACCACCTACTCTGCTGTTTATACCCATGTTAGCTGGGCATGCTGTGTCTGTACTCTGCATGCCACCATAAGTGTAGACGTATCTTTAGAGGAATAAGCAGTGTCTCTGCTTTTATGCATATTAGTACATATCTAGCGTATTGACTTTTATTTGTACACAAACAACTTATTTTGCTGAGTGAGCTTCAAATACACAGCATTCTAGACATATAGGCTCATGTACACAAATAAAAGTACTTAGGGATAGAGGGATTTTGTGCTCATGTGTGTGTCTAATGAGGGCTTGTCCAAACTGTAAAATTATATTAAGTTAAAACACAACAGCGCAGGCTTGTCTAAATGATCAGCTAGTGCGCAATATGCTGGAGTGTAAATCTATAGCACTCCAGTTTGCCACATATTGTCAGAATCCATGTGGCCTCTGCTGCTATGCACTAAAAATTCCCTACTGCACATTAATGTATTGTGAAACAGAAGTACATCATTGTATACTAGGGAACTTATGGTGCATGGCAGCAGGATCCACACAAACAGTTGGTGCACAGCACTCTGGAGCGCTGTAGATTTACACCCCCAGCTTGCCATGTCTAAATCATCAGTTAGTACATGCCCTGAGCCGTGATGAATAACTCGATGTTGAACTCAGAGGATAGGGTTTTCAAAAGATCTCAGCATTAGCCTATCTCTGCTTTCATTGATGTCAATAGGAGTAGAGTTAGGCCTATGCTGAGAGTTTAGGAAAATTTCAATCTTAGTGCAGATGGAATGCCTGGTTGGATTTTCAGAAGTGCTTAAAGTGACTTAGGAGCACAAATCCCATTGACTTTCATTCATTGTAGAGTTAAAAACAAAAGACCCTGTCAATACGGAGCACTAAGTCATGTTTAACGTCACATTAGTTACCATGGCTTCTCAAGATCATATTCTAACATATTGCAATTGTCCACCCGAGACAAGTTGTTAGGGTAACAAAATCATTCACCTGCACTACTTGGGTCTGGCATCCAAACAGTACTCAAGAGAGAGATCTAAAGATTAAAAGCAAAAGACAATGCTCCTATCTGTTCAGCAAAAATAAGACACAATATAATAAAATATTGTATACTTTAGATTTACTGTTGAAAAATGAAAAAATGAAAGTGATGTCATTCAGGAAGAACTGAATGTCTGGAGTGATTTGAAAGTAAAGTTTTAGATGTGAAGTAGTGAAGGTTCTATGAGGTTTAGTATTTCAGTTTAAATGTTTATCTGAGCACTGAACCAGTCCTAGCTCCTCACTTGCTGCTGTAGTCTCTTGTGAGGGCAGGGAAGGTGACTGGGGAGATAAGCAGGCTTGCTGCTTCTTCCCAACAAATCCATTCAATGTTTTTCTTTGTGTAGCTCTGTCTTTCCCTTCCCCTCACCCTCTTCCACTCTAGGTGGAGCAAGACTCAGCAATAACTTCTACCTATGTCTGCTGATCTCATCTCTTTAAGAGGCTGTCAGGAGTCCAGCACGACTGATGCTCAGTGTATCAAAAACAGGGCAGAGAGAAAGCAAGATGTTTCCTTCTATCTATGCCAGTGAGAATAGATAATCTCGCCAGTAGAGAGGGAAAGAGGCTGGAGCAGTCCATGAGTTTGGGTATCAATAATGAAAGAAATGAAAACTTAAGTGAAGTATCAGAGATGCATTTCTAAAAGTAATATCTGTTTGACAGACATAGTTTCCAAAAGGAATCTGTGGTGCTTAATTACCTACTGTGCTTTATTGAATAACCCTGTATCGTATGGATCAATCCTGCATAACCAAGAGGATGGACAACAGGATTTTCCATTCCTAATTTTCTGTACGGTGCCTGGATATGGCCAAACTCTTATACTAGAACATATATTAGAAGATTATTAATGACTAGATTGCAGCCAGATCCATCTGCATGGTCACAGACAAGTATCGGAGGGTAGGGGGGAAGAATATCCTGTTGAAATGGAGAGTGTAACTTCGGAGCAGATCTGCACTAGAGTGCATGTTTTTTGCTTTTTTCATTCCGTGTCATTTAAATGTTGAAATTTTAAAATCATTACTATTAAAATATTGTAAAATGTCCTTAAAATGAAAGTACAAGACTGTAGTGGTACATGGCAGCTAAATTTATAATTCAGTAGACTAGACCTTGCCAATGGAATTAAGCAGATACAGAGCCAACCAAAATGTGGTCTTTGTGAGTTTTTCTTTGTAGTTCTCCTTTCTGTACAATCTACTGAAGGATGTGCTTCCACTCTTCCGCCTTCCTGTTTTGTTTTTCAAGGAAATTGAAAAACCCTGCATTTTCACCACATGTAGTAATTACATATGTGATTCTTAGCAAAACAAGATTTATTAGACTGATTCCTTACACATGGTCATAATTAGGGTTGTATCAGCATTTTCCATTATATCCCCTTATTTTTCAGGGGTTTTAGATTTCAACTGTGGAAGTTCATTCTGGACTGAAATGTTGGTTTAGAAAATAGTAGCAAAAAGAGGTTTTGTATTTATAAACATCTGATCACTTAATATCCCAAAATATTGTTGCTTTTATTGATTTACAAACAAAGAAGTAACCAAAAAGCACCTTTTTAATTTTAACATTCCTCTTTCCTCAGAAGTCATGTTTTACTGTGACTCTGCAAGAATAGCCCCAGTGCCCTCTGCCATCCAGGCAAGAGGCCTAATAACTCTTTTCCATCTCTAGTTTCTGTAATCCTGTGATTTAACACAGATGGGATTCTGTCAGAAGCCTGACTTTTCCAGAACTGGTTGGTTTGAATCCCACCCGTTATGCTGATTGACCCCTGCAGATGTGCCTGAGGCCATAATAAGCTGTTGATAGGGAAGGAGCTGCTTTCTTGTTGACAACCGGACTTTTCCTGTCACTCTATTCCCATCCTTTAAATCAGAGGTGGGCAAACTATGGTCCATGGGCCACATCTGGCCAGTCTCTGAGCTCCTGGCTGGGGAGGCTAGCCCCCGGCCCCTTCTCCGCTGTTCCCTCTCCCCCTGTTCCCTCTCCCCCGCAGCCTCCTGCCGCATGGGCAGTGGGGCTGCGAGCTCCTGCCGCTCTGAGCGGCATGGTAAGGGGGTGGCGGTGGCAGCGCGCACAGTGGTGGGAAGGTCCCAGCGGTCAGTCAGGGGACAGGGAGCAGGAGGCAGTTAGGAGCGGGGGGGTCCCGGAGGACAGTCAGGGGACAGGGAGCAGGTTGTGGTTGGATGGGGTGGAGGTTCTGGGGCAGTCAGGGAACAGGGGGAGTTGGATGGGCCAGGGGTCCCGGGGGGCCTGTCAAGGGGTGGATCGGTCAGGGCACTCAGGGGACAGGAAGCATGGGGAGTTGGATAGGGGGTGGGATCCCGAGGAGGGGGCAGTTTGGGGCTAGGGGTCCCAGGAGGGGGCAGTCAGGGGACAAGGAGCGGGGGGGTTGGATGGGTCAGGGGTTCTGAGCGGGACAGTCAGGGGGCAGGAAGTGGGAGGGGGCGAATAGGGGGCGGGGGCCAGGATGTTTGGGCGGCACAGCCTTCCCTATCCGGCCCTCCATACAGTTTTGCACCCTGATGTGGCCCTCGAGCCAAAAAGTTTGCCCACCCCTGCTTTAAATTCTAGTGTTATCTAGATGTGGCTGAATTGGGTTTGTTGGGTTGAACACCTATCAGGATTGTTTGATGGTTAGATGATTGAGCACATCAACCCTTTCTTAAATGCACATCATTATTTTTGTTTCAGAGTAGCAGCTGTGTTAGTCTGTATCAGCAAAAAGAAAAGGAGTATTTGTGGCACCTTGGAGACTAACCAATTTATTTGAGCATAAGCTTTCGTGAGCTACAGCTCACTTCATCGGATGCATGCAGGGGACAGGGATGCACTGCATGCATCCGACGAAGTGAGCTGTAGCTCACGAAAGCTTATGCTCAAATAAATTTGTTAGTCTCTAAGGTGCCACAAATACTCCTTTTCTTTTTGCAGCATTATACTGTACAGCTCTTTACGTCTGCAGTTGCGAAGGAATTTTTCCTCATGGCAGATTAGCTTTTTTTTTTTTTTTTAAGGAATGAATTTTTTCCTCCTCTGGAGTATTTTGAAAGGATCATTTGGTAACAACTGCAGTTTACCTTTCCTTCTCATCGTTTGTGGTTTGCTTTCATTGTATAGGTGATGCAATGGCCAGAAGTCGAGGTCATGCAAAGGTTCTCAAGGCATTATCTTCACCCATGCATTTAAGCCAGGGAGCCTTATTCTCTTCAGTGGAGAATATACTGTACTTTGTACATGTATTGCACTTTTTACCAAGTAAATTCAAAACACTTTACATAGTTGTAAAATAGGTGGGTTTGAAGTCTCTTGCTCAGTATTGCTGACCCCAAATGTTCAAAAAATCATGAATCAGGGTCGCCAAAAATAATGAGATTGGCTTCAAAATCATGAGATTATATAAAAATAATAGATCTGATGTTCTTTTTATTTATCTTCTGCTTTTTGAGCCTTTAAGGGTCACATTTTGAAGCTTTCTCCGTAGCCATGAGGGCTAGAAACTCACTTTTTCTGTAAGAATAAGGCTGAAATGATTACATATCCACATGACTCCAGGAGCTGGGGCTTTAAGGAAAACAATAATTATCATGAGACTTATGACAAAATCATGAGAGTTGGCAACACCATGAGTTTCTGCAGAGAAAGACATAAAGGTGCCCATGTGGCTTCTAGCTCCACCGCCAGTGCTAGGATTGCAAGGACTGAGGGTTTTGTTTTGTTTTTAACTGTTTGATTTATGAAAGACTTAATAAAGATACTGTCAGTAGCTTCTGGGAGTGGCGGTTGTAGTTGTTGGTTGTTAAAAAATCAATGTATATAATATTGTAAATTCAATTTTTTTCATGAGTCTCACATTATTTGGTGATGTTCTTAAAGCTTCATCTTCTGGAGTCTATAATTAGATGAATTTTTTAAGTTCATTTTTAGCCCTTATGGTTGTGGAGAAAAGCTAGAAAATTTGAACACTTACAGCTCAAAAACCAAAAGACAAATAAAAAGACCCATAATTTATTCTTTTTTTTAAAGCTCATAATTTTAAGCTACCATCTATCTGCAAGGTACCACCAGAAATATTTTAATATGAAAACTCTGTAAAATTATTGTAAAATTTCCTTCCCTTGTTATTACTAATTCCAAGATATTTGTTAGAAAAAGGACCATATAATCATTCAGTATATGTGATATAATCATCTAGTATATGTGACATCGATTGCTTCCAGAGTACAAACTGTAAAATCCTGGAATAAGTTAGGAATGAGAAGATGCTGTTTTATAAAGAATTTGTTTATATACATAAATCAAAGTAATCAGGAAAGATAGGAAAAGATGTGTGTATATTAAATATACATGATAATAGCTTAATTAGATTTTAAGCAAATTCTATAAACATAAGCTGAAAATATTTCAGTAAATTGAACTGCATTGGTAAGCATTGCCTGTATGAAACTGATACTGATTGCATGTAATCCTCTTTTATCTGTCTTCCTAATGTGTTTATTCATGAACTTATTTAATAAAGAACACAGAACTCCTAAGCAAATCCATTTGAAAGTATTTCACAAGAAATATTTACTCAGAAATAACAATAAATGTATAGATTGTGATGCACACTGAAATTGAAATGTCAACTAATCTTAAAAAAATTGAGTCGGATTCTGTTTGTTTCACGAATGTCCAGTACAAGATTCTCCTGCTGTTGATTGGGCTTGTCTGGCATTCAAAAGGTTAAAGCGAGTCAGTAATGTATAGGGCAGGAGCCCAAGTTTCATATCTTTGTTCTAACTCCCAGCTGGCAATCCTGTCTGCTAATCCCAGTGGAAACTTCAGTTTGAAATACAAAACTATTTTTGAGCTTGCGTATCCTTCCCCACAGATGTTTGGGGCCTTAATGACGTGTTTCTTTTATGATTCCTTTTAAATTCTTGGAACTGAAGTCTAGAAGCCTCACTATGCAATGAATCCTTAAATATCCATTTTTAAGACCATATTTTGTTTAAATAAATAAATGAATAGAGCTGTGTGTGACCAAATATACTTTGAAAGCCTCTCTGTATAATTTTATTTTTGCAATATAAAAGCTCATTTTAGGAAGTTCATTCTTTTCTTTGGTTAAGAATTTCTTTGGCATACAGCAGGACTTTGTAATTACAGTATGCATTTGTAATTTATGTTCATATATAAAAATATAGCAGCATGCAAATATTTTAGTTTTGAATCTTGAAACGAGTGAATACAGTTACAAAATGAAATGCTCTGTTTAACTACCAAGTATGAGAATTTCAATAATTTCTTCTCAATAGCTTACCTGTTTCTGTTTCTAGTAGTGACTTGTGCAACCTTTCATCTCATGAGTCAATCCTATAATTAGTATTTCTCTTTGCCAGAGGCACTCTGAATGTTTGTTTTAGGTACTGTGTGTCTGCAAGAAATTTAACTTAATCATTACTCTTTAATGGTGGAGATGGTTGGCTCAATTACACTAGCTTTAAATGAACTTGAAATTCCTCAGTTACAGAGAAGGGGCCAATGATTGACCTGTATTGAATAAGTATCAGTGCCTGTGTTCTTTCTTATATGTTTATTTATTAACGTCTCTTACCCTACAGTCCACCTACAGAATTCATATTCATTCATGAATGCAATTGCTTTGATTGTAGAATACAATATTCTTAATTTGTGAGCAATCTTACACTAGCTAACAGTCATTAAAAAAACTGATTGCTGGTATTGGATCTACATGCTTATTATTTAGTTTGGCTCATGTTGATCAGGTTTAACTATACCATGAATCGCAATAAATTAAAGAGATTTTTCTGTAGAATTTTTATGTGTAGTGTTTTATTTGGGGTTATCTGGAAAAATATCTGGTCAGAATGCTGTAGTTAAGGCTGTTTGCAGTTTTTTTAAACAATTCCTAATTTCAGAACTTTGACCATTGGAAAGGTTTTGATATAATTTTTCAATTCTGTGGTTAGCCTGAGAGTATTAGGTTTAACCAACCACATATAAAGGCCTCATTTACAATAAGGAAATTACGGAAAATTTTTCAACCATTGATAATATCAGTTCATCTCCACCTGTATTAGTAATATGGGCAGTCTCAGCCCAGCTGGGTTGCCAGCTGCAACTGGCTTTTTAAGTACAGTGGGTCCAATTCATCATCATTTATACCACTACAAAGTGAATTTAGAATTATGCCAATCAATATGGGATCGGTGTCTGTGCTGGTGACTGCACAAGATGTGGGATAACCATGAATCAGTCTGTGTTTCTGCTAGACTTGCTGTTTAAAATGCCATTGGCAGCCAGAGTCCCAATATTGCTAACATGGTGTAAAGTAGAAAGGGACAAAAAGGGATAGGTATTAATGTGACAAATAGGGAGCCAGAAAATACTGATTTCAAATGTCAGCTCTGACGCTGATTCACTGTCTGTTATGGGGTTAGTCACTTCACTTCTCTGCCTCAGTTTCTTGAGCTGTAAAGTGAAGATAATGCTTAACTACTTTAGTGGAATGTTGTGTGGATTACTTAGTTTTTTAATCTCTGTTGATGTAATATTCTGATTACATGTATTAATCTTAAACTGTTTGCGTTATTAGCTTCTTACTGTAAAGAATATATAATAAAAGCAGAGCTCTTTGTTTAGTAGTCAATACCATGAGTAAGCTTGCATAAACAGGTGAGCCCTATTTTGTGTCCTGAAGATTGATAAAAATGAGGCCAGGGGGTTCACTGGAACTAGTTCCACTGGCAAGGGCTCTCTAAAAGATTTCGTCCCAAACAGACAGAAAGAGCATAATTGCAGAGCTGAATCCCTGTAGTGGGACATAGTCCTAGACATTGAAAGTTAGACTGTGGGGCCATTTCTCACAGCAGTGAGTAGTTATTCACAGGAGTGGGACTACTCAGCAATGTGTGAGTACAGACTTCATAATCTGGTCCTGAAAATTTAAGTAATAATGCTCAAGCTACAGATAAAGGCCAACGCTCTGTTATATTATTGTAATTCTGTCTGAGAATTTCAGTATGAGAATATTAAGATTTACTGAAATAGCAGAATGTGGTAGTCTCTATTATTGGAAGCTAATTTAACCAAGACATTCAAATGTCTTTTGAAAATCACAAAAGCATTTTATATTCCTGTGAAATTAATATTAAAAATTCCTCGAAGACCCCTGTGGTATGCAAGCATTACCTTGTCACTTTGATTACATCCTTTTGCTTTACTGGGGAGAAAAAGAGGAAAACTTTTCCAGAGGGTTTATATATTTTAAGAAGCTAAACGCTCTCTTGCTAGATTTCAGTTTCTTCATATCAGATCCAGACAAGTTTTGTAGGAAATGCTATTATCTCTTTGTTCTAGTGTCTTATTTTAAAAAACATCTTGAATTTGAACCTGAAAGCACTCTCACTTTTTCCTCTCTTCATTGTCATTACAGATTCTTTCTCCTTGTAGAAGATATTATTGTCATAATAGTGTGGGTTTAAAATTTGGAAATTATTGTGAATGAGATTAAGATTCACTTAACTTTTGCCTTTTACTATATTGGCATATCCATATTTTAGTGAGGACCATATTGGGTGTAACCTTCTGTGACTGTAATAGTATTCTATGAATTTCTTCTAGTGCAGAAAATGCAGCTTTTACTACCAAAAAAAAGTAGGCCAAATTTTCAAAAAGCAGCCGATAATCTTACATGCACAAAACTAATATACACATATTTTTATAGTTCTAATAAAAATATATGTTAAAGTGTCATGTGGAAATTTAGAGATGAGTTTGAGGCAGGTTGCAAATTTGACAAACAGTGATTTTATTGTTCTTTCTTATACTTCGTCTTCCTCATCCCTTATACTTTAGTTTACCTTTTTTTATTCCTTGATGTGAAATTGCAGGAGATTGAGGAATTTTATGAGAAAAAATAATTTTGTAGTTTGATTATTTTTCTTTTTCCTTTCAACCCACTTAGCAAATAAATTTCCCAGTGTTCTTTGATGAAATTATTATGTACAAAATTGAACTACTTTCAAAGAACATTAAGGGGGTGAAGTCAAGCACACCAGAGTTAGGAAATGCCAGTACTCAGTTTGTCCATGGACCCTTAATTTGGCTCCCTTGTACATATGCATTACAATACAGTTTTAATTCCAGTATCACATGGTCTTTTTCCACAGGACCTCTGCCTCATTTAGTGCACAGACTGGTCAGAGAGCACAGAATAGTCTGTAATTCAATATTTCTTTTTATTTTCATCATTCCATGCTTGACCCCAGGCTTTATTTACCATACTCCATACAAACCCTGCACAGAATACAAAATTAATAACTTATTTATGGGCTTTTCTTTGCTGCTTTCACCAAAATATGCAAGGACTTCAAAATTATTAATGAATTTATCTTCACAACATCCTGCTGAAGTGGTATGATGCTGTTATTCCTATTTTAAAACTATCCATGTAACTGCTTTGACTAGTCAAACCCATTTCTCTTTGTATGCCTAATGTGGTATTGTTGTTTTCTGTGTATTGTGTGGTGCTTTTGTCTGGATTTTTAATTTTTATTGTATATTATGATAATCTTTGAAGAATACAATAGAAGGGGGAAAGAATGATTTAGCTGCTTGTGTACTGAGAATGAACATTTCTTAATTCAGTTAAAATTAAGGATGCCATGAATGATGATGTAGGGTTTCAGGCTAGGTACAAAACTTTATTGACATAATAGCAGTATTAATAACATGGATCTGATTCCTTTTAGAGATATAATTAATCCACTTTGTTTCTAGAATCATAGAAATATAGGGCTGGAAGAGACCTTGAGAAGTAACATTAAGTCCAGCCCCCTATGCTGTGCAGGACCAAGTAAATCTATACCATCCCTGGCAGGTGTTTGTCCAACCTGCTTTTAATAACCTCCTATTATGGGGATTCCTCAGCCTCCTTTGGAATCCTACTCCAGAGCTTAAATACGCTTATATTTAGCTAGTTTTTTGTAATATCTAACCTAAATCTCTTTTGCTGCAGATTAGCCCATTACTGCTTGTCCTATCTTCAGTGGACATGGAGAACAATTGATCACCTCCTCTTTATAAGAGCCCGTAACATATTTGAAGGCTGTTATCACGTTCCCCCTTAGTCTTCTTTTCTCAAGACTAAACATGCCCAGTTTTAAACCATTTCTCATACGTCAGGCTGTCTGAACCTTTTTATCACTTTTGTTGCTCTCCTCTGGCCTCTCTCCAATTGTCTACATCTTTCCTGAAGAGTGGTGCTCAAAATTGGACTCAGTACTCCAGGTGAGGTCTCACCAGGGCCGAGTACTGTGAGATAATTACCTCCCATGTCTTATATATTACACTCTTCTTAATATACCCCAGAATAATATCAGCTTTTTCACAGCTGCATAACACTGTTGACTCTCATTCAATTTATTATCCACTATAATCCCCAAATCCTTTTCAGCAATACTACCACCTAGCCATTTATTCCCCATTTTGAAGTTGTGAATTTAATTTCAGACCAATAATCCAATTTGTCAAGGTTGCTTTAAATTTTAATTCTGTCTTCCAACGTGCTTGCAACCCCTCCCAATTTGGTGTCACCTGCAGATTTTATAAGCATACTCTCCACTCCATTATCCAAATCATTAATGAAAATATTGAATAGTATCAGACCCAGGATTGACCCCTGCAGGACCCTGCTAGATAATTCCCTCCCAGTTTGACAGCAAACCATTAAGAACTACTCATTGAGTACAAAAAGAAAAGGAGTACTTGTGGCACCTTAGAGACTAACAAATTTATTTGAGCATAAGCTTTCGTGAGCTACAGCTCACTTCATCGAATGCTGTAGCTCACGAAAGCTTATGCTCAAATAAATTTGTTAGTCTCTAAGGTGCCACAAATACTCCTTTTCTTTTTGCGGATACAGACTAACACGGCTGCTACTCTGAAACCTGTCATTGAGTACAGTCTCTCAACCAATTGTGCACCCACTTTATAGTTATTTCATCTACACCATATTTCCCTAGTTTGCTTATAAGAATGTCATGTGGAACTGTTTCAAAAGGCTTACTAAAATCAAGATTTATCAAATATACTGCCTCCTCCCTATCCACTTCCACAGTAACCCTGTCAAAGAAAGAAATTAGATTGATTTAGCATAATTTGTTCTTGACAAATCCATGCTGGCTATTCCTTAAAATTCTATTATCCTCCAGGTGCTTACAAATTGTTTTGTTGGTTTGTTTTGGTTTTTTTGAATAATTTGTTCTTTCCAGGTATTGAAGTTAATGTGACTGGTCTATAATTCCCCGAGTCCTCTTTGTTCTCATTTTTAAAGATAGATACAATGTTTGCCCTTCAGTCTTTCAGGTCTTCACCCATCCTCCAGGAGTTCTCAAAGGTAATTGCTAATGGTTCTGTGATTGCTTCAGTTAGTTCCTTGATTACAGTAGGATACATTTGATCAGGCTCTGCCAACTTGAATACATCTATTTTGTATAAATATTCTCCAAAGTGTTCTTCCCCTTTTTTGGCTTGCATTCCTTCCCCCATGTTATTAATATTGTGTTGAGTATCTGATCACTATTTACCTTATTATTGAAGACAAGCAAAATAGGCATTAAACACCTCTGCTTTCTTGATGTAATCAGTTATTAGCTCTCCTTCCCCACTAAGTAGAGGACCTGTACTTTCCTTCATCTTTCTCTTGTTCCTAATGTATTTAAAGAACCTGTTCTTATTGCTTTTGATGTCCCTTGCTAGGTGAAACTCATTTTGTGCTTTAGGCTTTCTGATTTTGTTTCTACATGCTTATGCTATTATTTTGTACCGCTCCTTAGCAATTTGTCTACGTTTCAACTTTTTGTACAATTCCTTATTGATTTTCAGGCCATTAAAAAGTTCCTGGTAGAGCCATATTGGCCTGTTACTATTCTTCCTTAGATTCATCAGCTCTCAGGCCTCTGAATCCACAAGATAAAAAGTAAAAATTTGGCCACCAAAGGAGGAGCAGCTACATGCATGTCTGAGATCAACAGGAAGGTATCATATGGTAGCAGCCATTTTATGTGTTTTCTTTATTCTTACATTCAAATTCATGTGAAGATAAATCTGAAAATTGCTGGATTCATGTATCGTATTTTTGCTTAATTCTCTTAACTCAGAAGTAACTGATCTACCTCTTGAATTTTCATGTGATCATAGAATCATAGAATATCAGGGTTGGAAGGGACCTCAGGAGGTCATCTAGTCCAACCCCCTGCTCAAAGCAGGACCAATCCCCAATTAAATCATCCCAGCCAGGGCTTTGTCAAGCCTGACCTTAAAAACTTCTAAGGAAGGAGATTCTACCACCTCCCTAGGTAACCCTCTTGGTGAAAAAGTTTTTCCTAATATCCAACCTAAACCTCCCCCACTGCAACTTGAGACCATTACTCCTTGTCCTGTCCTCTTCTACCACTGAGAATAGTCTAGAACCATCCTCTCTGGAACCACCTCTCAGGTAGTTGAAAGTAGCTATCAAATCCCCCCTCATTCTTCTCTTCTGCAGACTAAACAATCCCAGTTCCCTCAGCCTCTCCTCATAAGTCATGTGTTCCAGACCCCTAATCATTTTTGTTGCCCTTTGCTGGACTCTCTCCAATTTATCCACATCCTTCTTGTAGTGTGAGGCCCAAAACTGGACACAGTACTCCAGATGAGGCCTCACCAATGTTGAATAGAGGGGAACGATCACGTCCCTCGATCTGCTCGCTATGCCCCTACTTATACATCCCAAAATGCCATTGGCCTTCTTGGCAACAAGGGCACACTGCTGACTCATATCCAGCTTCTCGTCCACTGTCACCCCAAGGTCCTTTTCCGCAGAACTGCTGCCTAGCCATTCGGTCCCTAGTCTGTAGCGGTGCATTGGGTTCTTCCGTCCTAAGTGCAGGACCCTGCACTTATCTTTATTGAACCTCATCAGATTTCTTTTGGCCCAATCCTCCAATTTGTCTAGGTCCCTCTGTATCCTATCCCTGCCCTCCAGCGTATCTACCACTCCTCCTAGTTTAGTATCATCCGCAAATTTGCTGAGGGTGCAATCCACACCACATCCTCCAGATCATTTATGAAGATATTGAACAAAACCGGCCCCAGGACCGACCGCTGGGGCACTCCGCTTGACACCGGCTGCCAACTAGACATGGAGCCATTGATCACTACCCGTTGAGCCCGACAATCATTCCTCACAGTGTCTAACTTTTGTCTTAAAAAATTAAATGCCTCATGACTCTTTTTTAATTAGTCTAATCTTACAAATAATCTAGTTTTGCCTATCTGGTGAATTTCAGCTAGTTTGGAAAGAAATCTTAATTCAGATGCAGCCCAAGAAGGAAAGACGGAGGGAAGGACCTGTTTGCTCAATAATTGTACTGAATCCAATTATCAGCAATGGAATGTTTTGACTGGGAAATTCCAGCTTTCTGTAGGAGCTAAATTATTTGAACACCACAAGAGTTTCATTTTGATCTGAGATTGATGAGTCAATAAAGACAAAAAAAAGTGGGGAGGCAAAAGGCTATAAATACAGCTGACATTCAGATTCATCAGTCATATTTATAAATTGAACTATTTGTATTTAAAATACAATAAATTATCTGTTGTACAAAGCTATCTAGATGGAGAGTGGACAAAAATTAAGAGTAAACCATAACTTTCAAGAAAGTGTAGTGTATTGTGATATTGATAATAAAGAAAATATCCTGTTAATAGTCAGAAGTGAGGAAACTAAACAACGCCTTTACTATCTTCAGTGGTTGCAAAAAATGTTTAAAGCAATACAATAAAAGCACAGGTCCCTTTTTAAAGCATGTTTTCCTCTTTGAATGATGAGTACTACATAGAATATTAGTTTTAGTTAATGATCTAATTGTTACAACTCTTTGCAGTTACAATGTTGGGCTGCAGTTTTGCAACTCTTATGAGTGATCTTTCTCAGCTCAGTCATGAGCCCTCCTATATACCCATGCAAGTTTTATCTTCATCCCTCCTTTCCATATGCCAGCCAGTACAGTTGAGCCAGTGCAAAGGAGGAGATGCTGTGCCAGGAAAGGACTGGCACATCAAGTTGCCAATCTAGCCCTCTAATGCAAGCAGCCCTCTTAATTTGGTGTGAGGATTACTCGAGTAAGGAATACAGAATCAGACCCGTCCATCATGTACAGTTCTATTTAGCTTATACTGTATCCTTTTGTTTTTGCAGAAAAATCTTTTCTAATTAAAACTGTAACAACTGTGTACATTTTTATCAACCAAAATAAATATTTGTGATTTCTGAAGGCTTTCAGTCTATAGTTTTGTAAGCACTTTGAATCTTATTAGTCTGAGTCTATTCATGTCCTATTGATTACATATTTAGAAGTAATAATGCCTTATCTACTTTTGTGTGTGCAATTTATTGATTAAACTGATATTTTTGAACTAGTTATAAATATTGGCTTTAGCTGATATTTTCTAAGAACATAGAAAACTTATCCAATAGCAAGTCTATTAGCCTAATACTGCCCACCATCCTTAAATGCTGAAGAAAACACTTCAACAAATAAGTCTTTTTTCCCCTCTCTCCAGGCAGTCATATTGTATAAGAAATCACATGAAATTTAATCTCTCAGTAGAGTGATTGTTGAACTAAATGCGCACACATGATAATACAAGCATACATTGTAGAAATATATATGGGCTCTACAGACCTCTATGAAATGAGAACTTTGAAGTACAGGATCTGAATCTGTTATCCTACCATGAAATAGAGACTTCAAGGAAAAGGTGAATATTCTGAAATTTGAGTGTGGATTGTAATCCTCTGATTTTTATCTTGGCTGCAGCCAAATTTTAAATGGTTAATATTCAACCTATTCTAGTACATTAAAGATTTTAAATAGTTAAAGTAATACTAATAAAAATAAATGTCCTAGTATCAGAGCACAAGAAATAGAGTAAGATTGGCAAGCTTTTCAAAGGAAGAAGTTATTGGATACCTTGAATACATTTTGGAAAGGATTTACATAAGCTTTAAGGCTATGGTTCATATTTGGATCTGAACAGAAAACCATCCCAAAATACTCAATCCTTGTTCATAAAACTTTTTGGCCCTAAGTACAAATCAGACCCAAATATGAAGTAAAAAAATAACTTTTTCTGCTCTGCATGGTATCCTACCAAGTTCTCGTGTAAACATGACACAACTTTAATTCAAGGGATGGCAGCCCTGCAACAAAATGAAGGAAATATGACAGTCCTTGAAAAAATAGATGGGCTGTAAACGTCCTCAGGTGTCAGAAGATGCAAAATGAGCCCCTAGAAACAAAAAATCCCAAACAAGTCATTGGTGCCAACGTTATATCCACATTAACAATTATATAGTCTCTTTGCCACTGGATTTTTCTGGATGTTCCAGATTTACATGTGGAGAGACATATTTTTGTGTCCCTATTTCAGTTTAGGTAGGGTTAAGTATATAAAGCCTTTTAAAAAATCTTTTAATATTCAAATAGCACCCAAGAAAATGCTGTTTCCTATCTGTACACTGACTCTGTCAACAATTGAAGTCATTTAAAAATATGTATTGTGGTAGAAGTGGGCTTGAAAAAGAAGAAATTAAGTTCTAAAGCTTTCTATTTATAAACAAGTATTGCAAGATTTCTCAACAAATGATGAATATGTGTATAGTTGTATTCCCCCCCCCTCCTCCATCCCCAAGGGTTCTTGATACATTTCTTTGAAAAACTGTGTGGGGCACCAACTTGGAAACAAAATGCTTCAAAGTCAGCAGTTGGAGCATATTTGAAAAATGTGGTTTGACATGATGAACTTTTGGATCTAGTCCATGCACGCAAATAGCTGTCCTTTTGCAGATGTTAGGAGACAGTCTTTCCAGTGTTTACCACAGTCTCTTGTCATGTTTAATAACGTTACTCAAAGATCAGGAGAAAGCAGTCAATCTTTTATTTGTGGGAAGGTTCAGAAATATGATCAGGATTATTTCTTTTTTCCAAAGATGTTATCTCTTTATAGTACTTGTAATGTCTTATCAATTTTGTGTTATTTCTGTTTGGTGGAGAGTAGGGCAGGAGAGCTTGGAGGGGTGTTGTTTATTTTGTTTGTTCTCCTTTAAATGAGCAGACTCATGTTTTAAACATTTGCAAATTGAATTCTTTTCAAACTAAAATTATTAGCACTCACTTGAACCAAATATAGAATGGACAGCTAAAGTGGAAACTTCTATTTATAGCCATGCCAATGTTTCTGTCTTGATCAGCAACACCCTTATTATTCCAGTATGTGGACTAAAACATTTGAATTCATTTTTATCTATAGTCTATTCAGGGTTTTAACCTAAACATTAAGATGTAGCACATCACGCACTGTGCCACTTCGCTCTAACTGAAGCCATAATTAACATTGTTTTAATCAATACAACTCCTACTAGTTAACAATGATTTGACTCAATATGAATCTGACTAATGGAGTACACTGCATAGAATTCTGAAACTTAGAACCCTTGATGCTGACAGTTATTACTGTATCTACTGAAGGCACATAAAATGGCCAAATCCTGAATTCTGGTTTCAAATGGTTAATCTACTAAAGAAAACTTTGTTGTAGTCATTCTGATTCCTCTAGTTACTGTAATAAGCCATAATTCTAAGTAAATCTTAAAGGAAGTGTTTTTAGTTTTTGTCCAGTGTCTGGTTGCTTAGTATAAATTGGCTGAAAAATTCAACTATTTTGTTTATTGGCAGACCTTTTAGTGATACAGCTGGGATTCACATGTTCAGTGTTACCAAAGATATTGCTGTTTAATTATCTTGGATTAACAAAAAGTTTGTTTGTTTTTAAAACACCATCTCTACCTAAATTGTATTATTCATTAGTCCAGGGAAGAATTTTTATTTAGTCTTACTTCTAGAAATCAGTACAGGAGGCACTCTTAATATTCTGGGAAATTCTTGTCCTAGAATATACTGGAACTGAGAGTTTGAAAACTAAATGCAATATTTTTTTTCTGAAATAAAGTGCCTTTTTAAAGTTTATTTTTAATAATGTACAACAACATTGTGTCCTTTCCAAAATCTCACTGTAGGATCTTCCCTCCCCCTTCCCGTGGTTGTTGTTTTTTAACAGCATATTGGCACCAGTTCAGCAAAGCACTTAAGTATGTGCTTAACTTTAAGCAAGTGATTAAATCCATCCCTATCCCAGAAAACATTTAAGCATGTATTTAAATCCTATAATTTAAGCACAAGCTTAAAAGTAATCACATGCTTCAGTGCTTCACTTAATCTGGGCCATTAAGTTTGTCGGTCTCAAATAAGAGTGTAAGAACATAAGAATTGGGTCAGACCAATGGTCCATCTAGCGCAGTATCCTGTCTTCTGACAGTGGCCAATGCCAGATGCTTCAGAGAGAATGAACAGAACAAGGCAATCATCAAGTGATCCATCCCCTGTCATCCAGTCCCAGCATCTGGCAGTCAGAGATTTAGGGACACCTGAGGAGGGGGTCACATCCCTGACCATTTTGGCTAATAGCCATTGATAGACCTGGGAGGAGGGGGGAGGGATAGCTCAGTGGTTTGAGCATTGGCCTGCTAAACCCAGGGTTGTGAGTTCAATCCTTGAGGGGGCCATTTAGGGATCTGGGGCAAAAAGTGGGGATTGGTCCTGCTTTGAGCAGGGGTTGGACTAGATGACCTCCTGAGGTCCCTTCCAACCTTGATATTCTATGATTCTATGACCTGTTCGCCATGAACTTACTAATTCTTTATGGAATCCAGGTATAGTTTTGGTCTTCACAACATCCCCTGGCAATGAGTTCCACAGATTAACTGTATGTTGTGTGAAGAAGTACTTCCTTTTGTTTTAAACCTGCTGCCTATTAATTTCATTGGGTGACCTCTGGTTCTTGTGTTATGTGAAAGGCTAAATAACACTTCCTTATTCACTTTCTCCACCCGGTTCATGATTTTATCATATCCCCACTTAGTCGTCTCTTTTCCAAGATGAATAGTCTCTATCTTTTTAATCTCTCCTCATATGGAAGCTGTTCCATACCCTTTATCATTTTTGTTGCCCTTCTCTGTACCTTTTCCATTTCTAATATGTCATTTTTGAGATGGGGCAACCAGAACTGCACACAGTATTCAAGGTGTGGGTGTACTATGGATTTATATAGTGGCATTATGATATTTTCTGTCTTATTATATATCCCTTTTCTTATGGTTCCTAACATTCTATAACCCTCCTCTAAACTATTGAAGGGAAACGCCTTTATCCCATCATCTGAAATCTAAACAATAGGCAGACCATGTGCCATAATAATGAAAATACTGTGATTTCAGTACAAGGAAAAAGTTTCAACATATAAAATCAGTAAGCATGGAAAATTCATGGAGTAGTATTCCTTGAACATCTTCATAGACATGAGTTTTGAGACATGACTTTTAAAAAAACCCTGTTATCCTTTGGCAAGACACAATGGTACAAGAAAAACCCACATTTTGGCTTATACCCTAGCCTGGCATAGGGGTCCCCTAGTATGGACCCTGTTTCTCTGCAGAGTCCCACTGATTACAGCAAGACTCTGCATGAATACACAGATCCATACTAGCAGCTCTTAATGCAGCCTCAAGGCCTACTAGAATGTTGTAATTATATGAAAACAATTAATTTCCAGACTTTCAATAGCTACTCCTCCACTAAAAGCCTTACCTCTGTTCCAGGAGCCCTGACCTGACCCTCTCCTCACTCTGGCCAAATCCTCTCTCCTTCCCTGACATAGCACCCATTACAAGCCTCCTGAAGCCCCAAGAAAATGGTCACTCCTTAAGGAATTTTTAAAACTTGCGATTAAGCATTTGCCTAGAAGTCAATGTTTTCTTAGTCAAAAAGCATGTTCTCTGCAGACTTGCAGTTGGTCAGAATGAACATAATGTTTAATAGTAATACTGATTTGTTTTGTGGCCAATAAAATTGTTAATATGACTGACCTAAGAGGGCCTGGGATTCTCTCACTTTTTTTTTTTTTTAAATACTTGGTGTCCAGAAACCCTGCTAATGTGTACATTGGGAATACTATATTCAGGCCATGTCTACGCTACAGGTGCTACAGCGGCACAGCTACGGTGCCATAGATATGCCGTGTAGATGCTTCATGATGGAAGGGGTAGATAATTCACCTTCTCAAGCAGTGGTAGCTTGGTCGACAGAATCAATTTCCATCAAACTAGCCATATTTACTCCTGGGGGTTAGATTGGCATAGCTAATGGGCTCAGGGGTGTGAAAAACTCACAACCCTGAGTACCAGAGCTATGTTGACCTAACTTTTAAGTGTAGATCAGGCCTTGGTCTAGAAAAATGTATTTTAAAAGTAATATGCTTTGATAGTTCAAACAATGTAAGGATTCTGTTCTTTCTTATTTCTTATACCATGTTGCAAACTTAGGATAACAACCTATTACATGTAAGACTTGATTAGTGATTTCATCATATTCTGGCAGGCCTTGATCTCCCAATTGAAAATTATGACTATGGATCATTTCTCAGGAAATTATAGTCTTTCAGTTTTAACCAAGGACGTTTTCAGGACTAGGCACATTCTACATGTTTTCATAAGTTAATAAAATGTGGTTTATTGGGCTTTTTAAAAACTTGCAGTGAGAGAAAACCTCAAAGGGCTGGTTTTTTTCCTCATGAAAGTTTATGGAATTAATGTAGATTTCAGTGTGCGCTGAAATTGATAAGCTGATCTGAAGTGAGCCACTGTAAGAAAGCTTTTTTAAGCAGTTATAAGAAAGCATTTAATGAAAAATGAAAACAGTAATTGGCACATCCTCAATATATAAGATACCTCCCATAACTGCAATTGGACCTCTTTGACGCTAATCAACTCCTATTCTCTTTGCCGTGTAAAAATAGTCATTTTCCCCAAAACCAAAAAGATGGCTGAAATTGTTAGTACAGTGGCTGTAAGAATTGTAATCTGTGTATAACAAACCATCACTATGTGAACATAAAGTCCCATATGGAACCAAGTGTAGGACAAAATGGTGCCTCTAATGGACTTGAACTCCTGTGGACCTCTAACTCACAACAAGATTCTTTAACAGGGGAGCATGAAAAAAATGGCCTAGTGTGTGACTGTGACTCCTGCTTGTGGGTGGTCCCTTTAACTATACAATTAGCTACTTTCTCAAAGCTAGACAAATTTTCCTGTAGCTCAAGTAGCAAAGACCTGTGTTTTGGTGCTAAAGGTCCTGGTTCAATCCTCCATGACAACCAGGGTGTCTATGTGTATGGAGCCACACAATTCATTATATTCCCATTTAACGGATTGTGCTATTATATAAGTGTCTGCCCCTGCAGTGTAATTGAGGGTAAGTAACACAATTGAGGATAAGCTATATTAATCTTAGTTATACAACTTTGCTGTTGATACGTTAGCAGATGGAGAGTCCTTTTTTTTTTTCTTCTGTGCTAAGAGCCTGTTCTAGTTATATTTCTAGGATTTTCATTTACCTAAACTGTCCACATGGCATGCCTTACCTATGTGCTTAATTATATTTTAGGTACTACCAAAGTGAATCTTGTGAAGATCCCATCAACTGCTTCCAGTCCACGGGATACTGCTCTAGCAGCTGTTATATGCAGTGCACTGGCCACAGTGCTCTTAGCTCTTCTCATCCTTTGTGTTATTTACTGTAAGAGACAGTTTATGGAGAAGAAGCAAAGCTGTGAGTTTCCAACTATTTTTTTGTTTTGTTTTGTTTTAAGAGGAACAAGTTTGTGCAGTACAAGAGATCCCTTTGCAGGGTCAAGCCTTTGGCTATACGGTGTGAATGTAAGCCTGTTTAAAAGAGCAGAAAATGTACAATGAGAGAATTGTTGCTTTAAAATTACAGTACTAATATTACTATATTATTGAAGAAAAAATCCCAAGTTTGTCACTAAGGATTTATCCATATTTATAGACTTATTCAAGATAAATGAAATGCCTTAATCAGCTATGTTTTTAATTAATAATTTTGTCAACATTTCATCCATATTTTCATATTGCTTAAAATTAACATTAAAATAAGAGCAAACTTAAAGCATGATATTTTGCTTAATTAATTAATTAAGATAACAATGACTTTAAATGATCCTTAGATGTATAAAGGGGAAATATCAGGTAGGAGATATTACCTCTGTATATGGTATTGGTGAGGCCATTCATTGAAAAATTGGAGAATGTTCATAGAAGAGCTGCCAGAATTATTTGAGGGCTGATCTTATAATGAGTTTTAAGGAGTTCAATCTCTTAAACTTATTGTAGGGAAATTTAAAAGGTGACTTCACCATCGTCCATAAGTAACTACATGGGGTGAAGATTGCTTATAGTAGAGGGCTCTGTAATCTAGCAAATAAAGATAAAATAAATATCCAGTGGCTGAACCTAAAAATATTCAAACTGAATACTGCATACATTTTTACTAGTGAAGGTAATTAACCATTGGAAGATCTTACTAAGGAAAGTGGTATATTCTGAATCACTTGAAGTCTTTAAATCAAGATCAGATGTCTTTCTAGAAGAGTTTCTAGTTGAACCACAATTTCTTGAGCTCAGTGCAAGAATACAATGGCCTGTGTTATTGAAGAGATAGACCACATGATCATAAGGTGCCCTTCTGGTCCTAAAATCTATGAAACTACAAATGTGAACGTTTTGTGAACTATAATGTTCAAATACTCCACAAGTATAAAAAATTGTGAACAAAAACAAATAGCGCATACTGATATGTTTTCTCTTCAATTTTACTCAAAGGGTCTGTGAGATCACAGGATATTCACTACAATGGTTCTGAACTGTCGTGTTTTGATAGACCGCGGCTTAATGAATATGCTCACAGAACATGTTGTCAGTGTCAACGAGATGCATCACGAACATGTGGTAAGTTAGGTCTCCATAAGGCCTTATGGAAATGAGAAGTCTAAACAGCAGGAACACATGGAATGCTGAGCTTTCATCTAGCAGTTGAGTAGCTTTGGTTGATTTTCTAGTTAAAACATGGTAATTTGACATTATCGGTCTTTCTTAAGTTAGGATTGATTGTAAGTGTTAAAGTGTAGGCATTATAGGCCTAGAATTTTCCAGTAGCTGTTGAGGTAGGCTTTGTTTTATTGTTTTGGGTCAGTTGATCCTTCATGTAAATAATCTGCCCGTTAAGACATGTAAGAGACAAGGTGGGTGAGGTAATATCTTTTATTGGACCAACTTCTGTTGGTGAAAGAAACAAGCTTTTGAGCTTACACAGAACTCTTCTGCAGGTCTGTTTAGACATGTTTGTTCCCTGTTGCTCCTAAAAAGTACTGTTACCTCAGGCTTTGAGATGTAAATTGATGTGGGTGATTGGTCAGCCTGAACTTCAGCATTTTCACAGTGAACCTAATCCCAAGGTTACATTAAGAGTATAAGACACCCATGGCTGGTCCATGCCAGCTGACTAGGGCTCACAGGGCTTTGGGCTGCACGCTGAGCTCTGGGACCCTCCCACCTCACCTGAGCCCAAATATCTACATTGCAGTTAAACAGCTCCTTAGCCCGATACCCACGAGCCTGAATCAACTGGCATGGGCCAGCTGTGGGATCTTAATTATAGTGTAAAGCTACCCTAGGAGGCTTGAACATTCAAAGTTATTCAAATGTGGTAAACTAATATCAGTATAGGCACAGTTAAAATCACCACATGGTACTGATAGGTTATATCATCTAACACAATACTAAGAGATCTGTTTTTCTATGTGCATTTGTTATTACCATTATAGTGTAAGCAAACACTATAGTTAGGGTTGCATAATAATTTCCTCTCTAATCCCCTGTTTCTAGTGGCTCAGAGTTTTCTAAAACCTTCCATTTTAGACTGAAATTTTACAGACATTGGTCTCTTCCCAAGGATGAATGTGTGAAAGAAAGAAAGAAAGAAAGAAAGAAAGAAAGAAAGAACTAACACACAGTTTAAGGATTGCTTCAGAAGGGTAGTAATTTATTGCTGGCCTGTACCAATGTTAAATTGGTGCATAACTGGTTGGAAAATTGTTCCCAGAGGGTAGTTCTCAGTGGTTCACAGTCCAGCTGGAAGGGCATATCAGGTTGGGTCCTGCAGAGATCAGTTCTGTTCAATATCCAGTTCAGTTCAATATCTTCATCAGTGATTTAGATAATGGCATAAAGAATACACTTTAAAAGTTTGTGAACAGTATCAAGCTGGGAGGGGTTACAAGTGCTTTGGAGGATAGGATTAAAATTCAGAATGATCTGGACAAACTGGAAAAGTGGTCTGAAGTAAATAGGATGAAATTCAATAAGGACAAATGCAAAGTACTCCACTTAGAAAGGAACAATCACTTGTACACATACAAAATGGGAAATGACTGCCTAGGAAGGAGTATTGTGGAAAGGGATCTGGGGTGTCATAATGGATCACAAGCTAAATATGTGTCAACAGTGTAACACAGTTGCAAAAAAAAAGCAAACATCGTTCTGGGATGTATTAGCAGGAGTGTTGTAAGCAAGACACAAGAAGTAATTCTTCCGATCTACTCTGCAATGATTAGGCCTCAACTGGAGTATTGTGTCCAGTTCTGGGTGCCACATTTCAGGAAAGACATGGACAAATTCGAGAAAGTCCAGAGAAGAGCAACAAAAAATGATTAAAGGTCTAGAAAACATGACCTCTGAGGGAAAATTGAAAAAATTGGTTCATTTAGTCTGGAGAAGAAAAGACTTAGAGGGGACACAATAACAATTTTCAAGTACATAAAAGGTTATTACAAGAAGGAAGGCGAAAAATTGTTCTCCTTAACCTCTGAGGCTATGACAAGAAGCAATGGGCTTAAATTGCAGCAAGGGAGGTTTAGGTTGGACATTAAGAAAAACTTCCTAACTGTCAGGGTGGTTAAGCACTGGAATAAATTGCCTAGGGAGGTTGTAGAATCTCTATCATTGGAGATTTTTAAGAGCAGATTAGACAAACACCTGTCAGATGTGGTCTAGATAATACTTAGTCCTGCCATGAGTGCAGGGGACTGGATTAGATGACCTCTCGAGGTCCCTTCCAGTCCTATGATTCTATGCAATGCAACAGTCTTTAATGATTTTATGCAGTTTCCCAAAGGATGGGCACAAAAGACTAGCTGAGAGTGCGTGAGCAGTCCTACAGTTGTTCTCCAGAGACTCACTTTTTTCTTAAATGAAAGTGAAGTCTCTCAGTTATTGTTATTGTTTTGGAGAAAACTCTCAAAATAAAACCTAAAACAATAGCTATGAGGAAAGGACTGCCCATTCCTTTCAAGAGGTGCTAACTCAGATGCCAGTGATGACGGTTGAAATGTCAGCGTTTGTTAGCTATTTTACTCCTCATTAAAGCGTGTAAGAAAGGAGAGGAAGTATCATACTATGAAGATCTAAAGTAGTGGTAGGTGGTAGGCTCTTACTAACACACCTTGGGACTAAAGGAGGGCACAAATGCTTTCATTTTCCTGTAGGGGAGGTTCATCTTTTAAAAGGTTGGGGAACACGGTTTTAAAGGAATAATAAAAAGACCCATTTTTTTACAGTGACATCTCACATCTTCATGAATTAATTTATGTAAAATTGGGGAAAAATAATAAGTTTACAGGAATACAGACTTTAAACTTATGGCCCTGTTGTGAATTAATTGAGGACATGTTTTACCTCTATTAAAATAAAGTTTTCTTCTGTAGGCCCAGTTCATTTGATTCCATCACTGTGCTGTGACGAGACCTGTAGCATGGAGCACAGCAGTCACAGCTGCACTTTCCACTCTCAGAGTACCCTTTATGAACGGTAACACAGTTTTTTAGAGTGTATCAAGTATTAATTATTTTGCATGTTAGACAAATTAATATTTATACAGGCTACACAAGTTCCAGAGGAACTTAATGAAAAACTTTGAACTGCTGGCAGTCCTGTTTGCCAGATTCATGAAAAATTAATGTTATAGTGAAACAAATTCCGCATTTTCACCCAGAAGAAAAATTATACAAGATCCAAGTCTTAAGTTTGGACACTAGTAAAATAAAATAAAGTAACACATTATCTGGGAGTGTCCTACTGTCTTCCCCAGATGGATTTTCCTTCCCTCTCCCAATCCGGCATTAGCTTTTTGGTGACCCTCTATTCCCTGATGGGCTAGCAAGATGTTATGTAATCTCATTACGGCTTCTGGTTTGCCTGGAACAGTTACTGCGGTGAAGCAGAATTCTGGAAGCCAGTGGTATGGTTTGTAATCTCCATGAACTCAGTTTATATTTTTTTGGTTCAGAAACTTTAAATCGCTCTCTGAATTGGCTGATCTGTTCTAGTATTTTTGAGATTACTATGGGATTTTGTTTAATCATTTATGTACAAATGCCCAATACTGGATTAATGTAATGTTGATGAGTCCCATAGTACTAACTATTCATTTACTCCTAGCCAACTTTGCATCTGGCCAAATATAAATACAGTAGTGGTACAGTTATTTATACATTACAAATCCTATATAGTGAGGAAAAATAGAAAGCTTTTGATGTCATCTGATATGTCCTAACTGTAGATTTTAACACTGAATATTTTTTTAACCAGAATTGTTTTCTGTATGAGGTTTTAACTGACCTTTAGCTGTTTAGTTCCTGTGGTCAAATGTGACTAAAAATAGCTGCCCTTGATACAATATGGCTTAGTAGTCTAAGCATCACAT
The DNA here is from genome assembly GCF_015237465.2 of Chelonia mydas. Lineage (NCBI taxonomy): Eukaryota > Metazoa > Chordata > Testudines > Cheloniidae > Chelonia > Chelonia mydas. The sequence continues at coordinate 42,451,274 of NC_057849.1, forward strand.
TTAAAACATGTAGGTATTCTGCAGCTACATGTTCAAGTGCCAACAAGGTTGACTCAGCCCCTTTATCCTTCCATTGCTGACAAATTGAGTTCCTTGCAATTTGTGTGGGGTCTTTGGTTAAGACTTTAAAAATAGAAGTTCTGTCTACTCTCTTAGGATATGAAAGATCCCTTGGTGGTTTCCATAAGAGTAGGAGTTTGCCCAATTTCTTTTCCCAGAAAAGTCTCTGCCAGTTTTTCTTTTTGCAGTATAGCTGAAGGAAAGAGAGTCTCAGAGCCCGGGTCAGCTGACTCAGGCTCACAGAGCTCGTGCTACAGGGCTAATAAAAGCTGTGTAGACATTCCTGCTTGGGCTGGAGTCTGGGATCTCAGACCTACAGCCTTGCCTGAACAGGAACATCTACATGGCTTTTTTCAGTCTTGTAATGCATGTTCCACAAACTTGAGTCAGTTGACCTGGGTTCTGACAGTATGTCTACACTGTAATTAAAAATCCTCAGTTGGCCTGTGTCAACTGACTTGGGCTCGTGAGGCTTGGGCTAAGGGCTGTTTAATTACAATGTAGGCATTCAGGCTTGGACTGGAGCCTGGGCTCTAGGACCCTGTGAGATGGGAGAGTCACAGAGCTCAGGCTGCAGCCTGAGCCCAAATGTCTACATGACAATTAAACAGCCCCTTAGCCTGAGCCCCATTAGCCCAAGTCAGTTGGTATGGGCCAGCTGTGGGTTTTTAATTACAGTGTAGACATACCCTGAGACTCATTGCATGCTTTGTTTTGTTTTTCAGTGTAGACGTAGCCTTAGATACCACAGTAATAGTCACCTTCAAAATACCTGACCTAGATTGTGACTAACCTGAAAACTGCTTCCAGTTTCTTCTACTTTGTGTAAGATGGAAGTAGTCCCTCTAAAAATAAAAATAACCTATCAGTGCTCTCTGATATTATGTATACTGAATGCAGAAACAGAAATTAGAGCAAAACCTTTCTTACTAGTCACATCAGATACTATTTTGAAGGCTGGTTGTAAGGGATGAAGTCTAAAGAAGAGAGTTACTAAGGAGTACGAATGAGTGTGAGGAACCATCAGCACATCCTCTCTACCTTTCATAGTGTTCCCAATGCCCCTGCTGTCTTCAGATTTGAGGAGCAAGCCAACAGACCTCTGCCAGAGGATCTCTCCTCCAGCAGAACATGGCTACCTCCAGAGTATTGGCTCAACATGATCCTGTTTAGTTTTCTTAATGGAACACTTACTAGTGTCATAGTCTTTGGAAAACGTTTTCAAACCTATTTCTTTTCTCTTTGCAGGACTTTAAATTCTGTTGGAGAAATGATTCCTGCATTCCTTGGTTCTCTTTCACACTCTGCCTGTGGAGACCTTTCAGATGCTTGGCCACTTATGCAAAACTCCGCTTGTTGCGACAGCATCTCCTTCTGTGAATCATATCCAGAACTGACTGGAGGAGATATCAATTCCTTCGATCCAGAGACTGAAAACACAGCCAATATAGATTTAGATAATGACCAGGATCTAAGTGATGTACTTATTTCAGCTAAGTCTCATGCTGGAAGCTTTGCAGAATCCACTGAACTTTCCAAACAGAGCACATGTATGGATGCTTCATTAGTTCGGAACTCATCAGCTGGTGAAAACCTGCCAACGTCAGAGTGTGATAAAACAGTTAATGATCCCACAGACTGATAGTAAGGTAAGATGACCAGGATAATTTTATAGCCTGTCCTCCTGACGTAGATCATGGGCAGGATAATGGAGCAACTGATCCAGAACTGAGTTACCCTCCTTTTTTGTTAATGTAATTAATGCAAATCAACATGGGTTTATAGAAAATAGATTCTGTCCTCTCAAATATTTTTTTTAATGAGGTTACAAGTTTGGTTGATAAAAGTAATAGTGTTGACGTAATAAATTTAGACTTCTGTGAGATGTTTGACTTGGTACCACACAACATTTTGATTTAAAAAACTAGAATGATATAAAAATAATATGACACACATTAAATGGATTAAAAACTGGCTACCTGATAGGTCTCAAAATCTAGGTGAATCGTCATTGAGTGGGTGTGTTGCCAGAGGGGTCCCGCAAGGATCAATTCTTGACCCTACACTAATGAATATTTTTATCAATGACCTGGAAAAAAACATAAAACCATCAGTGACAAATTTGCAGATGACACACAAACTGGGCGAGTAGTAAATAATGAGGAGGACACAACACTGGTACGGAGCAATCTGGATCACTTGGTAAACTGGGTGCAAACAAACAATATGCATTTTAATATGGTTAAATGTAAATGTATATATCTAGAAACAAAGAAAGTAGGCCATACTTACAGGATGGGGGACTCTGTCCTGGGAAACAGTGACTCTGAAAAAGTTTTGGTGTTCATGGTGGATAATCAGCTGAACATGAGCTCCCATTGTGACACTGCGGCTAAAAGAGCTAATGTGATCCTGGGATGCATAAACAGGGGAATCTTCAGTATGAATAGAGAGGTTATTTTACCTCTATATTTTGCACTGGTGTGACTGCTGCTGGAATACTGTCCAGTTCTGGTGCCAACCCTTCAAGAAGGATGTTGATAAATTGGAGGGGGTTCAGAGAAGAGCCATGAGGCTGATTAAAGGATTAGAAAACATCCTTATAGTGGTCAACTGAAGGAACTCAAACTATTTAGCTTGACAAAGAGAAGTTTAAAGGGTGACTTGATTACAGTCTACAAGTCTCTATATAGGGAAAAAATGTTTAATAATGGTCTCTTCATTCTGGCAGATAAAGGTATAACACAATCCAATGGCTGGAAATTGAATCTAGACAAACTCAGACTGGTAAATGTCCAGTAGATCTATTTTAATGGCCCTAGTACTTTGGTTTATAGAACATTTTTGGACAATGTTGTTCCTAGATATTATTCAATGAGAGTAATTAACCATTGGAATAATTTACCTATAGTCATGGTGGATTCACCATCGCTGACAATTTTAAAATAAAGGTTGGATGTTTTTCTAATAAATACAATGTAAGAATTATTTTCAGGAAGTTCTGTGGCCTGGATTATACAGGAGATCTCATAGACTTTAAGGTCAGAAGGGACTATCATGATCATATAATCTGACCTCCTGCACATTGCAAGCCAAAGTACCTCGCCCACTCCACTCCTGTAATAGACCCTTAATCTCTGAGTTACTGAAGTCCTCAAATCACGATTTAAAGACTTCAAGTTACAGATAATCTGCTATTTACACTAGTTTAAACCTGCCATGTGCCCCATGCTACAGAGGGAGGCAAAAAACTCCAGGGTCTCTGCCAATCTGACGTAGAGGAAAATTCCTTCCTAACCCCAAATATGGTGATCAGTTGGATCCTGAGCATGTTGGCAAGACCCACTAGCCAGACACCAGGGAAAGAATTCTCTGTAGTAACTCAGAGACCTCCCCATCTAGTGTTCCATCACCGGCCATTAAAGATATTTGCATTCCATTGTAGACAGTCCCATCATACCATCCTTCAATAAATTTATCAAGCTCAGTCTTGAAGCCAGTTAGGGTTTTTGCCCCCATTGCTCCCCTTGAAAGGCTGTTCCAGAACTTCACTTCTCTGATATTTAGAAACCATCATCTAATTAATAGTCTAAACTTGATGTTCAGTTTATATCTTAATGTTCAGTTTAAATATATATATATATATATATATATATATATATATATATATATATATATATATTTGTTCTTGTGTTTACAGTGGTGCTTAACTTAAATAACTCCTCTCCCTCCCTGGTATTAATCTCTCTGATGTATTTATAGAGCTATCGTGTCTCCCCTCAGCCTTTTTTGGGTTAGGCTATACAAGCCAAGCTCTTTGAGTCTTATCTCATAAGGTAGATTTTCCATTCTTCTGATCATCCTAGTAGCCCTTCTCTGCACTTGTTCCAGTTTGAATTCATCTTTCTTAAACATGGGAGACCAGAATTGTACACAATATTCTAGATGAGGTCTCACCAGTGCCTTGAATAATGGTACTTACACTTCCTTTTCTCTACTGGAAATACCTCGCCTGATGCATCCTAGGACTGCATTAGCCTTTTTCACGGCCTCATCACATTGGCAGCTCATAGTCATCCTGTGATCAACCAGTACACCCAGGTCTTTCTCATCCTATGTCACTTCCAACTGATAAGTCCCCAGCTTATAGCAAAAATTCTTGTTGTTATTCCTAAGTGCATGACCTTGCACTTTGCACTATTAAATTTCAGACTAGATGATCACAATACAACCTTCTGGCTCTGGAATCTATGAAGCAACAAGAGATTTCTGTAGCAGTTATATGATATCCATAGATACATTAAATAAATTCATGTTAATTGATGGCTAGATACTCGAAAAGATTAACTATTTTTGTATCAATCATTTCTTACTCTCCTTACTTTTATATGGAATCCTTGGACAGGAGGAAGGGTAGGTAAACAGAACGTGTTCAGATGAGGACAGTTACACTAACAGCTAGTGTAAAATCCTGCCTCCATTGTAGTCAATGATAGTTTTGCCATTGACTTCAGTGGAGCCAGAATTTAACCCTCAAATTCCACTGATAGCACTGAAAATTTCAAGCTCATCCTGATCACATACAATTTTCTCTAATCAAGTATTTGCAACCTAGTGTACGGTTTGTCTAAAATCTTGCAAAGTGAACAGTCATTGATGTCTGTCGTTGACTGCTGTAGTCCTGGTATCTAAGTAGTTTGCATTATCTTTATTTGGTATATGCAAAATAACACTGAAACCGGATGACACTCTTACTATATGTATATATAAATATTGTGAAAAATGGTATGAGATCACTATAATTTTACGAATAGTATGTGATCATGTTTTTAAATACTATAGAATAATGCATATGCAGAAAGAATAAAGTTATGGTGTTGCAACCCTTGACATTGCTATTTTCTGACTTTTGAGGGCTTATCCATGCAACTTTAGTGTCCTTTTATAACAGAATATAGTCCATAATATTTGGAAATGATTCAGTATATTAGGTTATTATTTACTAAACTGAATTCTTAGTTTAAGAAGAGTTGGCTAATTAATACGTTTGTAAAGTGTTTTGAAGATGAAAGACACCATAGAGTTCAAAGTATCTATTTAAATTTCATTATCCTGTATCATAGATTGTAAACTCCTCTGATCAGGGATCATATCTTTATGTTTGCATAGCCCAGTGCCTACTGGCCCTTAACAAATATTGAATAATATCTAGGAATAACATTGTTTCCAATGTCCAAAAATGAATCAAAGTGCTAGGGCCATTAAAATAGATCTACTGGATATCTACCAAATTATTACTTATGGGCATATTTATTGTTTGATGCCAAATGAAGAAGGCAATGTTATCAAAAGTAAATTTGTATGTATTATGTGGAACCGTCATGTAAATAGTTCCTTTTTTGGAATGAAGTCCTTGAAACCATTTTGAACAAAGATGCAGCAGGTGTGTAATAGGATACGCTGGGACAAACTCTCTGTTGATGTGAATGGATAGCTCCACTGGCTTCAATGCAGTTTTACCCATGTGGACCAGCAGAGAATTTAGCCCACCCATTTGAATAAGATGGAAATGAGGTAGCTCCAGAAAGCAGAACTAGCAATCATAAGACTTTATACCAATAACTGTAAAGCCAAAACTACACCACATACTGATTTATGAACTCCTACCCTATTGAACAGAGTGGCATTTAATACTCCCTTTAATAATACGAGCTATATGATCTTATGTGGAAATCCTTCTTGATTTGGAAGTCTAGTGCTTGCCAGTCATATTCGTATCTTCGTATCTTGCCAGTCATATTCGTATCTTCCATTTGAGTTGAGATTTAAGTATTGTTGGCAGAAATCAAGATTATTTTGGTTAGTTGTTTGGTTGTATTTTTCTTCATCCTCCTTCTTTTCTGTGCTTAGCAGAGATTAGACATGATATTTTATTTATCTGACATAATTTTTCCAGGTGCAGTCTCTACACAGCATCAGTGCATAGGCATTTTTTGGTTAAGACAACTTAATAACTTTTGGGGAAGACAGTGCTGTCTTCTGGACAGATCACTGAACTGGTGCTGAGACCTGAGCTGTAATTCCAGACTTGCCACTGACCTGCTGCCTGACCTTGGGAAAGTCATTCCTATTCACTCTTTTCCCCTTGCACCCTTTGTCTGCCTAGTCTGTTTACACTGCATGTTCTTTGGGGAGGGACTGCCTTTTAGTATGTGTTTGAGTACTGAGCAAAATGGGGCTCCATTTTGTGGTTGGGTCTCTGAGCGCTATTGCAATGCAAATAAATGATCATTAGAATAAAATCATTTCAAATAAGAGTGATTTTTAACAGAGTTTGGAATTGTGTGATTGTACGGTTAAATTTGCAAATGAATGTATTTAGGACATGTCAGTTTCTTGCCTGCTTTAGTGATTTGTTTTGTTTGTTGTTTTTACAGTAGGTGACGGTTAAATCAGCAATAAGTTTTTAACATTTTATTATGTATAGAAGTACATGTAGTTTTTATGTGATTTTGTGTAACCACTGTTGTCACTTTCTTTTAGGAAGCCAAAAGGAGTTTTTCTGCGAGCACTAGAACTGAATGCTACCCTAATGCCTGTCTGTTAATGCTTGTGAATTAAACATAGCCTGGTTCTCAGTGTTACATGGTTTCAGAAACAGCAGAAATAAATTGGCAGCATTTTGGACCTTTCAGGAAGTTGCATCTGAGCCATAGCAGCTGTAAGCCGAAACATCAAGGAGCAACTTGAGAGAAGACTGAGGTGGATTCATGATATTAAAAAAAATTGCTGTGGTTCAATAGGAATTATTATGGGGAAGTTCTCTGGCTTGTGTTATATAGGAGGTCCCTTCTGGCCTTGGAATCTGTTGTTGTTGTACTTTGCATCTCTTGTAAACAACAACCTTCTGTGCCTCAAAGGTGCTTGAAAAGCCTAAGAAGATTATGTAAATATAACAAAATGTATTACATGAGTGTGTTTATACTGATCTGTTAAATATGGCTACAAATGACAGAAGATGTGCAGCAGAAGTTTGCCAGTTACTCTGTTTGCAAAATTAATCATGTATTAGGAATTTGCTCTAGCTAGATGTAATGTTAATTCACAATTTCTTCTGTAGAATGAGTTAAAAAAATAACACTTCTATTTATGTGATATCATCTATTGATAAAATGAAGCTTTTATTATGTATTATACTTTAGCCATTAAGCTACTCTTGGGAACTAAGCAATTAGCATGTTACAATAATATGGGTTATTGAAGTTCCTAAAAACATCACACTTCTTTTTAAACCAGGAGATTTGCCTTAATTTAGATTTAGATTTATAAAAATCAGCCTCATAGATAGGGCTTTTTGTATTTGTTGTTTGGTATGTTCAATATGTGGAAGGGTCAGCATATTGGACTTGTTATATCTCCTATTTTTTAGATGTTGAAATAATTTTTGTAATAAATTGTCACGTCAAATTACAGTAAACATACCATGAAAGTATTCATATAAGTGAGAGCTAAACTATTACTATAGTCATGGATGAGTTTCAGGGGTCATATCATGGTGACCTAGTCCCTTTTCTTCTACTGGTTCATTTTTTAAATTTCATCCAAGCCACTATCCTCTCCTCATTTTAATATCTTTTAAAAATTCACTTCTTCCACAATGCCCACTGAGAAGCAAGTTCACAATAATTATTTAAACATATACCTTAATTGAACCGTCAAGTTATGCACGTGACTAAATTGAGTTAAATGTATCATCTTACTGCTGTAACGTCTGTTGTACCTCTCCCTGAAATACTGGAGAGATGACTTAGCCCCATCTTTGCATCTTACATTAAGGTTTGAACTGCACACACTTTCAACCAGGTACAGTGCTTACTATAGTAGTCCCAGTGAACTGCACTAAGAACTACATTCAGCAAGATTGAGATGTGAGATTTTGAACTCTTCTAAGTGTACAATAAACTTCCCAGTGTGGTCTTGGCACAATAAAAGTAATCAGCAAAATGCTGTAGATTTGCAATAAATGTCCCTTCTTGCTACAAGTGGATATATCAGTATCTACACTGCCATGCAAACATTCAGTTTCTTTAAAGGAAAAACTCTCTTGCTGATGACACACAACAACAGAAATTTGGACCGGCAAAAATTATACGCAGTGTTGAATGCCAAAGCAACAAGCTGCTCTGGCAAAATACAATGGGACTACTTGTGTGAGTAAGAGCTACTCATCATGAGTAAGAGTTCCAGAAGATGGTGTAGGGTTACTGATGAAATCATTTGTATGAATACTTATACAGTAAATGCTACTATATGATCACTGACTTACTATGCTACATACACAGTTGTGCCTTCAGTACAGTTGTTAATCTACATACTTGCTAAAGATTTATTCAGACCAGAAAACTGTGGTTCAAAATTCCTTTTGTTACTTTCATACATTAGGGGAAATGAAAATATTACTTTCTACTATTTACTGCATGAACACACATTTGTTTTTGTATATATTGTGTAAAGAGAAAAATCCAATGTGCATTTCATTATATTGCAAAATATTGCTAGAATAGGTGTGAAGATTAAAATTTTAGCCATCAGGAATTCCTTTTAAAATGGTACTGAAACTTTGTCAGAATCTTTCACCAATAAGAATGTTTCCCACTGGAATTTACACTTTGATCATTTTTGTCCAGCAGCTATAGATAAAGTTCCTCTAAAGGAGAGACCTATAGATTAAGAGCACAACAAAAATAAACCAACACCACACACCAAAACACTGCCGAATAAGTCTCTTTAAATAGCTATGTATATTGTGTATATATTTTTGAATAGTTTTTCTTAATTTAACCAAATTGGTCTTGTTTATATTGTATGTGCCAATAGAAAACAAATACCAACACATTTAGACAGTATGCATCACATAGTTTTTTCAGTCCTGTTTTACATGTTGGACTTTTTAAAAAAATCTGTAAATTATAATCTTGTGTAAATTGTTTTGTAATACTTTTTCTATTTGTGAATAAACTGTTACATGAATTGTTCTTCATTTGTTGATTTCAACCAGTGAATATTACTCATTACTGTAATGATGGACCATATCAGGCCATAATCTTTTACACAAATTTCCCCACTGATTTGAATAGAGTGCTGCTTTAAAAAATGGCCCAATATTATTTCAGGTACATGTTACTTCAAATTAAAATTATTAATTCTCCAAGTTATGGGAGCTTGAAGATATCACCCATTGAAGGCATGATGCTTCAAATTGGGTATTGGTTCCAAGTGGAGAGCGAATCATTTGGTGAACTCAACAGATTGATTTTGTAGTGCAATCTGTTTAAAATTAAATCCAAATACTTCATAGAGTTGGCCGTGATATTTAAGGGAATTCCAACACATTTACATGAGGGTTAGGGACTGTTCTGGAAAGTAGTGACTCAGAAAATGACTTCGAGGTCATGTTAGATAACCAACTGAACATGAACTTGCAGTTGTGATGCCCTTGCCAATTTATCAGCATCTTTATAGTAGAGTCAAGGGTTGGGAAGTCTAGTGAGATGATTTTGACACATAACCAAGCTCAAAACTGAAACTCATTTTTAAACTTAAATAAAGCATGGTGTTGGGAGAGCTTATAAAGCTGTTTGAAAAGCCTAATCATTAGAGCTAAAATAGAGCCAGCCTGCTTGTGTTGGGGGGTCCATCTAGAGTTGCCAATATCTAAAGTTGTTTTCAATAGCTAATCTCTAAATAACTTGAGAGTGGCTATGTCCCCACCCTCAGGGGTGATTTGTTAATTCTGATACATTTAACTTAGTCCTGTCTCATTTACTGCAGTTATTTTCTCCAGTCACTTAAGTGTACTCCAGTGCAGCCAACAAAATTCCAAGTGCTCATAGGAGCCATGCCATCCCTTTCAGCCGGACTTAGTCGTCTATTAAAGCTGCGAACAAAATGCATACACACAAACCACCATCCTGAAAGGTGTACGTTTACTTGCATTTTAGTCTTTAATTTCTTTTATTCCTGTTTTCCCCTCTCTTGCCATTAAATACCATTCTACCCCCTCATTTCTCTAGTTGTCTTTATTGTTTGTCTGTCTTTCTCTTACACTGAATTTCCATTTCTTTCTTTGAAAAGCTGTGCCTTCTTTCTTTAGTCCTTCCCCTTCCTCATTCTGTTGTCCCACCCCTTCCTTTGCTTTAGCCAGTGTCTGTTCCCTTACACAGTGTAGGATGCACAGGGTCAATCAGCGCCTCAGGGGGGGCCTCAAATTTCAACACTTTTGGCATTTGATAAGTTTTGCAACTTGTTTTTATGTGCATCCCTATTGGACCAGAAAAGCATTTGTTAAATAAAAAATTATTCAAATTATGTCTCACGTTTTTTGGTGCCTTATTTTCTTTTCATGTGTTGTCATTTTTAATTTTTATTATGGCTAGGGGCCTCAAAAGCTGGAAGTGGCCCGGGCCTCTCTGGCCTGCTGAGAGGGCCTGAGGATGCAGTTTCTGAATGTGCCTCCTCTGCGTCATGGCATGCCACTACAGTCCCCTTCCTCAGTTGCCCTCTGTGTTTTGGGAATACATCTACTCACACCCAACATCTTCAAAACAATAGACCCTCTACTGTGGGGGTCTAGTTTACTGCTGCCATCTCCCAAAAAAGAGCCCCTCCTTCCCCTTTGCCTCCGCACTTAGGTTCAGGGCTGTACAGTCCTCCTTTTTGGGACTGCTATTCAAGTCCTGGCTTTCCCAACCTACAAACTCTTCCTTTTCAGTCAGGGTTCACACAGTCCTTCCTTCTCCGGGCTGGGTGATTCAAGTCATGTCCACCCCAACCTGCAGCTCTACCATTAAGTTCAAGGTTTTCACAGCCCTTCTGGGGACTGTGAGCTGTCTGAGTTCTTCCTCTAAACAGCCGCTCCTTAACTGAGCTTGGAGTTTTCTTCTTAATTTACCCATCCAATCATCTGCCCACTCCATTGACACTTCCTGAGTGGGACTAATAACCAAAAACTGCTGTCTAGACAGTGAGGGAGGGAGCCTTGCCCGCCCTATCTACAAGGTTCCTGGTGTTGGGCCCTTAACAGAACAATGGCCTGGGTTTTCCTAACCCTTCCCCTTCCCAGACACTAACTATTCCTTGGTCCATCTTTCTCTCAGCCAATGTCCATTCTGCGTATTCCCTTGGCCTTCATTCACCTTATCTGGACACCTGAATCAAGGTAAACTGGCCTCCCAGACTGCCTCCTCAGGCTCTAAAAGGCCAGTACCCTGTTACACTCCTCTTGGTTTGTCCTGTCTTTCTGGCTCTTTACAGTCTCATTTCTCTGCCCCGCCCCTTCTTTTTGTTTGTCCCTGTATTCAGTCCTCTCCCTAGCTCAGGGATGCAATCGCCTCCCCCCCCCCCACCCCGATATCTATTCCTGGGTTCTTCATCACCACTAACAATAAAAGGGAGGAGACTTCATCTTGCCCTTCTCTCCCTCCTGGATACTGTTGCTGCCGCTATTGGTGACCTGGACACTAGGTTCCTGGCTACAGCTGCCATCCACACAGGGTTATGATTTTTTCCCCCTAACCTGAAATCTCCACTGGGTCTTCTTTGAGTGCTGGTCTCTATGTGTAGTCCACATGTAGGTGCGCATGCACCCCATGTGCCTGAGTCTGGAAATGCTTCAAAGCCATGGCCATTGACCAGCACATGCACAGTCATCTCCTTTGTGCTCCGGACAGAGGGTATAAGAGGCAGTGCGGGGCGATGCCTCTCCAGTTCCTTCTCGCTGCTTCAAGGCCTGAGTCAGAATTGTGTCCTCCTTCCCTCTGTGCAGAACCTGTAAAGTAAAATCTGGGTAAATGGTTTTTATAGCTTAGGTTGGTAGTTATAGTTAGTGTATATAGTATAGAAGTGTCCCCTCCCCAACAATTGATGGATATGCTCCCCACTCCTGGGACTATGCCCCGGGGCGTGGGACTAGGCCCCGTGTCCTCGGATTGAAGAACTGTGTCTCCTGCCCTCTCTCCTTCTCCATCAGGGATGAGCATCAACAGTGCTTGTACTGTCTGGGTGAGGTACATCTTGCTGCAAAGTGCCATCTTTATAAATCCTTCCCACCCAGAATGCAAGAGGCGTGAGAGCCTGATTGAAAAAGTTTCCTGATGGAGGCAGCTATGAGGCCCCGCTCTGACCCGGGCTGGGGAGATTTCGCCCCCTCCTTCCATACATGTACATCTGCCTGAGCCAACTAGTCATGCCCTCCAAGCATGTGCCTTGGCGCAGAGCCTCAAACACCCAAGCCCAAGGATTCTTCTGACAGCGCTCCCCATGAGTGTAAGGGACATGCTCCTGGGCATCAGGGTAGAGACCCACAGAGGCCTGCCCAGAAGAAATGCATTCTCTCCTCAAGCCAATCCAGGTCAGCTGAGACATCCTGGATGGAACCAATGGATAAATTCCTACACTCTCTAAAGGACTCCTACCAATTGCTTCAGTTTTAGGAATCTTAAGTTAGATACATTTGCTGTGATATTTGATGCTCACTAAACATCAGCTACCTGCTTGCAGTTTTGATCAGCAGCTTTCATATTTACTGCAGTTAAAATAAAAAACATTAACATACTGAATTCAACACTGTGCAGAAAGATGAGGAAAAATAAGTTAAGCTAACAAGCTTTATGTAGAACCGTGTGCTCAGATGCCCTTCCCACCTTCCAGAAATTTTTAGATTCTAGCAAACCAAGCCTTCTTAATAGTGCACAACTCTACTCATCCACCGAGGTCTCTTCAAAGATGGTTCCACCCCTTTCCCTTCTCTGACTTCCTACATATTTCGATAATTTTTCTGTTTGTATCCTATTAGGAATAAAAGACACTTGCTGGTCTTATTAATTTCTTTACAAGTTTTTAGAACAGTTAAAGTTTTCATTCACAGATTAAAAATTGAAACTTTATGCTTCTCAGCACCAAAAATCTTTCAAATATATATTATGTTCATGCAGATACTTCAGAGCCACATAAGTTCAGAAACTGAAGCAAGTGGAAAAGAACCCCATGCCCCAGATTAACTCTACTGGGTTGGTTTAAATAAAACAAAAAAGGCAACAAAACAAAGCTGAAAAAAAACACTGGGTTTTTCACAGCCCTGTCCACATGTTGTATCATAGCTCCCCATTCTGTTGATGCTTTCTGCTAAATGATATATCCTTTTCAGCAGACTCAGAAGAGAAGCCAGGACTTGAATGGACTGCCCTTAAGAGTTTACAGTTTAAACCGTGGTCTTGGAGTGGGGCGGGGGATGAGGGGGCAAAGAATGAGATCACAGGACTGAGATTGCTGAGAGCAAGATCCATGCAGTGCTTTGGTTACTCAGTAACATCTTAGTGGTGGATTGTTTCTTTGTTTTAAATATATACAAAATAAAAATGGATCTATTTGATATGTTTGACCATGGTAAGCATTCCTGTAGGAACTGGCCAATCCTTGACAGTTAAATAATTAAAAGAAACATCTCCCCTGTTTGACAGACATAGCACCTCCCAGAGCCACACAATCAGGGACAATACAAGAGCAGAATTTTGAATGAGGTTAGTTGCCCTGATGATAAAAAGTTCCACTGAACTTTTCTACTTCAGGTCACATGTACTTCCCAGGGGACACTAAACCTTGCGCTGTTTTTTTGCACAGGCTGTTTAAAAAGTGAATCCCTCTGTCTCATTGGAAATCTCCGTCACACACACCAAATCCTACCCAGGGACTGCTGTAGTTGCATATTTTAAAAGATTGTTTCACTAAGATCGCCTGTTATCAATGCACCTGTCTTGGCAGACCTGTCATACATAAATCATAAAGCCAGATTAGAACTCTCAGCCTATGAAGCATTAACATGTGAATGACCATTTATCTGGAGTTCGTTTTTACATACAGTTTTGTAAATGTGCTTTTGAAAAGCATGGGCTTGGCAGAGTTGATATTTAAAGTCTATTTATCCAGGGAACAGGTACAGTAAGGCAGTAACAACACAGGTTTCCCGAACACTACCCTGCTAGTGTCCTCACTCCTGACCTGCAGATCATAGTTTAAGCTCTATGCTTGTTCTCTTAGCTGAGTGCCAGTAAGGGTGCCAAGCACGATGGGGTATTTTGTTAGGCGGGTACTGGACTAACACAATTAAGTGACTTACTCAGCTCATTCTTCTACTTCAGAAAAGAGCAAGATCTGGAAAACCTGCCTTATAGTGAGAGACTTAAAAAAATCAACCCGCTTAGCTCATCAAAGAGCAGGTTAAGAAGTAATTTGATCACAGTTCACCAGTAGCTACATGGGGAGAAGATTTCCGATATTAGAGGGCTCTTTAACCTAGCAAACAAAGCACAGTGAGATCCAACGGCTGGAAGTTGAACTCAGATTCAGACTGGAAATGTGGCACTAATATGGCATTAATAGTGAGGTAATGAAATACTGAAACAATTTACGAAGGGATGTGGTGGATTCTCCATGACTTGAAGTCTTTAAGTTAGGACTGGATGTCTGCCTAAAGGAGATGCTCTAGCTCAACCAGAAGTTATGTGTTTACTGTAGAAACCACTTGGTGAAATGGAAGCCAGAGTAGATAATCAAATGTTCACTTCTGGCCTTAAAATGTATGAATTGTAATATGCTGTTAAGTGCCTCCGCTTCAGGGAATTACGTTAGGGAATTATTGGGAAGTATTTTCAAGTAGAAAAAACTGAAAGCTCAATAGCACTAGAGAGCTAGGTTGTGCCGTGTTTAACTTACCATTAGCGCTGGAAGACTTGACTCTTTTTATCATAGACTCATAGAATCATGGGGTTGGAAGGGACCTCAGGAGGTCATCTAGTCGAACACCCTGCTCAAAGCAGGACCAATCCCCAACTAAATCATCCCAGCCAGGGCTTTGTCAAGCCTGACGTAATTTGTCAATTCCCTAACGTAAAACCTCTAAGGATCATCAGTGCCTCTGGCAGAAATTAGGGTGAGTCACACACTGTGCTTCCTAATTATTACAGGAATAGCTCAACTTAAACAGAAAGAGTTTATAATCGAGCCCTGTTGTCAAGTTTCCAAAGGCATGACACCTGGAAACTCACTGTTTCTAGGAGTTGGGTACAGAGAGCACAATGCCTTGTGTGGTGACAGGAGGCAGGCCAGGTGGGTATGTATTCTGGACAAGTCTTAACCTGATCTATCTCCCAGTCCCTGCTGATGAAACCTCTGTTCTGTGCTTCTCTAGTCTCGTGCCTACCTTGTGTCCTCCCTGGTGCTGTGTTGGATGGGTGAGAACGGTAGAGTAGTTAGTGAAGGAAGAAGTTGGGCGCTCAGAGGAAGGAAAGAGACAAATCCTGTAGATAGAAGGGGGCCAGGGGCAGATTGAGTTGAGAAGCTGTTAGGGGACTGTGGTAAAATAAGGCACATAGGAGTAGATTGGATGTCTTGTGTGGAAGGATTAATAGCTGGTAGAAGATGAGGATGCTTTAAGGTGCGGTGAGACAGATGGATGAGAAACTGAAGAGGAGCTCAAAGGGTAAAATGAAACACAATAATATAGTGGGTCCAGTGATATAAGGCAGATTTTTTTTAAAGAATTCCGTAGCTACTGAAAGATACTACACTGCTCAGAGATTAACTTAAATACTATGATGGGGAGGGCCATATAAAAATAGAAAACACACAAGTAATTCAATAAGCATGAATTATAGCCACATCATTGTATACAAAACAATTGTCAGAGGACAGGCCATTATTTTCAGACAGAGAGTGCAGGCATAGTACATTTTTTGTTTCCTGTCCTTTGGAAGAATGAAAATGATTGTTCAATATTAACCAACAAAGCAGCATTCTGGATTTCAGCAGTGGAAAAAGTTAATCGGTTACAACTCTTCTGCACATTAGGGCCGGTATAGATTATATCACAGCTTCAGCCATCCGTGGAACACTTATTTTCTTGTATATATTAAGATAATCAATAAAATACTTTAAATAGCAGGCTACAGCAGACAAGATCATAACTTAGATGAGGTTGGCTAACCTTTAGTGTCTGAAAATATAGATATTAAAACAAACAGATCATTTATGCATGACTATGAACTATAAACAGTCAGCCACCTTCGGATGAACAGTTACATCCCTAGGAGCCTAGAAGTCTCCTTCAGTGTGTGCATACAGTGCTTTCATCAGAACTGACATCAGAGTACTGCTCTTTTAAAAGCCAGATTAAAAAGGCTATTTAAAAGATATGGGTATTTCTAAGGTCAGGGTTGAGGGGACTGACAGGTCACCTGAAGCTTTTAAGTTCGCAAAGCAGCACATGCCACATTGTTTATTTAGTTAGTTATGTTAGCTTGCTTTTGAACATTTTAGTTTAAGATGACAAGATAGTTTTGCTTTTGCAAGCTGGATGCCTCAGTGGCAGTTGTTTGTTTGTTTGTTTGTTTGTTTTAACCAGTTCTAGGATAAAATAGAGACCCTCCTCCAGAAAAAGAAAAAAAAGAAGAAGCTTTCTTGCAGGTATTTATATTGTCTTTTTGCAGGTAAAAATGAAGTAAATCCCCAAAACATGATAAAATATCTGAGTGTAAAAGACTTCATAGTTATTTGATCATACCAAGTCCCAAACACAAATACAACAGACACACGTCATGAGTGATGCTATGATAGCCACCTAAAATAATCTCACCAAAACCCAAAGTACAGAGCCAAACGCTTTTCCTTCCTTGTGTTGCTTTTAAGCAGAACGATGTCCATTTCTTTTCTGCAAGGTAAACCAGGTTATTAATCTGATCCTAATCATTTTAGCAAGACTTTGAGATAGACAAATTTCCCCTTTGTTGTGGACTCTTTGAGGGCCTTAGGTTTGCATTCCTATGAAGTTCTTCCAAGCAACAATCCCCGTGCATTAAATTAATCTTTTTTCTCTCTCTCTCTGACTTTGGAGACTGAAGTTTAGTTTACTACCTGCAGCACATTCCATTTCAGATGCTGGTTTGTTTGTTTTTTAAGACAAAACAAAGACCCTTTATTGAAGATTATGTCAGCTGCTTTATCTGAGAGAGTGCAGGGGTTGTGTACTGCATAACAAAGCTATACAATGCACACTTTATGCTAGCAGGGTGCAATTTAATCCATATTTAGTTTAGACATGAGTGTTGGCAAAACCTTCTTGGCCTTCACAGTGCATAGGAGCCATTTTGATTATGTCCTGTGATGCAGTGCCTTCAATAAGATAAAAATAATAGCAGGTGGATTTGCCAGTGATCCTGCTGTTAATCCCATTTATTCACCACTGATGTGACTAAGGGACATGTTCATCATAGTGTCTTGATAAAGGGGGGTAGCTGATTGAGGGCATGCTAAGCCTCATAGCAAATGACACAACTTCTCCAATAGAGTCACAGGGGTAAGATTTAGATTTTTCACATCATCTGATTTTTATAAATCCTTCCCCATCACAGCTGGAAATGTTTGTGTTGACCTGCAAAAGGGAGAATCAACTTGTTCAAAAGTTTGTAAATGAATTTTTTCTAAAGCACTGGTTGAAACAGACTTAAAAACGTGCAGCTTTTAGAAAATGCTTACCTCTATCCTGAGTCTTACATTATAAAGTGTTCTATTTCCTCTATCTGGCTAGTGCCCAGTTCCCAATTTCAGTTCACAGCTGGACAAGTCCGGTGCAGTATATACATTTTTGTATCTCATTGGCAACAACAAATTATTATTTAATATATAGCAAATAACATCTTGAAATCGCTTTATATAATCAGCAGTTTAAGGGATAACACTGGGTAAAAGCTTAGGAAAATCAGGCCCGTGGAAGTGAAGAAAACACTGCTCATATTTGCCCAAGGCCAATGTAAATTAGTGGAAATATACAATTGGGTTTAGATTTTTATCTAGAATCTTGCTCTCCCTCTTTCTCTCTCCATATATGTACATTTGTTTTGTATATATAATGTATATATAAACACACAAACAGACACATATATATAAAATCACTAAATAAAATTAAAATTAAGTGAGTGCAAGCTAATAGGGTGCAGTTTTATCAGTGTCAGTTTGGTGTTATCGCATGGCTCCTGAGTAGTGAACCCACATGCAATTTACACAAGTCATGTGCTGATAAAACCTTTATGCCAAACACTTATTCTGCATGTGCCACAGGTTACCAACAATCTACCTTTGGAGAGTTAAATATTTATTTGATTTTTTAAATATATCTCTGCCTGTAAAGTCAGTTGCCTTAGTTAGCGGTAGCCCAAAGCTACAGGGAAGAAAAACAATAACCAGTTAAATAAAACACCTCTAAAAGTGACATACAAGAGCTTTTCTATACATAAAATGGCTTGTGAACAGCTTCCAGGGACTGAGCAAGTACTGTCCCTCCCACTGGGAATCTTCCATTTTTAAGCATATCAAGCTGCCATTTCTAACTCTGCAGGGTGGCAACATATTGGAATTTTAATTATGTTTTGGGTCCTGGACTGAATATACCACTGCACCGTGGGCCAGGCCTGTGTAATTTCTTAGTGGGGAGTGAGTGGGAGGAGGGTGGTTCCCCTGTTGAGGGGCTAGAAAGAGCTCTGTTTTGGAGACAGGTTAAGTTTAAAATGGCAGCTGTTTGACATTGCACTCAGGTTGGAATAATATCCTGGGGGATGGATTAATGGGCAGGGGACAGGTGATGTGTGTGATTCAGCACCTGGTTATTGCAACAAAGGTGCCACACATAAAAAACCAGTCTTCTCTACTGAGCTCTCTGGGGCAGGGATTGTGTTTTTGTGTTCACTCCCTGGTACTTTGAGACACTGATCCCTGATTGGGGTCCTTAGGTGCCACCACAAGAGAACTAATGAATGAATAATAATGACAGAGTTAGAGACTGCCCTGGATGTCATGACCTTGTTTACCTTAAAAGGTCACGTGACAGAGGTCAGTAGCCACTGGAGTCAGTGGCCACTAGTACACATTTCCCTGTCACACGTAAGCAGAATCAGGCTGAGCTCTACCCTGACATCTGGTGGCGAGTCATGGCGGGTTGTGGAAAAGAACTTCAGGGGCTGATCTCACATGCATAGGCTCACCCACCCTGCCTAGATGGTCACTTTGGCTCAGCATTATTCATAAAAAAGGAAGCGTAGACATCTGTGTCCAGTTGAAATTACAGTGGGAACATGAGCATGCAGAATCTAGTTGCCCAAGTTCTTTGCAATGATCAGAACGTTCACAATAAGATTGATTTTATATAAAGTTCGATGTGACCATTTCACATATTGCCCTGACTGGTAGCCATAGTTACCATTCGCCCTCTTGGTATTAAAGGAGCAATTGTATGACAAGTATGTGAACGTGTGAAATGAACACATACTACTAAATTGTTTCTCAGACATCCTGCATTAGTTATCCGATAACAAAAAGGAAAGGGAGATATTTTATTGAGCTGATTATACTCAGAAGATCCAAAAAAAAAGGTTCAGAGGCATCATTTTCATAGGTCCTGTATTTGCAGCGATGTCATAAAAGCTGGGGAATGAATCCACTTATCCTTCACCAGTCAGAGAAAAGGGGATTGTAGATTCTAGCTGTTCTTTTAACCCATATAAACTCCATGCTGGGCCATAGAGAATGAGCCAGGATACTGAAGTGCTACAGAATAAACAGCATTTAATGCATTGATTTTATTTTTACTAATGAGTATTAGTACGTGTGTGGGCAGGGGGGTGCGGTTAACTTATTTCTGACTAACCCTTGGCTGAGCTTGAAGGTCTGTCAAAGGCGTAGGTCTGTCTGGCCATTTTAAAGTTCTAGAACAAGAGGAAAAAGAAGTTGGCTAGTTGAAGCTTTTCTATAGTCATATAACAAACCTCGGTAGTTTTTTTACAATTACATTTGACGAGCTTTTACTCCATGTGGGAAGACTGGGGACTAATGAAAGACAACCTACCCAAATCCTAGTTTAAAAAGCACAAGTACAAAAAATGTGCTTTTAGCAGAGCAGCAGAAAGGACGGGACACTTGTATTGGACAGCGGAAGGGATCATGCTGTACCATTTCATACTGTTCTTGCTTCACTTCCACACTCAGCCTGGGCCAGCTCGGATCCATATGAGATTAGGCGACCGCCACGAAAAACCCAGTTGTAACAAGAATTGCTGCAGAGCTGAGAAACCTGGTTAGTTATTTGGGGTTGATGTTGCCCTACCCCCTCACAAGACCAGTGTGTTCTCCTTCTTAGGCTTCCCCACTTTATTAGTCATTCTCAACATGCTGAAAGAAAAACTAATGTATAAACATTGTAAATGAGTGATAAGGCTTCAAGCACTGTAAATGAGAGACAGTGGCCCATTACCTGCGAGCTGGAGGATAGCTGGGAAGCTAACGGGCTTGAATTACCATCCAGAAACTCACAGTTTCATTGTTTGCTCATGCATGATACCAGGAAAAAACAGCTAATTGGAAACTGACCTTATGCATTCAGAGAAATGTAGGATCATAGAACACAGAGACATAAGTAACCTATTAGTTCATTACATCCATCCAATCCAAAGAATGAGCCCCAATTAACTAATAACCTAGTTTCCTAGTATCTCTTTTAAGTACTTATATGTTCCTGATCACCATAGTATATGAATGTCTCACAATTTTTACTGTATTCATCCTCACACTACCCCTGTGAAGTAGGCAAGTAGTAACACCCTATTTTACAAATGGGGAACTGAGAGACTAAGTGACAAAAATCTGTGACCTAGCAGGGAAGATAGCCCAGGTGTTCAGCATCTCAGTCCAGCACTCTAACCACTGGATCACCCTTTTTCTCTGTGTCAGTTTAACAACTCCCTTGTTGGGTCATCAGGACCATTTGAACTAAAAGCATGAGCCTTTATTATGTGAGCTAAAGCACGTACCTTTATTAGGCTCTTATGTGAACCAGCCACTAGAGGGAAACAAAGACACATTCACCCAATGTGAATTACATACTTCCCCTGCCTGGGATATTTGTTCAGAGTAACTAATGTCTACCAAAATTCAAGCCCCACTTGAAGTGCCACTTTTGTAATGATCCCCTGCTTAGGTGGTCTGCAGGGTTTGAACCCAGGACCTTCAGGTTTGAAAGCATGAGACTTTCACTTGAGCTAAAAGAACAAATCCACTGAGCTGGTAACTGCAGGAGGTTGTAGAATAGGACAAAAGACACATTGTCCTATGATGGGTTATGCTAGTACCTTTGATGTTATCACTGACAGTGTTGCCACAAAACAACCCACAAGACATATATACACAACAAATCCAGACTTTGTAGAAAGAAACATTAATATCTCCAAAAGAAAATAAAAAGCAAAAGCTCATATACAAAACTCAGTATCTTTTCGAATTGCATTTTTATGCTTTGAAGTATTCACTGGTCACTCTTAAAGAGCTAAGTGATTGTAATAACTACAAGGACTGTGCCCAAGATGAGCAGTCATTCTCCCATTTGCATGAGCAGGACTGACACCCATACAAAGACCCTGCAGATTGTATAATACTTACTTTATTGTAGGTTTAAAAAGAAGATAATCTGTGGTTTCAGCGCTCTTTCATAAATTTAAACAGCCTATTGGCTTTGTGGACAAGAGCTCAAGAATGCCATAAATTATATATTCTATGGCTTTCAATAACAAATATATAGTGTTCAAGTTTATAAAAAGATCTTGGCAAATCCTGTAATAGGAATGCCTGCAAAAAAAAAAAATTAAAATCTGTCCTCCAGATGAAGTTTCCTAAAACATAGAATTTCATTGATAAGGTTTTTTCCATGTATAACCAGCTGTTTTCCTGTAGAGTACTTAAAAGTCTCCCCCCCCCCCTTTTTCTTTTAAAGTATGTGATTTTTTTTCGTAATAACTGACAAAGAGGCCAGAATGAAAACATACTGTACTCAGACATGTTAGCAACGAGTTACAGCATATTACATACAAATTCGGGCAGACTAGAATGCTCAGTGCAGGTGACTCAGCTGTGGAGAAATTAGACATAATTATATCTGGAGGCTGGAAATCCCATAAGGTGCAATATCACACACTGGCTGCTTATTACAATACTCCACTTTCATTTTCTAAGGGAAGAACCATGTTGTGATATTTTTGTGCAATATCAAGCTGTTACCCAGAAGAGCTGCAAGTGTGAGCGGATACCACCTTGTACTGTGTGACAGGTGTATAATTTTTTGAACCTTGATCCATGTCATGTTAGTGAGGTCCAGAGAACAAAATCCGTCTCTTGCCCGCACTCCTGTGGTCAGACCATTATTAAACAATTCCAGAAGAAGTTGCTTTGAAGTTGCATAATAATTCATCATTGGTGTAAAATAATAATAATAAAAAGACTAGGTTTAGGATGGTTCAGATTGTCCTATCTTCTCTGTGAAGAATTCAAGGAGCGACACTGAGCAAAATCTCATTTGCATATTACTAACCTTTACTAAACTGACTGATAGGTATACAGGCAAAACGCTCTCAGGAAGGAACTCTCCTTTTTGCTCTCTGATTAATTGTCTTATATCTTGAACATAGCAGATATTTTTGCCTTATATCCTTTTTTAAAATCTGCGATGTGATGTTGCCAAGAAGATGCATGGATTTACTACTCACAATGCGGGCACGGGAGTATTTATCGACTCTAGCTGTTGTGTCCAATATTAGAAATTGTAAACTGCTACTTTGCATTGGGGATTGTTTAAAGTGGGATGGACTGGGAGTGTGCAACTGCTGCACTTACATTTCTGTTGGAAAAATATAGGATATTTTGGGTCCCTACGAAGAATTTTATAACGGGGCTTTTACCTAAGTATCAATGGTTACGGGAGATTACCCTGAAAGGCAGTGAGCTGCAATCTAGTGCTAGTGGGTGTCTATATCTCTTCGGCTGGTATGACCTCACTGAGATCCAGAGGATGTTTACTCAACCATAGTCCCGATCAACTGTCAAAGGGAACCCAAGGTCTCCTTGTCTTCACCTCATGGCTCATCCTTATCTTTAAAGACACACCTTCAAGGCTCTGTGTCACAGAGCCCACGTTCTTCTCCCTCAAGCTTGGATGTACTACTGCTAGAGCACTCACAATGGAAAAACAGACAGAGAAATGTTCTCCATGTTCTGAATCTAGGGGCCACCAAATGGAATTAATGGGCAGCAGGTTTAAAACAAATAAAATGAAGCTCTTCTTCACACAACGCACAGTCAACCTGTGGAACTCCTTGCCTGAGGAGGTTGTGAGGCTAGAACTATAACAGGGTTTAAAAGAGAACTAGATAAATTCATGGAGGTTAAGTCCATTAATGGCTGTTAGCCGGGTAAGGAATGGAGTCCCTAGCCTTTGTTTGTGAGAGGTGGAGATGGATGGCAGGAGAGAGATCACTTGATCCTTACCTGTTAGGTTCACTCCCTTTGGGGCACCTGGCATTGGCCACTGTCAGCAGACAGGATACTGGGCTGGATGGACCTTTGGTCTGACCCAGTGTGGCCTTTCTTATGTTCGTAATCTTCTCCTTCCCCTCCCAGTCTGCTTTTCCTCCTCCTCCTCCTCCAACCGTGTGCTGTGTTCCCCCTTAACCATCTCCCACTGCCTCAGTATTGTAGCTTTCCCCCTTCCCTACCATGCTGCCTGATTTTGGGGGTATTCCCCTGGAAAAACTGGAGATCAGGAATTACAACAGAAACAAAAGGACAACAGCAGACCATGATAAAAAAGATGAGAGATGATGTTCATAGGCTGCTATTGAGGCTGTTGAAGGCATTTTTATGTGTATCTCAATCCCTGTACCTGGTATACTGGTACTATGGCAATGTGCACCCTAGCAATAACTAAAAGGCACCTGGTATAGATAACACAGAATAGATAACAGGGATGGAGAGAGATGTTGTAAAAGCCTCTTTAATTATGGCCTGTCTGCATCCCAAATCACCTCGGCTGCCTCGCCCTAACCACGTGCTGCATTACCCACCTGCTCCCTTCATCCCGCACCAGACCTCTCAACTATATGAGGTTTCATGACACATCGTGCTTTGGAGCTGAACGTTGCTGCCTGTTCCTGCCTTCTGAGACAGGTTTCAGTATCTGTGCTGCTCTGGGCACAAAGAGGGAGCAGAAGAGGAGGAGTGTGTGGGTGGCACACCCCCATTACTATTGCCAGCTGGACGCCCCAGCTGCAGACACCATCTTCAGCTTGAGGGAGTCCAGAGCTGCGTTTCACAGTTGTTCAGAAGTCTGTAAGTGAGGGGGTAAGAGCACAGGGAGAAAACAAGGGGAGGAATAAGGAGGGGAGGACAAGGAGAAACAAATGAGCAAAAATAGAGGAAGCAAATGTGTTCCACATTTCAGTCAATTGTTACACATTTTGGGTGGCTTGTGTCACAAGCTGGCAGGTTTGAAGCTTGAGGGATGTCCCTTCCCTGACATGAACAGTGCCAGCTTGATAGCCACTACATGACACTCTGCTAATCCAAAAACACTGGGTTAGTTCTAGCAATATTAGGATGTAACATTAGGAAATTGGACAGTAGAGAAACCAAAGTCTTATTGGTCAGTCCAAGCTGCCCTCTAATTCAGGCAACCTATCCATTGCATTCATTTAACACTGTCCCAAAGTGGAGCAATATTGCATTATATTTAGACCGATCCCTCTTTTGCAAAGCATTCTCTTGAGGTTTGCATGAAGTGCTGCAGTGCGTGAATGTATTTTATGCACTGGACGTGTACTATAGTCTCTCGTACTGCAATACAGTGAAACTTGGAGATGCCAAATAACGAAGACACCGTCATAAATAAGCCTGACCTTTTAATACACTAACCATACATGGTATCTTTCCACTATTTAGACAGTTAAACTGTTTGATTCTTTTGCTGATGAAAGTGGTGGTCCACAATGCCATCAGCTATGAAATGCTGGATTCCCATTATGTGGTTTGCTGAATCCTGCGGGGGGTGTTGGATTTTTTTCCTCCCTGTAGACATTCGTAGAGACTCAGATCTCTCGCTGCAGAGCCCACAATATGAATTCCTATCATTTTTGTAAGTTTGCCACACTTTTTCTGCTGACTTCACTGTAGCTAACCATGCCTGCATGTCCCTCAGGGCACAGACTTTGCAAATTGATCTTGGAGGGTTTTTAAAAGACAGACAGTGTTTATTTGCTATTACTGTTTAAAAATATAAACTGTGTTGTACAGATAGACTGATGCAGGGCAGGGAAGGGGAGAGTAGAAAACAGAACCACAGCTTCTTTTCAGCTAGAAACTCTATTAGAGGCCATCTATGCAACTGCCTCAGGGGACCTAGTTACAACACAATTGTTCCCTGACACAGTCTCTGTTTTGTGTTGTAGACCTGACCTTGACCCTATCCCCAAACGATGCTAAAGCCTAGCCACCAGGCAATTAGTGGTTGGTTTATTATACCATAAAACATGAGGACTCTTAAATTCATCTAGCTAGTGTAACATCAGATGATTTCTTTATTATTCATGTGTGTCTAACACTTCGTTGAATCCTACCAAGCTCTTTGATTCAGTGATATCTTGGGACAATGAGCTCCACAAGTTAGTTATGTAAAAAACTATTCCCTTTAATCAATTTTAAGCTTTAAGCAAAGCACTTTATGTATACACTTAAGTGCATCCCTATTCAGTAAAATACATAAGCATCTGCTTAGGTATCATTGACTAAAATCAGACTGTCTCATAGCTAAATTTCTTCTTCAAGAATTTGCTCTTAGTTTGTGTGTCTTTGGCTCTTTGTTATGCAAGTTCCCTTTTAATTCTCCTAAATTCCACCATACATTTATATATTTTATTGTATGCTCCTTTTCAGCTGGCGACACTTGGGCTACCTTTTCACTTTTTTCTGGCTTGGGTAAGTTCAGTAATTTACCACTGAACTGAACTTTTTTCTTGCATTTCTTCTCCCTTTTTTATTTAGGGATATTGAGAGCTCCTGGCATCTAACATGCTCAAGAAGCCTTCAGGCTCACTTTAGTTTTTCAACTTTAATCTTTAGGTTCTTTCTAGCTAGCTAGAGATCTATTCACTCCAAAAACCACCCTTTCCTCGCACTAAATCTAAAAGCATTAGATTTTTGTGGAACAGAGACACTTTGGCTTCTCATCCCTGAGCATCTGCAATGCTGTTCCTTTTAAGGGTAATGTTTGCATGTTTCCACAACCACATACAATTTTAGCTTAAGTATGGTAATACTTGAAAGCTCAGATTCAGGGCTTGAAAATGTTACCAATCCCAAGGTAATGTTCCAACACCTATAAAACAATTCTGGCATTAGAGGTCACTTTTTAAAAGTGAGTTTTATTGCTTGTGAAAATGCTAGACGGGACAGACCTGAAGATGGAAATT
Organism: Chelonia mydas; assembly: GCF_015237465.2. Taxonomy (NCBI): domain Eukaryota; kingdom Metazoa; phylum Chordata; order Testudines; family Cheloniidae; genus Chelonia; species Chelonia mydas. Next base: position 42,477,721 of record NC_057849.1, read on the forward strand.
TATCCAGAAGACTGGCTGTAGCAGCACACGCTCCAACCCTGATCTGGAGGGTCATTTCAAGAGATGAAAGGGTAATACAGTTTCCATGCTTGCTTGTCTGCTGAGTACCAGTTAGAGATAGTTATGGTCAGGGCTGGCTCCACCGTTTTTGCCGCCCCAAGTGGCAAAAAAAACAAAATAAAAAACCTTGCAGCCGAACATGGAGGCGGAATGATGGTGCGGCCGCCGATCAAAGAAGAGTCGTGTCCCCACCACCGAATTGCCGCCAAGCACGAAATGTGCTGTGACGGAGAGGCCGCCGAATTCCCACCGCCGGCCAGGGTGGATTGCCGCCCCAGAGCCCAACGCCCTGCCGCCTCTTTACATTTGCCGCCCCAGGCACCTGCTTGGTTCGCTGGTGCCTGGAGCCAGCCCTGGTTGTGATGTCTAACAGGAACTGGATTGAGATCACCAAGCCATATCCCGTTGTGAACAGCCATCAGATAGTACAGTAAAAGCTTTGTTACCCAGCATGTTGGAGGACATGGGGGATGCGGGTTAATCAAAAATTAACTAAGAGTTATACTTACCAATGGAATAGCAATTTTCAAAGAATTAGAACACAATACAATAAATAGAATATGAAATAGTATACAGGTACTCACCAATCCAGTGGCAGTACTGCACTGCAGAGCGGTTGGTTTCCTGAAGCTCTTAGGTGTACACAGATAGAGTTTTCTATATAGTAGGTTATCCTATGACACTACATATCACTATGGGCAGCACATGGAGTACACCCAGATCACTAAAAATACACAACACTAAAACTATACTGAACATAATTTAATCTCTCTTTGATGATTCAGAAGGCATTTAGGATCTTGCAGTGCCTCAGGGTCATCATTATCAACCTCAATTATCATTGTAGACGTAGAAGGTGTAGGATATCGGGCTGAATCTGTAATGACCCTGTGACACACCCTGGAGGCTGCTTTTTAAATAAATCCCTGCTATCAGCTTGCTTACTTGTCTTCTGCCTCTTTTGCATAAAAGTAGAGTGCGGAATGTGCAATTGCGTAATGGGCAGTGTACTAGTCCCAGTTATTAGACTGAAGATTTGTATTGGGAGCTCTCAGAAATGCCAGTTAATAGAGCTTTCTGGCTGATAAAGTGCAGAATAACACAGCTTTTACTGTAACAACGTCTGAACTGATGGCCTAAATGTGAAAGGCTCCCAACCTCTGTATCAGTCCCAACTACTCTTCCCGCAATCACTGCCACACACCCCAGGCCATGGACATCTTTTTAATAATTTTTTTCTTGAGAGCCATTTGTGGTTCATAACTGACTGCTCAGTTAGAGGTTTTTTAAAATTGGATATAACATTTTAAATGGAATAGTTAAACAGTTTCACTTCTAGCTATACGGTAACAAGGGAAGTTAACATATCTGACTGGTAAAGTTAAAAAACACATTTGTGTTGCATTTTTAAATGATTTCCAGAGTACACAGACAGACACCGTGTTTAGTATTTAGCCCAAATCCGAATAAATAAATATGGGTAGACTTGGAAGGCTTAGATTTTTATTGGTAAATGTTGTTTTCACCATACCCACATAAACCGACAAAAAATATTTCCACCACTAATCAAAATTTACAGATAAGCAAAGTAAGAAAAATGCTTCTTGAGAACTTATTTTGACATGTGATATTGCCAGTTTGTGTTTTAATGGTTATAAAGCTTTAACTTCTCGAATCTTAACATCTGCTGTCATTAAATAATTATTGCCTGACCATCTATTAATTTCCCAGAAGTGTGAAAATTTAGATCAATGACAATTGAAAAATTAAATTCTGCCAAGTGTAAATATGGGTGATAGCAAATTAGAATATCTTATGTACAACACAACATAAGTCTAGGAGACTGTAAGGGAGTAAAAGCTGATGTATTTTATACCTTCTTTTGGCAAGTAAGTGAAGTTATTTTAGATGCATACTCACAGATTTAGACTCTCTTGAACATGCACACACTTCCCAAGTTGTGATTTACAGATCACCCCTAAATTGGGCCCTACAGCTAACTGAGGCTAAGGGAGACCTGGCTGGTGCACCACAATGAAGGGACAGAAAAAAGGCCATGGAAAAGCCACAGGAAGATGTAAGAGAATATAAGTGAAAGTAGGGATTGCCTTGTAAATTACACTAACAATCTCCCTTAGACTGAGTGGGTCAAATTCAGAGGTGATGTATAAGGGGGTGAAAAGTCTCATAATGGTAAGTGGGTGTGCTACAAGAGTCTCTCAGGGTACATCTACACCACGAATTAAGGTGTGATTGCATCTTGGGTAGACATACCCACCCTAGCATTAATCTAGCTAGCACGGGTAACGATAGTAGTGGAGATATGGTGGCATGGACTTCAGGGTGGGCTAGCCACCCAAGTATGTAACCAGGGTGCCCAGCAAGCTTGTACAGAGGTATGCCAAAGCCCTTAATTTGCAGTGTACCCATACCCTAAGTAGGTCTAGTTTGAGGGGGCCAAAAGAATGTGTAAAGTACATGATCTTAGATTTACCCCCTGAATCTGGTCCAGTACTAGCGGCTAATTTGGCATCTGGATATTTTAAGCAGAGCTATAAAACAAATAAGGCTTTGAAATATCTTGTTCCTGCAAACAGTACATGCCAGATGACATGATTATAATATTAAGAGTGGAACAAGAATGGGTCAGGAGTCTATTTCCTGTTTTTGTTATGGCCTCTGTGAAACTTCACTAAAAATATGTCATTTTCCATTGAGAGACACAACGTCGGTGAGGTAACATATTTATTGGACCAACTTCTGTTAGTGGAAGAGACAAGCCTTCAAGCTTCACAGAGCTCTTCTTTAGGGCTGGGGAAGGGTATTTTCCATTGTTGTTTTGATTTTTATCAGCAGTAAGAACTTTAATTGTATGGGCATTTCTCTCCTTACTAACAAGCTAATGCCTCAGTAAAGACAGAGGAAAAGAGAACATTTGCCAGTGAAAACAGACTAAATTATAAAATGAAATTGTATTTTCATTATTTTATCCTTTCCAATACACACACAAATATTCTGAAACCCCCTTTACTGCACATTGTCAGTCCTGACCAGTTGTGGAGCCAAATGTCTGGGCCCACATTTTTCGACATGATTGTGTACAATTCTGAGTGCAAGCATGCATGTTCATGATCCGTATGTTCAATCACAGTAACACACATACAAATCCCTGAATATGAAGGTCTGAAAATGTGCATCTGTGACTATTAGTTGTCCGCAATTCTGTTTTGTTTCACACTCTGCTACATAGTTACATAAAATAAACATCAAGAGTGATGCAAATGCAGTGTCTTCTTGCACTGGAATGTGGTGCTTTTTAATCATACTCTTCTACAGCACTTTCAGCTCTCTGCCAGTACATTAAAGCTCTTGCTAAGGATTTAGCATACAAAGTACTGCAAGGGTAAACTGGTTGCATCTGCCCCTGTGGTGATGGCAAACTTTGATCAAAAAGAAAAATAGGAGTTATGGACTCAAGGAAAGGGAGACAGGGGATAACACCCCTGACGCTTATACACTATCTGGAAAATGTACCTCACTTTTAATCATGCAAGTGGAGGGTCATTTAGCATAGGTGCTGGAACTACGGGTGTTAGGGGTGCTGCAGCACCCCCTGGCTTGAAGTGGTTTCCATCATATCCAGGGTTTACAGTTTGGTTCAATGGCTCTCAGCACCCCCACTATACAAATTATTCCAGCCCCCCTGTCATTTAGTGTCTAGAAAGTCATCCCACCTGTAGAGTTGAAATGGCGGGTGGGGACAGGAGCGCTGGGGTACAGCAGCAGCACATCCCCAGAGCCCAGCTCAATACCCTTTAAGGGAGAAGCCATCTATGGCTGTAAGTTCCGTTGTGTGGAAACCAGTCACCCATATTCCTTTACCTTTCCCCCTCTAAACAAATGGCTCGAGAGCCTAGAAATCACTCCAGTTTGAGACATGGGCGGAAAGCCATCTGTGGAATTCACGGCCCTCCTCCACTGCTACTTGTAGCCCACGATGTAAGCATGATGGCCCCAGTTTAGGAAAGTACCTGAGCATATGCTTAAAGTTAAACACATGCTCAAGATACTGTGATAAGTGCAGTATAAAAATCTATATAGAATAGAATAGAAGGCCCACTGAGCATAGGTAAGGAGTCAATGGATTAAACTGAGGGAAACACAGAAAGAGTTAAGGTTGTTGACAGATCATTAACTGTCAATTTCCTAGATGTTAATTACATAGTTATGTTGTTTTCAATTAATTTATCTCTATTTACAACTTGACCTGTTTTAACTAAGCTTTTTGTACAGGAATATTAATCACATACAGCATAAACACAATGCAAATTTAGGATCTGCAGAGTCAAGCCTTAAGGCGAAGAAGCAGCTCCATTAACACTGAAATCTGCAATGTCTGCTCAAGATCATCATTGGCCAGGAGACTCTGAAGATAGCAACACACATAGGTAACCTGGTTTATTAGACTATGTCATATATAGGCATATCAACTGGCCTGCTAATTATGGCCCCTAATATTAGGATGTCAACTCATGTTCACCCACACTCCTCTCCTGCATTTGAGAGGTTATGAGGACATCTCCTCCACCATTTCCAAGACCACCAGTGATGAGGGAAAATGAAGAAAAAGTGAACTGATGGAGTAAGGCCGGGTTTCTCAACAGGGGTGTCCTAGATTCCTTGGGTATCAATGGGTTGCAACCACCCTGCCCTTCCCACAAAGCTAAGTGTATATTGGTCTCAGTTGCATCAAAGAGGGGGACCCAGAATGGAAAAGATAATTGGAGGGGTTCCCTGGAAAAAGCTGAGAGCCACTGAGGCAAATTCAAAATTAAAGGGAGGGAGATAATGTTGGGCAGAGACTGGCATCATATATATATATTGGGGGAAAACCTCAAAGAAGACAAAGTTAAGGAGATTTCTTTATAGAATGTTTACTTTAAACAACATTTGGAACTTATGGTTTCATGGTGGTTTGTGTGCTTCCAGCCAAAAAATAAAAAAGTTCTGAAAACATTCCTAGCTTGGCACGGGGAAGCTACTATACCCTCTCTCCTCTCTTGTTTCTGTAATTGAAAATCATTTTCCCTTTTGAAAGGGGGATAGCTGTGTGACGTGATAGTCCAACAAACAAACAGTGTAAATTTTAAAGTACATTTTCATTTTATGATCTTAATACATGAAAAGGACTTACAATGAGGAGTTTGTGAGTGAGACTAACATGTTCATTACCTTCACTATCAATCATTTTGCAGTGCTAAGATTAGCTTGTTAAACTGGAACACTTTAATTATCTGCTCCTTTTCTGACTGATTGGTAAAGGTTTTCGTGTGGAGGGTAACAGCTCACACCTATAATTAATATCAAAACCCCATAACTTCCTGTTGAGTAAGCTGTAGTATTTAACTGTAGCATTTGACATAATTGTGAAATTACTTATTTAGAGGGCGTGAGACAAGTTAAGAATCTTGCATCACTTTTGATGATGCCTTTTTCATGAAATGGAAAATCTGTTACCTAATTATTCTCTTTCTGGGACTGACTCCTCTCCCAGTCAGACATATGGGTCATAAACACTTGTCCCGGGAGTCTGGCCTCTCTCCTTTCACCTTCACTCCAGTTGGGTAACTTCCAAAGCTGTATAGAAAAATTAAACTCTCTAGACCAAATTAAACAAACTTTTAAAACGGTGTACCTTATACAACAGTATTAATGATTTACATGGAGGACCTCGGAGAGGCTTTCATAGAAGCATCCAAGGATTTATCCAAAGTGGGATAGACCAGTGGAAAGGTCAATCCCAGAAAATAAATAATCAGGTAACATTTTCCTCTTTAGGTTGTGACCTCTCTTCCAGTTTGAAATATTTTGGACACAGCCATCAAGAAATAAAAACAGTAGGAGGGAGAGATAAGTGGGTTAGAGGAACATGCTTTCCTCCCTCCGTACAAATTAGTCTAATTATACTAGTTAGGGACCGCCACTTGGAAGACCTTCCTGCCAAAAGAAGAAATTGCATCTAGGGTCCCCATTGTATGAATTGCCCTGATGGTGGCAATGTGTGCTTCTGTCCAGGAGAGAATCTGCATCACTCCAGCATTTAGACATCAGTTCCTTGGGTCCTTTGCTGATTTAGTTTACTCACTTTTCTTTTTCCTATTCACTCACTTCATCTCATAAGTCCCACCACCGTTGAAGTGCAACATGGCCAACCATGAACACCTCATCTTTTCCCCACAAATCCATCTCTCACTCTATCTCCATCACAAACCATATTTTCCTCCCCATCACAAAGACTTGAAACTTTGAATCATCTTCAACTGTACATTCAGACTGTCATCTCTACACCATTGTTCTGCTATAATCCATCCTTCCCGCTCCAGCCCTACACTGCCAAAGCCCCTGGTGATTTCTCACTTAGGCATCACTGCAACCTCCTTTCCCCACCTTTCCCTTCTTCCAGAAAATTCAAAGTGCTGTTGTTAAAAATAAACTTCATCCACCATCTGACACTTCCCATTTTTAATCCCTTCACTGACCTTCTACACCGAGTTCATGCTCCTTGTCCTGAGCTTCCACAATCTGCATATTTCTGCCCCTGTATACCTCTTTGTTCTCACTTCCTCCTATTCCCTTTTCATCCTTCCTAATCTTTTCCCAGCTCTCCAGTGGGTGCCTCTCTGTTTCCCCCTCTGCCACTCGTTGTCATGCCTCATTCAATTCAAATTGATGAACTTTCAAAAAATAAAATGCTGACCACACAAGGGGCTCAGCCTTTGTAGAGCTTCATACATAATGCTCCAGGCATGGACCCTGTCCTCAATATGTTTTGTGCAGCACTTTAGATGCACAAGTAAAGAAATTCCTTCTACCTACCTCTTGGATTTCTGTCAAACTGAATTCATTAACTGACATGGGCACAGAAAGCCGCTGCGTGTGCAGCAGTTTAATAAAAATTGGATTATATATCCATTGTTTTAGAGAATTATACTGATGACTTTTGTAGGGAGGCAGCAGGTCATGAGCAGTCTGACCCTCAGGTTCCTTCTGGAGGAGCTGCGTTTCTGTTAAAGACTGGAGAGACAGAGAGAAGAAGGGTCAAATTCAGTGCTGCTTTACAGCCCTTGTATTATTACATCAAAGCGGAGTATAAATCAGCACTGTACTTTGTCCCGCACAGACTGGGAGCTCCTTGACAAAAGGCCATCTCCCACTGAAGAACTGTAGTTCTTGTCTGAGAAATGTCCCTGTTGACTTTACAGTACTCCACACTGTAACAAACACTCATCACTGTTCTTGGTGTGGTGGGTGGGAGGCTCAGACTTGGTGGCTATTGTGCTGGGACTATTGGAAAGTGACAGAAGATAGATGAGAGATTTATAGGTCAATGTCCTATATGCAGCAGATTATTATTGAGATCAGGATCAGGGCGCCATTGTGCTAGGAGCTGTACAAATACACAGGTGCCCCTTTGTTCAACAGCAAACCGATGAGTCACCCGGTCTACCAATTTGTCACAATGTCCCAGGATTAGTGCTGTCAATATCTTACAACCACCCTCCAGCCAAGAACACATGGATATGGTTCCTGGCCATTTCCACCAGAGCTGACACTGAAATAAGACAAGACACTGGTAACTAGTTAAAGGTTGAAGCGACAACTGTTATTGAAGTAACTGAAGTAATATTACCTCACAGCCAATCATCCCAGTGCCCTTAAATAGTTATAAAATGTAGGTGCAACTACCCTATGCCCTGGCAACACAAAAGATGAAATTCCTCACCCGTCAGACTGCAAGTCCCCGTCTAGGCCACTGTTAGGGGAAAACACGCTCTCTTATGGAAGGCTTTGTACCTATGAGTGATGGTAAGGACCATCCCACACCACCCTGTGGCCAGGGTGTAGGGAAGGAGGGTACAGAAACTGATTTCTAAGCACAAAGGGACTCCAGCCCACTGTATCAAGCTGCAGCCGGCTTTGTAACACAAGTGCACCCTAGAAGTAAAATTGCATCAAAACGGGCAACTCTCCACGTACCGCTCTTGACCAAAAGTGCCATCAGACTTGTGGGGAGGAAGGATGGTGTCACGGTTAAGGCTGGTCTGTGGCTTTGGAGAGGTGGGAAAGTACCTAGAAATTCCAATTGCACATATTTTAGTGCTGCTTCTGGACCACCAACTGACTGACTCCTAATAGCATTTGCGCATAACCAAACAGACACAATCAGTACTCATAGTTCCTAGGGCGTTTGTCCATGGCACACACAGTTCGCTGTCAATACCAGCTCCTCTCACAGCCCCATGTTAGTTTATTCCTCCTCTGATTGTTCAGGTGTGCATTTTGGGGATGAATTACGGATGTCAGTTTGTCAACACACACACTGCTCCCACAACCCCAACCATATTTTCCATAGCCTGTTGGCAACACATTCAAATATTTCCCTGACATTGTCTGTGCGATCTATAAGGTTTGGGCAAGCAAAATGCCTCCTTGACAGTCTATCAAAATATAGAGGAGTAACTATGAATTACCCTAAAGTTTTACCGAGACTGAAATATACATACTAAATAAATCTATATTTATCTACAGTTTCCTTGTCTAATAGACCTAAAATGTCTTCCCAGCTAGTGGTGGGATAGTAATGATTATATATTGAGTTGTAGCATAAAACAGGCTCCTAAAGGGTGTGTCTGTAAACCACACCTGTGCTGCTTTATTCCTCTAGGTTAGTTCTTTGTATTCCCATTTATATTTAGCACATTCAAGAGTACCCAAAAGCCAGGCAAAGGGTGGGGAGAGCAAACAAATTCAAGACTAGCTTTGAACTCAAGCAGCCCCTGGCAATGTCAACAAGCCACAGACATGCATTGCATGAACACTTAAAATGGGAAGGGTGTGATGATAGTTGCGTCTGTCCTAAGGTATATTTGTTATACCTCTAGTGTTTTTTTAAAAAACCTGATAGAGAGATATGCAAGCTGGTCACTTTAAAGTCCTTGGGTAACATTTTTAAAAGTGGCTAAGTGATTTGGGAATTTTAGTCCTATTTTCAAAAGTGATATTTAGGAACTTAAATCCCAGACACAGGCTCCTAAATGTCTAAGGGACTTCTGAAAATTGGACTTTTACCTCTTGTCTTAAAAAACAAGACGTAAGTCTCCTAAAAGCTCCCATTGGAATGAAAGATTTTCTGTTTTCTGTTGAAAAGAGATAGCTAGTGGGTTAAAAATCTACAGGTCAGACTTATTCTACACAGCGGCATACTAGAGATGGTTTTGCCCCATAGCAACTAAGCTGTTTAAACTCTCCTTCCTCTTTAGCTCAAAAGGCTGGAGTATTGGTGCTGGATCCAAAGGTTCCTAGTTCAAATCCCAGCAGGTATTAATTCCTGCCACCATCTCACATACCCCTCAAGGAACATTCATTCAGCTAATTAAATAGGCTGCTTTTAAAAAGTGTTTATGGAAAAATGGTCCCTTCTCATTCAAAAGGTTCCATATGTAACTTTGGGTTATATCGGCCTACTTTACTGGCCAAGGGGATTTTTGGCCTGGTCTACATACAGTTTTTGTTCTGGTATAACTATACTGGTGAGTTTCAGAGTAACAGCCGTGTTAGTCTGTATTCGCAAAAAGAAAAGGAGTACTTGTGGCACCTTAGAGACTAACCAATTTATTTGAGCATAAGCTTTCGTGAGCTACAGCTCACTTCATCGGATGCATGCTGTGGAAACTGCAGAAGACACTATATACACAGAGACCATGAATGGACACAAATCAGATGTCAAGAATTATAACATTCATAAACCAGTCGGAGAACACTTCAATCTCTCTGGTCACGCAATTACAGACATGAAGGTCGCTATCTTACAACAAAAAAACTTCAAATCCAGACTCCAGAGAGAAACTGCTGAATTGGAATTCATTTGCAAATTGGATACTATTAATTTAGGCTTAAATAGAGACTGGGAGTGGCTAAGTCATTATGCAAGGTAGTCTATTTCCCCTTGTTTTTTCCTACTCCCCCCCCCCCCCCAGATGTTCTGGTTAAACTTGGATTTATGCTGGAAATGGCCCACCTTGATTATCATACACATTGTAAGGAGAGTGGTCAGTTTGGATGAGCTATTACCAGCAGGAGAGTGAGTTTGTGTGTGTATGGGGGTGGGGGGGTGAGAAAACCTGGATTTGTGCTGGAAATGGCCCACCTTGATTATCATGCACAGTGTAGGGAGAGTGGTCACTTTGGATAAGCTATTACCAGCAGGAGAGTGAGTGAGTTTGTGTGTGTGTGTTTTGGGGTGGGGGTGAGAAAACCTGGATTTGTGCTGGAAATGGCCCAACTTGATTATCATACACATTGTAAGGAGAGTGATCACTTTAGATAAGCTATTACCAGCAGCAGAGTGGGGTGGGAGGAGGTATTGTTTCATGGTCTCTGTGTATATAATGTCTTTTGCAGTTTCCACAGTATGCATCCGATGAAGTGAGCTGTAGCTCACGAAAGCTTATGCTCAAATAAATTGGTTAGTCTCTAAGGTGCTACAAGTACTCCTTTTCTTTTTGCGTATACTGGTGAGGTGAATGATTTTTTTTACTGAAATAGTTACACGCCCCACTTGGATGCAGTTATACTGCCTGATACTAGTATACCGATACTGGCTTTATGACATGCTGGGGTGCAATCCGGACCTGTGAGGGCCTGTGTCACCACTTGCCCTGCAACCCGCATTGCCTCACAATGCTTTGCTGCTGCACTTCCCAACCTGGGTTGATCACAACCAGCCTACAATCATGCAAGTCACACCCTGAGTGTCTGTGTACAGTCACAGTCCCGGTCCAGCAGCCCTGCCCCAGCAGCCTGTCAGCAAACACCAGCCACACTTTGGCTTCTAGCTGCCCTGGTTACTACTTGCGGGGTGACCCCAATGCACACACAGTCCCGGATTTTCTCCAAAAAACGTGTCTTTTGTACTGCACAGCCCTCTCTGAACACCTAAGACAGAGCAGGCCCTTCACATATTTGAAGAGTTCCCCCCAAGCATGTCATGTTTTTTTTTTAACCTTTCCTCATGGGTCAGGTTTTCTAAACCTTTTATCTTTTTTGTGGCTCTCCTCTATGAACTAGGAATTATGACGTGATTGGAATAACAGAGACTTGGTGGGATAACTCACATGACTGGAGTACAGTCATGGATGGTTATAAACTGTTCAGGAAGGACAGGCAGGGCAGAAAAGGTGGGGGAGTAGCACTGTATGTAAGGGAGCAGTATGACTGCTCAGAGCTCCGGTACGAAACTGTGGAAAAACCTGAGTGTCTCTGGATTAAGTTTAGAAGTGTGAGCAACAAGAGTGATGTAGTGGTGGGAGTCTGCTATAGACCACCGGACCAGGGGGATGAGGTGGATGAGGCTTTCTTCCGGCAACTCACGGAAGCTACTAGATCGCATGCCCTGATTCTCATGGGTGACTTTAATTTTCCTGATATCTGCTGGGAGAGCAATATAGCGGTGCATAGACAATCCAGGAAGTTTTTGGAAAGCGTAGGGAACAATTTCCTGGCGCAAGTGCTAGGGGAGCCAACTAGGGGGGGCGCTTTTCTTGACCTGCTGCTCACAAACCGGGTAGAATTAGTGGGGGAAGCAAAAGTGGATGGGAATCTGGGAGGCAGTGACCATGAGTTGGTTGAGTTCAGGATCCTGACGCAGGGAAGAAAGGTAAGCAGCAGGATACGGACCCTGGACTTCAGGAAAGCAGACTTCGACTCCCTCAGGGAACAGATGGCCAGGATCCCCTGGGGGACTAACATGAAGGGGAAGGGAGTCCAGGAGAGCTGGCTGTATTTCAAGGAATCCCTGTTGAGGTTACAGGGACAAACCATCCCGATGAGTTGAAAGAATAGTAAATATGGCAGGCGACCAGCTTGGCTTAATGGTGAAATCCTAGCGGATCTTAAACATAAAAAAGAAGCTTACAAGAAGTGGAAGGTTGGACATATGACCAGGGAAGAGTATAAAAATATTGCTCGGGCATGTAGGAAAGATAACAGGAGGGCCAAATTGCACCTGGAGCTGCAGCTAGCAAGAGATGTCAAAAGTAACAAGAAGGGTTTCTTCAGGTATGTTGGCAACAAGAAGAAAGCCAAGGAAAGTGTGGGCCCCTTACTGAATGAGGGAGGCAACCTAGTGACAGAGGATGTGGAAAAAGCTAATGTACTCAATGCTTTTTTTGCCTCTGTTTTCACTAACAAGGTCAGCTCCCAGACTGCTGCGCTGGGCATCACAAAATGGGGAAGAGATGGCCAGCCCTCTGTGGAGATAGAGGTGGTTAGGGACTATTTAGAAAAGCTGGACGTGCACAAGTCCATGGGGCCGGACGAGTTGCATCCGAGAGTGCTGAAGGAATTGGCGGCTGTGATTGCAGAGCCCTTGGCCATTATCTTTGAAAACTCGTGGCAAACGGGGGAAGTCCCGGATGACTGGAAAAAGGCTAATGTAGTGCCAATCTTTAAAAAAGGGAAGAAGGAGGATCGTGGGAACTACAGGCCAGTCAGCCTCACCTCAGTCCCTGGAAAAATCATGGAGCAGGTCCTCAAAGAATCAATCCTGAAGCACTTACATGAGAGGAAAGTGATCAGGAACAGTCAGCATGGATTCACCAAGGGAAGGTCATGCCTGACTAATCTAATCGCCTTTTATGATGAGATTACTGGTTCTGTGGATGAAGGGAAAGCAGTGGATGTATTGTTTCTTGACTTTAGCAAAGCTTTTGACACGGTCTCCCACAGTATTCTTGTCAGCAAGTTAAGGAAGTATGGGCTGGATGAATGCACTATAAGGTGGGTAGAAAGCTGGCTAGATTGTCAGGCTCAACGGGTAGTGATCAATGGCTCCATGTCTAGTTGGCAGCCGGTGTCAAGTGGAGTGCCCCAGGGGTCGGTCCTGGGGCCGGTTTTGTTCAATATCTTCATAAATGATCTGGAGGATGGTGTGGATTGCACTCTCAGCAAATTTGCGGATGATACTAAACTGGGAGGAGTGGTAGATACGCTGGAGGGCAGGGATAGGATACAGAAGGACCTAGACAAATTGGAGGATTGGGCCAAAAGAAATCTGATGAGGTTCAATAGCTAGGCAGCAGTTCTGCGGAAAAGGACCTAGGGGTGACAGTGGACGAGAAGCTGGATATGAGTCAGCAGTGTGCCCTTGTTGCCAAGAAGGCCAATGGCATTTTGGGATGTATAAGTAGGGGCATAGCGAGCAGATCGAGGGACGTGATCGTTCCCCTCTATTCGACACTGGTGAGGCCTCATCTGGAGTACTGTGTCCAGTTTTGGGCCCCACACTACAGGAAGGATGTGGATAGATTGGAGAGAGTCCAGCGAAGGGCAACAAAAATGGTTAGGGGTCTGGAGCACATGACTTATGAGGAGAGGCTGAGGGAGCTGGGATTGTTTAGTCTGCAGAAGAGAAGAATGAGGGGGGATTTGATAGCTGCTTTCAACTACCTGAAAGGGGGTTCCAAAGAGGATGGCTCTAGACTGTTCTCAATGGTAGCAGATGACAGAACGAGGAGTAATGGTCTCAAGTTGCAATGGGGGAGGTTTAGATTGGATATTAGGAAAAACTTTTTCACTAAGAGGGTGGTGAAACACTGGAATGCGTTACCTAGGGAGGTGGTAGAATCTCCTTCCTTAGAGGTTTTTAAGGTCAGGCTTGACAAAGCCCTGGCTGGGATGATTTAACTGGGAATTGGTCCTGCTTCGAGCAGGGGGTTGGACTAGATGACCTTCTGGGGTCCCTTCCAACCCTGATATTCTATGATTCTATGATTCTGGACTCTCTCCAATTTGTCCTCCAATCTTTCTTAGACAAATTAATAATTAAAAATATTTTTGTGAGGGAGCAATGTTCCCACTCTCTTTCACTTAAAATGTATGCAAATTTACTGTCTCTCCTGCAGTTTGGGTTCATTGGTTACTCAGGACCAGTATCTTAGAAAAAGATCTGCCTAAGCTTTCTCCCCCTACCCAGCTCTTCCTAGGGTTTCCTGAAAGACCTCCAAACCTCTGGCTCTTGCTCCCTTTCATATCTGGGTGGAGTTATGAAGCATGTACCTGCCACAATGGATGAAATTCTTGCCCTGCTGAACTCATTTGGAGTCTTGCCATTGATTTAATTGGGCCTGGATTTCACCCAAAGACTAAGCAGAACTTTCTCAGCAACTTTATGCAGGTATCAGAGTAGCAGCCGTGTTAGTCTGTATCCGCTTATGCTCAAATAAATTTGTTAGTCTCTAAGGTGCCACAAGTCCTCGTTTTCTTTATGCAGGTACTATCTCGCGCTAACAGAGTGAGTGAAGGGTAGATCCTGCCAACCTGCTGCACCATCTTAGGTCACAGATGGGGCAGAATAGCTGGACATGATGTTTCTGAGATGAGAATTGTGTAGGTAGGAAACAAAATGACTCTTTCTCACTCAGCAGCATGTGCAATGATTCTTAGTAGCAGAACATAGTGTAAGTGAAAGGAGTTTGACTGGTAGGCTGGGGAGGCATATGACTCGTTTTCTTCTACCACAGCTTCCCAAGCCCTTCTCCCAAATGCAGTTAAGAGATATGTCCTGATGTGCACGCAACTGAGAAGACTCTTTTAATAGTTACTTATCTTACCTTCATGTATTCTCCACCCATGGGATGTGCCCCCACACTGGCCCTACAAAAGTTGAATTGGGCCACGTGGGCCCAATCAGCTAATTAGGCTGCAAATGCAGGGCTGCTTTAGGTTGGAGGTAGCTAATTAGAGAGAAGCTGACCTGTGAGGGACAGGTGGGGCTTCTACAAAAGACAGGAAATTGGAATCAGAAGGAGCTGTAGGGAAGAAGTTTGCAGTTAAAGGGGGGGGAAGTACTGCAGAGATGAGTTGCCTAAGGTTACTCCCTGGGAGGAGGGAGTGAAAAGACTGGCAAACCAAAGGAGTGGGGAGGGTCAGGAGGTATGGAAGCAGCTCAAGGAAAGGCAGGGAATGGAGCTTGGCTGTGGTGTAGAGGGTCCCTGAGCTGGAACCTGGAGGGTGGGTCCAGGTTCCCCTGCCAGGCACTGCAGGAGTAGCACTGTGAGGCAGTGAAGCAGAAGACTTCCTGAGACTTCATTACACATCTCCTACCCGTCCCACCCCTCTGTAAGGGGAAACCACCGTAGTGACCTGTGTGGAGGGCTGAGTCACAGAAAGGATGCTGCAGTTCCTGGAGCAAGAGAGGGGCTGCAGAGAACAAACTGATGGGGTGTAACCATGGAAGGGGCATTGGCCTGATCAAGCTAATCCCATAGCCACCAATAGGCGGTGCCATCCAGCAGTGAGTAGAACAGTGGTTTTCAACTGTGTTTCAGTTGTGGACCCCTAAAAATTTTGGAATGTAGGTGCAGCCCCCTTTGGAAATCTTGGACAGTCTGTGGATCCTCAGGGGTCTGCGGACCCACAGGTTGAAAGCCACTGGAGCAGAGCAAGTCCATCACATCTCCACTGTGGGTTATGCATGGGCTCCATGTGCCTAGAGCTGGAGAATTCTGAAAGCAGTGTCTGTCGGCCCACACGTGCACCCTTGCTTTCCTCATGCCTCCAACTGAGGAGATAAAGAGCAGGGCGGGCTGATGGCCTCTAGAGTTCCTTCTCTTCTCAGTTGCCAACGCAAGTAAGTCCCAAAGTAGAGGGGAAGTAGGGCAGGTAGCGGAATACAGAGAGGGACAACACCTCTCAAAGAATCTCCAGTTATTATAAGGGAAGTAACTTTCTCTTCTTCTTTGAGCGCTGGTCCCTACATGTACTCCAGCGTGGGTGACTGACAAGCAGTACTCTCAAGTTGGAGGAGGGTGCAAGGATGCAGGCAGCAGAGCTCTTTGAAGGACTGACATTCCAAAGGATATATCCCAAAGTGGCGGAGTCCTATACTAGTGCGTATTGTCTCGAGAACAAATGGATGGAAGTCCATGTAGCTGCCTTACAAATATCAACCAAAGGCACCTCCTGAAGCGATACTGTAGATGTCCTTTGTAGAGTGAGCCCTCACCCTCTGTGCGGGGAGGAAGGTAAGACAATTCATACAGTAAGATACAACCCAAGATCCACTTAGAGATCTGCTATGGCAATAAAGAGTCTGGGAGATTTATAGTCACTTTTATTCTGTGTAGACATAAGGTGAGAGCAGATCTCCTCCCCCAATGTATGAAGTTTTGGGGGGGAAAAACCCACAGGTAAGTGGATAGGCTGGTTTGTGTGGAACTCTGAAACCACCTTGGAAATTAATTTAGGATGTATTTGTAATGATACTTTGTCCTTATAGAATACAATGTATGGTGGATCTGCCATTTGGTCTCCCAATTCACCTACCCTCCTGGCTGAGGTGATAGCCGCAAAGAATGCAACTTTCCTAGATAGGTGAGATATGGAACATGTAGCTAATGGCTCAACGGGAGGCTTAGTGGAAGCTGACAGCACAAGGTCCAAGTCCCAGTGAGGGGTAGGCTTCCTTACTATTGGAAAGATTTTAATTAGGCCCTTTAAGAACCTGATGGACAACAGGTGAGTGAAGCCCAATTACCCCCTGATGGCATGCACTGTCTGCTGCCAGATGGACTTGTATAGAACTGAGGGAAAGGGCATCCATTTTCGAAGAAAGAAGATAGTCCAAAATGGAGGGAATATCCAGTGATTCAGGAGATATGCGCTTCTGATACACGAAGAGACAGAGATGAGCCCGACTGTTGTGAAGGGCTTTGGAATATGCTTGCTCGGAAACTAACCCCAATAAACATCGCATTGTCTGCACTTCTGACTTCTGGTCTTTTGCTGCTTGCTGTCTGCGTGAAAGAACCAGGGAAGTGGGAGGGTGAAGGGAAAGCCCTCTAACAGCATCAACTTCTGATTGAAATGCAGTTCTGGCCACCAGCTTGCCTTCATCAATAAGAGCCTAGCAATGAGCTCTGTTCTGTTGTGGTTGTCTACACAATCCGAGAATTGTGAGTAGTTGAGATAATTATTCTTAGCCAACAGCCCTCAATACTTCCTATACAAAGCTGAAGGCTACTAGAAGTGAATACTTTTCTTCTAGATGTTCAGCCTCCTTGTCAGAAGGCATAGGTTTAATGTGTTGTGTCTAGCTCTGTCCATGGCTGCCTGGTCCATCAGAATTCAGAGCTGGGTGGCTAAAAAGAAACCCCCTGGGTTGGGACAAAATATCATTTCCTTGCCCTCTTGAAGGTAGGGGCACATGTGGCTGGCATATGTAAAACTGTTCTAGCAGGTTCTAGACTACTTTCATTGATGGGAAATGCTATTTGAGTGGATTTAGTGGTTGGCTGAATATCTAGGAGCCGGTGCTCTGGAGTGCTTCTGCCACCCTGCGTAATAACTCCTGAAATAGTTTAGGGATGTCCGGTGGGAACAGAGATGCCGGAGCGACTGCTTTATCAGGAGACAAAGAATTTCACCAGTTTCAGAGGAACAAGTTTAAAGTCCTCATCTTCAGCAAGGTCAGGAAAAAGTTCCCTCAAAGGGGAATGGGGATACATTCCCTGGCAGAACACATGGATTCTGTATATCTGGCATATGGGCATCATGTTCCCCAGTATGGCCACTATGCCAGATCTGGAGGGGGTTGTTGAGGTCCCCAAGACATGGGCTACCAGCAGTCCCAAGGTGAGTGCTGGGGAGGAGGTTCATACCAGGAGGCTTTAGATCTCGTTGGGCTAACAGCTCTCAGCAGAGGAGATGGTGGGTGTTCTGATGGCTTGGATTCTCCCCAGGAGGAGAAGAAAGGATCCAAATCCACTGGCGGTGCTGATGCTGGAAAGCCATAGATGGAAGAGGGGGTAGATTTCTGTCCAAGGTAGCATCCTCTTGTGGAGTCAGCCTCCCTCAATAGGAAATATCCTGATGATGGGGGAAGAGCAAAGACATCTTCCAGTGTGGTATAAGTCTGTGACCACCCTGGAGTGCGAGGCGTCCTTATACGAAAGGGGTTGATGGAGGGAGACTTCATGTTGCTACTGTCAGTGGCGGCCGCTCCGATTACACTGGAACCGACAGATCCCAAGATTTCAGCTTTGATGGATCCAGTGGAAGAGTGCCGCTGTAATGGGGTTTGATACTGAAGGAGCCCTCACTTTATGGGCTTTAGAATCCTGGCTCTGGGACTTAGCACTCCTTAGAAGCTGACCATGTAGGTTTGCTTGACTTATATGGCATTGTGCAGACAATTTCTTAGCCAACTTAGAAGGCAACCTACTCTTGTTTGTATGAGTGTTCTTTGCCTTCCTGACAAGACCCTGATGAGGAGGTCTGTGGGTATAAGCTCCCCTATAGCAGAGTTGGACCTCATAATGGGAAGTGCCATCAGTATAGGAACAGGTGGTAGTGGACAGTACAAAGCTGCTTAAAGCTTCTTGGTATGTCTGGATCTCCTTCAGCAAGGCTGGGTTATGTATTTTCAATCTTCCATCCTGAAGTTTGCTACTTTGCTTCTGAGTGGGAGAAAATGAAAGCTAAAATATGCTCTGATTGGGTCATAAAGACATTATTAGCCTCCAAGAAGAAATGTACAGATAATGTGTGTATATATATATATATATATATATATAAGGATATGGATCTTCTTCAGAAATGGCTTTCAGAACCAAGTGGTGAAAAAATACTGTATTATTTTTGGGATCAAAAATCCATGGCGATCTCACGGCGCTTATCAAAGAGAGACATTACTTTCTTTTTTGAATTTGGTGACTAGGCTGTTTGCCGCCTTCCAGATTTTTCTGCTTTTTGATGCTGCCATGATTGTTGATGATGATGCACTTTATAAAGTTATCTTTGTCTTGTGAGTGAGTCAGAAGTTGTTGAGGCTCATCTTATCTCCCTCTTCTAGCTATTTTAAGCAGTTTGATGCTCACTGCTTTGGCCCCATCCCTTCAGCTCTTTGTTGATTGTCTCCCTGGAGGAGGCCTGGAGATGTGAGTCCTGCATCATAGAGTTTTTTGTGGTGCACCAGACTAGAGCAGTTCCTAGGTCCTGTGGCATGATGGGGTGTACTCCATACTTCTTCAGGAAGGATCCTAGTTGTCTATCCTGATTGTGTATAGCATTCTGAGGTGGAATATTGCCCACAAGAAATTCTTTGTACAGGTAACCAATTATCCCTCCCTGCTATAAAATGAGTTTGTCTGGAGGATTTCCTTGATAGTTGGATCTGACATATTAAGCCCTTGATTTTGGTAAATCACTTCTGGGACAGAGACTCTTCCAACAGAGGTGCCCCTTAGAACAGTCAGGTGGATAAGGCACTGAGTAGGGGCAAGGTGGCTTTTTTTTTTTGAATGTTGTTTATCACAAACTTATGTTTCATTAGAACTCTCATCATGGCTTCTTTGTAGTGCTTTAAAGAACCAGTGATCCAGGAATGGATTGAATCTGTTTCAGGGTTACCAGAATTGTCTTCAAAAAAAGAAAAGGAGTACTTGTGGCACCTTAGAGACTAACAAATTTATTTGAGCATAAACTTTTGTGAGCTACAGCTCACTTCATCAGATGCATGCAGTGGAAAATACAGTAGGGGGATTTTATATACACAGAGAACATGAAACAATGGGTGTTACCATACCCACTGTAATGAGAGTGATCAGGTAAGGTGAGCTATTACCACCAGGAGAGAAAAAAAAAACTTTTGTAGTGATAATCAAGGTGGGCCATTTCCAGCAGTTGACAAAAACGTGTGAGGAACAGTAGCGGGGGGAGGGGGGGGGGAATAAACATGGGGAAATAGTTTTACTTTGTGTATGCATCCAATGAAGTGAGCTGTAGCTCATGAAAGCTTACGCTCAAATAAATTTGTTAGTCTCTAAGGTGTCACAAGTACTCCTGTTCTTTTTGCGGATACAGACTAACACGGCCGCTACTCTGAAACCTGTCAAAATTTTCTTAAATGCCCTCGGTGCTGCCAAGAAGACAAATGTGTGTGTTTTGGAGTGGTAGGGAGTTACAGTGTGCCAGAGCCTGAATCTTCCTGGTCTCCGAAAATTGTCCAAGGGTTCATCTCTTTCCCCTCCCCACATTAGAAGTCAGGGGAGAGGG
Organism: Chelonia mydas; assembly: GCF_015237465.2. Taxonomy (NCBI): domain Eukaryota; kingdom Metazoa; phylum Chordata; order Testudines; family Cheloniidae; genus Chelonia; species Chelonia mydas. Next base: position 42,497,893 of record NC_057849.1, read on the forward strand.
AGCTCCTGGTGTACTGTGCTGCCCTCATCCCTTGATGGGGGGCACTGGGCCCAGACAAACTGGTCTTTGGAGGCACAATGGGCAAAGTCTAGCCTTGGAGGCAAAATCTGTGCTCTGTTTTCTCTGCTTGTTTATACACTCTCAAGCAAGCAGAGCTAACAGTCAGCAGATTGGAGTTCAGTGGCCCCATTGTGTCAGTTTTACATGACTACACCTGCATTTTAACACATGACATGGATCACTAATGTGCTCTAATGGCAGTCACAAAATCCTTGCATGAGGACTACTGAAGGGCTGCTGAGGGCCTGCCAAGATGCTGTGCTAGTGTGGGTCTTTTTTATTACTACCAGATGTGTGGTCCATGCAGCTGCATTAACATACTGTAACAGAATAAGACTTAGCACTACCCAAATTGTTTTTAAGGGGCCAATTATGCTCCATTTCCCTTGGGGCACTATTTTAGTCTGGGACTTTTGGGTACTGTAAAGGGAATGAAATAGGAGACAACTAGCACTGCAAGCATATTACCGAGGGCTCTCCTGTAGGTTGGAGGTGAGTGCTATCATGGAAACGCTGCGAGAGCCTTAAAGGAGGATCCAATGCACAAAGGCATTTATCGAGCAAGTTTTTAGAAATGCATGTCACTGTTTCAGCATCTCCATTCAGTGAATGGGACTCTTGTCTCTCTCAGTGGGAGTCGAGGGGGGCAGCTGTATTAATGACACACCATTGTATTTGCCAGCATGACTCCCACTCTGATGCATGCTACAATTGTTAAGATGAGCTCCTCCCTTGCTGTGTCTACACTAGGCTTTTGTTTTGTTTGTTAATTAAAATTTCAGTGTGGTGTAGCTCCCTTGATGGTGGCAAGGCTCCAAGCTTTAGGGTAATATTTTCACAATTGCCTGAGAGTCTTAGAAACCTATGACCTATTTTCAAAAGTAACCTGGGCACTTAGGAGGCTTACATTGAGACTTAGGCTCTTCAGTCATTTTTGAAAATGAGATTTGAAAATTTTACCCCTTGTATAGAGTGGCCATAGCTATTGTAACCTCAGCTCATTGAGCAAGTGTGGATGATAGTGTTGTTACAACACTGTTTATCTATCTATACTGGAGCTCTCACTGTTTCTACTACTGAGGGAGATGTGCTAGTGGTGGCTACGATTGGAAATGTTCTAGCATTACAAAAAAACGGTTAGGATCAAAACCTTTTTTTGGTTCAGTTATACACTTTATTTTATTACAATAGCGTTGAGGTAATTAGATTTGAAATGCTTCCTAAAGGGAAATTTGATCCTGGCAGTCCTTGGCCCTGATCCTGCAAACACTTCTCTACAGACTTAACCTAACTGATATAAACAGTTCAAGTGAAGCAAAGTTTACATGTGAGCAGGCCCATTAAGTACATGGGTAAGTGTTTACAGGATCTGGGTGCATTAGATTTCATCACCAAGTAGGGCTCCTACTGAGAAGTACAATGATGTCATAAAATAGCAACCTCAAATTACAACAACTTCAAAACACTCTCATTCCCAAACATTTCCTAATTGGAAATCCATTCCTCTCAATCCCTAGTTTATAAGATTTAAGATACATGTGGTTTAGTTTTCTGGGCGTTTAGAACCCTTTTGAAGACACAGTCAGCTGAATGTACTTAGAATCTCGGAAAATCCAGTTAATTGGAATTGATTTACTCTTCTTTGAAAAAATGTAGTGATTATACTTGATTACACTACAGTGGAGTTAACCTTTTAACAGTAATTACAGCATTAGCACACACTACACAGTACAGAAATATACATGCAGGCAAAAAAGCCCACACTTGTGCTGTTATCTGCCTTTGTACTATTATTATGTGTCTTACAGAACTGCTTAGTGTTTATATTCTAAATAGGGAAGAAAGACAAAGGGTGGGAGAGAGGAAGTATCACTGGGTTTCACAGACTGGGGAACTGAGGTACAGAGAGAGATTAAGGGTTCGTCTACACAGCCTGTGGCAGCAAGCCTCTGTGCCTGGAGTGACCAACTCCTGCTTGGGCTTCTGTGCTAAAAATAGTTGTGCAGACCTTGTGGGGCTCAGGCTTTCAAACCCAACCCCCCTCTCTAGACTTCAGAGCACAAGCTGCAACTTCTACACAGCTATTTTTAGCATGCTAGTGCAAACCCAAATCTGTCGACCCAGGCTCTGCAACTTGCTGCCGTGGGCTACGTGGATACACCCATGTGACTTTCCCAACCCAGGAAACTGCAGCATAGCTGGGAACTGCACTCTGATCTCCTGAGCCCCAGCCTTAACCACATGATAGGGTGGCCAGGTGCCCGGTTTTCATCCAGAAAGTCTGGCTGAAAAGGGGACCTGACAGTGTCCAGTCAGATCAGACACTCAAAGTCTGGTTACTGCGGGTGGGGGAGGCGAGGAGGTGCCAGATCATCACCCGTACCAGCCCCTACTCAGACGGGGCTGCCTCCTATGCAGGTCGGACGGCTGCAGCTCCTCGCCCTGGCTCCGCAGGCAAGTCCCTCCTGACATGGGGGGGGGGAGAGGCGAAAAGCAGTGAGCGATGGTGGGGAGGGCGGGAAGAGGAGTGGACAGGGATGGGGACAGGGCCTCATGGGCAGAGGCAGGGCAAAGCAGGGCCTCTGGGGAAGAGGCGGGGCAGGGGAGGTTCCGGCACTCTGGTTTTTAAATATTACCAAGTTGGCAATCCTACCACATGACCATCCTTTGTCAGATTTTGTAAATTCAGATTTACATAGAAAGAAATATCTATATATTAAATGTAACTCAGCAATGATAAACTGAATATATACAGGGAACCTGATCCCCCCTCAGGGGTCATTTACACTGTCATGTCAGTTTTCTAAGGCATCCCATTAGGAAAAGTCCATGTAAATGGAATGAATTTATTGTTGGGATTAGTTGCAGTCTGCAGTAACAGCAGGGACCCTTAGTGCAATATCTAAATCAATCTGCCTCGTTTGTGAAGCAGGGAATTCCCTGGTTAGCTGACTGTTCACATTCTTTTTGAATAGCATAATGCACCTTTCTAAAGGAAAAAAAACCCTAAGCGGTTAATAAAATATAAATCCTGGCTTCACATACATGGAGGGCTGTGCAAAGCAGAAAAAACGATGCGACTGGGAACCCACACCTGATTTGGAGATTTGGCATAATACAGACATTTCTGGTAGAGGTGGGCAGAAAGTGGAAGCTCCTGTCCATCCAATCTTTTGCTGCCAAATTTTGAGCAAGGTGAAATAAAATTTGAGAAGTTTACTCAAGCCGTCCCTGGATTTTGCTCCATAAAATCAAATTCATCTGCAATTTTGCACATCTCTAGTTTTCATACTTATATTATTGTCAGAGTCTGAAATTAGGATTAGTGTGCGGGTGCTCACTGGTGTTGGGGGCCTGTGATACACAGAAGGGTCAGGTGATCTGGTGGTGCCTCCTGGACTTAGAGTCCATTACTATATATACCACCTATGCAACTGCAATTATTAATGAAATCACAACAGCAGAATAGCCACACTAACTTTTGCCCTTAAAGGTTTCATTCCCTTGACAATAATTCAGACATAACACTATATGTAAGTCCAGTGGCAACCTTAAAGACTAACAGATTTATTTTGACATAATCTTTCATGGGTAAAAACCCACTTCTTCAGATGCATGGAGTGAAAATTACAGATACAGGCATAAATATACTGGCACATGAAGAGAAGGGAGTTACCTTACAAGTGGAGAACCAGTGTTGAAAAGGCCAATTCAGTCAGAGTGGATGTGGTCCACTCCCAATAATTCAGCTGCACATCTACCAATGTGATATATGCCATCATGTGCCAGCAATGCCCCTCTGCCATGTACATTGGCCAAACTGGACAGTCTCTATGTAAAAGAATAAATGGACACAAATCAGACATCAGGAATGGTAACGTACAAAAGCCAGTAGGAGAACACTTCAATCTCCCTGGACATTCAACGACAGATTTAAAAGTACCCATTCTTCAACAAAAAAAACCTTCAAAAACAAACTTCAAAGAGAAACTGCAGAGCTACAATTCATTTGCAAATTTAACACCATTAATTTGGGCTTGAATAGGGACTGGGAGTGGCTGGCTCACTACAAAAGCAATTTTCCCTCTCTTGTTATTGACACCTCCTCATCAATTATTGGGAGTGGACCACATCCACCCTGACTGAATTGGCCTTTTCATCACTGGTTCTCTACTTGTAAGGTAACTTTTCTTCATGGGCCAGTATATTTATACTTGTATCTGTAATTTTCACTCCATGCATCTGAAGAAGTGGGGTTTTTTACACACAAAAGATTATGCCAAAATAAATCTGTTAGTCTTTAAGATGCTACCGGACTCCTTGTTGTTTTTGTGGATACAGACTAACATGGCTACCCCGCTGATACTTGGCACTATAATATGTGGAAAAATCAAAGGGAATAGGTTCAAATGTAAATAGGTATAGATGTAAATGCCAGAGAAATACTCAACAGTTCCCAGTTTAAATAAACAAGTGCAGAACTTCTCAGTTAGTAGAAAGAAGGCAACTTGTTACCTAGAAATTTCTGACTTTAAGTGTTTTGGAATCAGTGTATTTTCAATTAACACAAAGGGTTTGCATACTCAAAATTAATTGTAAAAGGGTTTTTGCTTTTATCTTCACTTAACACTTTAGCTCACAGTAGACACAAGCAATAAACCATACCTTATCCCTTTGCCAGATGAAATGAGATAAAGGCTGACGAGGCAAGACAAGATGACAAACCAAAGGTGAAGCAATGCAAGAAAAAACATCTATGTAAACCAATTAGACAGGATGATCTAAGAATTTGGATAAGTCAACAGGAATACAGTGAATTCAGACTAACATAGGGAACCATTTGAAAAAACGGCTATGGCTAATGGAGGAATGAGGAACACTAATTAAGAGAAAAGAAAAGGAGTACTTGTGGCACCATAGAGACTAACCAATTTATCTGAGCATAAGATTTGGTGAGCTACAGCTTACTTCATCGGATGCATAAAGTGAAGATGCATCCGATGAAGTGAGCTGTAGCTCACGAAAGCTTATGCTCAAATAAATTGGTTAGTCTCTAAGGTGCCACAAGTACTCCTTTTCTTTTTGCGAATACAGACTAACACGGCTGCTACTCTGAAACTAATTAAGAGGTTGTGCATTAAAGCCAGACAATGTAATGTCTCCTTCATATTTACACACCCATCATTAATACTTCCCATATTATCCAGCACATAGTCTAAGCAATTAGAAAATGTAGGAGCAGAAACAAAAGCTGTTGGGGTGGGAAAATGTGGGTTGTACAATCAAAACAAATTATAATAGAACTTTACTACTTGAACTCTGGAATTTGGATTAAAGAACAGAAAATGAACCAAAGACAACTAATGCAAAATTTTCTAACCTGCATGTCCAAAGTTAGGCATCTAAATGTGGAGAACAGCAATGCCAAGTCAGCATGTGGTCCAGCAAAAGGCATCTCCTTATGTCTAAAAGCCACGGCAATAGCTTGGTCTATAGATGCTTGACCCTCTCAGAGAGACTAGAAGGCCTTAAAAAATGGGTTTGCAGTCGGGCAAGAGGACATTTTTAAAACTTACTGCAAGCTGTGAAGAAAGTTATCCAGCAAACAACTGTGGTATAGAAACAAGCAGGTCAATACTTTCTGCAGGATCTGGAGTCATATGGGGCTGAAGACATCCTGTTCATTTGGGGATTTCTATAAGATACTGTCTTTGACAAATAAAGGAACCAGAATGGTATGGGCCCACTTTGAACAGTCTTGTAAGCAATTAAGTCCCAAATTCTAAAAAAATTCTTAAGCATTTGTAAAAGCTGATACCATATGCCTGTTTTCAATCCTATAGCAATAGTAAATGCTATTTGTACAATTCTTAAAAGAGGCAGTGAACTATAATTTAAACACCCCTTTGTAATAAATTGAATTTACTACAGCTAATGTCTGAATCCTTCTGATAACGTGTGTAATTAGGTTTATAAGAGCTTTTAGTAAGTTATAAAAGTTGTTATATCACTTGTATTTCCTTGGGACTCTGTCATTAACTGATTGTTATACGTCTGTATTTTTCTTCAGGAACTAAAATGTAGACAACCAAATATGCTTGTACCTAATGAGATGCATCTAACCTGGAGACTCTAAACGCAGGTTTGCTTGGTTTCCCATTTCTAGAAGTTAAGCTCTTGAGGGAAAACAATATCAGAGTGGATACAACACAGAGACTACTGTCAAAATGGCACTTTGTTACTATGTTCCCTTTGTATGTTCTGAGCTATAGGTTTAGCTTTGTAGCACAATCACGATTTCAGTCTCATCAGCATTTCATGGCTGATGCAGGCTATTTTCTCCTTCAGGCATAGTCAAATAACCTATCCCTTGCTGGGGTCTGTGAGCTGCCTGTTAATTTAGAAAGCAGGCACCGTTACTCAATTTTCAGAAACTGGGTTGTCTTGCTATGCTGATGGCTCAGACAATCTTGGTGCAGATCTTCAGCGCATAGCACTCGATGGGCTCCAGTGGAGCTATGACAATTTACACCAGCTGAGGACCTGGCTCCATATTTACAGTTGCTAAAGGGAAATGTCAGATTGTTGTTTTCTACAAAAAATGAGGTGAACAGAGCCACAGTCTCACAGGGAAAAAACCTCTGGGCAAAGATCCGGAGCCAATCCTGTAACATTCCCAACATTAGTGTCTTTTGTGGTTTATAAACTTTTCCAATTTCATACATATTTGATCTCTGAACGCAGACACATAGCTGTAAAGACGCACTCACTCAGAGTCCTCATGCCGACCTTACAACAGTATCTGATAAGGAATACAATTTACACTTTACGTTTTAAACTGTCCTCTTATGCTGCTACAAGCCGACTGAATGAGGCTATTCAGGAACTGACCTACCTTTACCTCAGAATGCCTCAAAAAATGTATAGACCAAGCTCTTGCTGTGACCATTTGCCCAAAGATTTTATGTTTGAGTACTGGCTTCTCCTTTGTTATTTATTGCAAGTATTCATGAAGTCACTGAAGTTTATCTTACAACGGGCAGCTACCATCTAGCAGCAGGGGCAGCAGAAGCTTTCTAACTGTGTATGGGGGGGGCCACCAGCCCCTAAACCATGGCCCCACCCCCATGCTGCCCCTTCCGTCCGAGTCCCCACCCCTGTCCCTGAGCCCCCGCCCTTGCACCACCCCTTACAGCTAGTAAAAAGGTTTTTGGCACCCCTGTCTTGCAGCAAATGGAAGAAAGGGGATTGTCCCTGAGCTGCACAATGTTCCACTGGTTTGGCAACATCATGTCTTCTCAGCCGGTCACGTTAACAGAATGCCCATCACTGGAGGGTTTTAAGAACTGGTTGGACAAACACCTGTCAGGCATGTTGACTTGGTCCTGCCTCAACACAGGGGGCTAGATTTGATATTTCTCGAGGTCTCTTCCAGTCCTATATTTCTTTGATTCTATGATTCTAATACATTTCCCAGCAGCTTATACATAAACAGCCTCATCACCCCTCCTGCTGCTCGATCCCCACAATCCTTAGGTGAAGTCAGGTGGGATCCACAATTTGAGCAGGGGATATCTTTTAGACTGTTTGGGGTCAAGGCAGTAGCTGTGAAGTGTGTAAAAAAAACAACAACCTGGAAATGTGGGGGTGTAACAAAAACAATGTGGGGGAAGGTTGGGCAAGTAACCCACACCCTCATTTAGCTTTTCATCCTACAAGATGGCAGCTGCCAGGCCAAGGTCAGAGCCACAGAAAACTATTTCACAATAGTTAATATTTAATTTACAAATTTAATATTATCAACACTACCAAGCGGGGTTACAAATATTTTCCTTTAGCTTCTCTGACATTCATTTTTTGCCCATCTGTACAGTAGGAAGAAAAATACTTGCCTATGTGTGGAAACACTATATTCTGCAAGCACATTATTATAAATTAAAAATTGAAATAAAGTAAATCACCTCCATATTCCTACTTGCTATTGCTCTGTTTATATAGCTAGAGATTGTATTAGTCCTTTTGGTCACAGCTTTGCACTGAGAGCTCATATTCAGCTGATTATATACCAATCCCCCCACCCAAGTCCTTTTCTGAGTGGTTAATGGCTCTTCACTTTACAAACAACGGCGGTGTTTGACTACTGAGAGAGACAGGCACTTGATGTTAAAGGTTGCTAGTGGAATAATCACCTCTATTCTGAAACTACACACTAGCATAGAATGAGTTATTTATCCTGCTTATTTATCTTTGTCATCACTTTTTTGCTATTGGTTTATATGTTTTTGGTTTTAGTAGGTTATCTGGGTACTTCTTCCTTCTAAAAACACGTCTGAATGTTTTTATACTTCAGCAAAGCCACAGAGAACCAAAGCCCCACAGCAAAAAGCCATCTGTTGAAGACGAGCCCTGGTGTACATAATAAGTAAACAAAACTTAGACACAGAGGAAGATCACAAGGGCCGACATGCAGTACTCCCTGACCTGTTTATGCTTCCTTATCTTTTATCGCCTGCTTTCCTCTATCTGAGCACACTGATGGTCTTTTCTCCCACAGCGTTTCTCTTCATTCATTTCAGTTGCGTTCCTTCTGCGAGCATTTCCATCTCCATTGCTTGATTCAGGTAATGTTCTAATTTTTAAGATAATCTTCTTTCATATCTTGTATATCTGCCATATCTTCCTTGGATCAGTTCCTAACAGGTTAATAAACTCTTAGCACTGGGAGAAGGGATTTTTCCAACATTTTGCCAATAAGCATTTTGAAATGCCAGATGCCCTGTTGCCACACATTATATATAAAACAAGCAAAGAAGCATTTTGCATCATATTTCTCCTTTTCTCACTCTTCACTTCATGCCTTCTTTCCTACTGCTACCACCTATACGTAAAACAGCCTCCTCCAGCAGGGGCTTCTCAACCCTTTTCTTTCTGAGCTTCCCTCCCCAACCTGCTATAAAAACTCCACAGCCCACCTGGGCCACAACAACTGTTTTTCTGAAAAAGCCTTTTCTAAAAGCCAGGGCTGGCATCAGGGGGTGGCAAGCAGGGCAATTGCCCAGGGTCCCACGTCACAGGGGGTCCTACAAAGCTAAGTTGCTCAGGCTTCAGCTTCAGCCTCAGGTGGCAGGGCTTGGAGCCCTGGATTCAGCCCTGTGTTGCGGGGCTTCAGCTTTCTGTTCTGGGCCCCAGTGAGTCTAATGCCGGCCCTGGTTGGAGGATCCCTGGAAATGTGCTCCCGGACCCCTGGTTGAGAACTGCTGTCCTACAGCATTTATTGGCCACCAACCCAACTCTCACATACACTCTTTAAAACTCACTTCCATCAATATTTTATTCTGTCATAAATTACAAGACTGGAAGGGACCATTGTTATCATCTAGCCTAACCTCCCACATAACATAGGCCATAAGACTTCCCTGAATTAATTCCAATTGCAACCTAGAGCATGTCTTTTAGAAAATCATCCAATTCTGATAAGCTACATAAACAGATTGAATAAACCTATTCTGATTGATACACTAAATAGATTGAGCTCTCTGAGTTTCTCAGTGTAACACGTTTTCCAATCCTTTAATCATTTTCATGGGTCTTCTCCAATTTCTCAACATCAGAAGTCCCTAAACTGTAAGGCACACTCTCCTAGGGTGGTGAGGAGAAATGTTTTTGGGGGGCGTGGTTTGGGCCAGCTCCCACTGCTGTTCCCACACCTGGGGCCCTGGCTACCAGCTCCGGCAGAGGCTCCACTCCTGGCCCCACCCCCAGCCTCTGCCTCCTTAACCCATCCATAGCCCCCCACTCCCATACTGTGGCAAGGGAGTGCAGACAGGGGCAAGGGTGGGCGTGAGGTAAAAAGTTTGGGGACCACTGATCTACATCTTTCTTGAATTGTAGACACCAGAACCGGACAAAATATTCCAGCAGGGGACATACCATTACCAAATACAGAGGAATATATCACCTCCATATTCCTACTTGCTATTGCTCTGTTTATATAGCTAGAGATTGTATTAGTCCTTTTGGTCACAGCTTTGCACAGAGAGCTCATATTCAGCTGATTATATACCAATCCCCCCACCCAAGTACTTTTCTGAGTCACTGCTTCCCAGGATAGAGTCCCCCATCCTGTAAGCACACTCTTTGTGTGCAGATCTACCTACCTACCTACAATCTGAGAGCTGTGACCACATGGCCCAGCTACCTAACCCCTGAGCTCAGTGCTAACTCCCCAGACTCCTCCTGAAGTTTGATCACACCCTCTTCCAGAACTCCACTCAAAGGTGCGAGCCTTCGGTTTTCTCCTTCAAGGGACCACATGGCAGGTATAGGATAAAAAACACAGACATTTACACTGAAAGTGGAGAATTGAGATGGGTGTGATCTCTGCACTGTCTGAGTTCTGTTAAACTTCTTTTTATTCACAGGTATATATATGTCCAGCAAACAAAGGGTCGTCCTAGGGTCCTTCAGCGAATCATCCATGGTGTCACTGAATAACTTTAGACCATTGAAAGAAAGGTCCGCAATTATGTTCTGGACTTCATAGGGAAATCCTGAAGACTGAGGCCATGATGCCTTGTTCATTACTACAGTAGTGATGGAACAAGTTGCTATATCAGCTGCATCCAGAGAGGCTTGCAGTGTTGCAGTAGCCAGAAGCTGCCCTTTGGCAATGAAACTTGAAACTGTTCTTTGGGCTCTTGTGGTAGATTAAATGAGCTAAACCTCATATCATTAATGTGATTGTATTTTGCCAGCATCACCTGATAGTTAGTAATTCAGAATTATAGGGTAGAAGAGCAACTCAAATTAGAAGCTTCACATTTGTTTATCCTGTGAGTCAGATCTATATCCTTCAGTACGTGAATAATGTCTCTTGTTCTATTGTAAATCCTAAATAATGTGAAATGTTTATGTGCAATCAAAATAAAAATGTATGCAGTATGTCCTCCAAACTTAGAAGATATAAAGGACTTTGTTGGTTTGCATTGCAAATAATTGTTGCACTCTAGAACAGGAACTGTCTGGCTCTAGGAAGAAGAAATATTAAAAGATGTAAACCAGCATAAAACTTTGAAATATTAAGAGAAATTGCCTAAGGGGGGAGGTGAGAATCCCAATTAATAGTAGGAGCTAATAATGAAAAACAACACCTGAAATGAATCAAACTTAAAAAGCTTCCGATAAGAAAAGGATTAAGGAAATTTGTTACACACCAGCGCCATCCAATGGATACCAATGGAAGCAGCAGAAAAACTAAGAAGCTGAAATCTGAGCACCTACTTGGCCCATGTCCAATAGGAATCAGAGAGTGGCCCTTTCCAACAACCCCTGAAACTTGGGTATATGAAACCCTTCTGAGCATAGAAGAGTTGACTGAACCCCCCAAAAAGCTGCAGAATCTTGGAAGAGAGTTTTGTGGAAAGGACTCTTCCTCATCCCAAGATTAGGAGGATAAGAAGAAGAGGTGAGATTTCATTTAAAGGATTGTATTTCCTTTCTATTCTTTAATATAAATAACTCTAGGTTATCTTGCTGAACTTACACTCTCTACTGAGACCCTCGAGTAGCCATATTTTAGATTTTAACTCCTTTATAAGTCCAAACAAATTGGCCTAAGCGACTGAAAAGAAATGTTTTAAGCAATTGCTTTTAATATTTTAAACTCTTCCCTTTTGGACCAATCCATTCAAACTGTACTAAACACACCCTTCAAAATGCCATAAAGACAAGTGCATCCTTGGAAGTGAGACAAATGTGTTGGGTACAAAAGAACTGAGAAGTGAGGATCATAAGTAAATATAATAAATCTTGATACAGTATTTTGCATTGTTCCTTGATATACCTGTTGAGCCTCAACTCTAGTCTGTGATAATTGTTTGCAAGACTGTATTGTGTATGTAGTACACATAATGAGTTGTGTCTACATTTGTGTGGTGAACTGTTGATTATACAGTTGTGGTTCTGGGTGAATTAATAAATTATTGGTTGGTTAAGAGTAAGCAAGTGTCCTGATTTGAGAAATACTGTTCAAGCGAAAAGTTGAACTAAAATGAACCCAGCATTAAAACTAATAAGCTAATGCTCCCTGAACTCAGTAAGAGGAGGTTACTTACCTGTAAATGGAGGTTCTTCAAGATGTGTGGTCCCTATCTGTATTCCACAAGTAGGTGCTCATGAGCACAATGCATCTGAGTCCAGAAGTGTTTCTTAGCGATGTCTGTTGACCCACATGTGTGTAGTGTGTCTTCTTGTGCTTGCAGCCAAGGGAGAGGTTTGAGGAGGTGGTTGTGACAGAGGCAGGGAAGCATGGCCGTTGAGATCAGTGCCGCTGACATGGGGGCTCCTGCTGATGTTGACAGTAGGCTGGATGGGCAGAATAGTTACCTCTGCTGCCTGCATCTCAGGACCGGGACCATAGTGTGACTCTGGAGCCCTTCAGTGAGTGGAGGGGTTAGTCCGTCTCTTCGTGTAACAGCTTGTTCTCATCAAAGGGAAGGTCCTTGATTGTATTTTACATGGTCTGGTATTGCCACCTTTTCTCCTGCGCTGCTGCTGGCAGGGTGCTGCCTTCAGAGCTGGACACCTGGCCACCCGCTGCCACTCTCTGGCCACCCAGCTCTGAAGGCAGTGCAGAAGTAAAGGTGGCAATATTGCAACCCCCCCTACAATAAACTTGCAAACCTCCTCCCCCCGACTCTTTTGGGTCAGGACCCCATTTGAGAAATGCTGGGCTCCCCCATTAAATCTGTATAGTAGGGTAAAAGTACACAGAAGACCAGATTTCACAGTCCGTGCCCTGTCTCATGGCTTCCTCCATCAAAGTATTTACAGAGGCGGAGCTCTTGAGCTTCCCAGGTGTGGGGCGGGAAGGACTTGCCGATGGAGCAGCGAACTGTGATGGGTGCCTCGCTGAGGCAGGAGAGGCACTGCTGGTGCTGTCGCTCACAGAGGCGGAGTAGTGGAATACCCACTGGACCATCACTCGAAGAACAAAAAGAGGCTATCCTAGTGGATTCTATTATATATCGGCAACCTTAGATCATTAGATTTCAGCTTAAAAATCTAACTGACCTGTGGCAAATTCACCTATTGATACCGGTTCTTGCTTTCAGTGGCAGCAGAGCCAGTGCACCTGTGCCCCATCCAGTGGTGAGCTGGAGCCGGTTCGCACCGGCTTGCTAGAACCGGTTGTTAAATTTAGAAGCCCTTTTAGAACCGGTTGTTCCGCGAGGGAGAACCGGTTCTAAAAGGGCTTCTAAATTTAACCGGCCCAAATTGGCACCTTAGGTGCTGACTCCATGGTTGCTCCAGCCCTGGAGCCCCCATGGGGAAAATTTGGTGGGTGCAGAGCACCCACCGGCAGCTCCCCGCCCTGCCCCTGGCCCCAGCTCACCTCCACTCCGCCTCCTCCGCTGAACGCACCGCCCCGCCCTGCTTCTCCACGACCCCCCCCCCCCGGCTTCCCGCAAATCAGCTGTTCGGCGGGAAGCCGGGGGTGGGGTGGGCTGAGACGCAGGCTGCGGCTTCCTGCTCAGGCCCAGGGAGGCAGAAGTGAGCTGGGGCGGGGCGGCAGGGGGGGCTACCTGTGCCGCAGCAAGTAACCCGGGGGGGCGGGAGGCGTGTACAGGGGAACCGCTCCCCACCTCAGCTCACCTCCGCCTCCCTGAGCCTGAGCGGGAAGCCGCCGCCTGCGTCTCAGCCTCTCCCCCCCAGGCTCCCCGCAAATCAGCTGTTGGCACGGAGGAAGCCGGGACGGGCTGAGATGCAGGCGGGGGCTTCCCGCTCAGGCCCAGGGAGGCGGAGGTGAGCTGGGGCAGGGCGCGGGGGGCGGGGGGGGCAAGGAGGGCTGCCCGCACCACAGCAGGTAACCCGGGGGGGGGGGAGCGCGCGCAGGGGAACCGCTCCCCACCCCAGCTCACCTCCCCCTCCCTGGGCCTGAGCGGGAAGCCGCCGCCTGCTTCTCAGCCCTCCCCCACGGCTTCCCGCCGAACAGCTGATTCGCTGGGAGCCGGGGCGGGAGGGGGCGGAGAAGCAGGGTGGGGCAGCGCCTTCAGGGGAGGAGGCGGAACGGAGGTGAGCTGGGACCAGGGGCAGGGCGGAAAGCTGCCAGTGGGTGCTCTGCACCCACCAAATTTTCCCCGAGGGGGGCTCCAGTCCCGGAGCACCCAGGGAGTCAGTGCCTAAGGCACCACTTTTGACATGATCAGTGGGGGGAGCAGCTGCTCCCCCTGCTCCCCCTAGCTACGCTCCCCTGCCCCTAAGAGCCAGAGGGACCTGCCAGATGCTTCCCGGGAGCCGCCCAAGGTAAGCACCGCTGGGACTCCCCACTTCACCCCCCAGCAGGTCCCTCTGGCTCTTAGGGGTGGGGTGGGCACCCACTATGGTGGCCCACGAGACCCTCCTGCCCGGTTCTGGGGGCAGACAGGGGAGGGGGATGGATGGGGCAGGGGTCCTGGGGGCGTCATCAAGGAACGCGGCAGGTTGGATGGGGCAGGAGTCCCGGGGGGGGGGGGCGGGGGGGCCATGACCCCCTCGTGGGGTGAGGAGGGAACCCGTTGTTAAGATTTTGGCAGCTCATCACTGGCCACATCAGCTGACCCAAATGAGCTTTAAAAGATGACACCTGGACCGAGAGGATAGGAGAGACCTTGCGAGTCAGAGCTAGGAAGCAGGAGCAGCAGCCGCACTGCCCAGAGTTCCCTGGGAGGGGAGGCAATGAGAACCTGCGAGGTTAAAGGGAAAAAAATCCCCTGGGAGCAATGGCTCAGCGTGAGCTGAATAACTGTTTTTTATTGTTTTGCTTAAGTTTGAGACAATAAAACTGCCTAAAAGAGACTGTGGGCATGGCAGTCGATCTTTTGGGGCTGGGGAGAAGCCCAGCTGGGGCCTCACTGTGTTAGATGCTGTGCACACAGCAGAAAAATATGATCCCTCTCCTGAAAGGCTTATAATTTTATAGCAGCTAAATCAAGAATGCAGCACAATTTGAGATTAAAATATGACTCCAAGATACCATATTAACAAAAAAACCCAATTTTTGGGTAGCTAGTTTGGAAGCCCCAGTGGTAAAATTTGGAAAAAGTGGTTTTGTTGTTTAAGGGGAGTTACACTGCTGGTCACAAGAGAGATCTCAGATTACTGAAAAAATGTGTATTTGTTGGAAAATAAAAGTTCCTCAAAGAAAAAAAAGGGAAAATGCATCAGTCATTTGAACAGCTGGAAACATTTTTGGAAACACCATATAAAAGAGGGAGAAATTTTCATTTAGAATCATATTTCCTCTTCTATAATAAGCAGCACAGTGGCTATACAATGCATTCTCAAGAGACTTGATCATGTCTACTGTTTTATTTCCCAAATACATTCACAAAATAAAAATCAGTGGAGTTGACAAATTGTTTTTTTGCAAAAATCCAAAGCTGGAATTGATTATTAGTTTTATTTATTTCCCCATTAGCTCTCCTGAATCTGACCTCACAGTCAGCCACAATCCCAAAAGCTAAGAATTTGAGTGAAAACTAATTCAGGTCTACTCTGTTGTGAAAAAACAGCCTCCTTGCAGAATGAGAAACTCAAGGTAATCAGCCATAATTCTAAGGGCAGGGCCACTGGAGGAGGGCCTGGCTGTGGAGTTCAACCTGCCTGGGAAAGCGGAGACTGTTTGTCAGCCTCAAGCTGTGGTCACAAGCCCCTGCATCTTCCTCTAGCGTGGCTGCTCCCAATGGACAGCACTGGTGTGGGTGGCTCCGTACTCTCCCCTCACCCTCCCAACTTCAGGGCCCCCTCAGCCTCCACCTCTCGCTCTCTGTCTGAGCGGGGTCCAAACCCCAACAGTGACAGTACATGGGCCTTCTACAGACCATGACAATCTGTGGACTAAATGGGCAGCATTGTTTGTGCTATGTGTGGTGTATGCAAGAATGTTGTGTGGCCACACATGTGTGCTATTTAGAGGGAACATTGGCCCCATCCAAGATCAGGATCCCGTTGTGCTGTACAAACCCTCCCTCTATCATAATCAGTTATTCAAATATGTTGACCTGGATAGACACCGGTAGCTTGATCCTCTGGAGAAAATATGTAAAATAATATTAATTACTCCAATCTCATCATTCAAATCAGCATCCAGAGGTCCTTGAAATATTCCATAAAGTGTTGTTATACTGTTGTGACAACTGGGCCTACAAATTTACCCAAATTGTGAGCTCAATTGTAAAAAGTATGCAAACGTTCATTAAATGGTACAATAACCTATAAAAACAAATGTTGATGGAAAAAGGTACGAAAGGGAGACAGAATAAGTGAATTAGTCTAAATAAAAAGGCCACGTTGATATAATTCAAGGACTGTGTTGAAATTATGCTTGTGTAAAAAGGAGCTATGGAGCTAGAAGTTAAGGAGACAGAATTAGTACGTCAGATATAAGGCCTAATCGGTCAACACAAAAAGGAAGGGATGAGCTATTTCACCCATCACGCCCTTTCCGGGCCCTTAAAAGAAAGATTTTGTGGGGAAAGGTGCAAAGGAATAAAAAGGAACAGAAAGAAGAACAGACGGACGCTACTAGTGCGAGTGGTTGCCACCCCCCCCAGTCTCTTGGGATCCCAGGCCTTCATCATCCTGATCCTGAGAGGCGACCAGACCAGACCAGAGAGGGTCAGATCCAGATGACATTGCCACCCATACCAGCACCAGCTGAATACTAAACACTAGGTGGGCTGACAGTTATTACCATCTTTGATATCATCTAAAAGGCTGTCTGTCATAAACAGTTTTTTTTCTTTCTAAAACTCTCTCCAGCTACAGGGAAAGGGAACAAGATATCTTCTTAAAACAAGAACACTGTACATTTCAAATGCTTTAACTACTTTTCCTTCTTTTCTGTTTCTTCAATAAAAGGTTAAAAGGATTTTTAATGGTGTGTTTGCCATGGTACTAAGCGGGCTGAGATCTCTGCATACTGAACCTTGTTTAACACTGGTTAGCATTGTAAAGTGACTGGTTATGTTAACACTTTTGGCCCATATATTCCATCTAAATTAATACAAAAATGCCAATGCTTATTATGGTATCTTTTGAGAAGTCTGAGTCTTCATAATGTGTGGGTGGGTGGTGTTGGCATCTTCCTAATAATGCTTTTTTTCTCATTTACTTTATAAAAAATGTTTAACTACAGTATGGTAAATTTAAAAGTGTGGCACGCACTTCCTCTTTAGGGATAAACTAAGAACAGAATGTAATACATTAGCTATGAAACAGACTACACTCACAGGAGTTAACTTGTTGACCACTGTTGAAAATGTACCCAATATTGCTATGTCAGCAAAGAAATTCCATATTTATTTAAAAATACATATGGTTTAAAACAGTTAAATATCACTTAGGAATAGGATTGCTGTACTAACAATTTAAGCACCAGTAAATGCCTTGAACACATACAGTAGAACCTCAGAGTTACGAACTGGACAGTCAACCACACACCTCACTTGGAAGCGGAAGTACACAATCAGGGAGCAGCAGAGACACAAAAAAACAAACAAAAAAAACAGTATAATACGTTAAATGTAAACTACTAAAAAATAAAGGGAAAGCAGCATTTTTCTTCTGCATAGTAAAGTTTCAAAGTGCTAGTAAGTCAATATTCAGTTGTAAACTTTTGAAAGACCTATCATAAAGTTTTATTCAGTGTTATGAAAATTTCAGAGTTACGAACAACCTCCATTCCTGAAGCGTTCGGAATGCTGAGGTTCTACTGTACCTCAACATCACAAGCATCCAATGAGTGTCAAAGTGGGAAGGAAAATGTCCAAGATGTGACACCATTTTTCAATGCATGTAAAATTGTGACTTATTTCACAAGCTATATCAAATACGACAATTACTGTTTGTCCCATAAATGAAAAATAAATTAACAGCTTTTTTTCCCCTCTTCTTCCACTTTCTCTCCATATTTTTTTTTAATCTGTTAAACACCTGCTACCTTACTCAACTCTCACTCTGTCATCTCTTCCCTTTTCTATTTCCTCCTGCAAGTCCTTTGTTTTCTAAGTTTGTCTTTTCTTTCTCCCTGTCATGCAGCTGAATTCCATTCTGATGTTTGTCCCCTTAGTTCTTCATTCCACTTCTCTTCCTGGATACATACTTTTAGTCCGTAACTCAGTCTTTGTTTTCTGAATTTTGCTTGCTCTCTCTATGCCACTCCTCCATTTTGAAATAATTTAGGAAACCCACGCTCTCTCTCCATGCTTTTTTTTTCTCTCCCCCCAAAATTTTCTTCCCTCCACATCCTTAGCATTTCCTCCACCCACCTCTTTATTTCGCTATATGCTTCCCATCTCTCATTCCATTCCCCATACAGGCTCGCATCCCCACTTCTCCCCAGTTTCTCTTCTCTGCACAGCAAATCAGGCTATTTCTCTCCCTTCCTCTGATGCAGAACATCCCATAGTCTTCTATAAAGAATAGGGTGAAAAAACTTGACCAGTACTGGTGTGGGCAGGTGAGAAGGAACCATGCAAACAACCCTGAGTCATGACAGTTTTGTGCTAATCCTGAATTCAATAACTGTGTACTGAAAGAGGTCTCATTCCTACCACCCATCTTGGTGAAGGGTTGGATTTCCAGATAGCCACACACTCATAAAGTACATGTCAAAGAGCATTTTCCCAACACAGTCTTCTGCAAATCCACTTGAAACCTTAGCCCATCATCTTCTTAAATAAAACCACACAATCCATTAAAACACATTATTTATTTAAAGATTCTACAAATAATAATTTTTATTTGTTGTTTCACAACTGTTCATTGAGAAGCAGAAACAAATAGCCACGGCAGTACTATGTCCATCATTGTTAAGACTGGTATAGTCCTCTATAAAAACAATCAGTTCAGTTCCATGTTATTCTGAGTCCATGAAGAACGTTTCAAAGTCCTGATCCAAATCTGAAACAAGGGCGCCCACAAAGTCTTCAACAGAAGGAGACTTCTGAAGCATACCTATGGAAAGGAGCACAAGAAACTCTCGGTGAGAATCGCACCAACATGAAAGCCTTGACAATGTTTACCTGAACTAATTTGTCTGTGTCATACTGAACTACTCCAATGCAGCTATTACGATTTTTCACCAAGAAGCATGCAACCATTCTACATGGGAATATTTAATCAATCTACTTCCTAGCTAGCTTTCTGGCCCTCATCACCATAGTATCTGAAAGCCTCACAATCCTCTCAACACCACTGTGAGCCAGGAAGTATTATCCCCATTTTACAGATAGGGAAACGAGGCACAGGATAGGGTAAATTACTTTGGTCACACAGGAAATCTGGGGCTGAGCAGGGAACTGGTCACAGATCTGTTCATTCTCAAGTCAGCACCATACCCACTAGACTATCCTTCCTACTCTGATTTAGAAATGCCAGATGATCAAACTGTCACTATGCAAAATCAAACCACAAATCCATTTACATTTTATCCCTTGGAAAACTCCATTTCTCTTCCACATTCTCTAATACCCCTCATGGTATTAACCGCCCCCTCCCCACAAAAAAATCATTAAGATACATGCATAACTAAAGCATGTCACACAACCTTCTGGCTATAAATCTTGTCACACCTTCTCCTCTCCCTATCTCATTTCTCTTGTATTCACTTGTCCTATTATGTCCAAATTTAAGGCTCAATCCTGCAAAACATGTATCAAGCTTTCTTGAAGGTGGGGACCATTTCTTACTGGCATGTTAAATGCGTCACACCCGGTCTAAGCTTGTTTAATTTATATAATACAAGAATTATGTTCCTATTTTACACAAATTTGGAAATGTCTAGCCTATATAAAGACACTATAGTATTGTTCCTGAATATAAAATTTAACTTGCAAATTTTGCAGACTCTTTGCTGGGGAGTGGGGGTGAGGGGGAGAAGAAATCATGTCATCTCAATTAATTGCCTTGCTTTAATCTGATTAACCAAGAAGATTCTATTGATTCAAATCAGAAAGTTTCCCTGTGTGCAGTGGAATATAGATTTTAAACAGTCAATTCAAAAAGGATTTGCAACAGTGCACTTTTTAAAGGAAAAAACATGTTTTCTATAAAGCATCAGAATATACTGTCTAAATTATTTTCAGCTGTTTTGTTGTAATAAAAATGCATTGTGTACTATTGTGAGTTTATTATTAATATTTTAAACACTTTAAACGGAAATTACATTACTTGTATTGGAAAACATCAAAACCAGCTAATTCAGAGCCAGTTAGTTTAAAATATAAACTCTGTGGTTCTTTGAAGTGATTCACATTCTTACTAACAAAACTGCCAGTGTAAATATAACCTTTCTCAACCCTTTACTATAGGCACAAATAGTGCACATCCTCTTACATTCTTTCACATCCTTAGACCATTTGGTTTCAGTGGGAATAATAACTGCAGCATTTATGAAAAACAAAATCTTTCAGTGCATCTTTTCATAAAACCTGACTGGAACCAACTGGCTTGAATAGATGTTTCTTGTATTTTAAGTAAATGCTAAATACAATAGTTCAAAAAGCAAGAAGAAAGAAAGAAAGTCTCCAGGCAATTCTGGATAGTTACTAAAAGACTTTCCTAGTTAGGATCTCACAGCATCCTGATTTTAATTAGCTTTAAGTGTATACTGCAAGTGTCAACATGAACTGCCATGACACAGTTGATTAATATCAAGAACTAAGTGAAAAATAAAAGGTTCACACTGCAGACAGAATTAAAATGCAGTCAAACAACACTTCTATTCAGATATTTTCAATATCAAAGGGAGTGGAAAAATGGTTACTTTTAACAACCTGACACACTCATCACTTTTCCCTTTAGCACAATAAGGTGTGGTTTGTATCTTTAGTTCATAAAGACAACTGAGCGACTTTTGCAGTACAGTATGTGGGTGCGGCTTAGAGAAAGACATACTTGTTTGTGGAAATCAGTTATAGTGGATGGAAAAACAAACTCCATCTTGAATGAAGACCTGCAAACAGCAAGATGTCTGACTCTATCCCAGAGATACCTGCTCTGTGCACAGAAGGGATTCACACTGTGTGTGGGTCTCCTCCCAAGTGAGTTGGTCTGGCTAGAGGACATGTATATTGCCACACTAGCAGCCATGGAGACCCCCTCCCCGCCCGAACAACTTTGCAGTGGGAATACCCCTCTAAGGAGGCCTCAAGGGGCAGCTGTCAACTGGCAAGCCTGGAAGCACGGCTCCATTGCAAGCTTAGCTGTGTGAGGGGAACAGGGGCAGACAAGCCACCAAAATCCCTATGGCCTGTCCCTCTAACAGAACCATTTCCCCAGTACCCTGCACCCCTTTCCTGCCGGATTTCCCATGGGAAAGGGTGATCAGGAGCATGTTAACAGGACACACTGATTTTTCTGATACCATAAAAATAACTATGGACAAAGAGTATGTAAGAAAATACTTTAAAAATTCATTACAAACAAAATCTGCCTGTCCAGATGACATACATCCAGGGTGTCAAAAGTATTAGCTAACAAACTTATAGACCACTGACAATTCTCCTTGAAAAACTGACAACCAGGTATGCAAAGAAAAAAGAAAAATACAGTACTGGTTGCTTTTCAAAAAAAGGAATGAAGATCAATCCTAGGAATTACCTTCAAGTAAAATCTAATTTCTTACCTTAGTACAATAGCAACACAGTAAAAACTCTACACTATGGAAATTATAAAATGTGTGATTAAAGGGAACACTATAATACAGTTGGAAGTTTATACAGCTAAATAGTCTAAAATACCTTATTTTAAAAATCATTATGAATTATTTCAAATTGGCTTACATAAGGATATTAACGTAGATTCAAAATTGGTTAAAAGGACCATAAACAAAGGCAAGAAAAGTACCAGATTTTGTTCCAAATAAATTATTTTAAATACCCATCTTCAAGATTCTGGAATCAGACACACAATGTAATTTTAATTGGCCCTCTACATAGTAGTTGCATCATTTGAAAATGCAAATGGACTTCTCTCATTTATCACTGCAATGATGTATTGCATGATTGTTGTTCTTTCAACAGCACTCAGCCCTGTGACAACAGCTGCTTTTAAGGTACCAGAGGAGGCAGAATCAGGAATATCCACAGAATAAATTCTACCAATGCAAAAAGAGCAAGCCCTGATTATATAAAGTACTACAGATTCTATTGTAAAGATCCAAAACACTGTAATTTAGAATAATGCTACTGCAGTGTTTGAACCTATGACTCCATGGAGGAGGACAGACTACAAGATCATAACAGTCCCTTTTGGCTTTAAACTCCATGAATATCTGTATTATAATATGTACACACAGAACACTCCAGTTTCAATTATTTAGTGAAAAGAAAAGGAGTACTTGTGGCACCTTAGAGACTAACCAATTTATTTGAGCATAAGCTTTCGTAAGCTACAGCTCACTTCATCGGATGCATACTGTGGAAAGTATAGAAGATCTTTTTATACACACAAAGCATGAAAAAATAGGTGTTTACCACTACAAAAGGTTTTCTCTCCCCCCACCCTTTTGTAGTGGTAAACACCCATTTTTTCATGCTCTGTGTGTATAAAAAGATCTTCTATACTTTCCACAGTATGCATCCAATGAAGTGAGCTGTAGCTCACGAAAGCTTATGCTCCAATAAATTGGTTAGTCTCTAAGGTGCCACAAGTACTCCTTTTCTTTTTGCGAATACAGACTAACATGGCTGTTACTCTGAAACCAATTATTTAGTGAGATATCCACAAAGACTGACGGTTGCAGATTTTTAAGTTGTGACTATGTTTCGTAAGTTCGGCTCAACTCCCATTTCAGATCAGTCTCTCCCAAGCCTAGGGCAGCTGTGTTGCTCTCCTCTGCTTTGAAGTTCTCTTCCACATTACAGCACTGTGGTTAACCACACCCTTTCTGGGGATGGTTAACCATAACCTTCAATCACCTGTAATTGGGAAAATTATAAAAAAAACCCTGTGGTCTCTGTCCCTCTGAAACACCGTAATTGTTTTGGCCTTGTTTAGTTTGGGCCAATGTCTACTGCTGTTCATAACGGATATTATAACAGCACTAGCATTTTTATAAACTCCTTGTACATTAAAAAAGATGGACAAACATTATCTAAAATCTCTGCAATACCTCCAAGAGGTGAGGACAATTTTACACATGGAGAAAGAGAGATAATAAGGGCCTGATTTGCAAAATTGCACAGGAGCAACCGCATGCCTAATTTGCATCTGTGATTACTTTGCACATATATATTGGGTATTTGGGCACAGAAGTGAATAATTATGTACCTGCCTACAATACAGTCATTGTATGAATGGTTTAGGAATACAACTTCACATCTATCTTGCAAGTGCACTTTTTAAAATCAGTCTCTAGGGGGCAGATTTTCAAAGACATAAAGAACAGTTAGATTCTGAACTCCCCTTTGGGCTCTCTCTCAAGATTAGAAGATGGTAAATTAGACAAAGAGTCAGGTGTGGCTTCCAATCGTGTGATCAACCCACTACACTATGTCGCCCCTGAGCGCCATCCTACCCATTTATTCTGAAGTGCTGCACAGTGGGATTTCGTGATACAAAGGAAAGCGGGGATCAATCACGTCTACACTGACACTTGGCAGAGATGGACGAATGGATTTTATGTCATAACTGTATTTTTTCTTTAAATACCAAATTATGGCCTCTTGAACAAAACATAGCTGAAGTTATTTTCTATTTGTGGTTCCTACAGCACATATTTGTACCTAGTAAATAACTGGGCATGCAATAGAGTTAACATCATGAGAAGATTTGAAAGGACTTCATGGTGAAACTGCATCTTTTAAAATAATAATGCATGTTGCTATTGATGGTGGGAGTCAAATTCAAGCGAACAGATGTATAAATCTCAGGTCCTTAATTAAAGGCCCAGTCCAAAAGGAGTCTCTCCACTGATTTCACTGGAAGTTGGATCGAGTCCTGCATCCTCCTTATCAGTGAATCTGAGGGATCAAGTGAGAGAAAGATGGAAGCTAGGGCTATATCTAAACATTTAAAAAATAAAAATGAGAAGATAACATAGAATCATAGAAAATCAGGGTTGGAAGGGACCTCAGGTGGTCACCTAGTCCAACCTCCTGCTCAAAGCAGAACCAGTCCCCAACTAAATCATCCCAGCCAGGGCTTTGTCAAGCCTGACCTTAAAAACTTCCAAGGAAGGAGATTCCACCACCTCCCTAGGTAACCCATTCCAGTGCTTCACCACCCTCCTAGTGAAAAAGTTTTTCCTAATATCCAACCTTAAACCTCCCCCACTGCAACTTGAGACCATTACTCCTCGTTCTGTCATCTGCTACCACTGAGAACAGTCTAGATCAGGGGTCGGCAACCTTTCAGAAGTGGTGTGCTGAGTCTTCATTTATTTACTTTAATTTAAGGTTTCGCCTGCCAGTAATACATTTTAACGTTTTTTAGAAAGTCTCTCTCTATAAGTCTATATATTATATAACTAAACTATTGTCGTATGTAAAGTAAACAAGGTTTTCAAAATGTTTAAGAAGTTTCATCTAAAATTAAATTAACATGCTGATCTTATGCCGCTGGCCTGCTCAGCCTGCGGCAGCCTGGGGTTCCATTCACTTAGGCCGGCAGCAGACTGAGCGGGGCCCTAGCTGGCAAGGGGCCGGCAGCCAGAACCCCAGACCGGCGGCGGGCTGAGCGGGGCCGGCAGCCGGGACCCCAGACCAGCAGTGGGCTGAGCAGGGCCGGCAGCCGGGACCCCAGACCAGCAGTGGGCTGAGCAGGGCCAGCAGCCGGGACCCCAGACCAGCAGTGGGCTGAGCAGCTCAGCCCGCTGCCACTCAGCCCGCTGCTGCTCTGGGGTTCCGTCCGCCGGCGCCTGCCAGCCAGGGTCCCGGCTGCCGGCCCCGCTCAGCCTGCTGCCGGTCTGGGATCCCGGCCCTACCCACACAGAGTGGGTACCTACCTTCTCCCTGGTTCTAGCCCATTCTCTTCCTCTCTCTCTGCACTGAGCTGAGGGTGGGAGTGCACTCAGCCCAGAGCTGGGGGTGAAGGATCAGGCTGGGGGTTGGGGTGTAGGGTCTGGCCAGGAGCTAGAATGAGGGAGGGGGCTCAGGGTTGGGGCAGGAGGATTGGGTGTGGAGTGCTTACCAGGGCAGCTCCCATTTGGTGCAAGGGTTGCAGGTGGGGGGAGGGGGAGAGTGCAGGAGCTCCCGTTTGGTGCTCAGGGTGGGGGTGGGAATGTGGGGGGTGCAAGAGTCAGGGCATGGGGTGTGGGGGGGTGCAGGAGCGAGGGCAGGGGTTGTGGGGGGGTACAGAGGTCAGGGCAGGAGGCTGGGTGTGTATGGGAGGTGCTGGAGACAGGGCTGGGGTCGTGGGGGTCAGGGCAGAGGGCTGGGGGTATGGGTGTAGGGTAGTGTCCTGGGAGTGCTCCCTGCCCAGAGCGGCTCACAGCAGGGGGCTGGAGGGGATATGCCGTGATTCCACCCCCCTTTTCCCAAGACCCCATCCTCACCTCTTCTCCACGTCCCCCCGGAGCAGCAAGCGAGCTCCGGCTCTGCTCCCCATCCCTGGCAAGGGCCATCAGCTGATCGGCGGCAGGGAGGGAGGAGGAGGAGGGGCAGGAACCCAGCACACTGGGGGAAGAGGCAGGGGAGGGGGGACCTTGCCTGCCCTGCAGCAGCAGCTGGTAAGACCAAGCTTCTTCACCCTGCCCCCGCGGGCGGCGGGGGGGGAGCAGGATTTTTAATGGCACGGTGCTGCCTGCCAGGGTCCTGGCCCAGCTCAGCCTGCAGCCGGCCTGGGTTCGGCAGTGGGCTGAGCGGCGCCATCAGCTGGGACCTGGCAGGCAGCAGCGTGCCATTAAAAATCGGCACGCGTGTCATAGGTTGCCGACCCATGGTCTAGATCCATCCTCTTTGGAACCCCCTTTCAGGTAGTTGAAAGCAGCTATCAAATCCCCCCTCATTCTTCTCTTCCACAGACTAAACAATCCCAGTTCCCTCAGCCTCTTCTCATAAGTTATGTGTTCCAGTCCACTAATCATTTTTGTTGCCCTTGGCTGGACTTTTTCCAATTTTTTCACATCCTTCTTGTAGTGTGGACACAGTACTCCGGTTGAGGTCTCACCGATGTCGAATAGAGGGGAACGATCATGTCCCTCGATCTGCTGGAAATGCCCCTACTTATACATCCCAAAATGCCATTGGCCTTCTTGGCAACAAGGGCACACTGTTGACTCATATCCAGCTTCTCGTCCACTGTAACCCCTAGGTCCTTTTCTGCAGAACTGCTGCCGAGCCATTCGCTTCCTTGTCTGTAGCGGTGCATGGGATTCTTCCGTCCTAAGTGCAGGACTCTGCACTTGTCCTTGTTGAACCTCATCAGATTTCTTTTGGCCCAATCCTCTAATTTGTCTAGGTCCCTCTGTATCCTATCCCTACCCTCCAGTGTATCTACCTCTCCTCCCAGTTTTAGTGCAAACTTGCTGAGGGTGCAATCCACACCATCCTCCAGATCATTAGTGAAGATATTGAACAAAACCAGACCCAGGACCGACCCTTGGGGCACTCCACTTGATACTGGCTGCCAACTAGACATGGAGCCATTGATCACCACGCGTTGAGCCCGACAATCTAGACAGCTTTCTATCCACCTTACAGTCCATTCATCCAGCCCATACTTCTTTAACTTGCTGGCATGAATACTGTGGGAGACCGTGTCAAAAAGCTTTGCTAAAATCAAGGAATAACACGTCTACTGCTTTCCCCTCATCCACAGAGCCAGTTATCTCGTCAAGGAAGGCAATTAGATTAGTCAGGCATGACTTGCCCTTGGTGAATCCATGCTGACTGTTCCCGATCACTTTCCTCTCCTCCAAGTGCTTCAGAATTGATTCCTTGAGGACCTGCTCCATGATTTTTCCAGGGACGGAGGTGAGGCTGACTGGCCTGTAGTTCCCAGGATCCTCCTTTTTCTCTTTTTTAAAGATGGGCACTACATTAGCCTTTTTCCAGTCGTCCAGGACCTCCCCCGATCGCCATGAGTTTTCAAAGATAATGGCCAATGGCTCTGCAATCACATCCACGAACTCCTTCAGCACCCTCAGATGCAGCGCATCCGGCCCCATGGACTTGTGCTCGTCCAGCTTTTCTAAATAGTCCCGAACCACTTCTTTCTCCACAGAGGGCTGGTCACCTCCTCCCCATGCTGTGCTGCCCAGTGCAGTAGTCTGGGAGCTGACCTTGCTCGTGAAGACAGAGGCAAAAAAAGCATTGCGTACATTAGCTTTTCCCACATCCTCTGTCACTAGGTTGCCTCCCTCATTCAATAAGGGGCCCACACTTTCCTTAACTTTCTTCTTGTTGCTAACATACCCGAAGAAACCCTTCTTGCTACTCTTAACATCTCTTGCTAGCTGCAACTCCAGGTGTGATTTGGCCTTCCTGATTTCACTCCTGCTTGCCTGAGCAATATTTTTATACTCTTCCCTGGTCATTTGTCCAATCTTCCACTTCTTGTAAGCTTCTATTTTGTAGTTAAGTTCAGCAAGGATTTCACTGTTAAGCCAAGCTGGTGGCCTGCCATATTTACTGTTCTTTCTATACATTGGGATGGTTTGTCCCTGTAACCTCAATAAGGATTCTTTAAAATACAGCCAGCTCTCCTGGACTCCTTTCCCCCTCATGTTATTCTCCCAGGGGATCTTGCCCATCAGTTCCCTGAGGGAGTCAAAGTCTGCTTTTCTGAAGTCCAGGGTCTGTATTCTGCTGCTCTCCTTTCTTCCTTGTGTCAGGATCCTGAACTCGACTATCTCATGGTCACTGCCTCCCAGGTTCCCATCCACTTTTGCTTCCCCTACTAATTCTTCCCGGTTTGTGAGCAGCAGGTCAAGAAGAGCTCTGCCCCTAGTTGGTTCCTCCAGCACTTGCACCAGGAATTGTTTCTCGGAAACATCTGAGAAGCAACACTACAACAATGCAATGAAGAAAGTGAACAAGTGAAAGAATGTGTCATATTATACAATGCATTAAGAAGGAGATTTTACCAAGGAGTCAATGGAAATGATTAAATATGGCGAGCTTAGCACTGACACGTGCATTCACGTGCTTTAGAAGGGAAGAGCTTTGTGCATGTTTAACCAGTAGTCAGACTTGCACAAGCATATCTCTACCTAAAAGGTTAGATTTTGAAATCAGAGCCTAGAAAATTTAGACTTCTGAAATGTGGCACCTAGTATCAGAGAATACTGAAACTTCCCCCAAAAGAAAGTAGTGTCAGCAAGAGGTCACTATTGCTTGGTGGTGAAGGATGTATTTGGAGGAGGTGTGTGGAAATAGCATTTCTGCAGTTGGAAGAACAGTGTTTTGGAATGTCTTTTGGGAGGAACAGTGTTTTGGAATGTCTTATCAAAGAGGAGAATGGTGAGAGACACACAAAAGGCTGACTGAAAAAACTAACAGGACGATATTAAGGAATGACAACACATTAGAGCAGCTGACATTACTTATCTGTTTAAAATCTTATTTCTGTACTAAATACAGAATGATGGGGACAGGAGAGTAAAAAGGTTGCATGTATGTACAGTCCACAGTATTCATAATTGTTGCAAGATAAGCACAGGAACTACTTAACTTCAGATGGGTGTGGCTTAAAATGAAAAGTCAGGGTGACAAACCAAAACTGGACCACTCCATTTCAATAAAGGTTTTCATTTTCAGTGACAATTATTCCATCCCTCTACTGGGACATTTTGCCCTCTTTTTTTTTTTTTGGGGGGGGGGGGGGAGGGGGGGAGACTATTTTAGCACTAAAACAAGAAGTGAAAAGAAGAGACATTTTCTCTGCTAATTTTTATGACTTCACCCATCTTTAAAAGCTCTTTTAAAAATCATCTTAAAGAACAACTAGAAGAAATTATATAAGTACACACTGTGTCAGTAAATTTATCACTGCACAATGCTGATTGTTTATTCAGCATTCTTACTGCAAGTATCAATTATGCTCATACTGACAAATATGACAGAGGTATTGTTATCTGATTACTGTTATGCCTGTACAAACAGCAGACTAAATGCAGCTCTACTATTATAGTGCTTAATGTGACATAATAAGATTCAGTTTAGTTTTTAAGGTTCCATTTATTCAAATAAAATTTGAAAAGGCAAACAGACTACATTTTATAAGTGACCATGCTCACTTTGCTCCCCCATTATCTGCTTTCCTTACAACAGTCTATGACTTTTTTTCCATACTGCCCCCCTTGCACGGCAGAGCTATGGATGTCAGGGTGCCTTAACTGTGCATTTCTATATTTAAACACATTTGGATTTATTTTAAATTTAACCTTAATGCTGAATTTCCTGAAATTATAATGCTTCTTTCTGGAATAAATATACCATTTCAGGAATGAATTTTACCCTAAAATTACTGATACATACTCTCAACCTCAACTCAACAGTAATATATTTTTGTCTGGAAATGTAAGCAAATAAAATTATGTACTCCCACAACAGAAGAGAAAACGCATGTGCAGTTATGCACGGTTTCATGTGCTTCATCAACGGAAACATTTTGTTGGTTTCTTTATTCAAATAATATTTGAATCATATGGGCACATTGATAGAACTTTCAGCACAGACTTTGGAACATTCCATGAGACTCCCTGGTCAACAAAATGCAAAAATGCATTCCAAGAAGTATCTGAAGGGATAATAAGTCCAAGTCAGTGTTCAAAAGTTATGTCTCCCCATACTATGTGATACTTAAAAATATATATTCTGTTGGCTTGCATCCACTCCCTCCAGAATCTAAGACTGCAAGGCGGATTTGAAATTAGGTCACAAGATGTACCGTAACTTTGACTCTTTAAGAGTGCTGTAAGAATGATAAGTTTAAAAGATCCAGAAACCTCCCAGAAGAAGAGACCTTCCATATCTGGAATATAAATAGACTAATTTATCTCATACATAGTGGTTTAATATATGAAGGTACTGGAGATACATGGCATAATGTTACAACAAGAGCAATGGAGTCAGGACTTGCGTGTTTCATTTCCAGCTCCATCACTGACTCGCCATGTGAAAATAGCCACATCTGTTTTTTCTACCTGTAAAATGGATATACCACTTCTTAGCTATCTAACATTGCGTGTTTTGAAGCTTAACGAATTTTTATGAATTAACAGCAGTTTAAGAGCTTCAGATGAAAGGCATCACATAAATGTGAAGTCTATTATTATCAAGTACCTGGCTTGTGAGTTTCAATACTGATGCAACCTTGTTCAGTGTGCATATGAGAAGGTTACTCACCTTGTGCAGTAACTGAGGTTCTTCGAGATGAGCGTCCCTGTCAGTACTTCACTCCAGGTGTTGGTGTGTCCCTGTGCCTTTGCTTGGAGAATTTTACAGCAGTGCCTGTATGAATCACGCACACCCGGTGCCTGCCTTGAGTACCATTGGCGATTAAAGTATTGCGCTTGCAACCTGGACGACTCAGTTTCTTCTCTACCGCAGAGCCTGAACCAAGCTCCGAAGTAGAGGGGAAGAGAGTGGGTAGTGGAGCACCCACAGGGACACTCATGTTGTACTGCACAAGGTGAGTAACCTTCTCTTCTTCTTCGAGAGATGTTCCTGTGGGTGCTCTACTCCAGGTGACTGTAAAGCAGTGCCCTCTTAGGATGCTAGGGGCTTCAGAGTTGGTAAGATAACTGTGGATAGTACTGCTGGGCCAAGTCAGGTATCCGCTTTAGGGCCTTGCGTAATAGCATAATGTCTGGCAAAGGTGTGTTCAGAGGCCCAAGTGGCAGCCTTGCATATGTCTATCAAGGCAACGTTATTTAGGAACGCTGTGGACATTGATATAGATCTGATTGAGTGTGCCCCGATCGCTGATGCGGGCTGGGTGCTTTTTAATTGGTAGCATAGGCGAATGCATCCAGATATCCATTTAGAGAGTCTCTGCATGGATATGGATGCACCTCTGGATCGTTCTGCTATGGACACAGAGTTTTGGAGAAGCCTGAAATGGCTTGGTTCTGTCCAGGTAAAAAGCCAGTTCTCTTCTAACATCCAGGGTGTGCATCGTAGCTTCGAACGAGTCTACATGCAGATTAGGGAAGAAAGTTGGAAGCTGTATCGGTTCGTTAATGTGAAATGATGAATGTACCTTGGGTAAAAATTTGGGATGGGTATGTAGCATAATTTTATCCTTAAAAAAGATCAGGAGTACTTGTGGCACCTTAGAGGCTAACAAATTTATTAGAGCATAAGCTTTCGTGGGCTACAGCTCACTTCATCGGATGCATTGAATGGAACCCACGAAAGCTTATGATCTAATACATTTGTTAGTCTCTAAGGTGCCACAAGTACTCCTGTTTTTTGTTTGTTTGTTTTTTTTTTGCAGATATAGACTAACATGGCTGCTACTCTGAAACCTTAAAAAAGATCGTATATGGTGGGTCTGCCATAAGCACCCCTTTTCCTCCCACACGTCTGACTGACGTGATAGCTTCTAGAAATGACACTTTCATGGACAGGTGCATAAGGAGCAGGTTGCTAGAGGTTCGAAAGGTTTCCGAGTAAGTGTCGTTAGTACCAGATTCAAGTCCCGAGGTATAGTGGGTGGTCTGATGTCAGGGTAGAGAGTTTATTTGCCCTTGAGAAATCATTTGGTGATTGGGTGGGCAAAGATTGTAGTGTTGTCAATCTTTCAGTCAAAAGCGGTGATGGCCGCCAGGTGTACTTTCAATGAGCTGATGGAAAGGCCCGATTGTTTTAGTTCTAAGATGTAGTCTAGGACCAATGGGAGAGGTCCAGATGTTGCATCAATTTGTTGGTGGTGTACCATGTTGTAAACCTCCTCCACTTACATAGGTGGGTGCTACAAGTAGAGTGCTTTCTGCTATGGACCTGGTCTGAACAGTTTAGCTCATCATGAGGAAGCCATGCCTTAAGATGTAGCATCTGCAAGTTGGGGTGCTGTAAGTGTCCATCCCACTGTGTCAGTAGATTTGAGTGGAGGGGGAGTGTGACTGGGGAATGTGCTGACATGCACATCATGTAGGGATACCATGGTTGTCTTGGACACATGGGGGCTATTAGGATGACTCTGGCTTTGTTGGTCCTAATTTTCTGTATTGCCCTGGGAGCAATGGTATTGGTGGAAATGCATAGAAGAGGTCCGTATTCCCGCTGATTAGAAACACAGCTCTCATGGATTGCTTCCCCAGACCCTCCCTGGCGCAAAATTTTTGACACTTTGTGTTGCGGGCAGTGGCAAATAGGTTGGTGCTTGGGTGACCCCGCTATTGGAATATGTGTTGGTTAGTACTGGCTTACTCAATTCCCATTTGTGGTCGTGGGGAAATAGTCTGCTGAGTTCGTCTGCCGTCGTGTTCTGACATTCAGGTAGGTAAGAAGCTGAGATATGGATGTTGTGTTGAATACAGAGATTCCAAAGTTTGATGGCCTGGGTGCAAAGTGAATGAGATCTGGCTCCTCCTTGCCAGTTTATATAGAACATAGAGGCGATGTTGTCGGTTATGACCCTTATGTGCTGATTCTTTATGACCATCAGGACGTGGAGGAAGGCATTGTGGATGGTGCGGAGTTCTAGAAGGTTTATATGTGGGCTTGTCTCCGTTGTGGACCATAGTCCCTGAGCTGCTTGACGTTGCATGTGTGCTCCCCACCCGATGAAGGAGGTGTCCGTTGTGATCATCTGTGACGGAGGGTCTTGTGTGAAACACAAGGTTGCATGGGTGGGTCCACCAATCTAACAAGTCCCTGACCGTGTGGGACATTGTTCTGTATACAGTTGCTAACCATCCTTGGAGGCAGCACATGTGCAGGCTTGCGTACTTGACTACAAATGTGCATGCTGCCATGTGGCCCAAGAGTTGCAGACATTCGTGGGCTGTGATTTGTGGACTGTGTCACACTGTGGATATTACTGTCTGTATTGTGTTGAACCTGTCCTGTGGGAGCGACACCCTCGTGGTCTGGGAGTCGAGGTATTGTTGAGTCGATTGTATTGTTGATTTCTTCATATTTATTTGTAGGCCGACACTTTCAAAACAGTGGATCGCCGTTTGTGTGGAGCGCATGGCTTCTGACTGGCCTTTGTCTCTGTCGTTGATCATAAGGTCTCTGTTGTTGCTGTGAATATGTGGGATATCTAGAGTGTTGATAAGGTTGATATGTATACTGTCTCCTTCTCATAGCAGGCATAGGGATGCAGAGGGACCAGAGTGTGGCTCGGCAATCCTTCATTGTGTGCAGCACATCGTAGGTTTTGGCTGCGATTTCTCTCCATCAAAAGGGAGGTCCTCAACTGTGTTCTGGATCTCCTGTGGAAATGCTGATGAATTGAACCACGAGGCCTGTTGCATGACAACAGCTGTGGCAGGGGACCTGGCTACAGTGTCAGCCACATCCAAAGAGGCCTGTAGATCCGTATGTGCAATGTTTTGTCCTTCAGAGACCAGGGATTTAAATTGTTGTCTCTTGTCTTCAGGAATGTCAGTTAAGTCCATAAATTTCCCGTAATTCTTGGGGTCATATTTGGCTAATAATGCCGCATAATCTGACACTCTGAATTGAAATGTGTAAGATGTGTACACTTTGTGGCCAAAGAGGTCCAGCTTCTTGCTTTCCTTATCAGAGGGGCGGGAACAAAAATGCTGCTGTTTTCCCTTTTGATTGGCTGCTTCCACAACCAGCAAGTTGGGAGCTGGCTGTGTGAATAGGAATTCAGATCCCTTGGAGGGGACATAGTATTTGCGGTCCACCCTTTTACAAGTTGGCAGAATTGTGGCCAGAATTTGCCACACTGTTTTTGCAGGTTCCATGGTAGCCGCATTGTTCGGTAGTGCTATCTTGGAAGAGGAAGAAGGTTGTAGAACGTCTGTCAACTCATGCTGAGTTTCTGACACTTCCTTGAGGGCAATTTTAAGCTCATTAGCCACTCTTTTGAACAGATCTTGAGAAAAGTCGTCCACCGTGGTTGGTGGTGGGGGCATAATTGCCTCGTCCGGCAAGGAGGAGGAATTATTACTGGGTGGCAAGGTGCCAGGAGGAGCATCCTCTTCCTGCTCTGCCATTGGCTCCTCCAGTGTGTCCCACTGACTCCGAGGGGGGGGGGGGAGAGCGGAGGTCTGCCTATGTCCCTGCGTGGGCTAGGATGTCTGCTATGGTGTCATGTATAGGACTCCCAGGGACTCCGATATGGCCAGTGAGCTGGGTAAAGCACAGGTGGCCCCATCCATGGGTGGCTATACCAAGGAGGCATATTGCGCCTGCATGAGGACCGTGATCTCGATGGTTCAGTGCCAACCGGTGTCCTGACTGGGGAAGAGTGGTGAGGGGAGAATTGTCCTTCCACTATGTCCTCTTCATCACTACAGAACTGTGATGGAATGGGTGACAGATGTTGGTGTGGTACCAATGGCCTCGGTGATACACTGGTACCAAAGAGAGGAAACTGAGGAGTAGAGGAGACCAACAAATCCCTACGGTGTAGGAAGTGGTGTGGTCCCAATAGTGTCGGTGCCACAGGATGTGGTGGTGATTTACGCTGGTGGTGCGGTGAGCTGTGTAGGTGCCAGTGTCGCTAGTGTTGGAACTGTGGTTTTAGCGGTGCTGGACTGTGGTGCCGGGACAGGAGCAATTGTTGGTGCCACCTCCTTAGAAGGTGCCAACGGTGCCATAGTAGAGGCAGGCAACTTAAAGCCGTTAGCCTTGGCACCGGAGTGGTGGGTGCCGGCAGCCACCTTGCAGACAGTGCCTGAAGTGCCCGGAGTATCATAGATGCTGAGTCGCGGTACCGTCGGCATCGATAACAGCGATCTCGTTGGCGACCGTTTTTTGCTTGTCTGCTCTCTTTGGGATGGGGAGGATGACCATTTCTTGGCTGGTCCTTTGGATTTTGGGACCTCGGTGATGAGGGAACTGGAGACCCATGCAGGTCAGAGGCTGGTCTCAAGGACTTCTTCATTAAAATGAGCTTAAGCCTCTTAAGTCCCTGTCCCTTCGTGCCCTTGTCATAAATATAAAGGGAAGGGTAAACACCTTTAAAATCCCTCCTAGCCAGAGGAAAAACCCTTTCACCTATAAAGGGTTAAGAAGCTAGGATAACCTCGCTGGCACCTGACCAAAATGACCAATGAGGAGACAAGATTCTTTCAAAGCTGGAGAGGGGGAGAAACAAAAGCTCTCTCTGTCTGTGTGATGCATTTGCCGGGAATAGAAAGGAATGGAATCTTAGAACTTAGTAAGTAATCTAGCTAGATATGTGTTAGATTCTGTTTGTTTAAATGGCTGATAAAATAGGTTGTGCTGAATGGAATGGATATTCCTGTTTTTGTGTCTTTTTGTAACTTAAGGTTTTGCCTAGAGGGATTCTCTATGTTTTGAATCTAATTACCCTGTAAGGTATTTACCATCCTGATTTTACAGAGGTGATTCTTTTACTTCTTCTTCAATTAAAATTTTTCTTTTAAGAACCTGATTGCTTTTTTCATTGTTCTTAAAATCCAAGGGTTTGGGTCTGTGTTCACCTATGTAAATTGGTGAGGATTTTTATCAAGCCTTCCCCAGGAAAGGGAGTGTAGGGTTTGGGGAGGATTTTGGGGGGAAAAGACGTTTCCAAGCAGGCTCTTTCCCGGTTACATAGCTGTTAGGCGCTTGGTGGTGGCAACAATAAAGTACAAGGGAAAAAGGAAAACACTTTGTACCTTGGGGAAGTTTTAACCTAAGCTGGTAAAAATAAGCTTAGGAGGTTTTCATGCAGGTCCCCACATAGGTACCCTAGAGTTCAGAGTGGGGAAGGAACCTTCACAGCTCTAGTTTTCAATTTGCTACAATGGGCACATTTCTGGGGAACATGGGATTCACTCAGACAGCGGACACATTGAGTGTGTCCATCAGACACCGGCATCGCCTTCCTGCACGTAGTGCACCGCTTAAAGCCCGGTGAACCCGGTATTATGTGCTAATGTACTCATTGCTTTTTTTGTCTCTGTCTTCACAAACAAGGTCAGCTCCCAGACTACTGCACTGAGCAGCACAGTATGGGGAGGAGGTGACCAGCCCTCTGTGGAGAAAGAAGTGGTTCGGGACTATTTAGAAAAGCTGGACGAGCACAAGTCCATGGAGCCGGATGCACTGCATTTGAGGGTGCTAAAGGAGCTTGCGGATGTGATTGCAGAGCCATTGGCCATTATCTTTGAAAACTCATGGTGATCGGCGGAGGTCCCGGACGACTGGAAAAAGGCTAATGTAGTGCCCATTTTAAAAAAGGGAAGGAGGAGGATCCGGGGAACTACAGGCAGTCAGCCTCACCTCCGTCCCTGGAAAAATCATGGAGCAAGTCCTCAAGGAATCAATATTGAAGCACTTAGAGGAGGGGAAAGTGATCAGGAACAGTCAGCATGGATTCACCAAGGGCAAGTCATGCCTGACTAACCTAATTGCCTTCTATGATGAAATAATTGGCTCTGTGGATGAGGGGAAAGCAGTGGACGTGTTATTCCTTGATTTTAGCAAAGCTTTTGATACGGTCTCCCACGGTATTCTTGCCAGCAAGTTAAAGTATGGGCTGGATGAATGGACTATAAGGTGGATAGAAAGCTGGCTAGATCGTCAGGCTCAACGGGTAGTGATCAATGGCTCCATGTCTAGTTGGCAGCCGGTGTCTAGCAGAGTGCCCCAAGGGTCAATCCTGGGGCCAGTTTTGTTCAATATCTTCATTAATGATCGGGAGGATGGCGTGGATTGCACCCTCAGCAAGTTTGCAGATGACACTAAACTGGGAGGAGTGGTAGATACGCTGGAGGGTAGGGACAGGATACAGAGGGACCTAGACAATTTAGAGGATTGAGCCAAAAGAAATCTTATGAGCTTCAACAAGGACAAGTGCAGAGTCCTGTACTTAGCACGAAAGAATCCTATGCACTGCTACAGAATAGAGACCGAGTGGCTAGGCAGCAGTTTTGCAGAAAGGACCTAGGGGTTACAGTGGATGAGAAGCTGGATATGAGTCAACATTGTGCCCTTGTTGCCAAGAAGGCTAACGACATTTTGAGCTGTACAAGTAGGAGCATAGCCAGCAGATCGAGGGACGTGATCGTTCCCCTCTTTTCAACTTTGGTGAGACCTCATCTGGAGTACTATGTCCAGTTTTGGGCCCCACACTACAAGAAGGATGTGGAAAAATTGGAAAGTGTCCAGCAGAGGGCAACAAAAATGTTTAGGGGGCTGGAGCACATGATTTATAAGGAGAGACTGAAGGGACTGGGATTATTTAGTCTGCGGAACAGAAGAATGAGGGGGGATTTGATAGCTACTTTCAACTACCTTAAATGGGGTTCCAAAGAGGATGGATCTAGACTGTCCTCAGTGGCAGCAGATGACAGAACAAGGAGTAATGGTCTCAAGTTGCAGTGCCGGTGGTGAAGCACTGGAATGCGTTACCTAGGGAGTTGGTGGAATCTCCTTCCTTAGAGGTTTTTAAGGTTAGGCTTGACAAAGTCCTGGTTGGGATGATTTGGTTGGGGATTGGCCCTGCTTTGAGCAGGGGGTTGACTAGATGACCTCCTGAGGTCCCTTCCAACCCTGATATTCTATGATTATCACTGACTAAACTATGGAGTAAAAAAAAACACACCAATTTTCTTAAAAACAGGAACTAAGTTAATAAATGAAACTTGACGACTAGAAAGACTACTAAAACGGACTATGTAACTTGTCTGAAAAAAACTACAGGTTTGAACTGGACTGAGGAGCTCCGTCTTAGGCCAGGGATGATTGAGAAGGAACTGAGGAGTCTGGGTCACGCAGGCGATACTTCAACCGCCAACGGCGCACGAGGCATGCACTGTGCGTGCACGACCTGTACAGGCCCTGCTGTAAAATTCTCCAAGCGGAAGTGCACCTGGAGTCGAGTACTCACAGGGACATCTCTCGAAGAAGAAAAGGCTGTTCCAAAGAAAATTATTTCCTCTGATCATAAAAATACATAGAGATTTCATGAGTCACAGCAAAGTATATCTGAAAATTATTTCAACCACATTTACCTTAATTTTTCAAAATCAATACTCATTTTTTCCAATTGATATGAGACTTGATTTAAGAATGCAGTTTACGTTCTTGTCTGCACCAAAAGGAATACATACGAGAAGAGGGTTCTAAGAGGGATACTGATCAAAACCAAATTTTGTTACAAACTTCAACTTCCATTTATACTGAGAGTGCATTACCAAACTGCTAACACTACCTGAACTGCTTTGGTGCTATCAAAGTGACACTGGACAAAAGATTTCCTATTTCTACATCAGCAATATTTCGAATGATGGCCTTTCAGTTAACATATAGGTAAAAATTAGTAAAACAAACTTTAAAAAAAAATGATGGTGTATCTCTCCTTTTTCAGTGCATTTGACTGGTACCTTTGAATTCTATGGACCACTTTGAAAAAGAGATTTCTTTCCAACACCTTATTCCCCTGCTCTTTGGATCTCAACATATTTCATTCTTGGTATTACCAGATCTAGTCTGTTAAGTTAGGTAAATCTACTCTACATAACCAAAGTTTTCATAGGATTTATTAAAGGGGATAAATATAAAGGACTGGATAGGGAAATATTGTTAAATTATTTATTGCTATCAAATCGCAACCACTGATATTTGCCAAAAGGTATATAACAACAATGGGGAAAGAGGACGGAACAGGGGGAGGAAGGTCACAGAAATAAAACAATCTTCCTTTTTCTTTTACCTTGAACCATGAGCATGGGCTCTTTTCCACCACCATGTGCCAGCATCTCTCTGCGATAACGCTCACCCATTGCCCTGAAGGAAAAGACAGATAATATTACAGCCACCTGCATACACAACCTGTCTAGCTTTCAGTCACACTTGTCTCTGGTTTCTTTACAGAACAGACACAGCTATAGATCTAATAAAACCTGCCATCTTTAGACAATGGCTGCCTTCATCATATACTGATTAGAGAAATGCACACTATTTAAAATTATGCAAGAACTAAGCTAGATAGATTTAATACTTACAAAAACTATGCTGTTTTTACGCAATATTCTACTTTGCAGAGAACTTGTTAGTCTTCACTGTTATAAGGGGGGAAATTAATAGGTCTCTGATATAACTGCTTAGAACACTTAGCTAAGATGTAAGAACAGTTTGCAATTTGTCATTTGCCAATATAGCCAAAGAAGAATAATATGACATAAGACTTTAAAATTTAAAAAGCCAGTTTGTCAAAATAATACAAATAAGAGCTAATGATTCCATTTCTACTGTGGATGTTCTTGTTTACCTGCATGCAATATCCCACTTCTGCATTGTCAAGGGGCGACTGATCCCTTTCAGGGGGATCAGAACCCAGGCTGCCCACCACTGCCTTCTGAAGGCCCACCTGGGAGTAACTGACTGCCCTGTGGTTACTTAAAGAAAACGAGCACTGGACCTAATTAAAAGGTTATGTGATCTTAGTTAAGCTAGGGAGAAAGTGCTTCTAGACAGAATGCTATCACAGAGAGAAGGTGTGCTCCTCGGACGCTCCCAGGACAGCTCACTGGGGTAATGAGCCAAGAAGGTATACTCCGCTCCTCGAGAGGGGAGATCTCAACAATGAGACCTACAGTTGCCAGGCCACCAGGAAAGCCTGGTCCCAGCAAACAAATCTCCCAAATGGTGGCAGGAAACCCTGTGTGTCAAGAAATATGGGCTCTTCTCGAGAACAGCTACAGTTGGCAGGTCTCCACAGACACCTAGCACTAGGGAAGGATTCTCCCTAGGTAGTGGCAAGAGACTCCAGGAAAGGGACCTGCTTGTAAAGGGCACTGGACAGAGGCGAGCAATGGACTCAGGTGGAACAAATAAGCTAAGATTGTGCTGAGAGTCAGACACAGGGATAAAGGTTTTGCTTATATTTTGTGCTGACCTTTTCTGTTATTAAATGAGACGTTCCAAGGACCAGAAATGGTCACTAGCTCTGATATAAGAAGAGCTCTGTGTGACTCAAATCTTGTCTCTCTCACCAACAGAAGTTGGTCCAATAAAAGATATTACCTCACCCACTTTGTGTCTGTAATATCCTGGGACCGACATGGCTACACCTACACTGCTATATCTTCTAGTTACATTTAAATATCAGCTCTCTAAATGCATCAGGAAATGCTACTGCTGATTGCCACCCAGTGTCAGACATCCTGAACAAATACTGAACAACTTCCTTGTTTTAGGCAATCACTATGTAAATGTTAAATAGTTTTGGCCCAAAACTAAAAAAGATGTCAAAATGGATGATGAAGTGCTAAAAGTGCTCTCAATTGTAGTGAGATTTTGATAGCTCACAAAGTGTTCAAAGTTTGTGCTACCTCAGTACAAATAAGCAATACCCCCCCCCCCCCCAGTGTACTCTGTCTAGGTAAGCTGGACATTTCATCCAAAAAACAAAAAAGTTAGATTCTCTGATATCAGCCAAACTAAGGCCAAAGGTTTCAAATACAGGTATCTAAATTTCAACATGTGAATTTATTTGCTTATAGGCTGTTATTAAATATATTTCTTTATGGTAGCACCTACAGCGTGGTAGATGCTACCCAAATATTCAGGAAGAAACAGTATTTGCTCCATGGAGCTCACACTGTAAGGAGACAGACTAGTAGAAAGAGGCTAAGAGAAGCAGAATAGGCAAGTATGTACAAGTCAGCTCGACTGATTGTAAGAAGCAGGACAAAATTGGTCTTCAAGAGTGATTTTGATGTGGACACGGTAAGAAGTCTTGCAGATGAGCTCAGGGAGGCTGCGTCATGCACAGGATACTGCACAGAAGAAGGCA
Source organism: Chelonia mydas (assembly GCF_015237465.2). Taxonomy (NCBI): domain Eukaryota; kingdom Metazoa; phylum Chordata; order Testudines; family Cheloniidae; genus Chelonia; species Chelonia mydas. The sequence continues at coordinate 42,538,834 of NC_057849.1, forward strand.
TGGAGGAGACTGGACAAGAAACTGATAAACAAGCAGATAAAGCTATGTATACTAGCAGAGCAGAGGGATGCAATGCAAAGCTTGAAAAGGGAAGATAACTAGGCAGAGCTATGTGGAGCTTTGAAGGTGATGACAAGAAGCTTGTTTAATACTGACAGCTTCTTCTAGTTCAAATGGAAGTTACAGGTATTTAACACTTTTGAAAATCAGGCTCTTTAATTAGATGACTACATATGGATTTTGGTACCTCCCACTTGGCACCTACATTTTAAAATACTGACGCTGTATTCTTTGCATCAGTGAACATGTCCTACAATGCGCCTTATCATCTGTGGTTATGTTATATTTTGCTATGTTTTTAAAATCAACATATTTAGAAAAAACAATTAAAATTACATAAAAAATAAAAATGTTGCTACAGGTACAACAAGCAAGTTTTCTGCTTCCCAGAGTTAGCACGCCATTCAGTTCTACTTCATGCACTGTCTCTTTTTACCTGTCAAATGGGTTCTTCACAAAACACTGTTTCCATACCATGGAGGCAATGGCCCTGGACATGAGGTAGGAGTAGTACTTGGCACCGTATCCCACAAGATGGCTAAATCTCAGTTGCCAGGCCTATAGGGAAAAGAAAACAGAAGGGAAACCACATCACTTATATCCTTCCGATTATTTTGAGAACTTTTTATCAAAGATTGCAAGAGTTATACACTGAATTGGTTCATAAATACAGCAATATATTACAATGGCAGAAATCTGACCGTATTAAGGAGAAACAATGAAAGAAAAACTAATGTGTAGAACCTCATTCTAATAAATGTTTTCTGAGCTGAAGACTACATTTTTCCTATGCTAATCATTATAGTTAATATTATGAGTAAACAGAATCAAAGGCACAGAAGACTGAAACAAGTAAAAAATTCAGACATTTAATAATATTGACATTGTTTCTATTTGATGTTAAAAGAAAACCATAATTCACTTGTTACAATTAACACCACATTTTCCACATGCATAAAGTGTCACACCTTAAAAAGTTAAATCCATGAGCTTTTGCCAAAAATAAAATTATAGTAGAGACTTGTATATGTAAAATACAGCTTCCCACATGCCAAAGTACAGCTCAGAGGTAGATGAATTACCATCCACGTGATATACCATTGTTCACAGATTTGCTCATATATTTATAGCAGATTGTAATTATTCGGTTATTTGTCTATAAATTGTTACTTAGTTTTATGACTCATTCCAGTGTTGCTAGACTCCTCTCTTTTAATTAAACAGAGTACTTTCCTATTTGGCTCCATTTCTTTACCTTGGAAAATTGAAATTATCAGCTCTACTCTCATTGAAACATGGTTCTCAGATTTCCCCTGCCTGTAATGTGAAAAGAGGAGTAGAACTAAATTGAAAATACATACGGTTTCCCTGCAGTCTTATATGCTTCTTTAATGTAAGATAGCTCTATCTAGCAATGGATCAACAAGAAACCTCTTCTCCCTTCTTGGCTCCTTCTCAGGAAACGAAGAGGGAGTCAATTCAAAGATGTCATTTGTCCTATTCAAACAGGATCAGAGCACTATGATAGTCAGAGAAGTGTAGGAGTGGACGGGATCTCTATAGGTCATCTAGTCCAGTGCCCTGCACACAAGATAGTACTACATAACAACTAGGCCATTCCTGAAGGTATTTGTCTAACCTGTTCTTAAAAAACTCCAATGACAGAGATTCCACAACCTTCCTAGGCAATTTGTTCTAGTACTTAACTACCCTGATAGATAGGAAGTTTTTCCTAATGTCTACCCTAAACTGCCCTTGCTGCAATTTAAACCCATTGTTTCTTGCCCTACCCTCAGAGGTTAAGAACAACAATTTTTTACCTTCTTCCTTGTAAACCCTTTTATGTACTTGAAAACTGTTGTCTCCCCCTTGGTCCTCTCTTCTCCAGACTAAACAAACTCAATATTTTCAATCTTTCCTCATAGGTCATGTTTTCTAGAACTTCACATCATTTTTGCTGCTCTTCTCTGGACTTTCTCCAATTTGTCCACATCTTTCCTGAAATGTGGCACCCAGAACTGGACACAATATCAGTGCAGAGTACAGTGGAAGAATTATTTCTCGTGTCTTGCTTACAACACTCATGGTGATACATCCTAGAATGATGATAGCTTTTTTTTGGCGCAACAGTGTTACACTCATATTTAGCTTGAGATCCCCTATAACCCCAGGATCCCTTCCTAGGCAGTCATTTTCCATTTTGTAGGTGTGCAATTGATTGTTCTTTCTTAAGTGGAGTACTTCGTATTTGTCCAAGTACTTTGTATCTCATCTTATTTACTTGAGACTATTACTCCAGTTTGTGCAGATAGGATTAAAATTCAAAACAACCCTCTAAAGCACTTGCAACCCCTCCCAGGTTTGTATTTTCCACAAACTTTGTAAGTGTACCCTCTGCATGTGGGGGAGGTGGGGCCGAAGGTTTCACCATGTGGGAGGGGGCTCAGGGCTGGGGCAGAGGGTTGGGGTGGGCTCTGGGGTGGGGCCACGGATGAGGGGTTCAGTATGCAGGAGGGGGCTCAGGCTCGGGGCAGAGGGTTGGGGTGCAGGGGGTTGAGGGCTCCGGGGTGGGGCTGGGGATGAGGGGTTTGAGGTGCAGGCTGCCCCGGGGCTATGGTGGGGAGAGAGGACTCCCCCCAGCTCTCTCCCCACAGCAGCACCTGTGCTGGGAAGGAGGGAGAGAGAGGCACCTCTCCCCGTCATAGCAGCTCTGGGGCTGGGGCCATGGGATAGGTGCCTCTCCCCTAGCCGCTGCAGGTTCGGGGGAGGGGTGCCTCTCCCCCGGACGCAGCAGGTCCAGGCCGGGCTGGGTTGGGGTGCCTCTCCCCCCACCCTGGTAGGTCCGGGCTGGGGCTGGAGGGGGGTGCTTCTCTCCTGGCTGCTGGAGGTCCGGGGCTGGGGGAGAGGCATCTCTCCCCACCGCAGCCCTGAGTGCCTGCATGGCACTTAATAGGCTACTGCGCAGCCTTAGAAGGAACTTAGCTGTTTTCCCTCCTCCTGTTCCTTAGGATCGTGAACGCTATCCTTTCATGATCACTGTCACCCAAGCTGCCTTTCAATTTCAAATTCTCAACCAGTTCCTCCCTATTGGTCAATATCAAATCTCGAACAGCCTCTCCCCTAGTTGCTTTCTTCACCTTCTGAAATAAAAATGGTCTCCAATGCGTTCCAAGAACTTGTTGGATTATCTGTGCCTTGCTGTATTATTTTCCCAACAGATGTCTGGGTAGTTGAAATCCTCCATCATTACCGAGCCCTGTGTTTTGGATGATTGTGTTAATAATGTCTAGGGAATGCAACATCCTCTCTTGTTTTGATGTTCTGACAGAAAGAAGGGTTAACTCTTGGTTAATATGGAAAGGAGAAATCTCCTGTTAGGGAGGAACCTGGGGACTATGTTAAAAGCTGCTTTGTCCTATGGTGGCCTTGTTGAAAATAAGTAAACATTACCTAGAACACAGGGCAGCTAATTTCTCTATGAGCCTTGCCAAGGTTAAGGCTACAAGAAATGCTGTTTTGTATACAAGTAGCTTTAGGGACACAAAACGTATCAAGGTAGAAGGGATGCATTAGGAGGTACTTGGACTCAAGATTAAGGGACTAATTCCTCTCACAGCAATTACCCCATTGATTTCAATGTAGTTAAATCTGGTGTAAAGAGAATAATAAATCATCCCCCGAGGCTCCAGGTGCTCGATCCTGATCATCATATTGGAGAGGGCCCTGAGAAAGCTGAAACCAGGGGATGACACCCCCACTAGGAATCTTTCTATTTCACCTCTGGTGGCACTGATTCTAAACGGATGTGGTTATTGTATGCTAACATCCTTGAATTTTAGCCTACTGGTGAGCCTATAAGCCCCAAGTTGGACCCTGGAATCAGTCACTCCTCACCCTGGGACTTACGTCAATGGTGATCATACTTATTCTGGTTCTGACAAGGGAATCCTTCTGCACAATTGCAACTGTTCATCCAACAAGATGTAGGATATTGGAGTGTTTGCAAGCCTTGATTCTACTGTAGTTGAACTGAGGGAAGTAAGAAGTTGGAACAGAGGCTGGTCCAGGGTACTGTACAGAAGGCCACAAGCATTTGCATCACTAAGAGGGCAGACAGACCCTGCAGACACTGAGACTGTGTGGTGGGTAAAATCATTTCCATTCTGTCAGCAGATGGTCTGACTATCCCTTCCAGTACAAAATATTGTGGCTAGGTGGCATATGCAAGGAAGGCTAACAAGGAAGTCTGAGAGGAAAAAGTCCCAGGACCTATCTGAGTGGACCTCTGGCAGAGGAAGTGCTTGATTAACCATTTGTCGAAGTAGGGCAAGACCTGGATCCCCTGGACCTTGAGGGAAGTTGCCACAAATTCATGAGTAAATTCTGTGGATCATTCCCCAAGTGGCAGGTTTTCCCAGAAAAAGTTCTGGGAAAAGAATATTTTCTGCATGTTTTTTCCCAAACTTTGGTCACCATTTTATCCAAACTAATCAGGAGGGGAAAGGCTTTCACCTGAATGGATCTTTCGGAGAAGTACTCTTTGTATGTGACTAGTCAGGAAGGGAGCACTGAAGTCTATGACTTGCTTGGTATTGCCAAAAAGCACTGAAATCTGAATCCAATAGTTCTCCATCTTCTGATTGTTGTGACGGAGCAAACTCAGGTCTTTCTTGGATATTCATCATTTTTAAAGCAATGAGGAGGGATGGAATTGCTATATAAAATGGTGGAAAATGGACAGAGACCTACCTTTTGCTATTGTCTTTCTGGAAGGCAACAGTGAAGAATCTTCTGAGGTGTCCTTTCTCACTCTCACCTTCTTGCTTTTGAGAGAGATGGCAATTCAATCCTGAGGACAAGTGTAATCCAGAGTTGACCAGCTTCCTTTTGGCCACTGAGAGGCACCCTTGGACGGGAGGCTCATATAAGGACAGGTTTCAGAGTAACAGCCGTGTTAGTCTGTATTCACAAAAAGAAAAGGAGTACTTGTGGCACCTTAGAGACTAACCAATTTATTTGAGCATAAGCTTTCGTGAGCTACAGCTCACTTCATCAGATGCATACTGTGGAAAATACAGAAGATGTTTTTATACACACAGACCATGAAAAAATGGGTGTTTATCACTACAAAAGGTTTTCTCTCCCCCCTCCCCACTCTCCTGCTGGTAAAAGCTTATCTAAAGTGATTATCATACACATTGTAAGGAGAGTGATCAAGGTGGGCCATTTCCAGCACAAATCCAGGGTTTAATAAGAACGTCTGAGGAACAGTGGGGGGCGGGGGGGAGGGAAGGAATAAACAAGGGGAAATAGATTACTTTTTATAATGAATCAACCATTCCCAGTCTCTATTCAAGCCTAAGTTAATTGTATCCAATTTGCAAATTAATTCCAATTCAGCAGTCTCTCGTTGGAGTCTGTTTTCCAAGTTTTTTTGTTGAAGGATAGTCACTTTGAGATCAGAAATCGAGTGACCAGAGAGATTGAAGTGTTCTCTAACTGGTTTATGAATGTTATAATTCTTGACATCGGATTTGTGTCCATTTATTCTTTTACATAGAGACTGTCCAGTTTGCCCAATGGCAGAGGGGCATCGCTGGCACATGATGGCATGTATCACATTGGTAGATGTGCAGGTGAACGAGCCTCTGATAGTGTGGCTGATGTTATTAGGCCCTGTGATGGTGTCATGTACATTGGGCAAATTGGACAGTCTCTACGTAAAAGAATAAATGGACACAAATCAGATATCAAGAATTATAACATTCATAAACCAGCCGGAGAACACTTCAATCTCTCTGGTCACTCCATTTCTGATCTCAAAGTGACTATCCTTCAACAAAAAAACTTCGAAAACAGACTCCAACGAGAGACTGCTGAATTGGAATTAATTTGCAAATTGGATACAATTAACTTAGGCTTGAATAGAGACTGGGAATGGTTGATTCATTATAAAAAGTAACCTATTTCCCCTTGTTTATTCCTCCCCCCCCTCCGTTCCTCAGAAGTTCTTGTTAAACCCTGGATTTGTGCTGGAAATGGCCCACCTTGATTATCATACACATTGTAAGGAGAGTGATCACTTTAGATAAGCTATTACCAGCAGGAGAGTGGGGTGGGGGGAGAGAAAACCTTTTGTAGTGATAAACACCCATTTTTTCATGGTCTGTGTGTATAAAAACATCTTCTGTATTTTCCACAGTATGCATCCGATGAAGTGAGCTGTAGCTCACGAAAGCTTACGCTCAAATAAATTGGTTAGTCTCTAAGGTGCCACAAGTACTCCTTTTCTTCATATAAGGACATTGTCTCATCCCAGGCTTTCATGAAGGCTTAATGGAGAAGCTTGGCTAGGCCTGGTAAATTTTTTCATTGATTATTATTATTTATTATTTGCATTACCATAGTACTTAAGAGCCCTGTTCATGGACCAGGACCCCGTTGTGCTAGGTACTGTACAAACGCAGAATAAAAAAGACAGTCCCTGCCCCAAAGAATTTCCAATTTAAACATAAGGCAAGAGAGAACAGATGGACAGACAGACAGACTACTGGGGAGTACAAGGTGTGGCAGACCCAGACCATTTGGATGCAGGAATCTGGTAGAAGGCAAATATACTGGGCACTGGATGAACAGTTTTCTGTTTCCTGAGTGAGCAGAGCAGGGGTTGCCCTAGAGCAATCAGGAACCAGCTAGAACCAATTAAGACAGGCAAGCTAATTAAGAACTTACTAGAATCAATTATGGCAGGCAGGCTAATCAGGACACCTGGTTTAAAAAGGACCTCCCATCAGTTAGTGGGGGGCATGCAAGGAGCAGGGAGTGAGAAGGCGTGCTTCTGGAGGACTGAGGAGCACAAACATTATCAGGCTTCAGGAGGAAGGTCCTGCGGTGAGGATAAAGAAGGTGCTGAGGAGAGGCCATGGGGAAGTAGCCCAGGGAGTTGCAGCTGTCACGCATCTGATACAGAAGACGTTGTAGATAGCTGCTATCCACAGGGCCCTCGGCTGGAACCTGGTGTAGAGGGTGGGCCCGGGTTCCCCCTATTCCCACAACTCCCTATCTGACACAGGAGGAGTTGACCTGTTCTGTGAGACACACCAGAGGGGAAGGTCACATTTGAAAGGGATCTGGCCTGTCCCCGACCCCCTAGGTGGGACAACAGAGACTCTGGAGATTGTTCTCCATTTCCCCCATGCTGGCCAATGAGATTAGCTGAGTGAATGGCACGTTTGAGCCTCTAGCAAAAGCGGCCAAACTGAAGGCTGCCGTGAACCTCTGAGGTGACCAAATCTGCCAGAAAGCACAGGTCCCCGCAAGGCAGAGGAGGAACTTTGTCACAAAGGAAACAATGAGACAATTTTGGACAGCATGATAGGCAGTGGTCTCCGCCCACCAGTGGCCTACCATTGTCAAATTGTTTGTAGGTATCATTCCAAAGAAGTTTTAAGGAACGTTTTGAATTGGGGGAAATGAGGTAGCTTTGCAGATGCTTTGAATCAGAACCCATGGTCCATAGGCGTCGGATCCCTGCTCCTGCCCCTGCTGCCAAGAAGTGCTGAGGCAGGCTAAGCAGAAGAGTGAAAGGGTGCTAGGAGCCTACCAGAAGTAAGATATAAGAATGGGAAGAGGCTGATCAAAGTGATGACAGCTGAGATATACAAAGTGCTTTGAGGTACTCCATCTAGTGCTGGTGCATTTCTGAACTACCTAACACAGAACAGAGACTGAAGTGGGGTCAAATGAAATGCTGGCCTTCTGGTGGATAAAACTGTGGCTTGTTATCAGTCCTACTGCCTCAAATCAAGGGAAAGAATTGTGGCCAATTCCATGATCCAGATCCATGTGAGGGGATGAGGAAAAACAGGAGCTAGCAGCATGTTTTCTGTTAAGCATTAAACAGCCAGAAATAAAACCCTGAGGGGTACATTTTCAAAAGCAGTGAGCTGGAATTTAGCCATGCAACTCCCAAAGCGCTGTTTGGAAAATGGGCTCCCGGTTCCTACAATATCAGCATGAGTCAAAAACTTTCTTCTTGCTTTGTCTTTCCCTTTAACGAGAGGTTTCTACTCAAATTGTTTTGCAAGTCATAAAGCCACAGTCACTAAAAGTCAGAGAAATATTTTCAATTTTAAATTTTTTGATGGAGTGAAATATACAAAAGTCACACACAAGGGGACTTGTGCAAGCTCTTAAAAATGAAATGATTTTTTTTATCCAGCTCCAACTATTCTTACCTCCTACAGTCCAGGGCCTGAAATTAAGTTCAGCTTGAATTCAGATTTTTCAGCTTGCAATGAAAAGTACTGCGGTTGCAACATTTATACATAACATCTACAATTTTTCTAACTCGTCCCTTAATTTTAACCATAATCACTAAACTGAAAACACATTTTAAAAACAGATCAGAAGGCCAGCATTTTTAGAAGCCTGAAGAAGGAAAACTTGTCAGTCTTTATTTTATTCTATATTAAGTCTTCAGATTGAGGATTTGAAGTTTTAGCTTGAAAGGTTACAGCTCTCCCAAGAATGGAAAAAGCTTTACTGTTGAATCACTCTTCACATGCCTAAAATCTTAATAATTTCCAAATATATCTGCTTATGAAAAACTGAAAGAATACATCTGCTTTTTCTGCTATAAAAGAAAACCATTTTCAGGAGTTTGGCATGAAAGGAAATACTTAATCATCTGTTATGCTCCTCAGAAAGGTTTAATTTCAATAACCATCATAAACGCCAACTAGTACAGAACACAGCAGCATATCTCTTCAGCAACACAGGCTACTGTGAACACATAGAACTGTCCCTCCATTTCCTACAGTGACTTCCCACAGAATACCATCTCAAATGTCTTCATTATCTCAAAGGCCCTCAATGGCCAGAGCCCAGGGTAACTAAAAGATCACCTATAGCTCCAGGATGAGGACCACTATCAACAGCTCCACCCCACAAGCAAAATGAAACCGTACCACAAATGTGCTGGACAAAGAGCTTTCTTAGGCCAACACTGTGAAACCAACTCCCAATGTAAGAACCAACATAAACAGCATCACTTTTCATTCCAAGCACAAGATGCACTTGTTTCGCCTTGCCTTTGCTAATATATTTAGTAAAAAAAAATTCCCACACAACTTCCTCGGGAGAGGAACAGATAAGAAAAAAAACCCTACATATAACAGATGCTAGCCAGTCACATCACTTAATGCACCCTGGAAAGTGCTCAGATACTACGATGATGAGGGCATATAATATAACTTGAAGAGACAAGAACAGATAATGGAATATTAGCAAAAGTTGAATATATTTTTAAAACTGCCAGTGGATAGGACATACATCCCAGGGTATTAAAGGAATTAGCTATAAAATTTATTGTACCAAAGGATTTTTTTTAAACAAAGCTATGGACAACGGGGTTGGTAGTAAAAAATGGGGTTATTTCCCATGTGTGGCAAGTGCCACACTGATTTTAAGAAAAGGAAATAATCCTGGCAATTACCATTAGATAAGTCTAACCCAGGGTTGGCAACCGTTCAGAAGCGGTGTGCCGAGTCTTCATTTATTCACTCTTATTTAAGGTTTTGCGTGCCAGTAATAAATTTTAACGTTTTTAGAAGGTCTCTTTCTATAAGTCTATAACGTAGAACTAAACTATTGTTGTATGTAAAGTAAATAAGGTTTTTAAAATGTTTAAGAAGCTTCATTTAAAATTAGATTAAAATGCAGAGCCCTCCAAACCGGTGGCCAGGACCCAGGCAATGTGAGTGCCACTGAAAATCAGCTTGCATGCCACTTTTAGCACCCGCGCCATAGATTGCCTATCCCAGTCTAACCTAAATCACCTAATGAAATAATGTAATCAAAGTTTTGTTCATTCTGCAAATACCACCATGTCAAGAAACCCGAGTATAACACAGCTGTCCCCCAGCTAGATTTCAGTGTAGGCTGGACTTTAAAATGTGTTTAGTAACGAGGCCAGAAGCACTTAGAGGAGAGGAAAGTGATCAGGAACAGTCAGCATGGATTCACCAAGGGCAAGTCATGCCTGACTAGTCTAATTGCCTTCCATGATACGAGATAACTGGCTCTGTGGATGAAGGGAAAGCAGTGGACGTGTTGTTCCTTGACTTTAGCAAAGCTTTTGACATGGTCTCCCACAGTATTCTTGCCAGCAAGTTAAAGAAGTATGGGCTGGATGAATGGACTATAAGGTGGATAGAAAGCTGGCTAGATTGTCGGGCTCAACGGGTAGTGATCAATGGCTCCATGTCTAGTTTGCAGCCAGTATCTAGCAGAGTGCCCCAAGGGTCGGTCCTGGGGCCAGTTTTGTTCAATATCTTCATAAATGATCTGGAGGATGGTGTGGATTGCACCCTCAGCAAGTTTGCAGATGACACTAAACTCGGAGGAGTGGTAGATACGCTGGAGGGTAGGGATAGGATACAGAGGGACCTAGACAAATTGGAGGATTGGGCCAAAAGAAATCTGATGAGGTTCAACAAGGACAAGTGCAGAGTCCTGCACTTAGGACGGAAGAATCCAATGCACCACTATAGACGAGGGACCAAATGGCTAGGCAGCAGTTCTGCAGAGAAGGACCTAGGGGTGACAGTGGACGAGAAGCTGGATATGAGTCCACAGTGTGCCCTTGTTGCCAAGAAGGCCAATGGCATTTTGGGATGTATAAGTAGGGGCATTGCCAGCAGATCGAGGGACGTGATCGTTCCCCTCTATTCGACATTGGTGAGGCCTTATCTGGAGTACTGTGTCCAGTTTTGGGCCCCACACTACAAGAAAGATGTGGAAAAATTGGAAAGAGTCCAGCGGAGGGCAACAAAAATGATTAGGGGACTGGAACACATGACTTATGAGGAGAGGCTGAGGGAACTGGGGATGTTTAGTCTTCAGAAGAGAAGAATGAGGGGGGATTTGATAGCTGCTTTCAACTACCTGAAAGGGGTTCCAAAGAGCATGGCTCTAGACTGTTCTCAGTGGTAGCAGATGACAGAACAAGGAGTAATGGTCTCAAGTTGCAGTGGGGGAGATTTAGGTTGGATATTAGGAAAAACTTTTTCACTAGGAAGGTGGTGAAACACTGGAATGCGTTACCTAGGGAGGTGGTGGAATCTCCTTCCCTAGAAGTTTTTAAGGTCAGGCTTGACAAAGCCCTGGCTGGGATCATTTAGTCAGGGATCGGTCCTGCTTTGAGCAGGGGGTTGGACTAGATGACCTCCTGAGGTCCCTTCCAACCCTGATATTCTATGATTCTATGATTCAGACTGTCTCTCACTGCAGAACACAAGTAGCTCTAGTATGTCACCATTCTCTTCCCACAACCTACTGTAACATCCCCACAAAAAGTAGATTCCAATTACTGTCCTCCTTGCAGCAATTACCAATTTCCCTACTCCAGCTCTCAGTAGATCTCAGTTAATGCTCCCTTAAGTAACTTTATAATTCATAAAAAGACAATACCATCTTAACTGGACTTAGATTAGATATGCATCTTGCAGCTTAAAAACTATATATTTTTAAAATTTCTTATGGTTACACTCTTGATTTCCAATTTCCAGGTCTGAATGATTTCTCCATATCGATAAAAAAGATCTGACACATGAATTTCCCTGTTGGAAAACCTGCAGGCTAGACATACACAATTAGGACGCACTTCTTATTACAGGGTTATGTTTCTGTTAAGCTGCAAGAAAGTTAATGAAGATTCTGAGTACATCATCTACTCTAGGAATATATGTAATAATTATGAAAAAGTTCCATGAAGACATTCCAGGAGTTTATTAAACAAAAGTGTATTTTATAGCATAGCCCAGAGGTTACAATAATATGCCATCTGCAGGTCATGTTACTGCCTGTTTTTTGTACAGTATAGCTGACAGAAATAAAGGTGCGTGACTGATCCACTGAAATTATTAGTTAAAGATGCCTGCTTTCTATCAACATACCATCAATCCTCCCTGATTATCTTGTCTGAAGAATTTCCAAAATCCCATATGCAATGGCTTTTCATCCTTTCTAATAAAAAACCCTGCTGTACTTTAACTAAAATAAATTGAAAGTCTTATTAGGAGTTTAAATTAAGATACACATTTGCTGCATTCTTAATGTACGGAACAACACTTTAAAGATATTACTACAGTTCCCCACAACCTATTAATAAGTGATATCCTTTTACTAACTTTAAAAGTTTAGCTGACACTTCATTTATGTATGGTTGAAGATGTTTCCAGCTTATACCTATCAAGTCTAGACTGAATTCTGAGATTTAGCAAATGTTCAAAAGTACAACAAAATCAATTAATACAAAATTCAGCTATAGTCCTTATGAGGCTAAACCAAAATTTTAGAAGGGAAAATGAGTTGCAAATAGCATTGTGTAACATTACATTCCCATTGTTAACTAGTTTTCATTTGATCTATAGCTAGTCTTTGTTTTCATTTAATGGCATTAGTGCTGTAAAATACTGAAACTGTTTAGACTACTATTTCCTTTTAGAAGAAAAAAACTCAGTGACTGTGCTAATCCAGTCAAATACTGTTTGATTTGTCCTTGAGAAGTGCCTGAACCTTTCAAAATGCTCTTTGAAAGTTTGTGCTGTTATTTAGTCTCTATAAATCTTCCACTATTTCAAAGCAGATGAAGTGTGTCCATTCAGTTTCGACTCTGAAGACAAATCACAGGGTAAATATTACAAGATCCAACATTAACTATGTAAATATTTTTCCCTTCATTTACTATTTTGAATTTAAAATTTCTACTGTATTAAATCTTAGCAGAAGAGTTGCTAAATACTTTCCATAAGTAAAAATATTTGGTGGAGGTAATATTTGGTGGGGCCCTCCCTGCCCAATTAAATTTTTATCCCTGGCAGTAGATGCAAGCAGATGAACAGCCAGCTCCTCTTTCCTGCAGGGACCGTTGGATGGAGAAGCCATAGATCTGGCGCCAGCTTGGTGCTGCTGCTCCTACAGCCCATGAAGTTGGGCATCAGCATGAGGTGGAAAAACTGCTGAAAGTCATCAACCCCTCCCCCGCCCGAGCTCCTGGTTAATTATAAAAGCTATTATATAAGCCAGGCTCTTAGCAGGCCTTCTTTCTTTATCTAGGCCCAATATTTGCAAAGTGATCCACATTTGTAGATTCAAGAATCTGAGGAGCAACACGAGGAGCTGCAACTTTAGGCAAATCAAACATTGTGTTGCCCTCTTCTGGGGCCACTTTTTATTCTGGAGAATTGGTACATCGTTCAGTGCAAAATCCAAGCAAACTGGCTTTTGTGGGGCATTATATATTTTAGCTTAACAGGCTCCCTGTTCCACTGCTCTGCCTAGTGAGGCAATATTCTACAAACCTGAGAGAAAGTGTCCACACACATCTTTTCAGTCTAGAGGAAGAAGCACTGAGCTGGGAACCAGGAGTTCTGGTCTCACCTTTACTAACTGTTGTCTATATTTCTGTGTACTTACAATCATAGAATATCAGGGTTGGAAGGGACCTCAGGAGGTCATCTAGTCCAACCCCCTGCTCAAAGCAGGACCAGGCCCCAATTTTTGCCCCAGATCCCTAAATGGCCCCCTCAGCGATTGAACTCACAACCCTGGGTTTAACAGGCCAATGATCAAACCACTGAGCTATCCCTCCTTTGCAGCACTTAGTGTTCCTCCTCTCAGACAGATCCCAGGCAAACTCCCTCTGTTAGCCTTTCTGCTGTTCGCTGCTCAGCTGACTGGCTTTTTATAACAGCCAGGCCCACTCAAGGCTCACCTGGAACAAAGCACTCCCAATTCACACTTTTCAATCAATCAAGCAAGAACACGGTCAAACTGTCCCCGCAACAGACACTCAGAAACACAGCCCCCCTAATGCAGCACTTAGCGTACCTCCTCTCAGACGGATCCCAGGCAAACTCCCTCTGTTAGCCTCTCTGCTGTTCGCTGCTCCTTCAGAGCTCTCATTATTGCCTTCATACCTTAACCAAGAAGGCAGTGAAGTATTGTTCTTACCCACTTTATAAAGAAGTAAACTGAGAGTTTGCACAGGGCAGACCTGGGAAATAGTGCCCAGGCCTCTAGTATGGCAAATCCTAGTCTCGTCCACTCTGCCTCCAAGAATTAACAAGCTAAATCTGTGTGCTTGGCTACCGAGACTCTAACCAATATACATACATCCCTGCCAGAGCCAGGAAAAGAATCTCCAACCTTCTAGTGCTGTTTGACAATTAGTTCTGAAACTCAATGGCAAAGTCTACGTTAGGTGCCTTTCTAGTGGAGGGCCCACAAAGTGTAGCTCAAATAGTAGAAGTCTGCACTGGGAATCTGAAACTCCATGGTTCAAGATCTGCTAGCAAGCCATGAGTGTTGGGGAGTCCTTATGGTTGCAAATGATGAAATTTGTTTTTTTAACTTTTCTATTTAAAATACCAGTTTAATTCACAGAATGAGAAAATATCCCTAAACCAGGTTAAAAAAACATGATGATCTGACAATTATGGCACAAAATGCAGGTGTTCCACAATTTGGTGATTTGTCACACATTTTCTTAGCTTGTCTCTCAGTTTTGAAAGTTGAGAGGTACGGTTTGGTCTAGAAGAAAACCAAGGCATTCACGCACTATTTTATTTTAAACAAAGAACATTCTTTGGAGGAGCATTAGTCAGCCATACATTCTCTCATTTTAAATACACAGAATTTCAGTGGGTGGTTTTATCATTGATACACTTGTTTTGGGATGAGGTGTTTTTTTCTATATGCTGGGTCTGATTCACTATTGTGTTACTACAATTTCATGTTGGTGTAAACTCTGCCAATTTCAACAGAATTACATCAGCATAACACTGGAGTAACAAAAAGATGAAAAAGATCTTTAAAGAATTTTTTAAAAAACCCTTTTTCTCTAGTTGCAGCTTCTGATTTTGGGTGGAATAACTAACTTAATTATAAGAAACGACTTCTTATTTCCCACTAATTTGGCTAATGTCACAATAGTTCAAATTTTCACAGTGAAGTGCCTTTCTGATGTTAGGAGTGGGACAGTACATAAGATAAACCAACTAAGACACCACTGACATTTTAGAAAGTGAGTCAAACAAGAGATTAAAGTTTCAATTTATAACACTTCCGTGTTTTTCTTATAAAGTCATAAATAAATCTAGCAAGACAGGGAATGTAAATATTTTTGCAGTTGTTTATATTGGGGAAGAGGAAAGGAATTTAATGTGCAATTAACCACTTAAGTGTTTCTAGATATGTACCATATGGTTGTTGAATTATTTAAATTATTAACAAAAATGTAAACATTTTAAATTTAACCTACTGAATGACTTGATCATCACGACTCAAATGTACTAAAGCTATATACCGCTATATATCCACTTCCAAGACAACGTGATGAAAATTGCCATTTGAGAGATATAGAAGAATATGTACTTCAAAAGGTTACATTTATGGTTCAGCATTGCTTCACAACCTTTATTAGATGTTCATGTTAAGATCCTGACTGGAAGGCAGGCAGATAGGACAAAAGTCAAATGAAGATTTAGGATATTTAAACTGAACAAGTAGTAAATTAAGACAGGCTATGCTACCAGTATTATGCAGTGTAGTTGTAGCCGTTTCGCTCCCAGGCTATGAGACACACAAGGTGGGTGAGATAATATCATTTATTGGACGAACTTCTGTTGGTGAGAGAGACAAGCTTTCAAGTTCCTTTCCCAGACCTGAAGAAGAGCTCCGTCTGGTTTGAAAGCTTGTCCCTCTCACCAACAGAAGGTGATCCAACAAAAGATAATACCTCACCTACCTTGTCTCTCTCTGTTAGTAGTATTACACATTTTACAATAAAATGATAGCTTTCTAAAGTAAAATATTGACATCATACACAAACCTTAGAATTTCCAAATTCATCCCTTCTATCCTGATATATAGCTTTGAACATATACACACATGCAATAAACACACAAACAGAGCATGTTACCACGCATGAATGAGTAATACTAATGTCTCAGGCCCACAATCAGGTCAATATCGGCAGATCCTTTCCCAACAAGAGCCCCACTAAGATCTTAGTCCATCTTTCAGTACCTTCTGTTAGTAACACACTGGGCTTAAATTAAATAATGAGTCAATGCTTTAAGGTAACATATATAAATAATACTTGTGATGAATATAAGTTTCCCTTTTTGAACTAAATTATTGTAAGAAGTTAAAATTACTAGTAAAAATCGATATACTGTTATAAACATATCTTTACCAATATATCAGCTTAATCAGGTAAAACCTCTGTACCCACAAAATGCGACATTTAATATTGTAAATTAATGTTATTTTAGTACCAGTCTGTTCTTGTGCCTGAATATCTTAACACACCAGACTGGAATTTAGGAGATCAGGATTCAATTCCTGACTCTGCCACAGCTTACAGTGTGACCTTGGGCAAACCAGAGAGTATGTCTATTACGTTGAGCTGGAGGTGTAATTTCTGATCAAGCCAGTGCTCTGAAAACTGAGTGTCGCCCCTTCTGCTACTCTCATCGCTATGACTACACTCCAATTTTAACACACTAGCTTGATCAAAATTGGCACAGATGATGTCTCCTGGAGCTGGGTAGGACTCACACCCCTAGCTCAAAGCGTAGACATACTCAAAAGATGTATCTTCATAGCAGTTAGCTTGAGTTATAACTTGGGGGTTACCCCTAACAACTCCCAACCACACACAGAAAACTCTAGCTCGAGTTAAGTGGTGCTTTAAGCTCCATCTAACTAGCCTGTCAGGGGTGGGTAGGTGGGTGGGTTGAAGCTTGAGCAATACTGATGCTTGAGCTAGTAATGCAGTGCGGGATGCAACAACTTCAGTTACAACAGCCGCTAACCCAGGGTACAGCTACACTGCACACTCCTTACAGCAGCATGTGGAGCACACACATTGCATACAGTGCCAGTGCAGGTGTAAACAGCAGTGCAGAGACTGCTTAGGCAAATCGAGTAAAGACACACCAGAACCTTACGGTACATATCCTACATGACTCTCTACACGCCCACTCAGTGCCTCCCCTATTTTTAGCAGTGTACCAGCAGCAGGGAAAGACTCTGGCAGTGCCCTGCTGCAAGCCTTTTCCTGCTGCTTCCCCCTGCCAGAGCCTCTCACTGACACACGTAGCTACACACCAGAGTGCAGAGGCAGCCTGCTTTTCACACTATACATTGCCGCCAATGGTATGCAGGGTAGACCCAGCCCCATGCTTAACTCGAGTGTTGTTTTGAATTGTGCTTGCTCTCATTTGAGCATGTTAAATCTAGTTAACTGTTGCAGTGAAGACAAGTTTCACTGAGGCTTAGTTCCCTATCTGTAAAAATGGGGTTGATACTACTTCCTTTCTCCGATACGTTGACAGTCTTTTCTATTTAAAGCAAAGGTTTTTCAGGGAAAGCACTGTCTCTTACTATATGTTTATATGGCACCTCAAATAATAGGGCCTTGTTATCAGTTGGGATTACTACCCCCCACTGAAATATAAATAATAGATATAATTGAGCTATTAAGTATATGTAGGACCTGTCCTTCTGTCCTAAAAATAATGGGAGTTTGGCATGTGAGAGAATTTCACTTTATGCACTGACTAAATAATAGAGTTTAATCCCTTCCTCCACCCACCCCAAAAGTGATTTATAAAAGTTAATTAAAAGTATTACCAGTAAGGGAGATATACAAATTTCTTCTTCATAGTTCTTTAAAAAGCAGCTCCATTACACATAAATATTGCTAAACATTTGTTTGAGTTTCATGGAGGTAACACTTGTAAAAAGAAATTCCTTAAAAGTGCTTCACTGTCTTACAATTTCTGAAAACATTCTGTGGCCACAGACACAGTTGTTCAGTGAATAGTGTCATATTGCTGGAATATAAATATTTCATGATACTTTGCTATCAGTATTTTCCCTGTCATCAAGGTGATCTGAAACACTTTAACGGGGAAAAACAAAAAAACAAAAAACCCTCCTAGAGTGACTTCATGAGCTTTTGAAAGTTCTAACCATTGTTATAGGTTTGAATTGAATGTTTAACTCAGCATGGCACCAGTCCTTTCCAAATTGCTTTTAGCTATTATTTATACAAACTTCTATAAAGTTCATTGCACGCGTATTTAATTTTCCTCTCACCATACTCACATTCTTATGTTTGATTTTATAGTATATTTTAAGAAAGCCCATTTGAAAACTAGTCCAGCGATTTGAATTTTTTGTAAATAACTGGGGTTTCCAACTTGGCAAAAGTAGCAACAACTCCGTAGAGGTTATACCAAATCCAAAAAGTAGACAAATGGCTGTCTCACTCTTCAGGAAACTAACAAGTTATAATCAGAGCTGCATCAGTGTCTGCTCAAGTAGCTACACTACTTAGTAGAAAAAGGATCAATCTATTATACCTTAAAGCCTCAATACCTTTATTAGCAAAAACAAATAAATAGGAAACAAAGTGTTTCTCTTTGATATGGCCTACTAAATATGAAGAAAACTTCTCACGCTATGAACCAAACTGCATTGTGGACAAAGGTATGAAGCATAATTAAACCTGTTACCTAAGGGAAGCTTTAGGTCACTAATAGAAGTGACCTTTCTGAAACACTGCATTTTTAACAGTATTGGAACAAATCAAGTGTATTGCCAGATTATTCAGCAGCCCAGAAAATAATCAAAAGGCTTGCTATCCTAAGTTATATAAACCAAAACACGTACTCTCCTATCATGGGTAATTACAACAATTTGTGCATGTTAGTTCTGATGCATATTATATATGAATACAACGAAAGAGTTCCACTAAATGTTGAATAAAGTGCATAATAGGAGAAAACGCTGTTCACCAAAAACCCATCTCTTTTCCCAAATTAAAATTGTTTTATTTTGCTGTGATCTAAAAAGAGAGGTGAACAAAAACTGATTGCTGGTATTGCTCCCTTAGAACCTGGTATTGCTTTCTTTCGTTAAAAACATCTTTTCAATGATGTGGGCTTTTATTCATTTTTATGCATAAAGTTAAAAGTAGTTAGGTAACAAGCGCAAAGTTTACTTTCTACCCCCCAAAATTAACTGTGCAACACTGGCATTGTATAGTACCTTATTCGTTGAATTTCACCGATTTCTATACTAATTTCTCTCCATTCCTAAGTCAAATTGATCATTAGTGTCCCCCACATCTGCCACACTCACCTGGGCTCTGATAATTAAGGTGAGTTATTTCCAGGTCAGACATGATCACTAGTAACAGAGGCCCTACAGACCAAATTAGGCCCTCATTTATACATAGTTAACCCCACTGTTTTCAGCCTGCACAGATGCCACTAAGAGCATAACCTGATAAATTGGAGAACTGGTCTGAAATTAACAAGATGAAATTCAATAAAAGACAAGTGCAAAGTAAAACACTTAGAAAGGAAAAACCAAACGCATAAATATAAAATGGGGAATAACTGGCTAGGCAGTAGTGCTGCAGAAAGAGAGTGCAGGTTACAATGGATCACAAACTGAATATGAGCCAACAACGTGATGCAGTTGTGAAAAAGGCTAATACCCTGGGGTGTACTTATCAGAAGTATCATATGCCAGGCAGGAGGAAACCATCCCACTCTACTTGGCACTGGTGAGGCCTCAGCTGCAGCACTGTGTCCAGTTTGGGGTACCACACTTTAGGAAAGATGTGGACAAACTGGAGACAGTCCAGAGGAGAGCAACAAAAATAATACAAGGTTTAGAAAATCAATCTATAAGGATAGTTAAAAAAAAACTGGGCATGTTTAGTCTTGAGAAAAAACGACGGGGGGGGGGGAACCTAATAACAGTCTTCAAATACGTTAAAGGATGTTATAAAGAAGATGGTGATCAATTGTTCTACATGTCCACTGAATGTAGAACAAGTAGTAATCAACTTAATCTGCAGCAAGGGAGAATTAAATTAGATATTAGGAAAAACTTTCTAACTATAAGAATAGTTAAGTACTGGGCTAGGCTTCCAAGGGAGATTGTAGAATCCCCTAAGCTCAGGTTAGACAAACACCTGTCAGGGTTAGTCTAGGGGCAGAGTGGGGCCTGCCCCACAGTAGGGGGCTGGAATAGACGACTTCTTGCAGTCCTTTCCAACCCCACATTTCTATGATTCTATAATCTTAAACAATTGGCTGCAGAGGTGTTAGTGAGGGGAAGGGGCTAAATTCTGGAGAAGGGACTAGAAACCACAACTGCATTAAAGAGGCAAGAAGAAAAGCAACAGGGCAGTCTGCCAAATATCTTCAATGCCTGTAAACCAATGCCAGGAGTATGGGAAACAAGCAGGATGAACTGGAAGTCATGGTCTTTGAAGAAAACTATGACTTAACTGGCATTGCAGAGACTTGATGGGAGCACCAGCATTGAGAGATATAGTTTGTTCTGGAAGGATGGGTATAGGAAAAAAAGGAGAAGGTGTTGCACTATATGTCAAGAATGTATACACTTGCCCCAAGATCTAAAAGGAAGTGAGCAGCAGACCTACTGCGTGTATCTGGGTAAAGATAAAAAGGCAAAACAGCAACAGTAGTGTTATGGTGGGGGTCTATTATAGAGAACCAAATCAAGAAGAGGAAGTGGATGAGGCATTCTTCAACCAGGTAACAAGATTAGCTAACACACATGGGCTAGTATTAATGGGGGATTTTCCCTGATAGCTGTTGGAAAACTAATACAGCAAAACATAATATGTCCTGCAAGTTCTTAGCATGTGTAGGGGACAACATTCTGATTAAGAAAGTTGAGGAAACTATGGGGTCATCCATTTTGGATCTGGTGTTGACCAACAGGGATGAATTAGTTGCAAATGAAAAGCTGGTCGGGAACTAGGGAGGAAGTGATCATGACCTGATAAGAATTCAAGATCCTAAGGAAAAGAAGACATGAGAATAGCAAACCAGGACACTGGACTTCGGAAAGGCAGATTTCAACCAACTCAGAAATAGTAGGCAAGGTCCCATGGAAAGACTAATTCGGAAGCAAAGGAGTTGAAAGGGGCTGGCAATTCCTAAAAGATGTAATATTAGAGACTCAAGATCAAGCTATTCCAATGAAGAGGGAAGATAAGAGTCACAGGAAGCCAATGTGGCCGCACAAGGAGCTTTTTAGCTATCTAAAAACCAAAAGGGACACATACAGGAAGTGGAAGGAGGGGCATGTCACCAAGGAAGCGAACATGGGAATAGCACGAGCATGTAGGGACAAAATCAGGAAAGCCAAGGCAAAGAATGAGTTACAACTGGCAAAAAATGTTAGAGACAACAAGAAGGGGTTCTACAAATATGTCAGATAAAAAAAGAAATATCAGGGGTGGTATGGGTCTGCTGCTCAATGAAGAAGTATCAGAGGGGTAGCCGTGTTAGTCTGTATCCACAAAAACAACAAGGAGTCGGGTGGCACCTTAAAGACTGACAGATTTATGTGGGTATAAGCTTTTGTGACCCCCACCCGCTGAGCCCCCACACTCAAACCCCCATCCTGATGAGCCCCAACCCCTGGGCACCTGGACCCCCCAAGCCAAGCCCCATCCCCCCCCATACTCAGGCCCCCCCCCACTAAGCCTGAGACCCTCACAGCCAGGCCCTCCTCCTTTACCTGGACCCCCTGCAGAGTTCCATTGTCCCTGCACCTGGAACCCCCCGAAGAGCCCGTGCCTCAAGATCCCCCCTCGGAATTCCCACTGAGCCACCTGCACCCAGATTGCCCTACACAGAACCCTCTTACCCCACATCTGGATCCCCCCACACTTGGATCCTGCCAGGCTGAGCTTGCCTGCTCATACCTGGTGCGCCTGTCATGGAAGAGCAGGGCCCCGGAGTGTTTCAGCCCTTACACTGTATTGGGGTCATGTGCAGCCTCACTGCTGAGTTTGTCTCTCGGGGCAGGGGTGGGTGGGCTGCAGGGTGATCTCTTACCTCCATGCAGTCAGTGGCCTGTGCTCCCCACTGCCATGCTGGAGCTTCCACATTTTTTTTTATTGACCAATAAAATTTTCAGAATTTTGCAGAATGTTAAAATATTGTGTGCAGAATTTTTATTTTTTTGGTGTAGAATTCCCTCAGGAATAATAACTGGTTAACCAACCGCAAACAAAAATTAACTATTAATGGAATTATGTCAGATTGGAAGGAGATCTCAACTGGAGTTCTACAGGGATCTGTGTTGGGTCCAGCATTACTTAACATTTTATTAATGATCTGGAAGTAGGAATAGAGAGCACACAGATCAAATGAGACAAAGCTAGGGGACGTTGCAAATGCTTTGGAGGATAAAGCTAAAATTCAAAGGGATCTTGATAAACTGGAGAACCAGGCTATTGACACCAAAATGAAATTCATCAAAGACAAATATAAGCCCTGGTCTACACTAGGGGGGATCGATCTAAGTTATACAACTTCAGCTACGTGAATAACGTAGCTGAAGTCGACATACTTAGATCGATTTACCATGGTGTCTCCACCAAGGTGAGTCGACTGCTGCCGCTCCCCCGTCGACTCTACCTGCACCTCTCAAGGCGATGGAGTACAGGAGTCGACGGGAGAGTGCTCGGGGGTCGATTTATTGTGTGTAGATGTGATAAATCGATCCCCGCTGGATCGATCGCTGCCCGCCAATCTGGCGGGTACTGAAGACATATCCTAAGGTGCTACACTTAGGGAAGAAAAACCAAATGCAAAAATACAGAATGGGGAATAACTGGCTTGACAGCAGCACTGCTGAGAAGGATCTGGAAGTTTTGGTGGATCACATCAACATGAATCAACAATGCAATGCTGTTGTAAAAAAAGCAAATGAAATTTTGGGTTGTATTAACAGAGCCATAGGATGCAAATTACAGGAGCTGATAGTACCGTTTTATTCAGGGCTGGTTAGGCCTCAGCTGAAGTACCATGTCCGATTTTGGTCACCAGTGTATAGAAAGTATGTAGAGAAACTGGAAAGGATCCAGAGATGAGCGACAAAGGTGATCAAAGGAAAGCGTGAGCAAAGGCTGAAGGAACTGGCTGTATTTAGTTTGGAAAAGAGGAGATTGGGGGGGGGGGGGACGACATGATAGCAGTCTTCAATTACTTGAAAGAGATGGAGAAAAGTTGTTCTCTCTTGCCAGAGAGGGCAGGACAACAGGCAATGGGTTCAGATTACAGCATAGCAGATTTAGATTAAATTTCAGGAAAAACTTCCTAACTGTAAGAACAGTAGGACAATGGAAAAAACTGCCTAAGGAAGTTGTGGACACTGCTTCACTGGAGGTTTTCAAAAAGAGGCTGGATAGCCATCTGTCTTGGATGGTTTCTAGACCAGTGATACTCAGATCGCAGTGGTTCAGGAGCCGAATTAGTGATCATTACCCGAAAGACCCATAGTAGTGTGAATTCATTGTTTCATTTACTATTTTTAGATACATATTACTCTCACTGCAAAACGACTGACCAAGTATTCTACAACTGATTAATAATTAAACTGCACAGTGTTTTAATATCAGTTGCTGCAAAGCACTGCAGGAGTCACATTAAAGAGCCACTTGCAGCTCCTGAGCCTCAGTCTGAGTATCACTGGTTTAGATACAACACATCCTGCATCTTGGCAGGGTATTAGACTACATGACCCTTGCACTCTTCTAACCCTGTGGTTCTATGATTCTATGATCTAGTTCAGCCTGCAGAATCTCTATTAGATGTAAGGGTATGTGAGATGGACGGGATCCAGCTGAACCAACGGCTCTTGGCTAAACAGCTTTCAATAATAGTTCAGCTGCATCTACTGCTGAAATCTTGTCAGCACTGAGTAATTTTTATAGTGCACACAAGTTTTCAGAGCCCAGGGTGAGTTTATGGAGCTGGGAGTGAAGGAGAAATAAAAAGAAACATTCATCTACTTGAGAACTGAGAAAGTTTGCTATGAAGAGCAAACAATTAATATGGAACTCCACAGGTTCATTTTTACAAAGTCACTATTTAGGGTGGAACCACAATTTAAGAGCAATTCACAACTGAATGTGGAAAAGCAGTGTTTAAAGCCAGGCTTTGAGAAGAACTGTGTCATTCTCTTTTCTTTTAGATGCAACAGGAATGTCTGTGCTGACCTACATACAGTGCAACCCACATGAAGTCAACGGGCTTGCACTAGATGAAGAAAAGTGCAGAATTTAGTCCATCATTGTTGTCTTTTCATAACTATATGATTGCTGCTTCAAAGTTGTCTCCTCTCAACATGGGCAGATAATTTCCATTAGCATTAACAGAAGTTACATACATATGTCAGGAAGAGAATAAACCCAAAATGTATAATTGAGTTATTCAATTTTTATTCCCCTACTCAGGAGCAGAAAACAAGTTATTTATCCTACAGTAACTGTGATTCTTCGAGATGTTACTAAAGCTCTTCTGACAGCCATATAAACGTCGAGTTAAAGACTACTGGAAATACACAATAGTCTTTTAATTATTACTAGCACTGATGGGAAAGCAAAAAGTATGTTATTTGGTTTGTGCTACATTTAATACTCTCTATAGCTCAAAGGAGAGGTTACTTACCTTTCTGTAACCTGAATTCTTCATGTTGTGTGGCCCCTTTCGATATTCTACTGTGGGCATGCATGCGTTCCACACAGGCGAGACTTTCTGAAGACCACGCCTGTGCAGTTCCTCTCCTCATGCTGCAGAGTGAGAGAATAAGGCAGTGTGAAAGCATTGCCTCTCCAGTTTTCCCTCTACTGCAATGGGCCAGAGCTGCAGCAGAGGAAGAGAAGGGTGGGTAGTGGAATATAGATAGGACCACACATCTCCAAGAACTCAAGTGGCAGAAAGATAAGTAACCTCTTTCTTCAAGCACTGGCCCCTATCTGTATTCCACAGTGGGTGACTGACAAGCAGTCTTCCTTATGGACGAGGGTGTGAGGACCTCAAGGAAGTCAGTGAATGGAAGACTGCCGAGCTCACTGCCGCATCAGCTGCTGAGGTCTGCACTACAATGTAATATTTTGCAAAGCTATGAAATGAACTCCAAGTTGTAACTTTACAAATCTCAGTTAGGGGAACTTCGCTGAGGAAACTTCGCTGACACCGCCTGCATTCTAGTGGAGTGAGTCCTGATACACTAGGGAGGAGAGGTGCCAGCCACTTCATAACACAGCAGGATCCAGCCAGAGATATGTTTGGGTAGTTTCTGCACCAAAATACCTTCTCCCTTCATGTGTTCAGTAAAAGGATATAATTAGCTTGAGAAACCTTCAAAAGAATTTTTTTCTGCCTGGATAGAACGCTAACACTCTTCATACTTCCAGAGTATGAAGTCTCCTGTCTTGTGAGTTTTGGTGAGAAGACAGGTAGATAGTCAATCTAGTTTAAATGGAATTCTGAGATCACGTTGGTTGTACATGTAGGGTAAAGTCATAGGGAAGCCTTCTTATGAAAGACAGTGGGTCAGCCAGGAGGGCTCTGTAAGGATAAGGCCTTTGTCTGCAGCCATACTGTAAGGCCTAAAGCCTAAGGCCTTCGTCTACAGTCAGATTAAAAGAGCAGCCAAGCAGCAGCTATTAGCTCAGAAGCAGGAAGCCACATCCTCACATTCCATCTAAATTACGTTAAAACGGGCTCACATATTAGGTGCCCCCATAGGTAGAACATTTGCTGTATTATCAAATTGTGTGGTTCCCATTCACGGTCCCTTGATAGGAATCTGCTAAGGCTGTCCACGAGTTTTTTGCATTGCTCCAGGAGGGATGTGGTGACTGATGCACCAATTCCACAGGTTAATGGCTATTGCCCATAATGGAGCGGATTTCACATCAGTTGGTCTGTTGATATAGATTACTGTTGACTTGTTCAATCGTACTTGTGCATGTCTCACTGCTGTGCATGGGAGGAAGCATTTGCAAGCCCTGCGGACTGCTTGCAGTTATAGCAGATTTATATGCATTCTGAACTCTTGAGGTGTCCAAGTATCTTCTGCCATTTGTTCGCCCAGATGGATGTCCCAGCCTAGGGAGGAGGCATCCAGAATTAATACTTTTTCTAGTGGTGGTGGTGGTGGAGTGAAAGGAATTCCTGTGCACACATGGTGGCTGTTTGCCCATCAGTTTACTGAGTCCTGTATTCTCTGAGTGCTGGCTCTTTTTCCATGCAGTCTCTGCTTGGGATGTACACTGTTTTGAGCTAAGTTTTGAGCTAAGGCACAAAGTTGAAGCCTTGCAAACGGTGTTACATAAGTACAGGCTGCCATTGGCCTAAGAGTGAGACAAGTTTGAACCCAGGTCTGTGGACTGGCCTGAAGCTCCATGACCATTGCTGTCATTGTCAAAAATCTGTCCTCTGGCAGGAAAGCTCTGGCTGTGAGAGAGTTCAGTGTTGCTCCAATGAATTCTTCTGTCTATGTGAGGACTAATAATGATTTCTCTTTGTCTACAGAGACGCCCAGAGACTGATGCAACTAGAATAGGAGCTCTTGTTGCAGAATGGACCTCTTAGTGAGATCTCCCAGTCAGTAACCGTTTGTCGAGGGGCAGAAATATTGAAAGTCCCTTGAGGTGAAGGTGGGCTGCCACTGACATCATTTCCGTAAACAGCCTTGGGGTTGTAACCAGACTGAAGCGAAGAAGCTTGTACTGTTAATGATAGGAACCTATGGTAAACCTGAGAACTTTCCTGTGTGCAAGTGAGGTACATGAAAACAGGTATCCTTCACGTTGTGAATTATGAACTAGTGTCCTTTGCTTAATGATAGAATTACTGCTGCCAACTTACCATTCTAAATCGTGTTGCTGGGATATAGACACTGAGTTGCAGTAGGCTTTTTTTTCTTTGAATTATGAAGTATTTGTAACAGAATCCTCCTCCATGGTAAAGGGCAGAACCCAGGTTCTGTGGCTCACAGTTGAAGAAGGGAGTCTATCTCCTTGTGAGAGTGATCCCTGAAGAGAGATCGAGACAGTGGATGAGGAGGGGAAAGGGAGAGAAATTCTACTGTATATCCTGTTTGGATAATATCAAGAAGCCATCTGTTGGATGTAATGCTCTGCCTGTTGTCAAAGAAGTGGGCTAAATGGCCCCCAAAGCAGAAAAAGTTAAACAAATTAGGCTACGGAAATGGTTTGCAGCCCCTTAGGTTCCAGTTGGAAGGAGGAGGCAGAAGGAGTTGTTTGTCTAAGCCTCTGTAGGTGTGTGCACTTCCTTGGGGGCTCATAAGGCCTATGATGGAAAAATGGTTCAGTAGTTGATCTTTGTCTGGTGCATAAATCCGGAGGGAGCAGAGAATTACCCTGGATACCTTTAACGAACATAGGGACTCGTTCATCTTTCACTAAAAATCTAAGTCTCCTCTGAAGGGCAGATCCTCTATTGTGACTTAGCTCTCCTTTAGGAACCCGGATGAGTAAGCCACTCTTCTCACAACCACAGCAGTAGCTACTGACCAAGCAGCCATGTCAGCCGCATTGAAGGCAGTTTGCAGTGATGACTTCACAGTCAGATATCCCTCTTAGATGAGTACTTCAAACTGTCCTCTAAGCTATGGACGTGTTATTCCTTGACTTTAGCAAAGCTTTTGATACGGTCTCCCACAGTATTCTTTCCAGCAAGCTAAAGTAGTATAGGCTGGATGAATGGACTATAAGGTGGATAGAAAGCTAGCTAGATCCTTGGGCTCAACAGGTAGTGATCAATGGCTCCATGTCTAGTTGGCAGCCAGTATCAAGCGGAGAGCCCAAGGGTCGGTCCTGGGGCTGGTTTTGTTCAATATCTTCATTAATGATCTGGAGGATGGTGTGGATTGCACCCTCAGCAAGTTTGCAGATGACACTAAACTGGGAGCAGTGTTAGATATGCTGGAGGTTAGGGATAGGATACAAAGGGACCTAGACAAATTAGAGGACTGGGCCAAAAGAAATCTTATGAGCTTCAACAAGGACAAGTGCAGAGTTCTGCACTTAGGATGGAAGAATCCCATGCACTGCTACAGACTAGGGACTGAGTGGCTAGGCAGCAGTTCTGCAGAAAAGGACCTAGGGGTGACAGTGAACGAGAAGCTGGATATGAGTCAATAGTGTGCCCTTGTTGCCAAAAAGGCTAATAGCATTTTGGGCTGTATAAATAGGAGCACTGCCAGCAGACCAAGGGACATGATCATTCCCCTCTATTCGGCATTGGTGAGGCCTCATCTGGAGTACTGTGTCCAGTTTTGGGCCCCACACCACAAGAAGGATGTGGAAAAATTGGAAACAGTGCAGCGGAGGGCAACAAAAATGATTAGGGGCTGGAGCACATGACTTATGAGGAGAGGCTGAGGGAACTGGGATTATTTAGTCTGCAGAAGAAAAGAATGAGGGGGGATTTGATAGCTGCTTTTAACTACCTGAAAGGGGGTTCCAAAGAAGATTGATCTAGACTGTTCTCAGTGACAGAAGATGAAAGAACAAGGAGTAATGGTCTCAAGTTGCAGTGGCGGAGGTTTAGGTTGGATATTAGGAAAAACTTTTTCACTAGGAGCATGGTGAGGCACTGCAACGGGTTACCTAGAGAGGTGGTGGAATCTCCTTCCTTAGAGGTTTTTAAGGTCAGGCCTAAGAAAGTCCTGGCTGGAATGATTTAGTTGGGGATAGGTCCTGCTTTGAGCAAGGGGTTGGACTAGATGACCTCCTGAGGTCCCTTCCAACGCTGATATTCTATGATTCTCACGTGGAATCTTATCTGAAAACTCTACCTTGTAATTCACAAGGTTGTACTTGGCAAAAAGCACCTAACAGTTTGCTATTGTGAATTGCAGGCTGGTAGCTGAAAAGATCTTTCTGCCAACAGTACAGTCCTTAGCTTCCTTATCAAGTGGAAAAGATCATATCTGGTGTTGCCTGTTTCTCTCTGATGCTGCTTGGGCAACCAGTGGATTTGGTGCTGGATGACTAAATAAAAATTCTGTCCGTTTGGCTGGGAAAAAACACATCTTCTCCGTCCTTTTAAGGGTGGGAGCACACGTGGCAGGTGTGTGCCACACCACCTTTGCTGGTTCGATGATCACGTCATTAATCGATAGTGCAATTTTACTGAGTCCGATGCTCTGAAGGATATCAGAGTTTGTGGGATGCCTCCTGCACCTCCACCTTATCAGGTAGCAAGAGCTATGCTATAAAAGTTACTGTTCTTGTAGTGTAGTTTCTTGATAAGTGCAATGTAGACATTAAATGTGTTAAAAGTCCTAGCCCAGATGCCCTCAAATTCTGAATACAAGAAACTAGACAACATATTGACAATATAACTCAATTATTAGTGCTTTTGTACTGGCAAAGACAGTGAGATCAAGTCATACAACAAATCCTGTACTAAAATGGTGATGCTATGCTGCAC
Source organism: Chelonia mydas (assembly GCF_015237465.2). Taxonomy (NCBI): domain Eukaryota; kingdom Metazoa; phylum Chordata; order Testudines; family Cheloniidae; genus Chelonia; species Chelonia mydas. The sequence continues at coordinate 42,568,278 of NC_057849.1, forward strand.
TACAAGATGTTGCTTAATGTTACAGGCACCATCCTGTGGATAAATTCTGAAGGTGGAGATTAAGACAATTTTCAAAGCAAGAAAGGAATTTACCTGATGACCTCTCCAACATCCCCCTCTAAGGGATTTGCAGGGGGATATGGGTTCTAAAGTTCAAGATTATTTGAACAATTATTAAATGCCTCCATGTGCCTAATCATTCTATATTAAGAGTACTTGAACAATAAAGTTTGAGTATTAAAGACAATATACAACCAAATTCTATTATCTAGGAATATTCTGCCTCTGACTCTGTGGCTGAGGAGGGGGCCATGGAAGTGGAATTAGCTGCTGCCTGAGGAGCAGGAAGGGTTTGTTGGGAAAGGATGCACACCCTTTAGGGGAACTGGAGCCCCATTCTTTATGGTGAAGGGTTGTTCGGTTCCTGCGCAGCACCAAGCAATGAAAGAACACAACTACATTATGGGAGGGGTGAACGGCTACTCAGGCTGGGCTCCTGGGTTCAGGATTTGATAGGATAGAGTATAAGAACGACATGCATAACTAAACAATTGATTCACTTTTGTTTGTTTGTTTAAAATGTGATTTTAAATTCCAAGGATAAACTGTTTTGCATACTCAGAATATAATTTTCTCATAATTAAAACACACACATTCACATTCAGAAAAAGGATTAATAATCTCGTATTCTCTGAATGCTAACAACATACAGCAGGTTTTACATAATTTGCTTCATTTGCCAAATTGGCTGTTGGACTGTCAGAGAGGACCAAAACTGCTGTTTTTCACAGTCCCAAAATTATAGAAACAAACTAATTCCACTAAGCTCTTTGTCATTCTGAAATACAGTACTAATAGAGTACTGACTCCATATTCTCATCACAGAAGCAAGGAGATTATATTTAAATGCAGGCACACACAGGCACAGTAGCTTGACAGAAGTTTTGAAACTGAAAAATTTCAACTCCAGTAGCGGCACACCTGGATATTTACTCCAAAAACCTCAGTAAGCAGCCTCTGTTTTGAATTATATTGATAGGAAATTTGGAGATTTTAAGATTCTGCTGAAAGGGGATGACAGCTTAGTCAGCCTGCTAGAGTCACAAAGCCTAAGCATTTCCAAACTTTCCTTTTCTTTTAAAGTATGAATGAGAATGAAATGTTATACTCACAGTGTTTGGTACATATGGTAATCCATAAAATTTCTCCTGGGTTTCCTTTAAAATTTCTGTGGTTGACCTCTTTAGAGGATGTTCCCCATGGTAGAGTTGGTCCAAGACAGCATAAAAGACCTAGACAGATAAAACATATATTCAGCTTTGGCTCACAGTCTTGGCATTTGACATGTGGTTAACCAACGAAGACAGAGGCAATAGAATAAACCATGAGAACTTAAAATATGTACATTTCCTGGTTCTTCTATTTTTGGTATAAAATAAAAGGATAAGAGGACTGATCCTTTTGCTGAGTGCCCTCAACTCCAACTGACAAACAGATGTTGAGGACTCAATATCTTGCAAGATTAGTTCCCTGACACTTAAAATGACACTGTCAACCTCCATAAGCTTATCATAGAATCATAGAATGTCAGGGTTGGAAGGGACCCCAGAAGGTCATCTAGTCCAACCCCCTGCTTGAAGCAGGACCAATTCCCAGTTAAATCATCCCAGCCAGGGCTTTGTCAAGCCTGACCTTAAAAACCTCTAAGGAAGGAGATTCTACCACCTCCCTAGGTAACGCATTCCAGTGTTTCACCACCCTCTTAGTGAAAAAGTTTTTCCTAATATCCAATCTAAACCTCCCCCATTGCAACTTGAGACCATTACTCCTCGTTCTGTCATCTGCTACCATTGAGAACAGTCTAGAGCCATCCTCTTTGGAACCCCCTTTCAGGTAGTTGAAAGCAGCTATCAAATCCCCCCTCATTCTTCTCTTCTGCAGACTAAACAATCCCAGCTCCCTCAGCCTCTCCTCATAAGTCATGTGCTCTAGACCCCTAATCATTTTTGTTGCCCTTCGCTGGACTTATATATTTGTCTACCTTAAACAAAACTGAAACCCATGCCTAATGTCCCACAGAAGTCCACCTTTTGGAAAAAAAAAAAGTTTTAAAATAGTCTCTTATTAATGAGACTGTTTCTCAGAAAAGGAAGGTATTTTGAAAGACATAGCACAGCCCAACATGATGTTACTATGATGCACATGCTATGCATGGGGCCATAAAGAGTAGAAGATCACAACTGCTGTGAAGAATTAAGCAGTGGACACCAAAAGTGTCAAGACAGATGGCAGAAAGAGCCACTGTTGGCACCTCTCAAGTTCCCTCTAGAACTGGGCTACTATCGTGCTCTGGGGAAGATCATAGAATCATAGAATATCAAGGTTGGAAGGGACCTCTGGAGGTCATCTAGTCCAACCCCCTGCCCAGAGCAGGACCAATCCCCGACTAAATCCTCCCAGCCAGGGCTTTGTCAAGCCTGACCTTAAAAACTTCAAAGGAAGGGGATTCCACCACCTCCCTAGGTAACGCATTCCTGTGTTTCACCACCCTCCTAGTGAAAAAGTTTTTCCTAATATCCAACCTAAATCTCCCCCACTGCAACTTGAGACCATTACTCCTTGTTCTGTCATCTGCTATCACTGAGAATAGTCTAGATCCATCCTCTTTGGATCCACCCTTCAGGTAGTTAAAAGCAGCTATCAAATCCCCCCTCATTCTTCTCTTCCGTAGACTAAACAATCCCAGTTCCCTCAGTCTCTCCTCATAAGTCATGTGTTCCAGGCCCCTAATCATTTTTGTTGCCCTTCGCTGGACTCTTTCCAATTTTTCCACATCTTTCTTGTAGTGTGGGGCCCAAAACTGGACACAGTACTCCAGATAAGGCCTCACCAATGCCAAATAGAGGGGAACGATCACGTCCCTCGATCTGCTGGCAATGCCCCTACTTATAAACCCCAAAATGCCATTGGCCTTCTTGGCAACAAGGGCACACTGTTGACTCATATCCAGTTTCTCGTCCACTGTCACCCCTAGGTCCTTCTCTGCAGAACTGCTGCCTAGCCATTCGGTCCCTAGTCTGTAGCGGTGCATGGGATTCTTCCGTCCTAAGTGCAGGACTCTGCACTTGTCCTTGTTGAACCTCATAAGATTTCTTTTGGCCCGATCCTCCAATTTGTCTAGGTCCCTCTGTATCCTATCCCTACCCTCCAGCGTATCTACCACTCCTCCCAGTTTAGTGTCATCCACAAACTTGCTGAGGGTGCAATCCACACCATCCTCCAGATCATTAATGAAGATATTGAACAAAACCGGCCCCAGGACCAACCCTTGGGGCACTCTGCTAGACACCGGCTGCCAACTAGACATGGAGCCATTGATCACTACCCGTTGAGCCCGACAATCTAGCCAGCTTTCTACCCACCTTGTAGTGCATCCATCCAGCCCATACTTCCTTAACTTGCTGACAAGAGTACTGTGGGAGATCGTGTCAAAAGCTTTGCTAAAGTCAAGGAATAACACGTCCACTGCTTTCCCTTCATCCACAGAACCAGTTATCTCATCATAGAAGTCAATTAGATTAGTCAGGCATGACTTTCCCTTGGTGAATCCATGCTGACTGTTCCTGATCACTTTCCTCTCCTCTAAGTGCTTCAGAATTGATTCTTTCAGGACCTGCTCCATGATTTTTCCAGGGACTGAGGTGAGGCTGACTGGCCTGTAGTTCCCAGGATCCTCCTTCTTCCCTTTTTTTAAAGATGGGCACTACATTAGCCTTTTTCCAGTCGTCCGGGACCTCCCTGGATCGCCATGAGTTTTCAAAGATAATGGCCAATGGCTCTGCAATCACATCCGCAAGCTCCTTTAGCACCCTCAGATGCAGTGCATCCGGCCCCATGGACTTGTGCTCGTCCAGCTTTTCTAAATAGTCCCGAACCACTTCTTCAGATGTTCAGTTTGTCAGGGTCCCAGGCATAATAAGAGGTAAGGGAATTAGGAAAGAAGTGCTACTGAAAGGGATCGATATTTTACAGGTACTTGGAGCAGCATATGTGGGACTTTTATAGGACTCAGGAATTGTATGAGAGGTGCTGAGGGTTTTTCAGGGTTGGAGGTCAGAGTGGGAATTGGAGAAGCAGCATGTTGATTTGTGAGACTAAATGTCTTGTGGGAGTTTTGTGGGGCAGACAAAATGAGAAACAATTGTCCAATTCACAATATTCTGCAACGATTTGATGGAGACAGACATTAGGCCTAAACCAGGAGTCAGACTGCAGTAGGATGACCAACTGTTAGGTGGAGCACCAGCTACACTAAGCACTGTAGGGACCCATACAGGATTTCTTGCCTGTGGAAAAAGTGGCCCAGTCCAAATCCCACTGAAATAAATATCTTTAGGGGTTACAAAGAAATAGTTAACTCCAGCCCCTCCCCAACATCTGAGTGGAGCACTTGGATGTTTCAGAGGAAACTACTGTGCTCCTGCTGGAAGGAGATGAATCTGTGATTCTTGCTGTCAGGAGGTAACATTAATGTCTTATCCTTTATCAATACTCATGTAATACCATACTACTATATTAACTCCTTTACTGCTTTGGGAGCTCTGAGACAATTCAGAAGCTTGACTGTGTACTAGCTCTGCGCTATCATGCAAATCCAAACCAAACAGAAATGGCTTTTTACTGAAATATAACGAGATTAAAGTTTCTATCAGACATTTGTCACGGCGCTGTTAAAGCTCCCCCTGCTGGACATTCACCAGGCTGCCACGTTTCAGTCTCACATGCCAGACCCACGTGATTCTAAGCTTCCCTTTGTCTGGGTAGCCTCCGGCACTGTTTCTTTGGTCTCTCTGGAATACATCCCACTGGGCTAGGGTGACCAGCTAGCAAGTCACAGGGGATTGGTGGTTATAGGCGCCTATATAAGACAAAGCCCCCAATATTGGGACTGTCCCTATAAAATAGGGACATCTGGTCACCCTACGCTGGGCACAGAGTCTGTTACGCCTCCACAGAAGTGGGAACTCAGGGTCCAGCTGCCTTAGATTCTCAGAACCACCACCACCCCCTGCCAAGATACACCAGCTGCTTAAGTGTACCCTTTCTCATAATTTCAGCCTTGTGAGAACTCTGGTGTACAGTTTAGCTGAAACATGTAACACATAGACATTGCAGAAGGGATTCTAAAACACCTATCCTTTAAACAACTTATGAGATATACTGATCCACACAAACCAACAGAATTTCAATTTATCATTCCCTTCCTTAATTTCCTCACCACTCAAGTGTTCTTTGTTTGGGATTTAGAATCACAGAATTGTAGGATTGGAAGGAATCTCGAGAGGTCATCTAGTCTAGTCCCCTGCACTCATGGAAGGACTAAGTATAATCTAAACCATTCCTGACAGGTGTTTGTCTAACCTGCTCTTAAAAAATCTCCAATGATGGAGATTCCACAACATTCCCAAGCAATTTATTCCAATGCTTAATGACCCTGAGAGTTAGGAAGTTTTTCCTAATGTCCAACCTAAACTGCGCTTGCTGCAATTTAAGCCCATTGCTTCTTGTCCTATCCTCAGAGATTAAGGAGAGCAATTTTTCTCCCTCCTCCTTGTAACAACCTTTTATGTACTTGAAAACTGTTATGTCCCCTCTCAATCTTCTCTTCTCTAGACTAAACAAACCCAACTTTTTCAATCTTCCCTCAAAGGTCATGTTTTCTAGACCTTGAATCTTTTTTGTTGCTCTTCTCTGGACTTTTTCCAATTTGTCAACATCTTACCTGAAATGTGGCGCCCAGAAATGGACGCAATTCTCCAGTTGAGGCCTCATCAGCAGAGAGTAGAGTGGAATTATTTCTTGTGTCTTGCTTACAACATTCCTGATAATATATCCCAGAATTATGTTCGTTTTTTTGGTAACAGCGTTACACTGTTAATTCATATTTAGGTTGTGATCCACTATGACCTTCAGATCCCTTTCTGGGAGTACTCCTTCTTAGGCAGACATTTCCTGTTTTGTATGTGTGCTACTGATTGTTCCTCCCTAAGTGGAGTACTTTGCATTTGTCCTTACTGAATTTCATCCTATTCACCTCAGACCATTTCTCCAGTTTGTCCAGATCATTTTGAATTTTAATTCTATCCTCCAAAGCACTTGCAACCCCTCCCAGTTTGGTATCATCCGCAAACTTTGTAAGTGTACTCTCTATGCTATTATCTAGATCGTTGATGAAGATATTGAAGAGAACCAGACCCAGAACCGATACCTGTGGGACCCTACTTCATATGCCCCTCCAGTTTGACTGTGAATCACTAGTAACTACTCTTTGGGAATGTTTTTCCAACCAGTTATGCACTCCGCCCCCCTTATAGTAGCTCCATCTAGATTGTATTTCCTTAGATTGTTTATGAGAAGGTCATGCAAGATGGTATCAAAAGCCTTACTAAAATCAAGATATACCACATCTTATCCACAAGGCTTCCCCCTTATCCACAAGGCTTGCTACCCTGTCAAAGAAAGCTATTAGGTTGGTTTGACATGATTTGTTCTTGACAAATCCATGCTGACTGTTACTTTTCATTTTATTTTCTTCTAGGTGGTTGCAAATTGATTGCTTGATTACTTGCTCCATTATCTTTCTGGGTACTGAAATTTAGCCATTTAGTCAGAGTACTTCAGGGAATCTAGGATCGCACCCTCCTGCACAGGGCTTCTCCTCCAAATCATAGAGTCTCTCTCACACCCAGTTAGCTTCCTTCTCTCCCCCCCCCAATGAGAGGTGAGAGACCCTTTCTTTTATAACCTCTGGGCCCCTCTACTCCCTTCTTTAAAAAAAAAAAATCTGTACATGAAATAGGGAACTTGGGAGATGGTACTGTGAAAAAGCTGAGCGAGTCATTTACATCAGCAGTTCTCAACCGGGGTCCCGCGCCTCCTGATGGGCCGCAAGCAGGTTTCAGGGGGTTCACTAAGCAGGGCTATGGGACCCAGGGCAGAAAGCCCAAGCCTGAGCCTGAGCCCTGCCATGCAGGGCTGAAGCCAAAGCCTGAGCAACTTAGCTTGCTACCCCCCTAATGCTGGCACTGTCTTTTCTATGCAGAAAAACAGTTGTTGTGGCAGGTGGCTCGTGGAGTTTTTATAAGATGCTACGGGGGGCCTCAGAAGAAAAAAGTTGAGATCATCTGACTAAAATGGAATTGTGTCTTATGTAGCACGTTCAGTTATTTCTTTGAAAGTCTTATGATTGGGTAAAAAAAATCCAAACCCACTGACAGCTTGCGACTTAGCCAGAATTCATTCATTATCATAGATCTGGTTTGGACTATCTAAGTCTTTACAACTAAATGTAAACATTTCCAAAGGATTATGTTACTTCTGTTTGAATTACTCTCTTCAAAACATATAGCAGCTTAATAAACCTTTCAACCAGATTTCCAAAATGATAAACTCTGGTAAGACATTCAAAAGCTGCTTTTCCACGGCACAAGTGTATGCTCTTGTGGTTAGAGCGAGAACTGGGTGTCAGGACTTCTGGGATCTATTCCTGGACCCTCTACTGAAGACCGATGAGGTGGGTTGCTTAGAGAATAATGCAGAAACAGAGAGCTGGAGAAATAAGCCACTGAAGCAAGTTACAAGCTTTCCCCTTCCCTGGCACATGTAGAGTGTTAGAAGGAAGTTCTGACCCAGGCCACCAGGAGCCCACAGCGAAAATAAATCCACGCTGGAAAATAAATCCACCCACTGATGACTTTACATACGTAAGTATTTTCAAGTATGAGCCATAGTTATGTGTGTCTGCCATAGCAATGGGAATGAAAGATATTTCACATTGCATATGATTTGGAGATTGTTGTTAAGGTCCCTATTTTTAAGCATTTAGATACTGGTAGATTTCTACTGTCAGTGTTTATCTAGTATAGACTTTAAATAAGAGGAAGCAGTGTATTACAGTAATTATAAATTACTACATTAATTAGCTTAAATGGTGCAGTTAAAATGCTATTAATAAATTTGGTTCCAATTCTTTAGAGCTCCCTGCCTGCTTGTTAAGAGTCATTATGTAATGAGCTATCTCTGCCAATGAGCTATACCTGTGTTTTGAACTCTCAGAACTGGAGACTCATACAAAACCAACCTTCCACACAAACTTCCACGTGGCTGGACTATACAAAAACAAGACAAGCCATTTACAAGGCACACTTTACTTCTCTACAGAGGAAAAAGGACAGTGAACTATCTAAACTTTGACATGCCATGAGGGGCTACAACAGTGCACCCTTAACCCACCTAACAATATTGTTAATCTATCCAACCACATACTTAGCCCAGCAGAAGAGTCTGTCCTATCTCAGGGACTCTCTTTCTGCCCCACCACCCCCACGCACATGATACAGTTCTGCGGTGATCTGGAAGCCTACTTTTGCTGTCTCTGACGCAAGGAATATTTTCAACACACCACTGAACAGCACGCTGACCCACAATAAACTTCCTACCAACACTACAAGAAGAAGAATTCTGCGTGGACTCCTCCTGACGGTTGAAACGACAGACTGGAGTGCTGAAAGTGCTTCCGCAAATGTGCACAGGCTGAAATTGTGAACAAACAGCAACACTTGCCCCATAACCTCAGCCGTACAGAATGCAACGCCATCCACAGCTTCAGAAACAACTCTGACATTATAATCAAAGGTTTCAGAGTAGCAGCCATGTTAGTCTGTATTCGCAAAAAGAAAAGGAGTACTTGTGGCACCTTAGAGACTAACAAATTTATTTGAGCATAAGCTTTCGTGAGCTACAGCTCACTTCATCGGATGCATAGGTGCCACAAGTACTCCTTTTCTTATTATAATCAAAGGGGCTGACAAAGGAGGTGCTGTAGTCATCATGAACAGGAGGCTGCCAGGCAACTCTTCAACACGACATTCTACAGGCCAGTATCCTCCGATCCCACTGACTAGTACCAAAAGAAACTACACCATCTGCTCAAGAAACTCCCTGCTACAGCACGGGAACAAATCTACACAGACACACCCCTAGAGCCCCAAGGAGTATTCTATCTGCTACCCAAGATCCATAAACCTGGAAATCCTGGACGCCCCATCATCTCAGGCACTGGCACTCTTACAGCAGGATTATCTGGCTATTTGGACTCTCTCCTCAGGCCCTACGCTACCAGCACTCCTAGCTATCTTCGAGACACCACCAACTTCCTGAGGAAACTACAATGCATTGGTGATCTTCCTGAAAACACCATCCTGGCCATCGTGGATGTAGAAGCTCTTTACACGAGTATTCCACATGAGGATGGACTACAAGCTGTCAGGAACAGTATCCCTCATGAGGCCACAGAACACCTGGTGCCTAAGCTTTGTAACTTTGTCCTCATCCACAACCATTTCAGATTTGGGGACAACTGATACCTTCAAGTCAGCGGCACTGCTATGGGTACCCGCATGGCCCCATGGTATGCCAACATTTTTATGGCTGACTTAGAACAATGCTTCCTCAGCTCTCGTCCCTTAGCGCCCCTCCTCTACTTGTGCTACATTGATGACATCTTGGGAAGGTGGCCCTTGAAGAATTCCACCTGGATTTCAACAATTTCCACTCCACCATCAATCTCAGCCTGGACCAGTCCACACAAGAGATTCACTTCCTGGACACTACAGTACAAATTAGTGATGGTCACATAAACATCACCCTATACCGGAAACCTATTGACCACTATTCTTATCTACATGCATCCAGCTTCCATCCAGGACACATCACACGATCCATTGCCTACAGCCAAGCCCTAAGATACAATCATATTTGCTCCAATCCCTCAGACAGAGACAAACACCTACAAGATCTTTATGAAGAATTCTTAAAACTACAATACCCACCTGGGGAAGTGAGGAAACAGATTGACAGAGCGAGACAGGTACCCAGAAGTCACCTACTACAGGACAGGCGCAACAAGGAAAATAACAGAACACCACTGGCCATCACGTACAGCCCACAGCTAAAACCTCTCCAGCACACCATCAACGATCTACAGCCTATCCTGGAAAACGATCCCTCACTCTCACAGACCTTGGGAGACAGGCCAGTCCTCACTTACAGACAGCCCCCTAACCTAAAGCAAATACTCACCAGCAACTACACACCACACAACAGAAACACTAACCCAGGAACCAATCCCTGTAACAAACCCCGTTGCCTACTCTGTCCCCATATCTACTCTAGCGATATCATCATAGGACCCAACCATATCAGCCACACCATAAGGGGCTCATTCACCTGCACATCTACTAATGTGATATTTGCCATCATGTGCCAGCAATGCCCCTCTGCCATGTACATAGGCCAAAGAGAACACTTCAATCTCCTGGGACATTCAATAACAGGTTTAAAAGTAGTCATCCTACAACAAAAAAACTTCAAAAACAGATTTCAAAGAGAAACTGCAGAGCTACAATTCACTTGCAAACTTACCACCATCAGTTTGGGCTTGAATAGGGACTGGCTGGCTTACTACAAAAGCAATTTTCCCTCTCTTGGTATTGACACCTCCTCATCAATTATTGGGAGTGGACCACATCCACCCTAACTGAATTGGCCTTTTCATCACTGGTTCTCCACTTGTAAAGTAATTCCCTTCTCTTCATGTGCCAGTATATCTATGCTTGTATCTGTAATTTTCACTCCATGCATCTGAAGAAGTAGTTTTTTAACCAAAAAAGATTATGCCCTAATAAATCTGTTAGTCTTTAAGGTGCCATCAGGCTCCTCATTGTTTTTGTTGATACAGACTAACACGGCTACCCCTCTGATACTGTGCCAATAAAGTTACTGCAGGCCCAAGCTTACAGGCTATTACTCCACATGACAACAATATGCATATTGAAAAGATGTGTATTTAAATGTAGAGTACAGAACTCAAGTTTCCTCATTTCTCTCCAGAATCTGCTGGAGATCACAAAAGCTGAAATTATTATAGCAAAACTGAAGTTTATGGATGAAAAAGCAATTTAATTTCATTCTCCTATTTTTAGATACCATAAAAAATTAGTAGAAGTTACCTGGAAATTGTTTTATTTATTTTTTGAATAGGCTAAAACACATTTATGATATTTCCCTACTCTTGGAAAATTCAAACATTTTCATTTTCAAAAGGTCAAATAATGAATGGCACGGATGGCACTTAGCCCTCAAAGAGAAATATGTGCTTTTGCTAATTTTGAAGAAAATGAGTTTGAGTCTTCAGTTATAAGTAAGTTCTTTACCAATTTGTGTGCAATAAATGTGGTTATTCGGACATTAATATGTATGTAGGAGAACATATCTGGTTAACTAAATTAAAAATAAATACAAGAGTTTATTCCAATGATTATAACTTTAAATAACTACACAGAAAACAATACACATCTCTACAAAGGAACGTGGGAACTCTGTATTCACCACCATCCACCCGTCTCCAGGAACAATTTTTGTGAACTAAATAACTGAAACGACCATCAACCAGTCTTTTTATCTGGGATTAGTTTATATGCACCGGCAGGCATTATTGTTAGATTCTCTCAAGACGCATTGAAATAGAGAGGCAAATGCTTATGGCAACTCTGGTCCAGGACAAATACAAATTGACTGCTGAAAGGAAATCCTTGGGCTCTATTGCTAGTACAGATATTACTGAACAAAGAATGTCTGTGTTTGAAAGCACATGTCCACCGCTTCAGAATTTCAAATCAATTACTGGTCTGTACCCTGGGGGATTATTCAAAATTAGTGGCTCTCATGAACAGCGTGTTTGTTTGTTTGTTTTTTTGAGTATTCATTCATCAGTATTAAATTTTGCTTTTTCAGAACTGTTGTACAGTTTGGAGCAATTCTGATTTAATTCTTGTATGGATTCCTACACTGCAAACAATCTCGCTCAGATCTCTCTCAGATTTAGTAGCATAGCACGTCTGTATACGAAAACAATTATAAGCAACAATTATGCATTTCAAAATCAGAATTGCCAGGGGCATTTCACTGCTTTCACATTACAAAGGTAAAGTAGCGCTCCGCTCCACATCACTTAGCTCTCACAGAACCCACCATGGCTAGTGACACCCAAAGTTGCAATGGTTTAACTAAAAGTGTGACTTAAAAACTGACTTAGTTAAATCAGTGCAAACCTGTGTAGATACTCAACCTGCTATAAACCTGGCTTATTAGTTTAATTTGCACATGTAAATTTACAGATATAAGCTCAACTATTATAACCAGTTTTAAATCAACAGACGTGTCCACACAGCAGTTTGCACAGGTTTAATTAAGACATTTTAAAAATCAGTATTAGTTAAACTCAACAGTTGGTGTTTGTAGAGAAGGACACAGTCTTTGGGACATCTTTTAGAGAGAAGAAATCACAAATCCCTAGCCTTTGCCCAACTGTCCAAACTGCTACCTGATTCTTGCTTCTACATTTGTTAAAAAGAGACTGTGTGCTCCTGTTTGGAGCACCTAAAAGCAGTTGTCCTCACTTTAAAGCTATACCAATTGTGGTAAAAAACAAACAAACGTATTTAGCATAGGGAAAAAAGAATAGAGAAAAATCATACAAAATAAGCGTTAGCAGAATATAAACACAAGCTGACTAATCAGTATGAAAAACATAGCTCATCTGAATGCCTTTGTGACTATTAACTTTTACCGGTAATTGCTCTATTAGGGTTGAGGAAACAAGCTCCCTGTTTCAACAATGACATATATGTATTGTGGTTTTTTATTAAAAAAAGAAGAGTGAAAAACTAACATATTTTACCTAAGTTTTAACTCCCCTTTCATTATAATGCTAAGAAGGTAGAAACGGACATGTATTTTCTTACTAATATTGTTTTTACTCAGTTGCACAAGTTCACCAACTGTGAGTGCAGAGCTGTGCATTAATGCTGAGCAGAGGAGTTTTTCTTTTTAAAGAAAGTGTTGAAACTGTCGTTCTGGAAAAGCCAGACAGAACTGCATGAACTTAGCAACAACTATAACAATATAATAAGGCAGATCAGATTTTAGACCTAAAAACTTTGACAGTGTCCTTTTAGTAATAAAAACCAATATTTTCAAACCTGACTGCTTATGTCAGGAAACCAAAATCCGTATTTCATCACCTAAATAAAACTGGGCTGATTTTCAAAAGGTACTCAGCATCTCCAGCTCACACAGAGTTTAGTGGGATTTAAAGGTGCTCCATATTTCTGAGAATTAAACTGGTTTTATTTCGGAGCCACACAATGAATTTGAGAGCTTAAATGCAGGGTCCCAGGTTTGAAAATTTTGGTCAGAGTAAATACAATCAAAGATGGCTACTTCAGCATACTTTTGTTTTCAATTTATATTTGAGATATTTTAAAACATTCAGTAAACAAAATATCAAGTACCATTTTAATTTATGGCTTCCTGTTAAAACTTTTTTAAGTGTGAAAGGCAACCATTTTCAAAGCTGTGTATCTAAAGATAAGCATCTAAATCCATATTAAAACACCAACTTTATGCAGACAACTGACAATGTTGACCAAAACATATTAAAATGAAGTTGAAAACAATTGTTTAAATATTTGCATTTGTTTAGACAGCACAGATACAACACTAAGTGTTAAATTACAAAAATTTGTAAGATTTTACAAATTAATAGAGTCAAATTAATCTGATATTAGTTCCTATAAATTTAGGAAGTCGTTTCAGATTTAGTGGTGGAGAAACCTGAAGCCAAAGAACGTACCTGAAGTTGCATATCAGCTGCAGCACAAATCTTTTTAGATTCGCAGAGTCGTGACACCATGCTTTTTGGCAGTGACTTGAAGAAAGAAAAAAGCCACAATACATTTAGAATTAAGTAAATTAAGTACATTGTTTGAGAACATTTAATGTACAGTACTTCTGACTGAGGAAGACAAACAGAACATAAAAGTAAAACATATAATGGATTTTTACTGTAATTTTTAAAACAATTACGACTTTCAGAAAAACTTTAGATTGAAAAACTGACAAGGATGAAGACATTCTATTAAATATTAACAAGTACTAATTTGTCAGACAGAAGGTTTGAACATGCAAACACAGAATGGCAGACTATGTCATTGGCACTGCTTTTTAACTAGCAACCTGGGATAACCATTTATTGTCTCATAGATGCATATTTATAAAACAATACTTTGCTATCAACACGTACCTATTTAAAATATTATGACTATTATTTCAGACAGTAAAACACAGCTGTTGCAGGCAGTGCCCCAGGGTCATCCAGTCTAATCTTCAGTGGCAGATATTAGAAGTAAAAAAATCCTTTTGATGTTTGAGCATGTCTAGTACAAATCCATATGGGCCTGATCCAATCTCAAATGAAGTCAATAGGAGTCTATTCATTGTCTTCACTGAGTATTGGTTCAGATCCTACTTATTTATCAACATGAAGATGTTTTGCAAAACTGAACAGTATTCTTGATATTTTTAATAAAACCTAATCTATGCTTCATATTTACATGACTAAAATTATTTTAAATACTCCACCACATCGCTTGGAAGACTGACTGATTTTCCCCAATATTCAGTCTAGTTTTCCCTTTTGATTTTCCATCTAGATTTCTATAAATACATCCAGAGACTGTTCAATGCCATATCTTTCAAAATACTGGTAGGTGAATGTCTGGCCCTAAATTTCTTGTCAGTCCATCTTTAGGCAGTTCAATAAATCAGTCTTCCCAATAAGCATATTCTTTTTGGATGTATTTTAAAGTATGTCAATCAGGGTTAAAATAACTCAGTTCGTGCCATCATGTTAAACGCTATTATGGAATGATTCTGCACTTTAACACAGATGTTTGCTGTTACACAGAACTCAAAAAGCATACCTGAAGTTTTACAGTGTGTTGACGTGTTTAAGGACTAATACATCCAAGTTTACAGATTCTGATCCCATAGCCATATGTTTAAATTCTGTACAAATGATAGGACTTCAAACCAAATGATGTTGATGTTCATAGAATAAAAATACAGAACAATTGCATACCAAATTATACAAAACTGAGAAAAATGTTAGCAATTAACTCAATGGAATCTGGAAGTTAAAAACAGAGAGGAACTCTCAAGTTGCACAGCCGTTTTTTTTTTTGCAGCCACTTGTCAGGACCATGTAACATTTTCCCCCCAGTAAATGCAGTGTAGTCCGGAGAATGGGGTGTAATAGCACTCGCTATTTTAATCAGTCATAATGTACATAGCTGTTAAATTTAAACCTACAGAATGGGACCAATGGACATTAACTCTGTCCTGCAGTACTCTTATTATTTTAATGTTAATTCTTTCCTGAATATAGAAGACCCCTTATTTAGAAGTATGTAACAATTTTTGGAATAGGAACGTAGCTATATTGCTGGCCTCCAGATCAAGAAAAGGATATTGAGTGTAAAGAGAGAAAAAGGCAGCAAAGGTTAACAGGCTAATAATGGATTACCTCAACTAATCATATACAGACTGGTCTAATAGCACAATGGGCCAAAGGTTAGAGAAGCAATTTCTCAACAGATTAAATGACTGCTTCTCAACTGGGTTTTACATAATGCACAGGCATTAATTCAAGAATTAAAAGTAGCTGAACCACTATGTAATACTGACCTCAGTATAATAATGTTCAACTTCCTAAAGGAGAGGAAGGTACCAAAAACTGACACAGTGATACTAAAATTTGGACAGGAAGATTTCCATAAAATGAAGAGGGGCTGGCCAAAAAGGCCCCAAATTAAAAAGTAAAGGAAGTAAATTGCTTAGATGTGGCATGGATACTACTTAAAACAACAGTGTCAGACAGCATCTGTGCTGCTGAATAAAAATGGAACCAGGAAGGCAAAGAGTAGACCATAACTGACTATTTGCACCCGAGATCTCTCAAAATATGGAAATCTGACCTTACTGAACCAATAACAGGAAATAAATAGCATCAGTCAATATGGAAGAGGGAAATTAGACTGTCTTAGATGGACTTTTAAGAGCAAATAGTTAAAGGTTAGTATATGGGAAGCAAGAAGCCTGTGGGTCTTCTAGATAATCAGGTGTGAAAGCGAGCAATTAAGGATGATAAGGACATTGCTGAGAACTAAAAGGGACTCATATCTTTTAAGGTTAGAACAGACCATTGTGATTATCCATTCTGACCTCCTGCCATAGAACTTCCCTCCCAAAATTCCTAGAGCATATCTTTTAGAAAAATATCCTTGCATAAATCTTCATGGCTGAAAATATCAGGGAGATACCAAAAATGAGTAGGTCCAGGGTAGGTAATAAAGATTCTCAGAGACTGGAAAAAGTACTGGAGGAAATTCATAATTTAAAAGCAATAATTTACCAGGCCCAGATGGTACATCCAAGAGTTCTGAAGGAGCTCAAGTATCAAGTAGCAGAGCAGGTAGCAAAGATAGGTAATTTTTAATTAAAAAAACAGCTACTTCACCAGCAGACTGGAAGGTAGCAAACAAATAAATATTAAAAAACAACTCCTGGATGATTTGGGAATTACAGATCAGTAAGCATTTCATTGGTACCGGTAAATTGGCAGAACACATTTAAAATAGACCACTACCACATGTGGAAGATGATGATATGATACAGTTTCTGCAAACAAAAATCATGTTTCACTAATCTATTAAAATTCTTTGAATGTGTCGAAGTAGTGGATGAAGGAGAACCTGCTCACAATTTATTTAGATTTTCAAAAGGCTTTTATAAGGTCCCTCTCAAGGGGCTACTAAAGAAACCAAGAGTCACAGTGTAAGAAGCAAAGTACTGTCCTGGACCAAAAACTGGTCAAGAGACAGGGGAAAAAGTAGGAATAAATGTTAAATTTTCATAATAGACAAAGGTTAATAGCAGGTGCCTCACAGTTCTGTACTAGGTCCATTATTGTTTACTGTATTTATTAATCATCTGGAAAGAGAGGTAAGTATTGAAGTAGCAAAATTTGCAGATGACAAATTATTTAGGTTACATAATTCTTCCTCTACATCTGCCAGTGCATATTGTCCTATCAATGTGCATTTCCCCCCCTATCCTGCAACTACTTCAGTGACCATTCATCATGGAAATAAAGGAGCACATAAATGTATGCAAGATGACAGCCTGATGGAAGAAACTTTGTGCCCGATACATGTTTAAGCACATTTTGTTATTAAGCACCAACAAGCAACATATACATTTTGGATACAGTAAATAACAAAAAGTTGGATATGTAGCTTTAATTTGCAATTTTTTTCTGCATTACAAAATCTGAACACCTAAAATCTTAGCAACAGTTGATGTATATATTTTATATATTTATAACTTTTAACAAATGCTATAGCCAAAATCACTGCTACACTTCAAACCAAACTGGCTCTTTCAGCATAACTGATTTATACATTTTTATATTTTGGCTGTTTTAAACAACATTAAGATAAATTTAAATATAGCAGCTGCCAGCCAGTATGCTATTTAAAACAGAACAAAAACACCAGAACTTCACTCATAGGCATTTTGGTAAACCACAATCCCACAAATCCTCACTGAAATGGGACATCCAGGTTTGCAGTTCACAGGAACATAGAAAAGCGAGGTTCTGCGATGGGGACAGACAGTGCAAATGATAACACATTCTCCATGGGCTATGTAGGACAAACCACCTCACCCCCTAGCTTAGCTCATACGCTCTCTGCAGCTGTGGAAACAGCTTTAATCCACAACTTACAATTGACTATTTCTCTTCATGACTCTTCCTCCTGAGTCCTCCTGGGCAGGGCAAGAAGCTCATTGCTGCCATGCTTCTGCTACACGGGAAGAGTGAATATAGGAACCCCCTCACTATACTGGAAAAGTGAATAGGTGCTTCCATGGAAGGGAAGACTATGGAAAGTCAGCCACTGCTTCCACTCCACTATTCTTTTCTTCTTTATCTGCTCTGATGGAAGTTTCTACTATGCTCTCCAGCTCCTTGAGTCCAAGAGCAAGGAGTAAATAGAGATGGGCACTGGTCTCTCTCTGTGCTAACCAAAATTTCCCTCCCAAAGGGCCAGAGAGACAGCTCTCCAAAAAGCTGCTGTTGAAGATGTAGAGTTGGGTCACAGCCGTAGCCTTTCTAAAAGAAATGCTTGCCCTCATTCAGCCTACCAACTTGC
This sequence comes from Chelonia mydas, assembly GCF_015237465.2. Taxonomy (NCBI): domain Eukaryota; kingdom Metazoa; phylum Chordata; order Testudines; family Cheloniidae; genus Chelonia; species Chelonia mydas. The sequence continues at coordinate 42,586,451 of NC_057849.1, forward strand.
TTTGTACATACTCTTGTAGCGATATGAGTGCCACAAGAACAGCAAGACTCTGTCCTTCCACCTGAGACACAGCATCAGCATGAGAAGCAGAGAACAGCTGATAATTTTAAATAAATTCCATCTGTCTTATGAGTTCAGGGGAAATCATGAAAATTCATGGAGACAAATGACTTTCTACAATATGAGGTTTGTGACTAACAGAATATAGTGATTAATTGTATAGTCTAATATCAACACCCAAGGGCTGTGCTGAGAGGATAATTCACAAGCAAGAAGAAAACAATGGCTAAAATTGGTGTCACAAGTTAGGTTTCACTGAGGGAAAATGATGAGGACCTGGGACTCAAAAAAATAGAGACTTTGGGCAGCAAAAACTGCGTAACAGAATGAGGCGGCCTATCAAGCCTAGTCTAGTTTGAGAGCCACTGGAAAGAGAGAGACCTGCAGAGACCAGCCAGCTGGCATTTTGGACTGGGAAAGCAAACCAAGGTTTAGATATGCTCCTGTCATGGCTGATTCATCTGCCTCAGGCACCTATCCATGACTGACCAACACACCAGTTCTTGCAGACATCAACAGAAAGCTGTATTTCCCCATACCTTTCTATTTTGTTCTCTCTTCCACTCTGTCTCCTTACCAAAAGCAGCAATAGCCCCAACAACAAGCAAATAAGTTAAAGGTCCAGCTACAGAACTATTATTTATCTTACCCCAAAAGGAGGACTCTCTGATAAAACCAGGGACTTTAATATCCACTCTCTGAAAAAAGGACTTTGCTGAGCTTTGGCTAAGATTTTGTTTTGACAGAATAAACATTCCATTTTGTACTTTAAAATTCTTTTTTTCTTGTCTTATGTTCAGTGAACTAAGACCTTGGCATGAATTTTACAGTGCTTATCATGGTTCCTAAAGAAGCCCAGGTATCTGTGCTCCCAAACCCCAAAACATGTTTAACTGTTTAATATTCTACAGTAACAGAATCATAGTAATAATTCTGACCATCTGGGCCCATTTCTTTAATTAGATTAATAAACCACTACCTTTGTAATTCCATCTGCCTATAATACTGGAAATAAATGACAACTCACAGACCATTGAGACAATGACTTTTTCAAGCCAGCATCCAAAAAGGCATGAAGTTGAAAAATGGTTTAGTTTAGACATTCATCACCATCACATTGTTACACATTTAACAAGAAAACTGGGAACACAAAATAGTACATGTCCACAAGTTGGTCTAATTAACATTCTTGGAGCTTTAACATTTGCATTTCTGTGATTTTAACTGTGCAGTGGAATCTCAATATTAACACGGTCTCTGGATTTAATTTAATTTCCTAGAGGTTTGGGTTTGTGTGTGTGGGTGTTTTTAAGGAAAAATAATAAGATTGGTATGCATCTTCTTGAAGAGAAAGATGCTTACCTTGTGGGAACTGGTGGTTCCTCAAGATGTGTGGTCCCTATCTGTATTCCACTCCAGGTATACATGCACTAGGAGGTGGAGAATTACTGCAAGCAGCGTCCACGGGTCTGCACATGTGCTCCAGTCCTCATACTTCAAACTGAGGACATAAAGCTTGATGCAGTCGAAATGCCTCTCCAGTTCCTTCTCTACCGTGAATCCAGGAATGATGTAGAGCAGAGGAGGAGGAGGAGGAGGGCAGGTAGTGGAATGTAGATAGGGACCACACATCTTGAAGAACCTTCAGTTACAACAAAGTAAGTAACTCACTTTTTCTTCAAGCACTGATCCGTACCTATACTCCACTGTGGGTGACTGACAAGCAGTATTCAAGTAGTAAAAGGATGCCAGGATACAGGCGGCAGAGCTGTCAATAGGACTGCTGTCCCAAAGGGTGCATCAACAGAGGTATCAGGTACTAGAGCATAATGTCTTGCACGTGTGGAGGAATCACCACGTAACTGTCTTGTAAATTTCAATTAGAGGTACTTATTGAAGCTATGGTACTTGGTACTGTTGTCGCTTGTGCTCTTTTAGAATGAGCCATTACCTCTGAGGGGAGGAAGATGTGACAGCTGGTAGCAAACCACAATACAGCCTGAGATCCATTTAGAGAGTTTCTGGGAGGCGATTGCTTGACCTCAAATTCATTCTGCTTTGGCAAAAAAAAGTCTAGGTGATTTTCTAGTTTTGTCTTTTGTAGATAAAAGACCAGTTTGTCATACACTGGGGGAACGAAATCTGCTCTCCTCCTCTAATGCATGCAGTTTTGGAAAAAAATTATCCAGTCAATCCTTTTATATGTAAGTGACCATAAGAACTGCCATATTGGGTCAGACCAATGGTCCATTTATCCCACTATTCCATCTTCCAACAGTGACCAATGCCAGATGCTTCATTGGGAATGAACAGAACAGGGCAATTATCGAGTCATCAATCCCCTGTCATCCAAGTCCCAGCATCTGCCAGTCAGAGGCTTAGGGACACCCGGGGCAAGGGGTTGCATCTCTGACTATCTTTGCTAATAGCCATTGATGGACCTATCCTCCATGAACTTAATTCTTTTTTGAACCCAGTTATACTTTTGGCCTTCACAATATCCCATGGCAACGAACTCCACAGGTTGACTGTGCATTGTGTGAAAAAGTACCGTATATACTCATTCATAAGCGGAATTTTTTTGGTAAAAAAGTGAAGCATTAAAGAGCGGGGTCAGCTTATCAACTACACCAAAATGTGACGATTTTCAGTTCTATTGAATTGAATATCTAATATATTTGTCATTTTGTTTACCTGGAGCATCTACAGGCACGGAGCCCCTCAGCTCCCAGTGGCCATGGTTCACTGTTCCCAGCCAATGGGAGCTGCAGGAAGTGGCGGAGGCCAAGGGACATGCTGGCCACCACTTCCCGCAGCTCCCATTGGCTGGGAACGGCGAACCGCGGCCACTGGGAGCTGAGGGGCTCTGTGCCTGTGAACGCTCCCGGTAAACAAAACATCTCAGCCCGCTAGTGGCTTATCCTGATCGGCCGGGAGCCAAAGTTTGCCAACACTTGAAATATAGTCTGGTTGATGTGAAAGTGAGAGGTCATCTTAGGGATGAATTTTGGGTGCAGTATGGGCATAGCCTTGTCTGGGAAAAATATTGTGTAGGGAGGATGCACCATCAGAGCTGCTCTCTTTCCTATTCTCCTAGCTGAGGTAATCACTACCACGAAGGCCATTTTCATACATCGATATGTTAGTGAACAGGTAGCCATAGGTTCTAAGGGAGGCCTAATCAGTCCTTCCAGTACAAGATACAGGTCCTATGTGCGGGTAGGAAGTTGAGGTTGAGGGAAGAACTTTACTATATCCTTGAGGAACCGTTTTGTAGCTGGATGTGACTGCACTGAGTATCCTTCTACAGGTTGGTGAAAGGCTGTAACAGCCACTAGGTGGACCCTCGGAGAGCTTAGAGATAGCCCAGACCGTTTTAGGTAAGTACGTCATGTTGAGGACTTTCTATTATGTAACAGAACCTCTTGTATCTCTCTTGAACAGGAGCTTTCTAGCTGTTGGAACCAAGCAGGAGCCATGGCTGGAGGCGGAGAATCCCCAAGTTGGATGTAGGGTTACGTCCTCTGTTCTGAGAGAGGAGGTGCAGAATGGCAGGGAAAGAGATCGGTGGGCACTTTGCAAGTTGTGATAGGTAAGGATACCAGGTCTGTCTCAGCCAAGTAGGAGCAATCAGAATGACGTGAGTCCTCGCCTATGGACTGTACCTCTTTTGGGAAGCCTGATAAATGGAGCCATGATTCTTGTCGCATCACCGCCACTGTGAAGATGGACCTAACTGCTGTGCTGGCCACATTGAGGGCAGATTACAATGATGTCTCTGCCACTAATTGGCCCTCCTGGATAATGGCCTTGAATGAGTCACGATGTGCTTCTGGAATCTTTTCAATAAACTCATTCAGCTTAAAGTAATTTATGTAATCATATTTCGCCCTGAGCTCCAGGTAGTTGGCAATATGAAATTGTAGAGTGGTCGAGGAGTATGCTTTTCTACCGAACAGATTGAGGCGCTTCCAGTTCCTGTCATAGGGAGAAGCCCTTGACTGGCATTGTCAGCCGTAGGAGTCGACAGCATCCACCACAATGGAGTTGGGTGGCAGGTGGGAGAACAGGAATTCAAATTCCTTGGTGGAAAAGTAGTATTTTTTGTCTGCTCATTTGCAGATAAGAACCACTGTTTGCCACATAGTCTTTGCTGGGTCTAAGATGGTCTCGTTACTTGGAAGGGCAATTTTGAGATGGCAGAAGAATGGAGGATATCAAGGAGTTGATGGTGGGTATCCTTGACTTTCTCCAGTGGAATCTGGACAGCATCTGGCACCGTCTTTCACATTCCTGGAAGAGACAAAAGTCATCCACCAAAGATGGTGGAGAAGGCATGATGGCTATATCTAGAGAGGAGGAGGATATTGTTCTTGGAGTCATTCCCTGCGGAGTACCGGATCCCTGTTCCTCTAAGTCTCAAGGCAATTCCAAAGCCCTGGATAGTGTGGCCAAGGGAGTGTGCCTCGAGAGTTCTCGAGTGAGGCTCGGAGCTCTAGAGGCAGGCTGGCAGTGTGCCGCCCATTGGTCCCAATATGGCCATTAGGGTGGTGATGGCACAGAGCCCGGTGGTGCCCATAGGTGGCCATACCAGGATGGTGGTAGTGGGCCCATCTGTGGGTAAGTTCTTAGACTCTGTTGGTAGTGAGCACCATATGGAGCTTGGGAGGAGTACTGTGACAGTACTTCCTCAGACTCGCTGTCTGAACCCTCTCTAGAGATCGGAGTCAATGGCATGGCAGCAGGGATACTTCTCATGCTTGGTAGAGGCGTGGCGCAGAGGTCTAGGTACCAAGAGGAGGAGATTCTGGGGCATGCGGAAGTTTCTTGAATGGTGGCGCTCCACCTGTACCAATTGTCCCAGTATTGGTGGTGGTGCCGGGGGGGACAGGGATCTTGTCCGCACCAGTCGCTCCTGTTCTGGGAGAGCAATCCCTGGCGGTACCAATGTGGGCTCTCATACCGGGAGCATCTTTTTAGAGGAGTTTTTATTCTGATCTTTGGTGCCAATAACTTGGTGCCCATGCCCATCGGCCTGTCAGCAGTACCATTTACTGTTGGTTTCCATGAGCGCCGGACTGAGATGGCCTCAGTACCAGTGGTGCCGAAGATACCGAGCAAGATGATAATCGCTTGCGGCTATCTCGGGGCTCACTATGGGGGCTTCCCGCTGTCTTCTTGGATGATTTGTGAGAGGGATCGGTAGCCTGCTTTTTGGACCTGCAGCCCTTAGATGTAGAAGGCTGTGGGGAAGACTCACATCTACTGTGCAACTGGGATCGGAGAGCTGCCTCCATGAAGATAATCTTCTGGAGGAGCTCTTTGTCTCTGTGGGATATTGGCCAGAGTTGTTGGCAAAGACCACACTTCTGTTGTATGTGGCCTTCCCGGAGGCAGTGAATGCAGTGAGAGTGCTTACCAGAGATCAGGATTGGCTCTTTACAAGTGAGGCACTTCTTGAAGCCCAGCAAACCCAGCATACGCCATTGGGGGGAAGGGTCCCCGGCGAGAGAAAAGGCAGGACAAGAAAATAAAGTCCTTTTTTTAATTTTAGGATAAAATAAATTAAGGGCAAAAACTACAACTAGGAGACTAACTGACGATAGGTGTGTAGATTAAGATGACAGTCTTAACAGACCGCTAATGGCTCTGTCTCTAGCCAGGGGCGGCTGAGAAGGAACTGAGGCGGGACAGCCTGCGTGCACTGGCTAGTCTTGTAGTGTAGCACGAGGAGAGACAACACATGTGCGGGCCCAACAGACACTGCTACCATAGGGACGCTAGTCAAAGAAGGTGGCATAGTTCAGATGATCTGAACAGGGGAGAAGGAGGGAATCACCCTGAGACTGTAGTCCTAGAGCTCCTTGAGACAGTGTATGTTGCATTTTTTTGTTTGCTTGGGATGTGAACAGATCCCAGGTGGGGGTCCCCCACTGAGCAGAGATGTTGTTCACTACTGAATCATGCAACACCCACTCGTGATCAATGGCAAAATGCTTGCTGAGGTATCAGCCATGACATTCTGACTTCCTGGCAAGTAAGCTGCCAACAGGATGATTCGATTCCTGATACAGCAATTCCATAGGGCGACTGTTTCTACACACAGGGGCTGGATCTTGCCCCTCCCTGTTTGTTGATGTAAAAGACAGTTGTCATGTTGTCTGACATTATGAGGACATGATAGAACTGGATAAATTGCAGAAAAGCCTTGCAAGCATCTCAGACTTCCCAAAGTTCCAGAAGATTGATGTGCATCCTGGCCTCTTGGGGCGCGAGGATGCCCCGTGCTATATGGTTGTTCTTGTGGGCTCCTCAGCCTAAGAAGGAGATATCTGATGACTGTTTTGTCTGGTGAGTGAAATAGGAAGGGAATGGGCACACATACTTGATGGGGATCCATCCATCACATTAGAGATAACATAACTGTGGAAGGAATCGTTACTATGGTATTCATGCTGTGTTTGGTTGTGGAATACACCATTTGGAGCCATGCCAATAGGCAATGCAGATGGAGTCTGGAGAATGGGATAACATAAGTGCAGGAAGCCATGTGCCCCAGACTTAAAGATAAATTCTAACTAGAGTTCAAGGACTGTGCATAACCTGGTCTATCAGGTCATTCATGAAACAAAACCTGTCCCTTGGTAGATAAACACTTGCCATGACTGAGTCCAAGGTTGCCTCTTTAAAAGCTATGGTCTGTGTTGGAGTAAGGATAGACTTTTCCAAGTTTACACTGACTCCTAGAGAGGACAGGAGTTAAAGCATTAATGAGATTGACATATAGGCCTCTTGACCTGTGGTGGCTACCAGAAGCCCATCGTCAAGGTAAGGGAAGATGGTGAAGCCATTCCATCTGAAATGAGCTCCCATCACCAGGAAGACTTTAGTAAAGAGGGAGACTTAGAGAGTGACCTGCTTATGTGCTTATGAGAACCTTCCCTGCCTTCTCCCTGAGACCCTAACTGAGTGTCTATAGGAAAGAATTCCCTTGCACCAGAGTCTGACTTCGCGACAGGAGACACACTCCATGTTGATTCAGGTCAACGTACAGGCCCCACAGTCTGGGTCAGACTGCAGCCGCATGGCTTTCTCCATAAGGTACTTTCTAAGCTAGAATTCCCGTGCCTCACCAGTACAGCTAAGGAAAGAGTGGCAGATTTTTCACTTAGCCATGAGGAGTGCCGCCCTCAGGCAACACAGGCAGTGTTTAAGGACACAAATTTTTGAAGCCCAGAATTCTGGGCATAGTCCAATACTCATAGCTGGATAAGGGGGAGGGGGTTCCAGAGGTGGGGAAATCTATCTAACTAGAAAAACCTATATACAAAGGCAGTAAGGCCAATTCTGAAATATTTACAGATCAAAGAATATCTGTGAGGAAGCAGCAGTGCCATACACTGGAGGTTCTGACCCAGGCCATGTGGTGATAAGAAGGAACTGGAGAGGTGATTGGTCCACTCCGCCCTTTATGTCCTTGGTTTGAGGCATAAATAGAGTTATGGCACATACCAAACCAATGGATGCTGCTTGCAAGAATTCTCCGACTCTGGATGCATGCAGACCCACAGTGGAAAACACACAGGGACCAGCACTCGAAGAACTATTACTTTGGGGCTGGCTAGCTTTTTGGACTCAGTTTTGCTAGTTTTGCCAGTGAAAATTGGAAGTTCCTTTAAACCCATCAGTGCTCACTTGTGAACAAATCCAAAACCATAGACGATAAAGGGAGTCTTTTCATGACTTCAGTGGATTTGGGATCAGGCCTTTATCCAGCTGCACACATGTATATAATACTTATGTATCTATAAGAGTGTTCCTATAGAATAATTTTTCTGCTGTATATATTCATTAATTTCAAATGTTCATATGTTTTAAAAATCAAAACCAACTGCTTTCCATAAAACAAGCCAGAAACCAATCCTCAACAAAGACTGTGAGCCCAGGACTGTATCCTACTACAACTGACTTTATGGGGAGCAGCAGGCCACAGTCAGAGTCCCTTTATTCATAAGAGTGAAATTAATGAGATGCCTAGTTTGCATAAGAAACAGAATTTGGTGCTAATACCTATGCCAAGTTTCACACTTCAGCTATTTGTGCCATAGCCATTTTTTTCAAGAGTGTGGTTAGAATAATTTTCATAATGGATACAGTGGATTTTGTTTTCAGGCTCACAACACGCAAACAGCTGAAGAGAATTTTACTCAAATTTTCCACACAAAAAATCACCTCCAGGCAGAGACCAAGCATGGAAAATTGAAGCCCCAAAGGTCAATTTTCTGTGAAGTTATAAGTGTGTGAAACCAGGGGTTTATTACAGAATCTACTTAGCAAGCTTAAATAAAGCAGTTGCTGCTGATGACTACTATAGTAATAAATAGGCATTTTTCCTAATTTCTACGATTTATTCATACGTAAATCTGAGACACTGAAATCTTTTACATCAGCTATCTAAATGTCTCAAGACTGACTAAAGAAAGGAAAAGCAGATTTATCTTGATTCTACATAGTGGTTTATAAATATTATCTAAATTTTAAAAATTAATAATAAAAAACAGCAGTTCAAAACCTCACGTGCCATACAGTACCTCCAGGCTCCATTCCTAATCTTACAGCCTAATCCAGTCTTGTCTCCCTGCAAAACTGAATTTCTACATTAACATTCACTCAGTTCCATTGCTCCCTGGCACACAATAACTCTGTGCCGTTGCAACAAAACATGGTTTAGATTTAAACCATTTTGAAGACACAAAGCAGTAAACGATGTTCCACAAATCTCTTTCAGATGTTTTTCCCTGAAGATCAAATCTGCTCAGGCTCTGAATCCATATGCAATCAGATCACTTCAGAATACTTAAGCAACCCTACGCTTAAACTTCCCAGAGAATGCTAGAAAGTAATCAGTTTTCAATATTTATTTCAACGACATGTTATATGGGTTAAAACCTACCAAATGATGAACACTCTGGTGCTGAGCACCCTTAACTCCTACTAACTTCAACAGGACTTATTGGTGCACAACACCTTACAGGATTGAGTGTCTCATATGAAACCAGATATTTACGACTTTGTTAAGGCATGTAATACTATTGAGTGCTATGGGAACCTCCAGTAAACAGCATTAGACAGTGCAGTTCCCAAGGCAAAAACGGAGAGAGAGCTAGCCTCACCAATAATTTCAATTTTAATAGATACTATACAAGCTATTTTATCTAACCACACAAAGTTACTGTAGAAGCAGACAGCAAAATATTTCCAATTACTCTCATACTACTGAAATATAATCCTGAATGTTTATGACTTTATAGATGTCTGTTGAAAGTTTCTCATGTTATGTAATACTCTCCTGCTTTGAGGAATTAATTGCAGATCACCACTGTGGATGCAACACACTGTAATGCTTGAGTACACTGGAGCTTGGCTAATAAAGAATCTGAAACAGATTTCTGTTATATTGTTCACTTGCTTAGTATCTCTGAAATGGCTTAACAAATATAAACTGTTTTGTTACCATGCACGAACAGCTAGCCAGCTATGGTAACTCTGTCCCACCCAGTGCTTTCTTCTAATTTCCTCTGTTCATGGTGAAGGGATCCTTGCCCGAGCCTGACACAGAATCACTTTATGTCAAAAAAACCCCCAACATCTGAGTGAGCTTTAACGCAGGAATCCAAAACTGATGAGGGATGAGATTCTGTAGGCATGCTGTAATGTGAAAATGTTATGTGTGGTAACATAATGAAAACATGTATTCATCAATATAAATGTGCCAAAACTTTTGTACTGTTTGGATTGTACCTATCCTGATTCATAAATCTCTAAGGAAGAATGAGATAGGAGTAAATTCAACAAGTTTATTTTGAACCGAATGAGTACTCCTAATTTTGCACTTAGTTACCAAGGTTGACAACTAAATCTTTGCTGTTGGAAAACTTATTAGAAGACTGTTAATAAGGAGTTAACATATTACACAGGTAGGCTTGTTGCACTAACATTTTACTTTAAAAACATTTAGGGACTGATCCAAAGTCCACTCTTTCCACGGACTTCAATGGGTTTTGGATCAGACTGTTAAGAAGGTACTTGTCTTGTGTGATCTGGCAGATTTCCAAATGCCTCATGAGGTGAGAGCTCTTCACCCACTGAAGTCTGTGGAACTGAAGAGCCCGCTTTAGTTGATACACAGAATACGTACTAATTTAAGAGATGTAATGTTTCAAGATCAATTATTGTAATTAGGGTAACTTTCAAGTGGAAATGCTTTCATGTAGTGGGCTTACTAAGCAAGTCATTAGATACTGAATTGAATGGACCTTACTATATGGTTTGGTCAACAGAATTCCTAATAAATCCCTAAAATGACCCCCTTCTACTACTACTAATTTTCACCATGAAATTGAGTGTACTTTTCTTATGCTACCATTCTGTAGGTCACTTACCCAAGTTTTCCAACATTATCTAAAGTATCTAATCTAAAGTAAAAGAGGCAAAATGACCAGAAACAAACATATAAAATGTTATGTTCTCAAAACATAAATGCAAAGATAAAACACTCCAAGGTACAGTACTTTTCCATAGAACTGCTGGTTCCATACACTACGGCCCCGGTAAAAAGAATTACATTAAAGATTTAGGCAAAATGAAGACAATTCCCAGAACAACAGCGAAATTATTAAGGGATTTAATTAGAGACAAGACTAAAAGAACCGTATACATACAGATTATTATTATTACTATTATTTGTATTTCCGCAGCTCCTCGAAGCCCCAACCCAGGATAAGGGCCCCACTATATTAGGCACTGTACATTGAAATTAACAACAAAAACAAAAAATATTCCTGCCCCAGAGAGTTCACAGTCAAGTAATATTACAAGACACAACAGAAGGAAGAAACGGGTAAAAGAGGTAGGGAGGCGGGGAGGAGAGAGAGAGAGAGAGATGTGAGGACAAGATGACAACAAAATGAGGAAGCTTTGCATATAAACTGGTAGTCTCATCTTGCCATCAGCCTAGCCACTCTCAGATGGCAGGATTTTATAGGTAAATCTTAAGAAGGGATGTGCAAGAGGACAGGGATTTTATGGACTTTAGCAGAGTTTTTCCCTCAAGTATGGGGACAGGTGGGAGAAAGCGCGAAGATGCCTGAGTCAGAAGTGAAGGCTGAGAACACTGAGTAAGGGCCAGATTTTCAGATAAGTCTCAACTAAGTCTCAATTTTGGCAGGCACAATGTTGCACCTGCTGTGTACTGCATATGCAAATACCATAGTTACATGACTAGCTACCAGTTTGTGGGTGCAGACAGTCAGACAGCTACTATAATTTGTGCCTGCAGGAGCAACTGCAAAAACGGAACTTGCTTCTAAAAATCTGAACCCAGGGAAAATCTGAGCACCGTCTGTAAGCCCTTGTAAAGTGTAAACACAAAAGAGGGAAGGAATTGCATAGAGTGGTACAAGGCCAGCCAGGATTACTGGGACATAACTAAGAAAAGGCACACTTAAGTTACGTTTCCGGGGTGGGGGGGGGGGGGGGAGGGGGGGGTGTCTCTTAGGTGAAGCAGTGCAACCTCAATAACTTGAAGTGTTTAAAACTAGTTAAAGCACTACAGTACCCTATGGGAACAATCCTGCTCTGGAAGCAGAAATGCCCCATACTGTTGATCCCCCATTATTTTCCACGATTTTGTGACAATATGATTTAACACTGTATAAAGTCTGAGCAAAAATAATATTAAAGACACTGAATTTCTAACTTTGGTATTAATATTACATGCTGTTTTTCACATTGTTTGGTTCACAGAGTAGCTTACTTATTGTACTTTTATACATGGTGTGCTTCTTAATCTGGGGAAGGTAAATAATTCTTTTCTCAACCATTAGATATAAATTAAAATATAATATAAAGTTAACGTTACCTAGAATTTATTGTTGTCTTAATACTTCTTTATAAACGACAACTGAAAAAGTTAAGTCATTTAACAAATCTGCTTATAATATTTTAAATAGTCTGTATGTTCATTTTTCCTACCTGGCCAGTCTGATAATGCCTTGCAAACTGATTAACCACTCGATAGTCACTTGCAAAATACTCCATCAGGATAGAGGGAACTTCAGCAAAATCAGTAGGACATCTGGTCCCTTGGGGAGTAAAAGATTGAGAATATGAGTATACAGCTATTTACATTAGCAGACATAATTCTATCTTTCCAAGAGCTCGTTAGCATTTAGTTTGGACTTCTAGTGAACTGTAATATTCTTTCATTCCTTAAATCAATATTTTATTTCTATACCATTACTGTACATATTGGCAGAAAAACTCAATTATCATCCTACTCATTTGACTATAAATCACAAAGTAAAAAAACATCTGAACAGCTGGGTGAGGCACTTTATAAAAATGTGGACCACACCTTGCTAAAGGAAACCAAACTGCAGCCAATCTGGCCCTACATAAAACACCAAATCTTCTGAATTGTCCTAAACCTAAATCCAGTCACAATGTAAATCAAACTCTGCATTAATCCCACTCACAATCATTGTTCTTATCTCCCCATCTGTTTGCTGAGCTCACGTATCTTTATTTTATATTAGCATTTCTTTACATTGCAATCATCAGGTGAAAGCATTTTTGCAGGTTCAAAACATGTTCTAAATAAATTTGAGGAAGTAATTATTTGCAGTCACACAATGGTGTTTTAAAAAGCACAACCCCCAAATCCTCTCCCTCTTCCCCTGATCACCTTCACTCTAGCTCTGTGTTATCAGCACTGTACAGCAACACTGAGAGGTACTACAAGAAATGAGACATCACTGAACCAAAGCTGCAACATAAATGTGAGTCAGGAATAGCAAGTGCTCAGTTATTTTATTTCCTTCCTGACCCCAATGTTAAGCTATCTCCTTCCCTGAAAAAAAACCTCTTTAAGCAAATATCAATTCCAACCTCAAACTTCACTGCGTGTGTATTAGGGCATGTCTACATTGCAGTAAAAAACCACGGAGCTGAGTCACAGGGCTCAGGTCAGCTCGTGGGGCTTGGTCTCCGGGGCTAAAAAGTGCAGTGCAGATATTCGGGCTCAGGCTGGAGCCCAGGCTCTGGAACGTGACTAGGGAAGGAGGTCTCAGAGGCTGGGCTCGAGACCGAGTGGGAACATCTACACTGCAAGTTTTTAGCCCCACAAGCTTAAGTCAGCTGACACAGCCACGTAAAAACTTTCTGGACTGTTTGCAAATATTAAATGCAGCATATAATGTGCCAACCAGCTTGGACAAAACCAGGACTCCGACCTGTTTGCCAAAGATAAGAGCAGGGGCATACAGCTTGTCAGCTGCCATCCACTACACTGATGCTGAGTGCCATGGTTTGAAAATGACTGACAATGAAAAAGGAGCTCTCTTTTTTTCTCATGTGCACTATCCCCTTTTGTGTATGTCTGGTGACATGTGACTTGGTAGGCTGTTCGTTCATTCACGTTCATTTGTTTGTGATAAGAGGACCCACTAAATTCCAGGTTGATAAATTACCAATTTGTTTTGTTTACCAACTAACAAAATGTACAGCCTGGTTTTGGAATTTCCATATTGCAAGTGCGTTCTTTTTTTTTTTTTAAATCCCTTTTGATGCTAGTTTTTTCACAATAAGTTTTCTATATCATTTACAACCCAGGATCATCGTACTTTTGTGTTGGGTGCAAGCTGAGCTCAATTTACCTTCAATCAACCAATTAGTCTATTAGTACAAACAGAACTGGTTGAGAGGGGAGCTTGCAGGGCACTGGGCAACACCACTAGAAAGCATCAAAGGGACAGCAAGAAAGAGTTTGTTGGATTCCTTAGCAGGAAAGGGGACCAATTTCACTTTTTGTATTTGGGAATCTGAAAATCAAACTAATATTGGGAGGCTGGAGGGATTCTCACGGCATCCCAGAGTAAGCAGACTTAAAACAAACTGATATGGAAAAGGAAAAGGAAAATTTGAGGTCAAGGATTACTCTAAATTTCTGTCCTTCAGAGCATTGTTAAGCTTTGAATTAAGGAAAGTGATAGCTGAATCAGAAAAATAGAACAGTCCTTGTCTTAACTTTCAAGGAAAAGCTCCTTTCATCCTTCTTCATAGTTAAGGGGGGAGTAAAGTGAGATCGTCCAACAGCTGCATTTTTCCCCATCATCTTCAAAGGGTACATCATGACAATCCTCCCTCTGGGCAAAAGCTTGATACATGTCCCTTTGAAGCCAGTCAACGTCACTCTATGCATTAGTCACTGGGGTCTCTAGAGACAAACAAGAGGTGTTCTCCCCTTACCCATGATCCCATCCCAAGGACTCGTTTCAGAGTAGCAGCCGTGTTAGTCTGTATTCGCAAAAAGAAAAGGAGTACTAGTGGCACCTTAGAGACGAACCAATTTATTTGAGCATAAGCTTTCGTGAGCTACAGCTCACTTCATCGGATGCATTCAGTGGAAAATACAGTGAGGAGATTTATATACACACAGAACATGAAAAAATGGGTGTTATCATACACACTGTAGGGAGAGTGATCACTTAAGATGAGCTATTACCAGCAGGAGAGCGGGGCGGGGGGGTGTTGGGGGAGGGAAGAAAACCTTTTGTAGTGATAATCAAGGTGGGCCATTTCCAGCAGTTAACAGGAACGTCTGAGGAACAGTTGGGGGTGGGGTGGGGGGGGAGGGAATAAACATGGGGAAATAGTTTTACTTTGTGTAATGACCCATCCACTCCCAGTCTCTATTCAAGCCTAAGTTAATTGTATCCAATTTGCAAATTAATTCCAATTCAGCAGTCTCTCGTTGGAGTCTGTTTTTGAAGTCTTTTTGTTGTAATATTGCGACCTTTAGGTCTGTAATTGAGTGACCAGAGAGATTGAAGTGTTCTCCGACTGGTTTATGAATGTTATAATTCTAGAACAACGCTTCCTCAGCTCTCGTCCCCTAATGACCCTACTCTACTTGCGCTATACTGATGACGTCTTCATCATCTGGACCTATGGAAAAGAAGCCCTTGAGGAATTCCACCATGATTTCAACAATTTCCATCCCACCATCAACCTCAGCCTGGACCAGTCCACACAAGAGATCCACTTCCTGGACACTACGGTGCTAAGCAGCGATGGTCACATAAACACCACCCTAAACCAGAAACCTACTGACCGTTATTCCTACCTCCATGCCTCCAGCTTTCACCCAGACCACACCACACGATCCATCGTCTACAGCCAAGCTCTACGATACAACCGCATTTGCTCAACCCCTCAGACAGAGGCAAACACCTACAAGATCTCTATCAAGCATTCTTACAAACTACAATACCCACCTGCTGAAGTGAAGAAACAAATTGACAGAGCCAGAAGAGTACCCAGAAGTCACCTACTACAGGACAGGCCCAACAAAGAAAATAACAGAACGCCACTAGCCATCACCTTCAGCCCCCAACGCATCATCAAGAATCCAGAACCTATCCTGAAGGACGACCCATCACTCTCACAAATCTTGGGAGACAGGCCAGTCCTTGCCTACAGACAGCCCCCCAACCTGAAGCAAATATTCACCAGCAACCACACACCACACAACAGAACCACTAACCCAGGAACCTATCCTTGCAACAAAGCCCGTTGCCAACTGTGTTCACATATCTATTCAGGGGACACCATCATAGGGCCTAATTACATCAGCCACACTATCAGAGGCTCGTTCACCTGCACATCTACCAATGTGTATATGCCATCATGTGCCAGCAATGCCCCTCTGCAATGTATATTGGTCAAACTGGACAGTCTCTACGTAAAAGAATAAATGGACACAAATCAGATGTCAAGAATTATAACATTCATAAACAGTCGGAGAACACTTCAATCTCTCTGGTCACTCAATTACAGACCTAAAGGTCGCAATATTACAACAAAAAGACTTCAAAAACAGACTCCAACGAGAGACTGCTGAATTGGAATTAATTTGCAAATTGGATACAATTAACTTAGGCTTGAATAGAGACTGGGAGTGGATGGGTCATTACACAAAGTAAAACTATTTCCCCATGTTTATTCCCTCCCCCCCCACCCCACCCCCAACTGTTCCTCAGACGTTCCTGTTAATTGCTGGAAATGGCCCACCTTGATTATCACTACAAAAGGTTTTCTCCCCTCCCGCCCCGCTGGTAATAGCTCATCTTAAGTGATCTCTCTCCTTACAGTGTGTATGATAACACCCATTTTTTCATGTTCTGTGTGTATAAAAAGATCTTCTATACTTTCCACAGTATGCATCCGATGAAGTGAGCTGTAGCTCACGAAAGCTTATGCTCAAATAAATTGGTTCGTCTCTAAGGTGCCACAAGTACTCCTTTTCTTTTATCCCAAGGACTGAGCATGCTGCTTTTCAATCTCCAATCTTTCCAGCCAAGCAGCCAGGCATCTGAATTGTGATACTTTGCATGATGCTGCATTATACTTTTGAAGTGCAACCTGGAAGTAAGTTATACTTTTCCTATGTGCTAACAGAGTCAAGACAGTAAATTGGTGAACAGAGATCATAAAAAGAAAAGGAGTACTTGTGGCACCTTAGAGACTAACAAATTTATTTGAGCATAAGCTTTCGTGAGCTACAGCTCACTTCATCGGATGTAGATCACGAAAGCTTATGCTCAAATAAATTTGTTAGTCTCTAAGGTGCCACAAGTACTCCTTTTCTTTTTGCGAATACAGACTAACACGGCTGCTACTCTGAAAAGAGATCATAAATTGAATCAACAGGTGGGAAGGGTTAATTGGAAATGTGACTTCACAGGCTTGTCACTGAAACCTGCACTATGATACAAAGATCTGTAATACCCTAATAAAATTATACAATATTTTGGAAGATTAAGAAATAGATAAACCCTGCAGACGGACATACTCCATAGCTGCACACTTAATTTTAAAATGCAATTTGAAGAACGAAGCTAAACTAAACTAAACTAAGCTACCTACCTACCGGTTTACCAGATTCAAGACACTACAGTTATTTAAATACATATTCCCTACTTCAGGAAATTAACAAGTGCAAATTATTCATTCAAACATTTAAAAATAACAAAAATCACTATTCCTGATGTCTTACCAGTGACATGTTGGTACCGAGTTCGTCCCAGCATGGAATGCATAGCATGTCCCATTTCATGGAACAGATTCTCCATCATGCCAGGGGTTAGTAAAGTGGGTGAACTCCTAGTCGAATGGGGCAGACTCAGCATAAGAACAACAACAGGGAGCTGGTATTCTCCATCTTCCCTTAACCTGCCTCCACGAATTGTAAAGTGACAGTCCTTTGAAGATAAAATAACCAATCAGAAAAAGCCATGCTATATAGATACTGTTGTCATATTAACAGTACTAAATAAATGCTGAATGTCTTAACATTAAGAGTCCTATTCTGCTCTAAGTTACACCAATGCAATCCCATTAACTTCAACAGAGTTGCTTCAATGTAACATCGCAGAATTTGAGCCAGTCTTCATTATATTTTCCCATCTCTGTTTACTATTTTTTTACTTGAGATTATAATAATGTAAAAAGATTAGTTTATTTCATAAAGATAAAAACAAAATATTGCAATAGCTTTAACATCTTGAACAAAATTTTATTTTCTAAAAGCGGCATGTTTAAGTTTAAGCCATCTAAGGAGTAAATATCCAAAAGGTTAAAATTCCCATCAAGATTTAGTTTGTCACATCAGAACTTCGCTGACCTATAAATACTATATATCATATACAGTCTCTCCCCATTAATTGGCAGAGTTTGTGAGGAGACATCATTCTTTTATAAAATATATTGCAGAACATGTTACAAAGTGTTAGCAAAAATAATTAAAACCAAACCACACTTGACAAAATAAGTAATAACGCTGTTTCACAGTGTGTGTGTTTGCTTACTCACAAATTCATAAAATTCAGTCATTTGCGAAACATTTCTCAGTCATTAATGCCAATTAATGAGGTTCTGTTGTATTCTGTTTTGTAGTTTATACACTGGCACCACGGTGGTAGTCAGCATGTCTAAAAATTGTAGACAGCTTCACCTATTTAACATGAGGTTTCAGAAATGATCTAGGTGACATTCTGGACTTTTGCCTTGGTACAGAGAGTATTTGATTTCAAATATTGGTTCTTCATAAGCAGCAGGTAGATAATAAGAAA
This sequence comes from Chelonia mydas, assembly GCF_015237465.2. Taxonomy (NCBI): domain Eukaryota; kingdom Metazoa; phylum Chordata; order Testudines; family Cheloniidae; genus Chelonia; species Chelonia mydas. The sequence goes on from NC_057849.1 coordinate 42,604,702, forward strand.
GCACTAACTCTCAAAACATTGCTTATTTTAGGGTTTTCATAGTGCCTGTCAGTGTAGTATCTGATGGTTCAACATACATGGGGCTTATTAAAAGGAAGTTACTGACAAAAATAAAAAATTTAAAAGGAAGTTGAACAATCAGTGTAATTATATATACTTTGGAATTAAGTATTCCTAGAATCTAAATAAATTATAGATTTTTCTAGAATTATATTTGGCCTTAGATGTGGTCTTGTTGTGTGTGAATTTGTTTGTTAGTTAGTTTAAGTCCAAATGTATGTTGTTGGACAAACATTAACAGTAAATGACCATAATACTGTAGTCCTTACTCAAGCAAAACCACCAGTGAAGTAAGCCCATAGTTGTTACCTGATGTGGTTTGTCTGCTCGTTGGAAGAAGTCACAGTAGATGTACCCCAGTAAACCCTCATTTTCATGGACAACTGCCTGGAAAAGAAATAAAGATATAATTTCCGAAGTGCAACTTCTGCTGAGCTGGGTAAGGTGAGAAAGTATCACTCAGATATATTCAATAGAAAAGGTTTACACCGCACATATTTTGCGGCACATTATAATTTTACATAAAACATAATATAGGAACAATTTATTCTACTGCAGTTGAAATATTTATGTACAAATATTTCAAAGCTTGTCCTTCAAACTGCACCAATTTCTGCAGTTTATACAAACTGATTACTCTAACACACCAGAATAAAAATAACCACCCCACCTTTTACGATCAGATGGCAAGTCAACTACTTCAGGGCTGCAGAATATAAGTTAAGTACAGCAGGAGTTGATTTACCAAGGAGACAGATATCAGAGGGTAGCCAGAACTGGTAGATTGACCACTGAGGATTTGAGGAGCAGCAGTTCTCACTGGAGGCTGGGCTTGGAAGTGGGAGGAAGGGAGGGAGGGAGGATGACCACTGGAGAATACTGGGAGGGAGCGGAAGGACAAAAGAACTGAGCAAAATGGCAAATAGAGAGTAGTCCACATCTGCTACTTCCATCCTACAGAACAAGCTGCAAATAGGAAGGCTTGAGTCGAATAAGACATGCACAATAGGAAAGAAGGGAAGAGTAAAAGACCTACACAGTAATAATGCACATTTGTAGCACTGCATGAGTTAACAACCATATACATTATTTCAGGTTTAATTCAGAAAATACATGTGAAAGGTAAAGTAATTCTCTCTCTGTTTCTCTCTAAAAAGAGACCAAGCCATTCTGACTCTGACATCTTTCACTTGGAGAGAGATTTTTCAAGACTTTTAGGCGCCTACAGATGCAGATAGGCATTTTCACAAGTGACTAGTCACCTATCATTGACTTCAATTGGAGACAGACACCCTATGCAATTTTGAAAATCCCGATAGATGCCTATCTGCATCTTTTGGCACCTAAATACCTTTAAAAACCTGTTTCTTTCTTAAGAGACCACATGAGCAGCTCTACCATACTCTCTTGAGTTTAAGACGGTTAGGAATCAGAGTTCTCACCAGTTTGCGAACATCTTCACACCAGAGCTCTCCTTTCTCAGTTTGCTCTGCATAGAGAGAGATTCCTAGGAGCTGATTGAACAAGAAGTTCAGACCTTCCATACATGCCCCAAGAGAGAAAAATGGACAGTACAAACTGGGCTCGATGTTATACCTAAGAAAACAAACAAAAAAAAGAGTTAAAATATTGTTGAGCTTTATAATCTGAGGTGTAAAATATGGTCTTGATTTACTTATTATAGGCACTTTATTATGCTCATCTTTTCTATCCCAGCATCTCACAACTACAAATGAATTAAACCTCAAAACACCCTTGTTGAGAATAAATAACCTAATTTTTCAAATAGAGAAAGTGAGGCAGAGGTTAAGGCACAACATTTCAAAAGCATCCACTAGTTTGAGTCTTTAATTTTGAGTACCCAACTTGACACATGAACGACATGATTTTCATAGGTGCTGAGCACCCCTAGCTCAAACTGATTTGAACTAAACAGCTTGTCGATCATCAACAAATGTTGCCAAATGAGTAGCAAGATACTGTAGCATGCATTATAGGGATAATACAAAGACACAATAAAATGCCAAAACGGCAAAAAAGTTGTAAGAGTGGATGAAAGTGGCTTAGAGACCTAAGGAACCTAGTGCTCAGAATCCCTGATAATCAGTCCCTACTTGTCACAAACTGGGCACCAAAAATTGAGGTATTCAAAATTAGTGAACACTTTAGAAAGTTAGGGCTTAAGTGACCTGCCCAAGGTCACAGTCTGTGGCAAAACTGGGAATAGAATCCCTGGTACCTGACTCTTGCATGGCCCTCAACCACAAAAACATCCCTGCTTCCTGGATTTGCATACAAATTGCCAACAATTGATACACATGAGCCAAGGGAGCAGCTGCCCTTATATCTGCCATTTCTTCCAGGGCTCCAGAGTACTGAATGACTGCCCTCTTAGTGTGACCTTTACTTTAGAAGATCATTGTTCCCTCCATCTTATATGCTTTTCCTCTTTTATGTCATTTTTTTTTATTTTTCCCTGACCAATCAGTAGTCACTGAAGTCTAAATTTGCATCAGGCAGACTATAACAGCTGAACACCAAACATTTAGAACCCTGCTATTTTAAAGCCTCAGATCAAAAGGCTTAACGATAGCTAAGCTGTGAAAGAGTTACTTACTCTTCATCCAAACTGCTCACCCCTCCTTCCTCCTCACCCCAACACACACACAAGACAGTGCTGTATAACTAAACACACTTTGGCACTGTCTTTTGGAGTCATGTTGCTTATAGCGCCAGTTACAATTCACTACCCAACTTCAGTAGGCAGTGGTGCACAGCAGGACAGGATTAGTGCTCTAAGCCCCTGCACCCGTTCTTTTAAGCATTTCAATGTGGGTGTGTTTTTTTCCCCACCATCTTTTATATTATCCCTACAATGCACTCCAGCAGTATTTTGCTACCACTATGGCAACATTTGTTGAAGCTAGTGGAGATGTTTAGTTGCAAGACTTCACATATTTGCACACTCCACCCTGGTTTTATTTCTGGCTGCTTGCGTGTGTATCATTCTGATTTTAACTATAACAGAATACAGAAAAAAACCCGAGAACTCTGAAAGGGTACTGTACTGGTCATTACTTCCCCCAATACAGGCAGCACCACTTAAACTCACCCCACTTATGTAACAGCTGCACTTTGGGGTGTGACACAGCCAAAAAGAACAAAAAACAAAAAAACCCACACTTTTCTCCTTTATCAGTGATAAGTCTCCAAAGAGCAAAACATATGCTTCCAGCCTAAAAGGCGTCATTTTAGATTGAAGAAAATAAAAAGACAGAACACAAGTCTCCATGAGAGCTGTGTGTGTGTCTTCTGTAACAGCACACACAGCAACTGTGAGAACAAAATGGCTGCTGTCTCTGCATGCAGGTACGCTTTGTAGTAGTGTAAAATACAGTACATAGACTGCATCTATGCTAGTGTTTTTCAGCCCTGTAATTCCTAACAGGTGCAGATCCAGTAGTAGTAGCATTGTTGTAAACTGTAGTAGAAAAAGCTCAGACAGACTCAAGAGTTTTTACTGTGTTGTCTAACCCAGCTCAGAAAGTTAGGAGGACTGATACTGTGCAAACTTCTCAAAAATATATGCCAAAGCATGTTAGTCTTACTATACCACCCTCTCTGGAGTTGATTCCAGTACAGACCTGAGCACAAACTGCAAATTGTGTTTAAAGGGTTCTTTAAAAAAAAAATGTGGAAAGACTTAGTAATTACCGTAAAAGCTTACTGTCTTTATACACATTGTTTTGATATCTTATTTTGTCAGTCTACATTGCTATTAGAAGATCGAATTTTTGAGAGCCAAATTTCCCTTTTATATTATACTCATGCTTGTAGCACATGATTTATCACCCGTCAAGAGAAAGTTCAAGACAACAATGTAAAGTAAGGATTTTTCAGGAAGTATATGATTCTTATCATTATAGATATTATAATAATGTATTCCAAAAGAAATTAAGAATAGAATAAGAGACAAGGCTGTTCTGTTTTTTGGTCTGATAATATTTCAGTTCAATTGGTGCCAATTTTGAAAGAACAGCATGCAGAATTTTCAAGTAAATAGGACAAATTTGGAAACAGTCTGAATCTTAGCATTACGATTTGTTGTATTTGATTCATATGAAAGTACTGGAAGTACACGGAGCACCCGTAACACTGCAGTGATGGTTACATTATAAATACCTTTTTGAAGCATACCTTTTAAATATAAAAAATAAAGTCAATATTTGTGGTATGGGATTTCAAATACATATGCAGAGATCAGAATCGCACAGTACTTTCTAAAGGGATGATGCAAGACCTGATGATAAGACCATGTGGATGTACTGCCAGGCACATTATTTCAACTGTCAAAAGACGACAGCATGTTTTCTACTACTGCCTAAACCCAATGGAAATGTTATATTAGCATGATGTTTTAAAACATGTTTGCTTGAAAAAGGCACAAGCAAATCAATGGTTTTATATTCATATAATACCTTTTACCAAAGAAGTTCGAAGTGCTGCACAAAAGTGGTATAATCTCTGTGTTTCAGAAGATGTAGGCAATTTTCCTCTCTCTATTTTTAGTGGTGGGGAGGGAAGAACTACTGGAGTGCATGGATTGTAGAGGCAGTAGAGGATATGTTGACCCACTGCCCCCACCCTTAGGGGACCCTGAGACAAAAGCCACCTCCATGAATATACCCCCATGCTGAGATGGAGAGGAGGAGAGCCGCTGGAACCACACAGCTTGCCTTTACATACTCTGAGTTACACAAGCATCATCTGATTTGGGAGGAGAGCAGATAGTGTTGTAGTGGGGCTGACAGAGTGGAAAGGAGACAGATTGGGTCAACAGACGTCAATAAGCTGGCTGGGCCCGTGGACAATGTAGAGGAAGAGAGGCACAAGTGGACTGTACATTTTTTTTTTTTTTTTAAAAGAGGAGGCTGGCTAACAAGACATGTACCTTTCACATTTTGTTTATAGCTTGTTTGTTTGTCTAATTAGATTGTAAGCTCCTGGGACAAGGATTATCTCTAACTATAGATCTTCAGCAGTCATGCAGAACTAGAGAGACATGCCGAAAGCTTAGGGCCTCTTTACAACAGCTCCTCTCTTCACTCACTGTATTATGCAGAGCACAGGTACAGCCATTCACTGGAGAGGGATGGGAAGGGTACTGTCCAAGCTTAATTATAAATGCCTTTATAGGAAGATTCAGTTCTGACAATGCCTCAGACTTGTTATGTGACCTTGGCCTAGTCACTTAACTTCTCCATTGTTAATATTTAATCAGGATCAGGCCCTCATCATGCTGTGGAAACACAAATGTCAAGTTGTGTCTATTTAAACACGAGCCCTGAGTAGGGGACATATACTGGGGAGATTGAGCCTAAGGCACACACAGTTTCTCATGATGTTACCATTTGCTTGTCTGTCCTCCCCTATACAATCTGCTAGACCTGTTAGACTGTTAGAATGCTCATCATGGTATGCTGGTCTCATTCTGAGGCCTTGTCAGGAACTGAACCTGCCTATAAAGACATTTATAATTAGGCTTGGAAGGATTCCATTTTTTAAAATGGGTAAATATTGATTTAATTGTACACACACAAACCAACAAAAATATTTCCATCAACAATAATCAAAATTTATAGGTTGGCAAAGTAAGACAAATGCTGCTTGAGAACGTATTAGAGTTGTTTTTGGTTTATTCTTTGTTTAAAATTTCTCAGGAATTTTTCAGTGTTTATTACAAAAATTAAAAAACTGGAGTGCCAAAAACTAACTCAACAGTTTTCTAGGTAAATACCAGGGTTAATACTGGGGGACAGGAAAAAAGCAACAGAGAAAAGAAAGAGTACTGAAAGTAAAAGCAGTTTAATGCTATGGTTTATTTCATGGATGATCTAGGTTTAATTGGGCCTCCCTCAGCATGAGCTGAACTAGATGACCTCTCAAGGTCCCTTCCAGCCCTACATTTCTATGTTTTTATGAACTGTACATTAACAGTATGTACATATACACACACACACACACGTTTCTTCCACTACATTGCCTTTACTTTAACAACCTTTCATTTACACTTATATTAATTATTAATGTAAACACATCTATCTAATGTAACATATTGGATATCCTTAACGTAATCAGTATTTTCATGTACTTTAATAGTCCAAAAATTGGGTGAAAAAAATCATTAAAAAAATTAATCACAGCTTTTGTAAAATCTGGGAAATTTTCAGTTAAAAATGAAGACTACGGGCTTTAAGTATGAGGTAAGGCTGGGTTTATCCATCTGTAAAGGGCCACTAACTGGAAATTTAGTCAATTTTTAAAAAATTAAAAAGTAGTTTCATATAGTAATTTTGCCATCAAGTGCCTCTGATAATGTTTGTGGTGTTAAAATATAGGGAAAAAATGTGATTGTAAGATGTTTGTCTCACTTATTGCTGTGTAAAAACCCAACGAACTGCAGGTAAAAACCATTAAAATGACTACGTACAATGTGCTGTCAAATACATGAAGTAAATCAAGCATGTTTTTTCATCTCCTTTAACCTTTCAATTAGTTACCTTACGAAAAAAAATTCAGACACCAGGATGATTTTACGGTAATGATGCCCCTTAAATTATCCCATTCTGCCTGTAGGAATGGCAGCATGTACAGTACATACAACAGGGTACTCTTTTGAAATCCTGTAATACAGTGATGCAATAGAGTAAATAATGAACTTAGTTTCCTTGCTTTCATTATGCATCTTTTAGCAAATTCCCAAAACTCTGCCCCCTGAGTGTTTTCTAAATCCAAGGAATTTGCATGTTGTATCAAAATCCATGCCAAAAAACCTGAACTATTTTAATAATGCACTTAATGACAGAAGATGAGGGTAGAGATTTTCAACAAGAAGTCACAGTACACTCTCAAAGAAAGCAGAAATACCAAATACAACAGCTTCTTTGATGTGAAATCCTGCTTTAGATTAAAAGATGAACTATGAGAGAAATCCAGACATCTTACAGTATGTGGCTCAGTACTATTTTTAAAAGAACTCATGCATCTAACTGATTTAAGAAAATGAACTGACACAATGGGGTGGGGTTATTCTTCAAGAACAGCATACATCAAACAAAAAGGCAGTGTTGCTATAAAGAACAACAATGGAGTGTTTCATTATAATTATTTCTAAGCTTGTATGACTTCACTGAATCTAAATAAAATGCAAGCTTCTAAAACTGCTTTAATTTAACCTGTACATTTGGAAAGAAACTAAGACTGTTTTGTGCACCATGACTTTCATCTACTCCATTCAAAATGCTTTTGATAAACTTGGACATTAAAGAATTATGATAATTACTCAAATATCACTAAGGACTAAACATTAAGGCCTGTAAATTACAAATTAGCTGCTTGGCAAGGCTTGTTATGGGCAGGCATTAACTGTAACATCTGAAAGATCTGGACATTTTCTCATTTTTCACAAGGCTCTTTTCCCCACCATAATCAATAAAATACAGAAATATAACGTTACTAATTCTAATAAGAAAAAAATCTAGGGCTTATTTTCATTCCACAACAAACATTAAAAGAAATTTGGAAAACAACTTAAGTACAAGATAAATGGGAGAGGAGCCCATGGGGTTAACTAGAAGAGAGATCACAACAAGGAAAAGCCCCTTCCAATGATCATTACCTGTCAGTAAACTCTGACATTTAAACCTTTACCTGAAGGGAGAGAATTCATAGAGTTGGTGATTTGGGGGAGATTGTTTGGGTTTTTTTTTTTTACCCTGTGTGATTCCTCACATGTTGTCAACTATTTTATGTTCCCTTTCTCTTTTCTGTTAATTGTACCTTCAGGATATTTTGTTAATTCAGTTTATTGAGCCCTAAAAGGAAACTAATTCACTTACAACGTAAGATTGTTCAGAACTGATGAAAGACAAACTTTAAAAACAGATCAGTATAAAGAGATCATTCTGATGTTTGTTGTGATGCTGCTTTTTGACCCATTTACCATATAAGTTAACACTTGACTGCCAAAAGGCAAATTTACTGTTTTTTATAAATCTGGTTAACGTGGTATGTAACATATACTATGCTTTGCTCATATTACCTTAATTCCTTTAGCTCTTATGAATACAAAAGATAACAGACCAAGGAAATACTCAGCAGTAACTGAAACCAACTTACAGATAACAAAATATTTGTAAGTCAGGTCACATTACTGACATACTTTAGAACATTTATAAAATCATTACCAACTAACAGCACATTATACAGTAAGCAACTGAATAACAAGCCTGAATGTATTTTCTCATCCCTTCACTTAGCTAGATAAAGTCACAATATGCATACTTACTGGAAACTCCTGATCCTGCCTGGAAAATACACAGTACTTTTTTTTTTTTTTTTTTTTTAGTTAACTGTTAGGATTTTTTCTAACATGCCATGTCCACTAATCTAGACACTGACGAGTTGGATGCTTTACTTCAATGCACAGAGGCAGATAATGAGATTTCTGTCATATTTTTGAGCATGATCTACTCAAGAAAGGTGCTCAGATCCAGCAGTGATGGATGCCTAAACAGTTATGGAACGTTCTGTCTCTTGAGGTGGTAACTTGGCAGAACTGTGACTTCCTGTTTCTTTTTAAACCTTATGTTACTCTTGAATTTTAGGTTTCTAGCTAAACAGGACAACTGAGAGTTTTACCATATTTTCCTTCACTTGGGGTGGGGGTCGATATGTTTTTTAGGGTATATTTAAAAGGAATTAAAGTGGCTGATTCTCTTCAGCATGGGAGCACTCTCCCTAGGCTACCCAAACCAAAAATGGTAAAAAGCAGAAGAAAGGAGAAACATCTTGAAGTGCTCCTCGAGCAGTTCTTGCTCTCTTGCTTCACCAAGAGACAGAAGCTTGCTGTACACCCAAGCTCAGACTGCCAGGAAATAATTCTCTGAATCTGAGGGATAGCCTTTGACAGCTACTAGCTCTCCCTGAAAAGTCAAAGATTCATCCACAGTTATATCCACGCACCTTGGTATTTTCCCTTCCACCGTGGAAAAGTGGGAAATCCTTTTTACTCCTAATGAAGCAAAAAGCCTGACTTCAAAGCCCACAAGAAAGCTGAAGGAAGGGCCACGTTATTTTAGTAACATCTATATAGCTAGTTTCCCCAGGATACAAAATTTCTCCAGTTACTTGGTTGGCTTCTTCTTTCTCCATAGTGGGAAACAGGCTTCCTTCACAATTAATATGTTCATCCCTAATTCCACCTGGTTTATCCCTACAGCCCCACAGATAGTGGTCACCCACAGAGGGCAAAGAAATACAAGTTTGTCAGTGTCCACATTGGGACAAAAACTTAATTTAGCACAACTTCAAAAAATGAGTCAGAGTCCCCACCCGCACCCCTCCAAAAAAACCAGCCCAGACTGGTAAGTAACCTCTGCTGACAAAACAGGGGCTAGCAGCAGTTATGTCAACATTCAGCCTTTCTCCCAGGCATGACCTATTACCTAAGAGTAAGAGACTATTCATGTGCATAAGTCTTTGCAGGATCAGCCCCCTAGGGAGTACGTCTAGTATTATTAGCACTGGCTGAGATACACTGTCATCATTTACTTAACATTATGGTATTTTTCTGCACTAAAACTCAGGCATAATATTATATTTTATGAGATACACATTAGACAACTTCTTACTTGTCTGAGGTGAAGCATGTTCTAGCATTCACTGTTTTATCACCTCTATGTTGCCAAAATTCTTGAGGTTCTCCTAATTACTCTATCTTCTTATAAGACACTGATAATACACATTTCAGACTTCTGCCTCCAATGTCTGTTAAATATACACTTATATTAATTCTACCATCTTTACCATTTAAGTTATGGGTACAAAAATATTCAACTGACATAAATGTTTTTTAAAGCTGAAGACAATATTTTTAAAATGAATTTTCTTAAAGTATATTAAGCAAACTATCCTGTTACTGCCTGGTAGGAGACCTACACTTTTGAAGTGGGATCAAGTTTCCAGGGACAAGGCGCGATGAAAGTGGAGAAAAACAACTTGATTGTGGACAGATGAACTGGGAGTGAGAAGAATTTGTTCTGCATGTGAGTCTGGAGCTCCTCCTTATGTTCTGTCTACAGTATAGCACCTATGTTCACTTTATTGACAATAGCAGAAACAATGACTGAAAACAGGGGCAAACTGACACAATATGAATTGTATTCTGTTTTATTATTAATTTACTGGCTAAAATCGATCAGGATGTATGATATTCTGTAGAGGAATTGGGATGAAGGCACCCAATTTTAATTATCAAGCATCTTAAAATTAAGGATGGGGTTCCATTTGAATTGACCTAGACAAATGTCCCTAGTACTACATGAAATTAAAAGAAAAAACATATATATTAAGAGGAATTTAAGGAGGTGTCATTTTACAGATAGCATGGTGACTAACGGGAATGCACTTCTAGTTTAAGTGATGGATTCAAGTAGTATTAGTCTATTTAAGTAAAACTCAGGTGATTAAGGAATAAGTTAATTAAGGATCAGATTGTGCCACCCTCAAGAAGAATAGTGCTGCACTCCATCACTAGTTCCAACAGTTCCTAAAGGACTAGTTTAAGAGCAAGGTACTAATCAACATTAGTAAAGATAGCACAATAGGTTCTAAAAAATTAGTCAATTTTGTGCTTGAGAGTAACCCATCGCTTTTTGGGGTCTCAGGCTGGAATTTTTTCCACTGATGGTGCTTTTTCCTCCCCTCACAACTGTATATGACTCGTATATTTTGGTTTTCCTCCTTACCACACAAAAATTGTTTTTCAAAGCCTAAGAATATATAGAATAGAATCAGCACAGTCGACTACTAACCATTCCAGACATGTTAGGGCCATGGCTGGCTTCTCTTTCTAAACAACTATGTTAATTATACAAAATACTATTCAAGACTACAAATCTCAATCACATGAACAACAGTGAAAGAAAATATATTGCACACCGAAACAAAAGTTAAAAGAACATAATAGGAAACCGTTTTTTCATCTACTTATTTCAAAAGGGATTTTTGCACTTTTTCTGCCCTTTGCTGGCTGTTAAGCAATACATGCCTACTCAAACAAATGGGAAAAATACTTACTAAACAATTAAAACCCTGTGTTGTCAGCTTGTAAGCACTCTGGCGCAGGACTGTCCGTCTGTTATGTCTGAACACTGACTGGGGCTCCCAGGGGCTATCACAATATAACTATATATAAAATATGTTTTTGTTAAGTATGATTATATCATCATCTTTAACAAAAGATTTATTTTATTCAGAAAAGCAAAAATAGTCATTTGGGATGAAATTCATCCAAGTGTGTACCTTCCAATGAACACTCAAGACTAGACCAACACCTAAAATATTAATGAGTCACTGGAAAGAACAAAAAGAAAAAGGAGTACTTGTGGCACCTTAGAGACTAACCAATTTATTTGAGCATAAGCTTTCGTGAGCTACAGCTCACTTCATCCGATGCGAATACAGACTAACACGGCTGCTACTCTGAAACCTGGAAAGAACAAAAAAAATGAAAAACAACAAGCCAGAGTACTATCAGACTAAAATGACTACCTCACTACAGCAAGATATGCAAAGCTAATGCAGTCTCTTATTAAATGAATCTGGAAGAATAAACTGGGGGTGTAACCTGGGAGACAAAGCACAGTTAAAACTGAAACAGGAACAACTCTGCAACCAATATGGAACACAGACCGAAATGGAAATATTTTCTATTGCAACATCCAAAATATCAGAGGGTGCACAAATTGCACAAATTATAGAATGCTTCAAATCATCAGAAAGGATACAACAATTTTATCAAAAAGTACTGAGGAACTTGTATAGAACCCTGGGAGAAATAATTGATGACTGAATCAGACATGAACAATCATAACAAATGGCCACAAAATGATTAAAGCTCAGACACATTGTGAAACTCTGATGGACAGGCTACCTCTACGTAACTGATGCCTGAGGGTTCTGTGCAGTCAGGCCTGCAAAGAAAATTACTGAAGTGAACTGGAGACAACATAGTCTTGCAGAGGGCCTGCAGTGAGGTAGGGACAGAGGTAAGGCACACACTGGAGCAAAGAGTCATGTAAGAGGGCAGTGCTTCTTCTTATAGCCTGTAAGGTTTTGGTGCGAATACTTAGTTCCATGCAAAAGTCTAATCACTAATATTCTGTGATGAGCAAGTGAATTTCACTCTTTGGGCCTGATTCCCCATTGCCAGGTACTCTGTCTAGTCATTACCCTCTATTCAGTGATCTGGCAGTATTTTAAACCAACATTGCATATGTGAAAGTTACTACAGAAAGAGCAGGGGAGTGGAGGATGCATAGATTCACAGATAAGACCAAAAGGATTGTGATCATCTAATCTGATGACCTCCTGTATAACACAGGTTTTAGGACTTCCCTGAATTAATACCTGTTTGAACTACAGCATATCTTTGAGTAACACATCCAATCTTAATTAAAAAATTGTCAGTGATGAAGAATCCATCACAACCCTTGGTAAATTGTTTTAATAGTTAATTACATTCACTGTTAAACAACTGAGCCTTATTTCCAGTCTGAATTTGTCTACCTTCAACTTCCAGCCACTGAATCCTGTTATACCATATGGTAGATTGAAGAAACAATTATCAGATTTTTGTTCCCCAAATAGGTATTTATAAACTGATCAGGCCCTTAGTGCAGTATTTTTACTAGAAAACTATAGGAGATGGAAAAATGCCACCTACTTTTGTGTAAAATTCAACCAATTGAGCAAAACAGCGATAGTACTCTAATCCAGAAATACCTCTCCTTCACTCTCCTGTATGTACTTTCGAAACATTTTGGTGAAAATATTCCTAGCCCCACATGGTGGGAGTAAAGCATGCATAGGCCCCAGTCCTGCATTAACATCAATGAGGTTCCAGAGGGGTGCAGGGGTTCACTCTCACAGAGCCAGATGCAAACTAACAGACTTAGTAAACTAAAAACAAACAAAACAAAAACAGATGTACACCCCCAATGTCATGATGTGTTCTATTTTCAGAACTCCTTTCACCCCATGACAACCATGCTCTAAATGCAATAACTTCACCAGTTATTTTACAGTGGTCCACCAGGAACATGTTTTTCCTCACAATACAAAAATGGGCAGGATAATCTATTTGTGACCAACATCACCACATTTATCACCTGTTCAACCTCAGCAGAAAAATCTCAGATTGGTAAGCATGATTTTAAAAAAAATACTTATATCGGGAATACTGTTCCTGACGGCTTGTAGTACATCTTTGTGTGGAATGTTGGTGTAGAGGGCTTCTACATCCATAATGGCCAGGATGGTGTTTTCAGGAAGATCACCGATGGATTGTAGTTTCCTCAGAAAGTCGGTGGTGTCTCGAAGAGCCCTCTACACCAACATTCCACACAAAGATGGACTACAAGCCGTCAGGAACAGTATCCCCGATAATGTCACAGCAAACCTGATGGCTGAACTTTGTGACTTTGTCCTCACCCATAACTATTTCACTTTTGGGGACAATGTGTACCTTCAAATCAGCGGCACTGCTATGGGTACCCTCATGGCCCCACAGTATACCAACATTTTTATGGCTGACTTAGAACAACGCTTCCTCAGCTCTCGTCCCCTAATGCCCCTACTCTACTTACGCTACATTGATGACATCTTCATCATCTGGACCCATGGAAAAAGAAGCCCTTGAGGAATTCCACCATGATTTCAACAATTTCCATCCCACCATCAACCTCAGCCTGGACCAGTCCACACAAGAGATCCACTTCCTGGACACTACGGTGCTAAGCAGCGATGGTCACAAACACCACCCTAAACCGGAAACCTACTGACCGCTATTCCTACCTCCATGCCTCCAGCTTTCACCCAGACCACACCACACGATCCATCGTCTACAGCCAAGCTCTACGATACAACCGCATTTGCTCCAACCCCTCAGACAGAGATAAACACCTACAAGATCTCTATCAAGCATTCTTACAATTACAATACCCACCTGCTAGAGTGAAGAAACAAACTGACAGAGCCAGAAGAGTACCCAGAAGTCACCTACTACAGGACAGGCCCAACAAAGAAAATAACAGAACGCCACTAGCCATCACCTTCAGCCCCCAACGCATCATCAAGAATCCAGAACCTATCCTGAAGGATGACCCATCACTCTCAAAATCTTGGGAGACTGGCCAGTCCTTGCCTACAGACAGCCCCCCAACCTGAAGCAAATATTCACCAGCAACCACACACCACACAACAGAACCACTAACCCAGGAACCTATCCTTGCAACAAAGCCCGTTGCCAACTGTGTCCACATATCTATTCAGGGGACACCATCATAGGGCCTAATCACATCAGCCACACTATCAGAGACTCGTTCACCTGCACATCTACCAATGTGATATATGCCATCATGTGCCAGCGATGCCCCTCTGCCATGTACATTGGGCAAACTGGACAGTCTCTATGTAAAAGAATAAATGAACACAAATCAGGTGTTAAGAATGATAACATTCAAAAACCAGCTGGAGAACACTTCAATCTTTTTGGTCACTTGATTACAGACCTAAAAGTTGCAATTCTTCAACAAAAAAACTTCAAAACCAGACTCCAACGAGAGACTGCTGAATTGGAATTAATTTGTAAACTGGATACAATTAACTTAGGCTTGAATAAAGACTGGGAGTGGATGGGTCATTACACAAAGTAAAACTATTTCCCCATGTTTATTCCCCCCCCACCCCACACTGTTCCTCAGATGTTCTTGTCAACTGCTGGAAATGGCCCACCTTGATTATCACTACAAAAGGTTTCTTCCTCCCCCGGCTCTCCTGCTGGTAATAGCTCACCTTAAGTGATCACTCTGGTTACAGTGTGTATGGTAACACCCATTTTTTCATGTTCTGTATGTATATAAATCTCCTCACTGTATTTTCCACTGAATGCATCCGATGAAGTGAGCTGTAGCTCACGAAAGCTTTTGCTCAAATAAATTTGTTAGTCTCTAAGGTGCCACAAGTACTCCTTTTCTTTTTGACTCAGAAGAACATTTAATCTATCATTTAAATAAGTTTCTGCACTAGATGACTGGAGGATAGCTAACGTGACCAGTTTTTTTAAAATGCTCCAGAGGTGATCCTGGCAGTTACAGGCAAGCAAGCCTAACTTCAGTACCAGGCAAATGCATGGAAATTATAGTCAAGAACAGAATTATCAGACACAAAATGAACAAGATTTGCTGGGAAAGAGTCAACGTGGCTTTTGCAAAAGGGAAATCATGCTTCACCAATCTATTAGAATTCTTGGAGGGGGTCAACAAACATATGGACGAGGGTGAGCCAGTGGATACAGTGTACCTGGACTTTCAGAAAGTCTTTGACAAGATCCCTCAGCAAAGACTCGTAAGCAGAGTAAGCAGTCATGAGATAAGATCCTCTCATGGTTAAAAGGTAGGAAACAGTTGGAATAAATGGTCAGTTTTCAAAAATGGAGAGAGAGGGGTAAATAGTGGTGTCCCCCAGGGATCTTTACTAGGACCAGTGCTGTTCAACATAAGAATGGCCATACTGGGTCAGACCAAAGGTCCATGTAGCCCAGTATCCTGTCTTCCAACAGTGGCCAAAGCCAGGTGCTTCAGAGGGAATGAACAGAACAGGTAATCATCAAATTATCCATCCTCTGTCGCCTGTAACACTGCATCCCGTATTCTTCATAGTTGTATGATAACATGATTATGACATAATTATGATGTATTTTGCACAAGATATGTCTTGTGAGATGTCTACGGAAAAGTTATGATGTGCTGAATATAATTATCCTATTCGTATGCATGTATCATTTTTGTATTTGAAGTTATGAATATTGACTATGTATCTGTATTTCAGATGTAGTTATACCCGGTGACACCCACTAGGCAAGATGCTTCCAGTCTAGACAGCTGGTTGTGAATGGCCTATTCAAGGTAATGGACCATTAGGGGAAACAATAGGCCTTAGGAGAAACTTATCCTCACCTGGTGAGCCTTCCTGGGAACGCTCCAGAGACCCTATGGATAATGGCTGCTATGACTCAGCAAGGGCACGTAACCAGACCAAATGACACTGAACTCCATTTTGGTACCTGTATTTTTCCCCACAAACTGGACTGGAAACTGAGTTTCAAACAAAGGATACCCGCCATATGGAAAAGCTGTATCAGGTGGGGAGTGACATCATCTCTGGGCCTCACTCCCCATATAAGAAAACTCCTGGAAACACCTGAGGAACAAAGACGAAACTGGGGGAAATCCTGGCCCCAGGCTAAAGGGATTTCTAGCCTGTGTATGGAAATTTGGTGGACTGCTTGTATCATCAGTCAGGGTGAGAAATTGTTAATTCAAATCCTATCCCTCTATTATGTTAGACTTAACTTGTGTTTTTGTTTATTTGCTAGGTAATCTGCTTTGAACTGTTTGCTATAACTTGTAATCACTTAAAATCTATCCTTTTATAGTTAATAAACTTGTTGTATATTTTATCTAAACCAGTGCGCCTTTAAATCAGTGGTTCTTAACCTGGGGTGCACGCACCCCCTGGGGGTGCGAGACATGCCAGATTTTTTTAGAAGATAAATAACTGAAAACACAAATTAAGCATAGGCACGTAAGTACAACTACTTTGTTTCATCAAACCTATGTATTTATTAACATTATACATTTTTTAACGATTACTGTAATATACAAACAAAAAATATATCTAGGTTTAAAGAACTGACCTACTTCAACGATTTTTGATAAGGGGTGTGAGAACATATTTTGAGAACCAAAGGGGTGCAGGCTGCAGTAAAGGTTAAGAACCGCTTTTTTAAATGAAGTGTCTGGGGAAAATTTCATCTTGGTTAACACAAGGTTGTTGTGCATATCTTTCCCACATCGAGGGAAGAGTGAACTGAGCTTACCTTGCACAGGTCCCTGTGCAGTATCAGACGTTACAATTCTGGGTTTATACTCCAGCAGGGATGCAAGGCGGGGGGAGCTGGGAAATTGGCTGTCTGACCTTGAGTGGCTTAGTTAAAGCAAGCAGGTAACTCAGTTGGGTGTGTGGTGCCACCTGCTGTTGTGTTGGGTGATAACAGTGCCTGGTGAGGCAGGCTGTAAATCTCCAACAAAGCAGCATGAGAGAGGCCTGCGGAGGTAGGGGTTTAGAGCCCATGGCTCCCAGACTGCACTCCAGGAGGGGACAACCCATTACATCACCCATTCCCAGCTCCTGACAAAGAGAGGCTAGGGACACCATCCCTCACATTCATAAATGAGCTGGAAAAAGGGATAAACAGTGAGGTGACAAAACTGGCAGAAGATACAAAGCTACTCATGATAGTTAAGTCCAAAGCAGACTGCGAAGAGTTACAAAAAGCTCTCTCAAAACTGGGTGATTTGGCAACAAAATGGCAGATGAAATTCACTGTTGATAAATGCAAACTAATGCACATTGGAAAACATAATCCCAACTATACATATAAAATAGTGGGGTCTAAATTAGCTGTTACCATTCATGAAATATCTTGGAGTCATTGTGGGTGGTTCTCTGAAAACATCCATTCAGTGTGCAGGAGCAGTCCAAAAAACTAACAGAATGTTAGGAACCATTAGGAAATGGATAGGTAAGACAGAAAATATCTTAACAACACTATATAAAGCCATGGTACACCCACACCTTGAATACTGTGTACAGTTCTGATCACCCTACCTCAAAAAAGATATATTAGAATTGTACAAGGTATAGAGAAGGACAACAAAAATGATTACGGGTATGGAACAGCTTCCATATGAGGAGAGATTAAAAAGACTGGGACTTTTCATCTTGGAAAACAGAGACAAGGGCGGGGGCGGTATGATAGAGGTTTATAAAATCATGAATGGTGTGGAGAAAGTGAATAAAGAAGTGTTTTTTACTTCTTCACATAACACAAGAATAAGGGGTCATCCAATGAAATTAATAGGCAGCAGGTTTAAAACTAACCTAAGGAAGTACTTCTTCACACAATGCACACTCAACCTGTGGAACTCCTTGTTGTGAAGGCCAAAACTAAAATGGGGGTTTAACAAAGAACTAGCTAAGTTCATGGACGATAGGTCCATCGATGCAACCCAATACTCTGGGTGTCCCTAGCCTCTGACTGCCCAAAGCTGGGAGTGGACATGAGAGGATGGATCATTCAATGACTGCCTGTTGTGTACATTCCCTCTGAAGCTCCTGGCATTGGCCACTGTCAGAAGACAGGATAGTGGGCTAGATGGACAATTGGTCTGACCCAGTATGGTTGTTCTTATGTTAATACAGATCATTAACCCTTATCCATTGGAAGCCCTAATGTGTTTCCACAAAGGCTGTGTTTGAGATTGGCTTAGATCTGAAATGGGGAATTTAGACACTTGGAAATATATGCATATACAGATTTCTGATCGCCTCTATGGTACAATTATAATTTCAGCTTTCTGGTAGGTGAATACTGGAGCATTGTGAAATATTGCTTTCACACTGAGAGGCAGCTGGTATAGAAGAATGAGAAGAGAGTTGGTAGTCAGAAGCCCAGATTTCTGACCCCTTTTCCTGAGGCTTGGAGCAAATCAATTCAGCTATACCTGTTTCCCCCATGCAAAGGAAAAGTGAATGCAGACTTTGCATTTAATGGCCATTTTGATTTTTTTACACTATTGCATTAAGTTAAGAAATAACAAACAATGTTAAGTTGAGTAAGAAATCTTTATCTGTTCTGAAACTGGTTATTACCTCATATCCCCAAAGAGGTTTGATATTTGGCTTTACAAACAAAAAAGGAAAGAGAATAGACAGAAACATTGATAGGCATTGCAGCTGTCGTGAAGAATAGCTTTGATCAACAGCCCCTACTGATACTGGTGATTTTTATCATATTAAAGCACTGCCTTATAGAAAGAAATCCTGTGTATATTTATGGATTCCATTACCGCTGTTGCAAGGGCTTGGAATGAACACTCTCTCACATTTACACTGCTAGCACATACTTAAGGAACTTACCTTTCAGCACGCAGGACACCACTGTAATAGGGATGATCCCAAGGCATCAATTTCTGAAACATAAGATTTCAACTTGTAATTACTGCAATGAAAACTAAGTAAATCAAAGACAAAGATCTCACTTTCTTTACATAACTCAGAATGTTTATCACTTGTATAGTCACAGCACTTTAAAACGTAATGTAAAGCATCTGACTCCAAATTCATAAACCCTAAACTAGGGATTATGAGCCAGACTTTCAAAAGTGGACATGTAAAGAAAAACCTATTCACGTGCAAAATCAGGGTGTGTGCGTGGAAGGATCAGGCACAACGCCAGGAAAATTGGGAATGCACACTTTTCAAAAAATAAAGGGCCATATTTTAAAAATTAAAAACATGTTTAACATGCTCAAAACCAGCCATTACATTTTCCACCTTGGTTTTTGGTTATTGTATGCATCATTCTGTTAAAACCAATAGCTGATGGTCAGTTTTAATACTAGAAACAGCTATTTAAAACCAAAACTATCTGAAACCAAAAGAGCAAGTATCTATCAACATGCAGCTCATATTACAATTGTAAAGACTGAAATTATTTTCCCCATCTGATGTCAGGCTAGTTCATATTATATAAAACCAAAAGAAAATAAATGCACTATATAACTTACTGAATTTTGGGGATTTAGTTTCATCTTCATCCCTTCCATCATTTCAAAATCTTTTAGAGTTCTGTAAAACAGAATTTCACCGTTAAAGTTTTAATTAAAGGGTTTTTTAGCCAATATAGTACAGTATAATGGCAATTGATGTTTTACTATCTGTAACATACAGTATAAATGCATGCTCCACTACTACCAAGTGCCTATGGTGTGTCAGAGTTGGTCTGTGCTCTGAAAAACCACAGGCAGGTCATCACAGTGGAGCTACTCTCCTCTGCTCTGCCCACTCCAGGTACTCTCAGGTCCTACTTTTCCCTCTTATTCTCTCCCAAACAATCATAGAATCATAGAATATCAGGGTTGGAAGGGACCTCAGGAGGTCATCTAGTCCAACCCCCTGCTCAAAGCAGGACCAATCCCCAATCAAATCATCCCACCCAGGGCTTTGTCAAGCCTGACCTTAAAAACTTCCAAGGAAGGAGATTCTACCACCTCCCTAGGTAACGCATTCTAGTGTTTCACCACCCTCCTAGTGAAAAAGTTTTTCCTAATATCCAACCTAAACCTCCCCCACTGCAACTTGAGACCATTACTCCTTGTCCTGTCCTCTTCTACCACTGAGAATAGTCTAGAACCATCCTCTCTGGAACCACCTCTCAGGTAGCTGAAAGCAGCTATCAAATCCCCCCTCATTCTTCTCTTCTGCAGACTAAACAATCCCAGTTCCCTCAGCCTCTCCTCATAAGTCATGTGTTCCAGACCCCTAATCATTTTTGTTGCCCTTCGCTGGACTCTCTCCAATTTATCCACGTCCTTCTTGTAGTGTGGGGCCCAAAACTGGACACAGTACTCCAGATGAGGCCTCACCAATGTCGAATAGAGGGGAACGATCACGTCCCTCGATCTGCTCGCTATGCCCCTACTTATACATCCCAAAATGCCATTGGCCTTCTTGGCAACAAGGGCACACTGCTGACTCATATCCAGCTTCTCGTCCACTGTAACCCCTAGGTCCTTTTCCGCAGAACTGCTACCTAGCCATTTCGGTCCCTAGTCTGTAGCTGTGCATTGGGTTCTTCCGTCCTAAGTGCAGGACCCTGCACTTATCCTGATTGAACCTCATCAGGTTTCTTTTGGCCCAATCCTCCAATTTGTCTAGGTCCCTCTGTATCCTATCCCTGCCCTCCAGCGTATCTACCACTCCTCCCAGTTTAGTATCATCCGCAAATTTGCTGAGAGTGCAATCCACACCATCCTCCAGATCATTTATGAAGATATTGAACAAAACCGGCCCCAGGACCGACCCCTGGGGCACTCCACTTGACACCGGCTGCCAACTAGACATGGAGCCATCGATCACTACCCGTTGAGCCCGACAATCTAGCCAACTTTCTACCCACCTTATAGTGCATTCATCCAGCCCATACTACTTTAACTTTCTGACAAGAATACTGTGGGAGACCGTGTCAAAAGCTTTGCTAAAGTCAAGAAACAATACATCCACTGCTTTCCCTTCATCCACAGAATCAGTAATCTCATCATAGAAGGCTATTAGATTAGTCAGGCATGACCTACCCTTGGTGAATCCATGCTGACTGTTCCTGATCACTTTCCTCTCCTCTAAGTGCTTCAGGATTGATTCCTTGAGGACCTGCTCCATGATTTTTCCAGGGACTGAGGTGAGGCTGACTGGCCTGTAGTTCCCAGGATCCTCCTTCTTCCCTTTTTTAAAGATTGGCACTACATTAGCCTTTTTCCAGTCATCTGGGACTTCCCCCGTTCGCCACGAGTTTTCAAAGATAACGGCCAATGGCTCTGCAATCACATTCGCCAATTCCTTTAGCACTCTCAGATGCAACTCGTCCGGCCCCATGGACTTGTGCACGTCCAGCTTTTCTAAATAGTCCCTAACCACCTCTTTCTCCACAGAGGGCTGGCCATCTACTCCCCATGTTGTGATGCCCAGCGCAGCAGTCTGGGAGCTGTCCTTGTTAGTGAAGACAGAGGCAAAAAAAGCATTGAGCACATTAGCTTTTTCCACATCCTCTGTCACTAGGTTGCCTCCCTCATTCAGTAAGGGGCCCACACTTTCCTTGGCTTTCTTCTTGTTGCCAACATACCTGAAGAAACCCTTCTTGTTCCTCTTGACATCTCTTGCTAGCTGCAGCTCCAGGTGCGATTTGGCCCTCCTGATTTCATTCCTACATGCCCGAGCAATATTTTTATACTCTTCCCTGGCCATATGGCCAACCTTCCACTTCTTGTAAGCTTCTTTTTTATGTTTAAGATCCGCTAGGATTTCACCGTTAAGCCAAGCTGGTCGCCTGCCATATTTACTATTCTTTCGACTCATCGGGATGGTTTGTCCCTGTAACCTCAACAGGGATTCCTTGAAATACAGCCAACTCTCCTGGACTCCTTTCCCCTTCATGTTAGTCCCCCAGGGGATCCTACCCATCCGCTCCCTGAGGGAGTCGAAGTCTGCTTTCCTGAAGTCCAGGGTCCGTATCCTGCTGCTTACCTTTCTTCCCTGTGTCAGGATCCTGAACTCAACCAACTCATGTTCACTGCCTCCCAGATTCCCGACCACTTTTGCTTCCCCCACTAATTCTTCCCTGTTTGTGAGCAGCAGGTCAAGAAAAGCTCCCCCCCTAGTTGGCTCGTCTAGCACTTGCACCAGGAAATTGTCCCCTACGCTTTCCAAAAACTTCCTGGATTGTCTATGCACCGCTGTATTGCTCTCCCAGCAAATATCAGGAAAATTAAAGTCACCCATGAGAACCAGGGCGTGCGATCTAGTAGCTTCTGCGAGTTGCCGGAAGAAAGCCTCATCCACCTCATCCCCCTGGTCCGGTGGTCTATAGCAGACTCCCACCACTACATCACTCTTGTTGCTCACACTTCTAAACTTAATCCAGAGACACTCAGGTTTTTCTGCAGTTTCGTACCGGAGCTCTGAGCAGTCATACTGCTCCCTTACATACAGTGCTACTCCACCACCTTTTCTGCCCTGCCTGTCCTTCCTGAACAGTTTATAACCATCCATGACAGTACTCCAGTCATGTGAGTTATCCCACCAAGTCTCTGTTATTCCAATCATGTCATAATTCCTTGACATCACCAGGACCTCCAGTTCTCCCTGCTTGTTTCCAAGGCTTTGTGCATTTGTATACAAGCACTTGAGATAACCTGCTGATCGCCCCTCCTTCTCAGTATGAGGCAGGAGCCCTCCCCTCACAGACGTTCCTGCCTGTGTTTCCTCCCAGTATCCCGCTTTCCCACTTACCTCAGGGCTTTGGTCTGCTTCCCCCGGTGAACCTAGTTTAAAGCCCTCCTCACTAGGTTAGCCAGCCTGCTCGCAAAGATGCTCTTCCCTCTCTTCGTAAGATGGAGCCCGTCTCTGCCCAGCACTCCTCCTTCATGGAACACCATCCCATGGTCAAAGAATCCAAAGCCTTCTCTCCGACACCACCTGCGTAGCCATTCGTTGACTTCCACGATTCGACGGTCCCCGCTCCGTCCTTTTCCTTCCACGGGGAGGATGGACGAGAACACCACTTGCGCCTCAAATTCCTTTAACCTTCTTCCCAGAGCCACGTAGTCCGCAGTGATCCGCTCAAGGTCATTCTTGGCAGTATCATTGGTGCCCACGTGGAGAAGCAGGAAGGGGTAGCGATCCGAGGGCTTGATGAGTCTCGGCAGTCTCTCCGTCACATCACAAATCTTAGCCCCTGGCAAGCAGCAGACTTCTCGGTTTTCCCGGTCAGGGCGGCAGATAGATGACTCAGTCCCCCGGAGGAGAGAGTCCCCGACCACCACCACCCGCCTCCTTCTCTTGGGAGTGGTGGTCGTGGAACCCCCCATCTCAGGACAGTGCATCTCATGCCTTCCAACCAGCGGAGTCGCCTCCTGCTCCCTTCTCCTGCTCTCCCATCTCCCCCCGACCCCATATTCGTGCTCAGCCACCATTCCACTCTGCATGATGATGATGCTTTTTGCACTGGAGGAACCATAGGGGGTGGGGTAGGATGAGTAGCTTTGTGTGGGGAAAATCAGGGGTGATAATGGATGTAGGGCATATGGAGGGGAAGCCTACTGCTTTAGTGCTTAACTGGTGGGTCCCTGCGAGGCTACCTGGGCTCACTAGCATTTTTGTTTTCACTCTTATGCACTCTGTAATCTCCTTTTACAGTAGGAGTCACACCACAACTGTGGACTACACTCAAAAAAATCTGGAGAATGACTTATTTCCTACTTCTAATTTCCCACTACACGTGGCAGTATGACAATATATACGTTTGTTAACCTTTATGTCATGGTGTCTAATTCAATATAAGAAAGTTAATATTTTAATCAAGATATGAGGGAAACTAATATTTCAGTAATAACCTTAGAGGAATTTTTTAAATGCTCAAATTATTGGTAACTGGAGTCTTGTCTTGCATCAAAAAACCTATTTTCTTGAAATTAAAATGGGATTATTTAAATAAGTAAATGAAAAACAGACTCACCGTTGAAACAATCTGTTAGAAAGCGTCTCAAGAAATTGCATTACCTTCTCTGGAAATATGAAATGAAGGGAAATTACAAAACAAAATGCTGACGTCAGTTAAATATATTAGTTCACATCAAGAAGCAAACAATTTATCCTTCCTAGAGCAAGCCTAGTTTTAACTTATCTACTGAAATGATGACACATAGGTCAGAAATTGTACATGTATATCAAGGCAGCATATAAAAAAAATCAGATGTGATAATCATGGCTTTTAGTTACCTATGCCATGAACATGGAATAGTGAATTGTGTAGATTACAGTGACTGTTCAAATTAATATTATCTCTTATTGAAAAATATAAATATTTCAGATGACTGCAATAAGACTCTCCAGTGCAACAACCGGGTTGTATTAACAGCTGACAAGTTAAACTATCTACAGTTATCCTAATGCCTGACACAAGTCACATCTCATCATTTCTGAACATACACGTACTTTACCTGGAGTTCTGGCCATTGTTCCCTGAAGAGCCCTGTGGGCAAAGGTATTATAGCCAACTAACTGTGCCAGATGGTTTCTGCTGGTAAGCAGTTCCTCTAAGCAGCGCAGTTGCTCAGCATTTGGGTAAAGAAAAATCTTATAAGCAGCTTCTCGTACCTAACATCAAAAGAAAAGAAATGGTCTCATAATAGCATAAGTCAAAAAAGAAACAGTTCAGTTCCTCCCAAACCAATGAAAGGCCAGGTATCACAGCCACAATGCTTTCAGGTTAAGCAACCCTTTATATAAAATCTATCTAAAAAAGAAAAATAATGATATCCTCCTATTACCCATTAGAAAAAGGGATAAGGACAGCCTGCCTGCTTTCCCTCTTATTAGCTGTGATCTTCTTACAATCCTTGACAAGATCATCCAATAACATCAGGTATATGTATCAACTGGTGGAACACAAAACAATATTTCACCATATGTAGATTTTATTTATGGAGGAGGAGACTATTTAAACAAGCCTTGTTCCACCCTATCATATTATCCTCCACATTTTTAAGTGTCTGATGCAAAATTAATACGAGAAAAAGCAAAAAATAACCCTAAACTTCAATTTGGATGGCAACATTGCTGAATAACAACTAAATTAAATCATCATTATTAAAATACTTGGGTGTTAATTTTTCTCATGAAACTGAATTCTACACCGGTCCTAGAAAAATACAAAAAGAACTTGAAGAACTGAACTTATTTGTGTAAAAAAGGATAAAGGTAACATGTTTAAAAACCATTTTCTGCCTTATGAGCAATTGCTTAACTACATAAACTGAATGATCTAAAGTGTTGTGACAGTTTCCTGAAACTCAGGTTTGTACCCACACCCAGAAAAATGGGAGCCATTCCAGGCAGGTTTTAAAATGTCCAAATTGCCTTCCAATTTATAAGCAACCTGAAGGGCCATCTTATAAAGATGCTATCAGGGAAATTCAGTAAAGAATGGGTGTAAGATTTTGAGTGTTTAAAAATAGTCTTGGTAACATGGGTTCAGCTATTCTCCTTAGTTTACCCTGATGAATATTAACAGCTGTGCATGAAACAGTCTGAAAAGGTATTATTAATGCTTTTGCTTTAACTGAATTCTTTTGAGAAAAGCATCCACAGACAGCACTAAAAATCTTAACCCGCAGTTCCCATTTTCTACTTTTAGCTGTTAGCACATTTGTGTCATCTAGTGGCAAAATCACTGTGATGCACCTTTGTATTACTGGATGTGCAATAGAGAACTTAGACAATACATACCAGATCATCGGAACAGTCTGCATGCAGACCGGCGATTTGTACGTAATTGCCTTCAACTGCAAAGTTATAGCGAATGTGTTCTGGTAAAATGTGTTTGTCAATCTTGTTGGGCAGGTGAGCTCCAATAAGAAATTGATTACATAA